>NC_055679.1:2977897-3605897 GCF_017976325.1 Chelmon rostratus | reverse complement strand
TTTCCCTGTGTGTGGCGAACGATTTCAGGTGGCTGACAGTGGTGTGTAGATACTTTAGCAGTTGCCGCGGGGATTCAAACCTATTAATAAAATGTGTGTGTGTGTGTGTGGCTTTCATCACCTCTCCTGTGTAAGCAGAGTGTAAGAAGCATGCAGGTGACAAAGACAACAGAAGGAGCTGCATGTAAACATGTGACCACAGATACCAGCCTGCTTCTTTGTGCATGTGAGTGGGAGCAGGGTGTGTTCATCTCCAGGCATGTTTATTAAAACTGACATTCATATAGCACTGTTTTGTTTGGGTGGGAAATAGTGCTGCCAGTTAGCCGGTGTGTATACATGAACATTAAAAAATGATCTACATACTGTACATAAATAGAAGTTTTGCTGATATGGAGAAGGCTGTTGATCGACTGCTCAGAAAGGTCAGCATAACAGTGTTAGGTCAGAGTAAAATGCTCAGCTAAAGTTAGCAAAGCCGCTCGGAGTCGGCCTTTTTCCGACTCCATCCAGCTGCCAGAACCTCTAACCTGGTGGGATGGGGGGTTGCCAAAACTCATAAACAATCAGCCGTGGAATCTATTTGACTTTTGTTTACAAGCCCCGGTTCATTGGTTACCAGGCAACGTGAAGAGAAGGAGGGAGGGAGGGAGGCAGAGGAGGGATGGATTCATGGAGAGAGAGAGAGAGATGCTCCTGTCATTAAGTAGGTGATCAGTGTCGCTCCCTGGCGTGTTGTCAGTAACGTGGGCTGGTGGTGATGTGGAGGAAAAGGGAGGGGGGGGGGGGTCGCTTTGAAGAGACACAACACTACTGAGTGACAGACACAGAGCAACAGACGGAGGGATATCTCTTGCCGGGGGTCTCTGCTTCCAGCTGGAGCTGAGCTCTGTGTCTGTGGGAGAGCGATGGAGGCGACAGCTCTGCCTGCGTGCATCCTTACTTCTGCACGTATATGCAGCCATGTTAATTGACTGTAAGATAAGGGCTAACTGTCGCCTTTAGCAACAGTCAGTTTGTTTAGTTTTATTCCCATTAAAGACCTTATCTTGATGTAATTTTCTTAAGTCTGATACTGACTGACAAGGATGAGTATTAGGAACATGTGCAGCATTATGAATAGAAGATTGGTACCACTTTGTAATCAGGCAGCCTTTATAAAAAGGTTTATTCACTAACTAATTGCTTAACCCTGCAGTCATTCTTTTTATTTTTATTTTTTTGGCCACTTGGGGGCAGCAGAACAAGCCGTCCGCTAATAATACACATATATTATCACCTTATGTTGGTATGGCTAAGGTGTTCGCAAACACTTATTTGCACATCCAGAACACACAGAGCAACATTAGCATTTGTTTACGCTGCTTTCACACTGCAGGTCTTAGTGCTCAAGCTGGATTTATTGCTCAAATCTGATTATTTTTTTGTTTGACTGTTCACATTATTTTTTAAGTGTGGTCAGTTTTAGATTCTGTTATCAACCGCTCACGGTCCTGAGCTGACCTGCAGGTGGAAAAGAACAATGACGCATCATGTGACATGACGCAGCACGGCGTCAGATGGAAGTAAACAGAGACCGCTGAAATGAGCGCTTATGGTTTCATTTAGAAGTTGATGTGCAGTGGGAGCCAGCGAATTTGTGAGAAGATGATAACAAGGTCAAGGATGAGGAGAAAGAGAGCCAAATCTTTAATTGCGGCTTTGTGTGGAGCTGTGGCTGCTGCTTCTGCACGGAGGTGTGAGCGGATGCGGAGTCGGAGCCAGGAGTGGTGGGATCGGGACGTGAATGGCTGCACAGAAACAGATTTCATCCAAAATGAAAGGATGTCAAGGGCTGCTTTTAACTCCACCTGTCAGCGTCTCTCCACAAGAGTCTCACAGCAAGACACTGAAGTGAGTGACATTAAGTCCCGTCAATTCTGATGTGACTGTCGTGACTGAGGTCGCACTGCAAGAAATCAGACCTGTATCTTGGGCCTCTTGTGTCTGCAGTGTGAACAAAGCCTTGGAGTCATGTTTTCGGCAAACCACCAAATCACTCTCCTCCTAGGTCTGGGTTGGTACATTAGCAGCTGATTGTGCCACTAGTTTCACCAGCTCCTTTGTATGTGGCAATAATGCAGTTATAGATGTACATAAATACTTGTGAGTTTCGTGTAAGTCAGTTATGTTGGTCAGAAAGCCATTAATTATAGGCTGTGTGATCACATTAAGTGATATCCTCGAATCTTTCCCTACGTAATTTGCTGAAGCGGAAGAAGCCATCTGATTGGCTACAGATAGCCATGACAGCAGAGTGTCACACACACACACACATAATGCAGTGAAGTACACACGACAAACTGTTTGTGAAGCTGCTTCAAAGGTCTGTGGATTTGTTCTAAATTTATATACAATGATAGCTATTTTTGTATGTATGCATACATAAAAACCAAAATTCATTTGTGAATCCTTCTGTGTAGATGCATCAGTATCGAGACTGATCTGACTCCATACTGCACTAATGAAGGGTTATATCTACATGAGCTAAATCTGCTGGTGACCAGGCTCAGGGTGGGTTTACCCTCCACACATCACATATATGCTGATGAGTGGTGGATGCATTCATGTGGACGTGCAGTTTAACACGTCTGCAGACTTCATGTGTGTTCACAGTGGAAAAGCCCTAAATCCAGATTGAAATTAGAACTGGGCAATCATGCAGAAACAGAAGGCAAACCACATACGAGCTCAAACCCCCAAACCCCACAGGTTTAATTATGTCAGTGTGTAGACGTGTGTCAGTGTGTGTGTGTGTGTGTGTGTCTCTTTGACTTCGTTAGCACCTCTGGGGTCCCCTTGGCTTGATGATGTCACGGCGGCGTACGAAGGACCGAAGCAGCGGCTTGGTGGATGGTGGTCTCAGGCCAGGACCGGAGCGCACAGCCTCCACTCATGGTGTCAAACAGATGGTGGCAGTCCCAAGGTGGTGGGGGCAGCGAGCGCTCTGATTGGCCAAGCCAGCAGGGCGGTTTCTGAAACAGAGCCTGAGCAGAGTGATGGGCTGCCTGGTTGTGTGTGCGTGGGGGGCGGATTTTCAGTGGGAGGATGCCAAGGTTTGCCCATCCAACGTGTTGCTGTGCCAACAGATGAAGGGATGTACGGAAAAAATGTGTGACCCCATGAGGGTCGATCTGTTTTTAGCTCTCTGAGAGAGTGCTGGAGCTACCAGGATTCACCACAGAATGTTTCAAATGCTGGTAGTGTTCAATTAAAGATTGATTTTGGCAAATCTCAGTCACAAGATGACAAATCACGTTTTAGCTTGGCAGCTAATATTCAAATACTCAATTAGCTATTCCCAAATACTGCTTAACTATATAGAGGCTGGGCTCAAAATTCCCAAAATAAGTACACTGTATCTTTTCAGGCTCCACATGTGATGTGAAATGAAGAGCGCCTTCGCTAGCGGAAGAAATGATCCAACTTTTATGAAACTTTGTTGAAGTTTAAACAAGCGGGGGCACTAATTCACACAACAAAGGTGACATATTTAAGGAATGAGCTGACTGTTTACGCCGTCATCTTGTCACTAAACTGATAATGAGACGAGCTGCGTCAGGATGCGTCTGATTCAGCTCAGCAGGCGACGCTGGTGGGGTCACATTGTGCATTTGCTTTGCAGTAATTATTTAGAGCAGTATTGTGTGGGTGTGTCTGGAATAAAGGAAAACTTGCGTATTGACAGCTGGGAAACAAGGTTCTACACTGCTGGTTAGACTCCAGGCTGAAGGTAGTTTGGTTATCAGTAGCTGGACACACATTTTACCTGACAGAGTCTGAAGCTGACATTAGTTCAAGGTCAGATATTATTTAAACAGCCGCTCTGTTACTGGGGTTTGGTTCTGACAGCCGGTCTCATTTTGGATCCAGCTGTACGTAGACTGAAGCTAATGAATTACCGCTAACCTCTGTATTAATAGATTAAAATCACATTGGTTTTGCCTGCTGGGTAATGACATTATTTCATAGCGTATCAAGACACATTAAGATGACCAAAAGTAGCTCTAGAATGTTTTGAAGGCTCTATTGATCCAGTCTGCTGTAAGCTCTAGGAAATAAAGCATACATGAGCTGACCAGAGGCTGCAGGTTAGTCACATTTGATCTATCGCTGATCGTTGACAGGCCCGTTCATCCACTCTAACCTGCAGACCACCAAGTTTTTCCTTTCCATTAGCGCTGTAATGCGACGTCCGTGCCGGTGTATCAGTTACCGTTTACAACCTGAGGCCGCATAGCTCCAGTGTCAGCGTCCTGGCCCGTCGGCTGTGGGGGCTCCGGGCCAAGTGGCAGATGTAATCCCCAGGGGGATCGCGTGATCGAAGCTGTTTGAGCTGGCATTTTCCTCATGTCGCTTCCCTCGGCCGCGGACAGGCGGAGTTCCAGGGAGTGGCAGAGACATCTTGTAAAAAGTGATGTGATCGTGAGGAAGGCCTCCCTGCTTCAGGACTGTGACAGTGATCACATCTCATCAGTGTCTGTGGTGGTGATAGGGCTGCTGACTGAACCTGTTAAGTCCTAATAACGGACTCTGTTTGTACAGTACATCTAAAAATACTCACAGAGTGTGTGGTTGAAAACACAGCGCCTGTGGAAGAAGCATTTCAGGAATACATCCACTTTACATTCCCCAGTTCCTTAGAAATGTATGTCGTGTGCCCAGTTCTTCCTCACTAACAAGGACTAACGCAGCATGGATGTGGTGATAACATGTGTCAGGAAACATGTTTATGATTGATCCTTTCCTGGAGGAGACTTCCTGCTCTTCCTGTGGGTATCGAGTGACTGATTGGAATCTGAGCTGAATGTGATGCAGCACTGATATGAAAACATTCAACTCGGGCACAATGAAATAACGCTAACAGAGAAACGGGCAAAACAAAATGAAGCTCCTACGTGCCTGTGTACTGTGGATCATCCAGCCAGTTGTTGTGTGCAGTGAATAAGAAAAAATAACAGCAAATGGTTTCTTGTAAGGGGAGAGACAAAGAGCTTTGATTCAGTCACACTTAAAGCAGCACTAAAGTATAATGCCTTGCTAGTTGCCCATGGAGACTGAATGTTCATTCCATTCTGCAGTCCAAATGTGTTGGACAGGACAGACCTGTTCTGACAATCTGGTTCTTAATCAGGAGAGTGCAAAAAATGTGCAGTTTGCCCTTAGCAGCGTTGTCTTTATACCAATACCAAGTTTTGTATCACTATACTTGAAACTGAAACAATACTGATTCAATACTTGATGCCCAATAGATCAGAAATCACCATCCAATCTTTGGGCTACTTGTAGGTCAGTTAAATGGTTTTGCTCGAGCTCTGCTATTAGAACAGGTTCGATGAGACACGTGGACAAACAGTATGCTGTTGCAGTAAATTCTAATACTGAGTTGTTATTAAGAAAAAAGTATTGAAAAAGTACCTAAATTTCAGTATGCTGCCCAACGCTACCCCTTAGCAAAAGTGATGGTATCATTGAAATCAAAGGGGTACAGTATTACAGTATTTCTATCCATATATATTCTATACTTGCAAAAAAGTGCCTTTAAAAAGTGCCTTGGACCCTATTTTCCAGTGTTTCTGTGTGTAAGTGACTAATGGGAACAACAATTTTTGAAATTGGTCCAGTATTGAGTGCGAGCGCTGCAGCCGCAGCCGAGAAGGAGGCCGCAATGTAGGCTGGTCAGGTGTGCACCGCCAAAGTACGTCCACTAAAAGCGTTTGTTTTTGCCACTGACAGACTCAGATTGTTATTCAAAGTGTCTGATGACATTATGGAAAGTATCCCTGCGGAGACAGACCTTTTTGTTAAAGCCAGAACATTATGATAATACATATATTTTATACATATATATGTATATGTATATATATATATATATATATATATATATATATATATATATAGTCATCTGACATTGTTGCTGGTGTTAAATTTCACAGTTTCACAGAACACCTGGTGAGAACAGACAGTCTCTGAGGACTGACCCCCCTCCTCACCCGCAGCCTGTCTGCTATTTCGCCGTACCCTCCCCGTGCTGCACCCTAACCGGGCCGTCACGGCACATGTTGAGTCAGACGCGAAGGTCACGGGTTCGACCTCTGCAACAGCCGCCTTGGCCATTATCAGCTGTGCCGATGAGCGAGTATCTCAACAGCTAAAAGCCTTAAATCCAATGAAAAAGATGGTGAAAGAACGGGGCGAGTCCGTGGGCTAAATTAGATCTGCATTGTTCAGAGATGGTCCGGCTGTGCTACAGCCGCCCTGCGCTGCCTTCAAAGAGCGATTTATAGAAGTGCCGGACTTATTTAGCATGCAGAGTGTGTGTGCTGGAAATCAGGATATCGAGAAGCATGTGCCTGTTGCAATCACATGGCAGAGTAGCGCCTTTGCATTTTTAATGTCTGTCATAAATAACCTTGTGAGGCTGTGTGTGTGCATGCGTGTGCGTATAAACAGGGGCATAGGTGTGTGCGCCTGCATGTTAGTATACCGCGCATGCATGTGCGTTTGGCGTCCGGCTCGTTTAATGTGACATGATTCAGCTGTTAAAGGCCGGTGTGCGCTGGTGAGATGATACATCCTCACTCTGCAGACGTGAACACAACAAAATTACAGCCCAGCACGAGACGGCAGTTGTCATTAGTTGGCGCAGCATCCGAGCAGCCAAAGGAAGCAGCTCAGGTCGTCCAGCTGTTCCTTTTAGCCAATGTCATGGTGATAAGGAGGCAGAGATAAAGACACAGAGAGGGGTGAGACAGACAGAAAGTTGAGCTGAGCAGCTAGGAGAATTGCAAAATCCACCCTAAAACACCTCTAATGCATAATCAAAACTGTCAGCAGGGTACCATGCATTTTTGTAATTATTTTGTTGTTCTGTGCTGCATTATTTTTCTATTTCTAGTCAATAACTGGACAAGGTAGTAAGGAATTGTTGGTCTGATGCCTCAAGTACATCAACTGGAATAGATGGCAGAGGTGGGGAAAGACTCTCATGTTTAGAACATGTGGGCATTCACGTCATAACACATGACAGCACTATATCCATCACATCTCCACCCATATTGTTTGACTTTTGAGACACTTTCATATCGGTAAGCACCAGCTTGGAAATATCAGAGCTCTGCAGTTGTAAATACAATTTGAATATTGAGGTGATTTGAGGTGTACAAATCAGAAACTAACAACATGAAGACGGCATGAGTCCCTCATAATAAAAGTTTTCAGCTGCACTTGTTTTGCACTGACGTAGACCGATGATTTGTGTGCTGTGCTCTCCGGCGAGGCCTCTGTTAGCGTGGCAGTACAGTCCAAGTGAACATATATTCACTGTTTGTGAAAGTGGAGATGTTTGGGCTGGTTTCACTTGGCAGTCGACACCTCCGGAGAGTGACTGTGTAAATGTGGAAGCTCTTCAGTCTCATAAAACTAGTGTGAGGAAGTGTCACAGGCTTCCTGAATAAAAAAAAAAAGACTGCTTTTTACCAACCTTCCGCCTTTATTACAATGGCATTTTGTTTATTTTCAACATGCAACAGTTTCTGTCGCCTCTCATGATCACATTTCTTAGCAAAAGTGGTCAAACGGCACAATCCTCCACATACAGTACGCTGCACGGCATAGTGTTACTGTGCAGGTTTACAAGTGAGATCAACAGCACAAATGGTGTCTTGTTTGCTCCCGCCTACGACCTATTAGTCTATAGAAGAGGAAAAAGACTCTATTTTCCGTATTAACAGCAGCCTCAATAGACCCGTGCGGTCACAAGCCTGAGCTGGAAACATGAAAACCAGGCTCTCTTTCAGTTCATCAGTACTCTACGTGGTACCAAATGCAAGTCGACATAATGAGGCTGAGAGAAAATGGGTTAAACATGAAAGAAAAATTACAAGGTTTGAGTCGAATTTAGTATTTGAAATGACAGTGTTTATAAAAGACATGCAAGCACAACACTTTTCCCAAAAGTAGAGTGTGTGTGAACATTCTGTCAATAGGAAGCTTACAGTCATGCAAGGAGGCTGAATAACATTAAGTGTTGGCATATACTGTATATTTCTTTGAATTGGTGCTGAGTGACCTCATCATACTGTCATTGTGCAACATGCAGGGCTGTAAAAACATGCCAGTGAATGAGCCAGACAAACACACACTCTCACGAAACGATGAAGACATATGCACGATATATAAAGAGAGCGCATGCTAACAGAAGCCGAGTGAATGCACGCACGCGGTTCAGGAGCGGGGTGACCCAAATAGTGGCGATGGTATTTCGAGAGTGTGTGAGTCATGCAATCCGAAAACAAGGCAGGGTGTGAAACGACTTCTTTAGAGCTCAGTAGGCAGAGCGCACCAGCGGAGGGATTGTGGGAGGAAGGTGGAGAAGGAGCATAGTAGGCTGCATGTGTGGAAATCTGCTCCGTCTAGCTCTCGGAGAAAGCCGTGGATGTTTGCAGATTGAGCCCGAGAGTCTTCCAGGGCAGCGAAAAAGCTGGATGTGAGCTCTGCATCTGACAGGTGGCTCCGCAAACACTTTGCAAAAGAACACCAAAACAAAACAAGATCTGTGTGTGACTCATCATCTCATACTGCTACCATACAGCTTCAGCCACGGTGTATCCACATGGTATCATTTTGCCAGCCAAAGATCAAAGTTACTCATAATCCTGATTTTTTTTTTTTTTCTTTTGATAACAGGCTCAAGTAGTAGTGCTTCATGTTGATGCATCTTAGCCTTAATTTGGTGTTATCCATGTGCTTTCCTTTGTTAATAACATTTGAACAAATTCAATATTCCATGACATCACCTTGTCTCGTCCCTACCACCTCGCCTAAAGCCGGTGAGCATATTGGTTCCTAATAAAAAGTCCTTATGCCTGTGCATTCCTTCATGTTGGCATTAAATATGAATGAAGGGGTTACCAAATAGCACCCAAGAGGACTATTTGAGTGTCCCTGTCTCTGCCTGACTTTGCCTTTGGACACAGTTACCCAGACACAAGGGGGACGAGTGAGAAAAGACAGCTTTCATTTGGAGCCAGTTTAACATTGTAGCACCTGTGTTGTGTTCTATATTGAGGCAAAGAAAAAAAATGATCACAGACAGTGTTGGAGATGACAGAATACTGAGAACTGTCTGAGCAGAGCATCGGCACATTTGTTGAAAAGGTACCAAACATGCCAGAGTTTAGCCAACTAAATGGTTGGCTTCTGGCTGATTGTCATAGAAAAACAGCATGTCACCGTTCAAGTGCCACTAATTCTGCAAATTAATGAATAAATAAGAAGCAGAGTGGGAAAGTTCTTGACCTTGGAAATGAGTGGTGAGGAGTCGCACGTAGACAAACATTCAAAAAGTAAATTGCTCAACACTTCAACATGATGATGACATGAAAATACAAAAGCACAGAATAACTACAGTGCTCGAATATAATCACCTTTTCCCACTTCCACACTGATCCTGAAGTCTTATGTTTGCTTGGTTGAGTTAACCTCTTTCCTCCTTGATTTACTGCCAACTGCCCGACACACCAGGCGCGCTAAATTAAATCTGACTGCACCTGCGTTCCCGTGCTACATCCCCATCAGGAGCAAGAGGGGAGTCTGTGTTTGTTTGTTGTTCTTGGTAATAGATTGCTCGTCTCTGTGGAGTCCATTCAAATTGATGGAAGTTAATTAAACTTGTCTGAGTTCAGTCTCTTCCTCAAGAGTAAATTGAGATTGATCTGGAGTGTCAAGGTGCGAACAATTAGAAATATAACATAACGTGTTTCCTGTTTTTCTTCTCTCCTCTCCTGTAGTTTATTGCCTTTGCGTCTTTGTTCTTCATCCTGGTCTCCATCACCACCTTCTGCTTGGAGACTCATGAGGCTTTCAACACCATCATCAACAAGACTGAGCTGATGCGGAACAGCAGTGTGCCGGACTCAGGCCCGCAGTACGAGATTGAAACTGACCCTGCGCTCACCTACGTGGAGGGCGTTTGCGTCTTCTGGTTCACCATCGAGTTCCTGGTGCGCGTGACCTTCTGCCCGGTCAAGTTGGAGTTCGTTAAGAGCGTTCTCAACATCATCGACTTCGTGGCTATCTTGCCTTTCTACTTGGAGGTAGGGCTAAGTGGCCTTTCTTCGAAGGCTGCCAAGGATGTGTTGGGTTTCCTCAGGGTGGTGCGCTTTGTTCGTATCCTGCGTATCTTCAAGCTAACGCGTCATTTCGTGGGGCTAAGGGTACTGGGCCACACATTACGGGCCAGCACCAATGAATTCCTGCTGCTCATCATCTTCCTGGCGTTGGGAGTCTTAATTTTTGCAACCATGATCTACTACGCCGAACGAATCGGCGCTAAGCCCAATGACCCCACTGCTAGCCTCCACACCAAGTTCAAGAACATCCCCATTGGCTTCTGGTGGGCGGTGGTAACCATGACAACGCTGGGCTATGGCGACATGTATCCAGAGACCTGGTCGGGCATGGTCGTCGGCGCATTGTGCGCCTTGGCCGGTGTGCTGACGATAGCCATGCCTGTGCCCGTTATCGTCAATAACTTTGGGATGTACTACTCGCTGGCCATGGCCAAGCAGAAGCTGCCCAAGAAGAGGAAGAAACACATCCCTCAGATGGTGCAGGGAGGGTCCCCCACCTACTGCAAAGCTGATCTAAACACCACCTGTAACAGCACTCAAGGTGACCTGTGCCACGTCAAAGGGAGCAGGGTGCTAGAACGCAACCGCTCAGGTAAGACCATATGGTCAGATTAAGACTATAGAGGGGAGAAAATTATGAGCAACCACACCTCAGCAGTGAAGAGCAGGTTTCACCCAGTGGTTTTATACATGTAGTGACAGCAACAAGAAGCCACAAGGGACCTCATCTCAGGTAGAAAGCAGTGGCCGTTTGACAGATTCCCCCTGAGACTAGAAATGGTTTTCCCTTGGAGACTCAAGAGCACCACAGCTGCTTCCTCACAGAACACTGAGCTCTTCTGCCTCGCAGTCTTCATCCCTGGTTGCCACAGTGATGAGAAAGGCAGTGCACGAGGCACAGAGAGTAGGACATGGCTGTGTGAAATAGCTCATGCTAATAAGAATTCAGAGTGTCCAAGTCTTTCCTCCAGGAGGGATTGTTCATTTGTTGGTCAGTCCGTAGGTGGCTGTTTTTCCCTCTGGGCCTGTGTCAGTAATTTACTCTTACACATCAGATATTGATGGAAATTAGTGTCGACCCCCGTATGCTGACTTTCTTTGAATTCTGCAGCAGACACTCCTGAGGGTAGGTGCGCACTCTGGGCTCTTCACAGTCTATTTGTTTATTAGGTCTCAGAGTCTTATATTTAATAAGTATAGAATAATTCATGCCTCAGCTGAAGGCACAAACAGAATCAATCTGGTTTACTCACCTCTATGATTTCCTTAGAGGTCATTTAAAATATACAGTCTGCAAGGTTACATTGCTCTTCAGTGTCCTTTAGATTGCCTCATGCTTTATGTTTCAACATGAAAGCTTCCATTTAACATATATACTGTCTGTTCAGTCACATGTGAGAGGGCAAGCCAGTTTCTGGGGTTTATTCTGCCACTTCAGTATCAAATCAAAGAGTCATTGTTTCAAAAAGAAAGGTAAATCTGCCACTTTTATAACTGTTCGCTGACAGAAAGCTTGACAGACATAGTAACAGTCAGTTAGACTGCTTAAAAAACAGTAGTGTTATTTTATCTATTAACTAATTCTTTGAAAAACCAAAAGCAAAAATAGGTACACATAGAAGAGCTGATGGAGTTTAATACATTTTCAGTCATTCCAATGGACATTGCCAGTTGTTGCCTCTGCCACTGCATTTTCAATCTCTGGAGAGTAACGCCACGTCCGGCAGACGTTATATAGACAATGCTTTGGGACGTAGCTCCACTTTTACAAGCTGAGGGAAATATATTACACTCTCCTCCTTTATTGTAATGATGGAGTATGTCATCCAACAGTGTGGCTTTTTTAGTGCTTTTAGCAGATTTTGGACAGGGGCAAAAGCTAGCTTATACTGGTTAGTCTGATAAATTCAGTGCTGGTGTTAACAATAATGTGAACACCAACCTAATCATTATCTGTTCAGCATGGTATATGCATGGGTCCCACAACTTTTATAACATTTTTATTGTTAGAAAATCTCTCATTGCTCATAAGAAAGCAGTGTGTGTGTCTCATTCACCGGAGCTCCACACACCACCCGACCTTTGACCTGCGCCGTAGTGCTTGTGACATTTGATGCAAGCTTTTTATGTGGGAGGCTGTTTGATGTTTGCTGTGGACTGTGATTACCTGTCGTCACCCCACACTCCAGTAATCCAGTCGAGTTTTCTTTATATGGCCCAAAATTACTGATCACAGTATAAGTCCTCTGTCTGACTTGAACTTGATAAGAAATCACATGCGATTCTTGTTTTCATTGTGGAAATATTACACTGAAGAAATGCGCTGCAGAGAAAAGTTGCACAAGGTTAAAAGCCAGACTGCAGGGAAGTACTTTAGTTGCCCGGCAACTTGTATCTTAGAACGGAGGGATAAGATTAAAACAATTTCTAACTATCCTATTATCTAATTATTTAGTATCTCTGTTGAATTATTGATGCTGCTACTGAAGCTTTAATGGAAGGGTGAGTTCATTGCTTAAGGCTTTTTTATTATTTAATCTACTTTTGTAAACTCTGAATTCAAAGCTTAAAAGCCTTTATTTCAGAATATTATAAATTGTATGGATTGGAGAAACTGAATGTTGCTGGAACCAGTGAAAAATATGTCAGCTCTCTAACCTGGCCTGTCCCCCCTCGCAGTGCTGTCAGCAGACTGCAGCGGGGGCAGTGACCTGACCATGTCTCCAGAGGAGAGGGTCCCCATGCGAAGGTCCAGCACCCGGGAACAGGACCGCCGGAGCGGGGGGACGTGCTTCCTGCTTGCTGCTAGTGACTACACCTGCCCTGCAGATGGAGGGCTACGAAAAACAGGTAACTGCATGTGGAAATCAAGTGCTTTTTTAATATGATTGAATTGAACTTTAGATAAATGTTATGGATTAATTGATTATGTTAGTCATTTCATAGAGTCTTTTAAAAACCATGCAATGTTTTCTTGTCTGAGAGAATCATTCTGGAATCCATGCTTGCTATTGTGCATCAATACTGATTCATTAGTCATCATTATAAGTGTGAGTAAGGTTTCATCTGAATGGGATGTCCTGTGACCAGAGCAGTTTATCTCAGATATGTTTTGCCATCAGAATATAGACGCCAGACCGCACCATCTTAACAAAAGATCTTAGAATCTCAGTCATCAGTCAAAATCCTCATCAGCTGATCCGTATCCTTAGTGACGGGGACACCAACATCCCTGAAGGGGGGAAGCCTGGTTGTTCAGGCCTAGTCAGCTCAGGTAACGTAACCTGTCACGGCTCTCAGCAGTGACACACAGCACAACTTTTTCGGCAATTCTGAGGGGAAAGTGCTCCGTGCAGCTGACTCAGAACTGTTGCTTCCTTCACAATTTATTCATGTTTTCTTGTTGCCTGGAAACACTTGAATAAATTTCTGACCCTGTGGCTCACTTTTTTTGGATGTTGCCAGGTTCACTGCCCATCTACTGCTCCCAAATAGATTGTCCAGTGTATCATTGGCCCCTAAGGTGATGATACACCAGCAAATATTTCAGAGATCTCACAGAGGAATTAAAATAGTTCAAGTAATAGATTTTAATCCCATCAACTCATAAACATGTTGACTTCTTCATTTATAACATAATAAGATGCTATTTCAAAAAAAATACAAGCTACTGACATGTAAGTTTTTGTCTGACACATCAGACTTGTTGCATATATTCTATCTATTACAGTACTGAACCACAATAGTTTCATAAAGACAAAGTAAATAAAGAAGCAGGGTCATGCATATGTAGAAAGTTTAGTTTTCTTCAGAACAAATCAAGTCAAAGCCCTGTGATCGACCCTGCTCTAAGCCCCGCCCCCTTTGTAACACCTGTCAATCTTTCCATTCTTACATGCTCCATGACTCACATACAGAGAGCTGCAAAAAGCTGGTAAACATACTGTACATTTGATGGACATGATATGATGCTAACTCTGAAACATGTAAAGGAAATGAAAATAAAAGAGCAGCATTGTCCTTGAATTGCATGACAGACGTTCGCTCCAATAGTACAGATGTTTATGAAAGAACTAGGTCAGTTAGGTGAGATGCATTCTTTATTGTTAGTATTTTCAACATTATGTTTCACTTTTACATGAGAAAAGGTTTTGAAGATGAAGTTTAACAGATGAGTTTGGCAAATCCATCTCTGGTAAACTCCTCCATATCCAATACAAAGCATGACAGAGCTGCTAACATTAGCCTAAACGCTCGCGTAGTAGCATCTGGGTCCACTGTTGCAGTGAGCGTGTCAGTCCTCAAAGGACTAACGAACATTACCTGCAACCCAACATGATAATGTTTTTAGTCAATGAAAGTGCGCTAACCTGGCCTCGGAAGTAACCTCGGGTTAGGATACCTCTGCAGGTAGCTTGTTAGCCAGGCATGCTATTGTTAAGAGATTACATTAGAGCAGACAAACACACAGGTTAATCCACTCCTTTACACATTTGAGCTTATCTCTTTGGGTTTGGAAAGGTGATTAAAACAACACAGCCCTCTAAACTCTTTAGACTCTGAGTATCACCCTCACTGACCCCATGTACACCACTTTAGCATGCAGAGAAATGCAAAGCTTGACAGGCCTGCGGTGCCTACGAATGGTTGCTAAACTATCATTTACCAACAGCTGCTCGGGAATCTTAAGCAGTCAATTCCAGGCAATTTATACAAGAAGAATATATGAAGAAGTCAATTTTCAGTGTCAAACACTATGAGTTGACCATGGCTCTGGTAGCACCACCAGGACGACCTGATTCTTGTTTCTGATTGGACAATGTTGAAACTTTGCCTGCAAAGTTTACTGAACAATGACGCCTGACTGGATGTATAAACAGCGCGCATTGTCTCCAATCAAAAACATCACTCACAAAATTTGTCCTCAAATTTTGCTGTGAGATCTGTCCAGATGTCAGCCATCACCTTCTGTCCTGGAGCTAATCATCAGTGGAAAGGTCAGACTCAGAAAGGGCTTGACCTTCCAAACACTTTGACCCAAGCGAAAGGTCATCATGAAGGTCACAGCTGCTGAATTACCGCAGAGCCTTGTTGCTATTCCATGCCGCAGAAAAGGTCGTGAACTAAAATGTATGAAGTGAGCTGTTCCCACGGTGGCAATGAGGTCATACTGCGGCTGATTTGATAGGTGGTCCCTGCAGCTAAATCATGAAAGATGATGCTTTCAGTCTCTTTTTGACCACGGTGGAAAAAAAAAACATTTAGACTATATGTGAGGCCTAAAGCGTGTTTGTCAGATTAATTCCTCGGTTTTATCTCAAGCATCTTGAGGCTTTAATATTGTGTTAATCTGCACTGTGATGTGGAAGCGTTCCGCCTCGGCTAATTACCTTCTATCACAAGTTAACTGCTTCTCCAGGAGGCTAATCTAAATGTCCTGCTCTCAAAGTTATTGGTCTATAGCCTCATAGCACCGCTGTGCTCACTCTATAGCAGACAAATCAATGATATCATACCATTAGAGTGCCTCTCTGTAAATTGAAGATTTTGTTCAATTGAATTTCAGCTCCCGTTTGGTGAGAATTCGAATGAGATAATACATCATTCAGGTTTACTCATTATTCCGAAATGGGACAAAATCAAAACAGTTTGTTGATGGTCTTCAAGCTGGGTATTGAGATAGATGAGCAGGCTCAACCACTGTACACGTAGTCCGGATCCTCTAGAGGGCACGTCATGGTGGGCTCTCTCGCGGCAGGGCGCCTCGCCAGTCTTGTTTTTGGACGTAGGCGGTCAAGCAGCTGCGCCTTCGTCTCCGCTGCTTCAGTCGACGGTTGAAGTTGCCGCCACGCTGACGCCATAACGTGCTTTCTAGTCCCTGCTACCTGTTGGCGTAGACCCAGGCCGCCCTTTGTTCTGAAACAGCCCCAGCTTAACCCACCCCCTTCTCCTCAGTGAGACAAATGGGGCCGTATGCAGTATGGTAATGAGACCACGTTTCCATTAGCTGTTCCTCATCAGTGTTTACGCCAGCTGATTGGCATGCTCCATTAATGATCTGGCTGCTTTGGCTTGCTTGTTTATTTTGCACCAAGTGACTGAATGCAAATTTGCCAGCGTGCATCACATGCCGCGTTTTTACAAGTTTGAGCTGTCGTAAAGTGTGAATCTGTACAAATGATTGAAGCAGTAATAATAATAATACTTAAGGTCTTTTTACTCATCCTCATCATCATCAGTATGTGCAGGCTACAACCTGAACTTAAAGTCAGTAATATTTGACACATAATGTGTATGTTGGTAGTCTTAATGTGTATGTTATATATTTGGAATAGGTACCTTAGACATTAGTAAGATTTATCATCTTTAAACTATTTTTTGTGAGATAAAATACTAATGATGATGCCAAGAGATGAATGAGTGCTAATGTATGATTCTATTCTTTAACCTTACTACCTTAAGAATAACAATATCTCTTCTTTAAAGAATAGTTTTAACTTCGGCAGACTGGAGTTTTAATCACACAGGCATGTCTCAACGGCAGAGGAGGCTAAAGTAATCTGATTGGTTGAGTGAGTGGGCGGAGCCAAACAGCCATTTTTAGCTGAGTGACAACTTCAAATGCAACATGGAAATTGACCAAAATAGCAATGAAAGCAAATTCATTATTTCATTCACTCATAACTCATTAAGATCATTATGTTGGAATGTCAGCACGTTAGCTAACTGGTTAGCATGGCTATCTTGAAGTCCAGCTAAACTTAATGCAGACTTAATGTAGTCACAGATGCTCTAGAGCAGCTAATGTCAAACTCACGCTAAGTCCGAACAAGGCGCATTTGTCAACCTCCTAGTTGGAATTCAAAGTCAGAGACATTTATATTTTCCACTTGGTGAAAAGAAGCACAGAAGTGTCAAACCACAGGCTTAAGTGGATGCAAAGCCACCTGGCTGATCCTAAATAAAATCCAGTATCAACGCTAATACAATCAAACCAGCCCAAAGGACCAGCGTCCATGTTGCTTTTAATGATGTCCATCTAATGTCGGAAATTTCAGCTCCTTTTAA
Source organism: Chelmon rostratus (assembly GCF_017976325.1). Taxonomy (NCBI): domain Eukaryota; kingdom Metazoa; phylum Chordata; class Actinopteri; order Chaetodontiformes; family Chaetodontidae; genus Chelmon; species Chelmon rostratus. The sequence goes on along the minus strand of NC_055679.1, from coordinate 3,588,657 downwards.
ATTTTAGCATAAAAGTGGAAATAAGACAAGGCCTACCCAAACGCTGGCAGCAGTCACAGCCTCTAGGCTAGAAGACACAACCACCTTTTTACTTTTAAAGTGGACGTTTTAAATTTGTCACAGCAGGAAGCACACAGATGCGACTAAATCGCATTGGTGATGGCTCCTTTCCATCCAGGTGTGCTCGTGAGCACGTCATTAGTGAATGGGTGGAACTGGATACAAGTGAATGGTGCATAAACCTCCTTCTTGATCAGCTGAATTGACTGGATCAGAATTAATACTGGTTTTGACATTTTTGCTGAATGATGTGTGAGTCATAGCTTGACTCACGCTTACAACTAGAAGGCTGATTCAGACGATTTTTCCTGCCCGGCTGCTCATAATTACAGTCTGAATGATGTGGTGTGAATGCCTTGTTTTCAAATTAAGTAGCCTACTTTGAGAGCAAAGAATAAAATAGCTTATACTATTTTTGCTATTTTAAATGAGCTTACAACCTGTACTTCTAAATTATTCCCAAGCATCAGTTGGACTGTACATTTTCTGCTCAGATAGCGTTTTCTGCGTAGATTGAATGCATCCTCCACCAGGAAAACTGTGGTTCTTTGGCTCTACTCACCAAGGATTAACTCTTCCAGTGAGGTTATCTGTCCCTCTAGCAGCTCCAGCTCAGAGCAGCCGCCTGTCTAAGACTCCAATCTGCCTCACTGTCATTGTGAGGAAATGTGCTGTGCATGCACTCACCATACAGTATGTTACTGCTGCTCTGTCTCACTCCTGTCTCCTGTCCTGTCTCGGTTCACTCGGCTGGCTCGGACTCGGATCGTTGCCTGCCTGCCTGCCTGCCTGCCTGTGTGTGTTCATGTCCTGTTCCTGCACAACCACAACCACCACCACCACCACCACCACCTCTCGTTCGCCCCCTCATCTGAAGGCTATGAGAAATCCCGGAGCTTAAACAACATAGCAGGCATGGCCGGTAACGCCCTGAGGTTGTCTCCTGTGACCTCGCCCTACGGATCGCCCTGCCCGCTGCGGCGCTCTCGTTCCCCCATCCCCTCCATCTTGTGAGACGTCCAGCCCGGGGCCATTTTGGCCTAAACCACCCCACATCTTACCCCTCAAACCAACCACCTCCCTTTGGTATTATATCTGAGCTCTGTTCTAGATATTGTGACTAGTGGATAAGTACTTAACTTTGTAGCTAAGACTAATGTTAGTGGCATGGGCAACCTGAGCAACACCTTACTCTCCCCTTTTCCTTGAAGGTACATGTGCTTAGCTTACATCTTTAAGTAACTGGTCAGTTCTCCTGTGTCACTTGGAGTTCCCTTCAGTTCGATATTGTCGTACTATGAGACTTGCAATAAAAGAACTCCGACTGGTGGCTTCAGAGGTAGCAGCCATAACATTTAACAAAGGACAAATTAATAATCAGGGATATTAGATGTTGCTATATTTAGATACCTTGAAAAAGACGTGCTTCCAAAAAAAAAAAAAAAAAAGAGAAGTAAGAGAGATGTCACTTCGTTTTAACCTCATACAACTGTGACTGTGTTTGGTTTGCTACTTTATTTTTGGGATGGAGACGGGAGGGATGGGCGTCAGGACGGAGGATTGGTCTTTCGAGGCCGTGTTTCGACTCACACGAGCACACACGCCGCACAGTCAGTCACTGCTCACCTTCTGCGGGGCCTGCTCATGTTTTTGCATGGATCATCCTGTAACCATCGCCTGCAAGCAATGTGGTGAGGGGGGGGGCGGGACCAGGCAGATAGCGAGGAGAGCTTAAATATATACATTTCTTTATATGAGAAGGAGTATTGTTTTTTTATGTAATGTTATTATGTTGGGGTTTAGGGGGCTACACTCAACTTGTATTGTGTCTCATTTTGCCATTGGCTTCACCAACAATCCATCGAGCAGACTAAAAACACAGAATGCCGAATGGGTGTTCGTTTCTCTCTGCATGTATGCTGCTATTTCTGACTTTTTCCCCACTTCCTTTATGTTTTTTTGTTTTTTTTTCTTTGATGCGGTGCCACCAAAGTGCTGTTGTGTCTCTGGTTGTTTACTCACAGATAACTGCAAAGAGGTTGTCTTTACTGGTTTCACACAAGCAGAGAGCAGCGTTCTATCTTAATGGCTTGAGGGAAGGCACCGCCATGGTGGAAAGGTAACCTGCTGAACGAGTGTGGGGGTCACATTGCACCCCTCTCACCCCTTTTGGTTCTGACTGTATGTGCACTGAAACAGGGGTTATTCGGTAATCCTAATTCTACATGCCTGAACGTGGTTGCTGAGACAAGTGCAGACAAACATGCACTCTTGATGGCACCATTGAAGGTGCTGCTTGTAGCATTTTAATCAGTGGATAATTAGCACATTAATATTGAGACCTAAGTAGAATTAGTGATAGCAAATGAGGAGAAAAAACGCATTTTGCAATCAGATTTGGTTTGAAATTTGCATGATTTACTCCCCAAGAGCAGATTTGTTTGTTGTTTGCAACTGAAAGATCACTTTGTCCAGTTCTGCTCTTTTAACTGCACAGTTCACACTTTATATCAGCCATCACCAAGGGCTACTAGCTGCTCTCAAATCCCCAAACCAGACAGACTAACCTGAAGTCCCTTAGAACGGTTCTCATATCACATCCCATAGTAAACCAAAGCAGCCCTTGCTTTATTATTATTCATTCATTTTTTTCATGACAGGCATAAATTGCCTCTGTGCGCCAACAGGTGTGGGACAGCAGACATAACCATGCAGTGATGTACCTCACCCATCCCTACAGTATGTCTATACCAGTAGCAGATGGTTGCTTAGCAACTGGCTCACAGCAAGATGCATCTTCCACATAGCTCGGCAAAAAGTCAAACAATTAAAGAGAAGAGCTCTCGCAAACATTTCTCTTTGTCACCAAATTATTCAATCACCCCCATTTAAACTACTGCAATATACAGTAGAGCTTTTATAATTGTGGACGTATGCTGAAAGAGCACCATAGATTTGTACTGTGTTCCCATTTTTTGTGCATATTAAAAATAGCCAGTCTGTGCATGGCAAGTTCTTCTGAAATGATGCCCAGCAAAGACAGATTATGCATTTCTGATATTTAGAGATGTGTTTATATTTTATTTAGACAATTCATTTCCTATTTGAATGACGGTGGGATAAGTCATCAGTATGAGGACCTATTGCAGTGGGAGGACCCCATTTGGAGCCACAAGGCCACTCCTGCAGGACAATATGGACGAGGAGGCCTGCAAACACAATGACTGACAGCCGCCCAGCCGGTGGCTCAATGAGCAGGAGAGGAACTTAACGATCAAACATAAATCCTGGGAGGGCTTCAATGAGCATTTACCTTTTCCTGATTTCTCTTTTTGTTTTCCTGTTTTGGACCTGAGGAGGAAAAAAAAAAAGGAGAGCAAAGCAAACTGGACACGTCCTTAAAAGAGACTATCTACTGTATAGATATTGCTCCTGTACATAAGACAACAACACAGCACATCTGGGCCAAGCGGCTCCGTCCACACATCTGTCTTTTGATGGCGAGTCAGGTAACAAGGTGGTTGGTTGCTAAGGTGCGCCATGACACTCAACATCAATCACTTTTCTTGCTGTGGTGTCCCTCCTCGCAATAAGTGTATTAAGATGTATCAGTTGAGGCACTTTGTGTTCTAAAAATGGAGTGTATTCATATATGAAATTCTACATACAGTATATACAGTATAGAGAGACAAACGTGCTAAGTTGAATAAATGTGACATTATGGTCATCTTTGCTTTCGTTTCCCTTGGTAATTTTCGGTAGGTTAATTGCTCTGCTGTGCGTACGTGTGTGTGTGTGTGTGTGTATTCTGAAACTCCAGGGTAAGATCTGCAGTTTGAAAGGCCAGGTCAGTGGATACCAATGAGTGGACTTGATGCTGTCACTCTTCCGGTTAGTCTTAGCACAAACATGAATGAGACAGAGTTCCCCTGTGATGCAGTCGCCGTTGTAGAAGTCCCCCCCCCCTGCTGTGCATTTAACATGCAACTACCCTGCATTTGTGCTGCAGATGTTTGTCTCTTCACACACCAAATTACTCTTACCAGACTATTCCTCAGAACTCCTGGTGGCTAAAAACACTGCATAACTTGATTCTTCCAAACGTTTCCCCTAGTGGGGGTGGAGCAAAAGTGTAGCAGAAATTTAGCAAGTTATAAAGCGGGACTTCTAGAATGGCTACATCTGCACAGTAGCAATCCCATGTACCCAAACAATCAGATCGGATTTGCAATAAGCACCCGAAAACTAAAAAGCGCCGATCCACACTGTGATTTCAGCAGCCCGTTAAAAAGAAGAAGGCGAAAGGAAGACAGATCGAAAGTGCAGCTCTAAAAGCTGACAGAGAGGACTGGCAGGTGGCACAACTTACGTGTCACGTTGGCTGCGACCTGCACAGTTGCTGGCTAGCTGTCAAGCGTCACCCTGTACCCACAATCCTCCTCGTGTTGTACACACGCTGCTTCACTCTTTGAATTGACAAAGGGGTACCGTTCTTTGTGTATTTCTAGGATGACGTTGTAACTTGAAAAAAAAAAAAAGGTGTTTATTTTTTTGACTCCAGAACATGTATTTTTGTGTCTTAATGTTGAGTACATTGCTCTTACCTGTAAAAGTCATGGTAGTCTGATGCTGTGCTTCTCCATCGTGTCCTCCAACTGTCAGGCTTTTGATCCGAGTTCATGTTTTGTATGTTTTAATGTGAGGAAAATTCTAGTTTGAAGTCTGTATTTGTGGAGCCTTTTGTTGGCATTCTAAAGTGCATGCTGAAAAAAAACATTATGTCAAACTGTAAAAAAAAAGAAGAAGAAGATGACATACTGTATATCACGTTCAAAACAATGTGTATAGAGTAAAGGTAAATGCTGTGTGAGAGATTCACATAAACTATTTATCTTTTAACTCAGTGTATCTTTCCTTGCTTCGTCTGACCTCTTTTCTTCCTAACAGTGATCTTTACTGTAAAACACAACTCATTTATTCAAACGTATCTGCCTGTGTTTCATTGATAAGCTATCAGCACTTCTGTTTCACTAATACAAATCCAGGATTGTAGCAAATCATGTCCTGAGGTCCGTTTCACAAAGCAGGTTTACTGAAAACTCCGAGTATGTTAACCCTGAAATGAGGGAAACTCTGAGTTTTCCGTTTCACATAGGAAGGTAAGTCAAACCAGAGAAAGAGGGGTAACTCAAGCCTGTTTCACAGACAGGGGTAAGTTAAACTCCGAGTCAGTTACCGCAGTAACTGACTCTATGAACCTAACCTGGTCGGGACCAGGTTTTACTCAAGGAACCTCGAGTTTCTCTGTGTCTCCGCCCTCTTTCAACCGCACACCGCATTCATTTCCTCATTCATTCATTCAGTCGGCAGACGAGTTTTGGCATAGTTCTGCCGTCTGTTATTAAAAAAAATCATTAAAAATATCAGTCAGTGAGAAGTCCATTAGGCACAGTAGGTGGTGACTTTTTTCGTTAACATGGCATGTTAACGTCTTTTGATCATGATCCCGTGGATGAAGGTGCAGCGATACTGCGCAGAGAATTAAATATTCGTCGGTAGATAGTTATCAGACCACGATGTTCTTGCTTTTCCAGACAGTTATCGGTTCTAGGCCACCACCCGTTCTTCGTGCATCTGCCTTCTTTCTGTTAGCTGAGTAAAAGTCTGTGTTAGTTTAAATATAGGCTTAATTATTTAACATAACATGATATAGATGAGAACACTTTTTTCATTTTTAAATTTTATTTCATTCGTTAACAAAAAACAAAACATTATATGAACACAATATAACCAATTTTACAATGAAAGGGAGCCACTTAATATTTACTTTACAATGTAAAACATGATCAAAATGAGGTAGCTACCTCCATGAGATCATGCAGAGGTCTTACCTGTTTCAACCATGTTTTTATATTTCATTTTAAGCTGCTGCCAAGTGCGCTTCTCCCCCGCGGGATTGCACCTAAATGGAATAAATTAATAGGCAACCATTCAAGCAGTTTTGCCCTGTAATATTATTGTGATTTCAAAGGACTACATTTATACTCACGCATTGACCCGAGCAGCAATGTTCTCCCACGCCGTCTCCCTCTGCTTCGCAGCTGCAGCGGTGTTGGACTTCCGTCTAAAAACGTGTTCATATTCGCTGTATGAGCGCATTAAAATGTCTAATTGCAGTGGCGTGAAGTACGCAGCCTTCCGCTTCCCCGTTGCCATGGTGAATCCTTAAATCGGGGTTCCATTGATGCTGTCTTTTTAAAGTTGCGGTGCACGCGCTTAACTCGAGGTGGACCTACTCTGAGTTAATCAAACTAACTCAAATCTGCTGTTGTGGAATCGAAAACTCAGAGTTTCCTATCTCAGAGTAGATCAACTCAGAGTTCAGGGTTACACTCAGAGTTTGTTGAACCTGCTTTGTGAAACGGACCCCAGAGGCACAAAAAATACCTTAACACAAGGCTCGCTTTCAAGCCCATCATATTCCTGTAATAAGATGTGAACAGGTTTGCCGGGTTTGCTGTTCAAAGCTGCACCTCCCCACCACCCTCCTGCAGGATTTCTGACCATTACCTGCTCCTGCTACGATTGTGATCGCTCCCTTTGTTCTCCTGAAAATCCCGCCTGCTAATCCTGCAGTGGAAACAAGACACATGGAGGCAGGCATTACCGGTGTTTTTTTATTTTTTATTTAAAGTGCAAATTCAAGCACTGGATCTGTTATACACTTCTGGGTGGTGTCGTCACCCATAGCAACAGATACCAACCAGCTGCTGGAACATCAGGCAGCAGAGCGGCAGAGGTTGCATATTCTTTAGAGACTGGATTTTGGAAATGAATGAAAAATTCAAATGCTACCAACATGTAGACAAAATGCATCTGAATGCACAACTATACATGATTAGTCCTGACAGTGCGAGTGAAACATGTAGGATTTGTGCTTGACCTCCGCCGCCCCCAAACACAGGGGTGCTTTAACCCAAGCATCACGCCCTGTGCAGCTGTAAATGTCATTTCCTGGTGAGAGTAAAAGGCAAACAAAGCGGCCGGTGCCTAAAAGCAGACGATTTGTGCGGCGGCCGGCGGTGATTTCTCCCGCAGGTTCAGGCTGAGATAATGGAAAGCTGGCGCCGTCCTCTCCCACTTCCTGTGCGCCCTGTTCATTCTTCAACTCACGTCCAGCAATCAGCACCACTCGGCGCACTGTATCTCTACACATCCCAACTATCTTTACTCCCGTCGCCATGGAAACAGCCACAGACGTGCCATAGAGATGTAAACAGCCAGAGCTGGGAGTGTGTTTTTCAGGACAGGACCCCCCCCCCAACCTTCCTCTCCTTACCCCTCCTCCACCCACCCACTCTCCACCTCCCTGCCTGGGGAGGGGGCAGGGTGTACGGTACCAGCTGCTGAAAATCCAAAATACCAAACTCGTGACATGAATATTGTATCAGAGGCTGTTTGAAGCTTCTTGGTTCCTTGTCAGTTAAACACAAGAAAACACATATTTGACCCAACAGGTGTGTGTCAAGACAAGGCAGCTTCACCAACATACTGCTCATTGATTGATATCCAGTAAAAACCCCACCCAACAATACAACACTGTCAGGTGTAACAAAAATGAAGAGTCTGCTCTTAAGGTTGACGCTCATGGGGTCATTAAAAAAGCTTTCATTGATTTACTGTGAAAGTTTGGCCTGGTGGTGGCGCTAGAGGAAAGGTCAGGAGGTCATCAAAACTCAAAAATGCTTGATGTTTTAATGTGCTCAGATCTGAACGGTGGTGAGATACCTCCAGAAAGGTCTTTGAAAACCAAAAATGTGTTAATATTTAATCTGAGAAAGACATTTTATTTTTCATTGTTTGGTTCGCAGCAGCATTCTAATCAGCACTGACTTGATTTCCTCTCCGGGAGTTTAAAAAACTGTATCGCGTAAAGATTAGTATATTGTGCGTGCAATTACCATGTCGTGCGGGATTGGGACACAGCGTGAGATTCATCCACGAGGCGTCGTGAATATCCACAGGAAACATCTGGTCAGCCTGGGTCGTAGTTTATCTTGATTGCACGTATTATTTGCTGTCTACCTCACACATGTATGTTATGCAACTAAATGTAAAATACTACCTGACTGAACTTCTGCCATCGTGGCTTTAAGAAATAACAATGCATCCAAAATTCTCACAAAAAATTCGCGAGATTGGACATTGTACAAATAAGGCAACTTGGAGTTAAAACATTGATCGTTAACATGAGACAGGGACTGGACACACGTGATAAAAATGCATATTAACACAGTGATTGCCCCTTCAGATGTTTTGATAAAAGCACAGCTGACACTGATGATTATCAGCCTTGTCTATTTAGACCCACTGTATGAAGCTCTGAAGCTGTCATACAGCGGCGTGGCATTTAAATCCTGATAAGTGCCGTGTAATGAGACTGCCGTAGTCGACGAGGGCAGAGTGAGTCAGGCGTAGAGTGGGGGCTTCGTTTACAGGCTTTGTTCCAGGTGCGTACTCAAAAAGCCACGAGAACGCTCTAAATTACTCACACGTTGACATGGAGCCCCTTATTGACAGCCACAAGGGCGGCGTGTAGTAGCGTGCGCTAAGTGCCGCGACACACACGAGGGCTGTAAATACCAGCCTCGGATATAGGAAACAACCGAAAAAAAGAAATCATTTCAAATCAGAAAGAGCAGCGATGAAGACTGTGCTGTAAAGACACTCAAACTGCAGCAGGAAGTGAGTCCACACATCAGCTGCAGCAGGAAGCTGGCCCTTCAGCCATCCTGTCCTCCACTTCAGGACTCTATGTGGGATAGTGATGTGTAGCCTACTCCTCCATAGTTTTGAGCTTTATTTAGCCACAGGAAGAGGGATGGAGGGAGGCGCTGCTATGCAAATGTTCTCTTCAGCTACATTAAAGATGTGTCATAATATGTGTTTACTGCTGCGCACCATTTCAATGACCCCTGATGACTTCCAAAAAAAGTCTAAAAGCAGCTCCAGATAAAAAAAACCCCAAACATATATATATATTATTCTGAGTGTATTTGGGGTGTTTTTCACAGCAGCAGGTGTAATGATTTGGAAATTTTACTGCTGGCCCACTATGGCAGAAAATGAGTTTATTATCTAGATTTATGCATCATTGATCCCCAAGAAAAAAAGGACAGTGTTCTTTAACAGCCCACACAGGGGTCAGAGGTCAGCCACAGAGCTGACAATCACTGTCAAGGAGTTCAAACTAGCTAGCACCATCATTTTAAATAAATGTTCATCAGTTTCTTTGTCATGTAAGGTCACATTTCTCTTTTTCAATTGCGTTTCTTGTGTGAGTGAAACAGCGCCCCCTGTGTTGACGCTGGAGACTGCCAGCTGAAGGTGACGTTCATTTAATTGAAAAGTAGCTAGCTAGCGTTAGCTAACTCTGAAAGTAGCTGTAGTATCGCATGTTCATTGGGAAATAGGTGACTGGACAGCAGTGCAGACTGTTAAGTAACTGTGAAATCAGTCCAGTTTTGGCCCCATTTGAACAAATATACAGAAAGTTATCATAAGCAACCAGATAATTAGCTCGTTTTCCAGTGTTGCTAATTATATTAGCAACCGAGCTTTTGTAATTGCTAGCAAACAGCCGCGGAGGCTCGGACGCTCGTGTCAACAACTGCGCAACATTTCCACAACAAGCCCGAAGTGCGGAGGGATAGACCGGCCACGGCAGCGACACTGACCGCTTCACTTCACCTCCAGGAAGGAGAGGACATAACGTGAGTCCAGTACGTTCCCTGCCTGTCTGTCTGTCGGCCTCTTTGCTCGCTCTGTTTGTTTATGCTTCTGAAGTGTCCCACCATGGCTCTGTGTATTTACTGCTGCTAGCCGCTGCGCACTTCATGTTGATGTTAATGTCATTATGGAGGATGCTGTTCCTCGTCTAGCCTTTGAGTCACTGGGGAATTTCCCTAATTTGGCATGTATTGGTTGTTAAATAACGTGTCCACTGTGTATGATTTGTGAATGTTTGTAAGTGGTGTGCACGGTCTGGTACAATAGATGTGTTTCTTCTGTGCCCTCGGTCTGTGCTGTAGTTATTTTAAATTAGCAACTCCAGCTGTTGGCTTTGCATGTTTTCTGCATGCTCAGTGCAGTAGACAGGGAATGGCTGTGTGAGTCATGTGATTGATACATGCATTGATGATTGAAAATCTGTGAGTGAAATCAATACTGCCCTGCATGAGAGTAGAGGCTTTGCTGGAGTGAACATTTAAGAGAGATAAGAGTTGTGAGTAGGACATTTTAAGATCAGATAAGATCAACTTTATTAATCCCCAGCTGGGGAAAATTGGTGTTACTGGCAGCAACAAAAAAAGAGCAAATAGCAAAGGCAATGGATAATAAAAATACAAAATGCAGAATAAGAAGTTGACTATATGTACATGTTTATGTTTTGTATATACGTTTCCATGAACACACAGAAGCCATCACCGTTACAAGCCATGCCAACTGTTTCTCTTAGAAAAATGTACAGTTTAAAGCATTTCACGCTGTTGTATAAAACCTGAAAACACTTTGCCAGATTTGACACATCACATGTTAAGGCGAGCCGCACCGTGGGCCACTTTTGGGAAGCAGAACTAATGATGTTGATCAGACACTACAAATATAATTTTTCATTCCATAAAATAAATGTATTTATGCATATTCTATATAATGAATTCGCCTCTGTGCTGCCAGCAAATCGTGCCAGCAGCTGACCAAGGCGTCGCTGTGGCTATAAACACAGATGAGAAATAAATAGACGGAGACAGAATGAGATCATTATGATCAGGGAAATGTCTGCTTAGTGAAGATGGGTGTGTCAGTTCTCAGATGATTACCTAACTCTTCAAACGTGAACCTCCCGAGCTCCTCTTGCTTTCAGTGAATTTGCATACTGTACCGCTGCCAAAATCACTTTTAAATGCCTCCACTAAACATCAAGTGATGTCAGTGGCTGACTAAATGGTCAAAGATTTACAGCCTATTAAAGACTGGGCAGTTTCCAACATAAGGTACCCAGAGTTTTCCAATATACTGAAGTAGTGAAACACCTTGCATGCTGAGCCATAAAGTCCTGGTGATAAGCAGGCGGAGTGGGGAGTATTAAATATTTCACGTCAAACATTCCCATTGATCAGCTGAAGCCTCTTATCCAGCTCAGCTGCCTCCGTGTCATTACACAGAGAGAGATCATAGGCTACGAGCACCCAGCGGCGTGTTAATGAGCCAGTCGAGCTAAGGTAAGCCTCTGCACACCGTTGCATCAGGAATTTCGAGCGGCACGCTTAGCGGCGAACTAAATTTAGCACGGTGGATTCGTGGTCTCGCAGAGGTTGGCCAACCTTTTCCCCCAGTTGTCACAGTGAACCTCCAAACCTGTGACCCCTCTGAGGCTTTTTTACTCGCTGATAGCTGAATGTTCAGAATGGCTGTACAGTCTTTATTCTGAATGTGGAATTTATGCACACTTAACATTTTGACAGGGCAAGTTGCATGTCAATCTGTAAGAGATTCAAGGTTATAATCATGAATCTATTACTATAGGAACTCGATTCCTGTTTTTAATATGGTGCCCACTTATTCCACTGTTCTTCTGGGGTTGCCTGTGGGGTTGGGACCCCACCAACATGTTGACCTGATTGGTCAGATAAAAGAAAAGAAGATAAGATGTACTTTTGCTACACCAAATAATATCTGACTTTCCTCTTATCTTCGTTTTCTTGTAAAAAATAGATGCTTGGTCTTCTTCAGGCCTCTAAAAATTATTAAAATGACAAAGCGGAAGAGAACATTAGTCTATGGTAGAACCGCTCACAACTAATAACGTGCAACATGTGACGAGGGGTCGCAAGTGAACAAGGCTTCATCAGAAAGGTTATTAAGTGACCTTGTTTGCATGTTGAGGTGTCCTGTCAATAGTTTTACAGACGTCTCTTTTATAATGGCAGCTGCTGAGCACTTTCTAGGCTGCAGGCAGTACTGTGGTTAGCCACTGGGACAAATTGGCAGCGAGACTGGCTCAGCCCGCGTAATACAATCAAGGTGACATCACTCAACATCTGGTAGCAACAGATGCAGGCCCGCTGCTGTTAATTGGATTGCACTTGTTGGGTGCATTTGTAAATGTGCAGCTTGACCTTCTCATAAGAACTGAATAGATCCGCTTTACTTTGATGCTGTTTCACCACTCTGTCTGATTGTTACGTAGACATTAGTTACTATAGACCTTTTTCACTGCACACGTTCGACTTGTCATAGCAGGAACAGCCAAGGTTGAAAAATATTCCCCTGCTGCATAGTGAGGTGGAATTTGAACCAATTTCTAACATTGCAAATTCAGTTCTTCTTACCAAAACTACAACTATTTAGCTCAAAGATAAAGGTGGAAATTGTCTGGCCCTAACAGGTGCAAAATAGGTACACAGCCATACAGTGGGGGGAAGAGATCTAATCAGGCCAATAAATGAAAATACCCATGTGGGTGCACTAAGACTGTGTAGGACCTGTTTTATTATGTACAAGCTGGTCACTATAGACATATGACTTGTCCAAGAAGGAAAAGGCTGTGTGGAACTAGGCTTGGTTTCTGTATGTCCTAGTTAAGATTTATTTAAGAAACCCACGCCAATTAGCTTTCATGTACAATGTGCTTGTGAATGAGTTGTCAAAGTCTCAAACTGTCACATCATTTTGAACGATGTGACATCATTCAAAAAGTGTAGTAGAGTAGAGAGCCGCGAGTTGTCTTCAGCATTTGACAAATACTGTATTAGCAAAGTAATTGATGACAGAACATATTAAGAATTACACTAATTGCAGAGATTGCAGGCATGCTCATTAGACAGGCTGCTGCCGCATGTACGCATTAAAACATCCACTGAAAGAGCTACATTTTCTAAAAATGCTGAAAATGAAATCCTCATTCAGAATTTGATGGCAGCAACACGTTTTGAAAAAGTTGGGTCGGGGTCATGTTTGCCGCTGTGTTGCGTCACCTCTTCTTTGAACAACACTCTGTAAGTGTTTGTGTCTGAGGAGACCGACTGCTGTCATTCTGAAAGTGGATTGTTTTCTGCTCTTGTTTGATGCACTAGTTCAGCTGCTCAACAGCGCGGGGTCTTCTTTGTTGGATTTTATGTTTCATAACGCGCCAAACTTTTTCACTGGGTGACGAGGTGACAGCAGGCAGGTCAGTTTAACAGCTGGACTCCTTTATAGTTGTGTAGATATATATAATGCTTGCTCCTTTTGATTCTTTTTTTTTTGTTGTTGTTGAAAATATTAAGTATCAGTTACTTTGTCTTTCCAGCTACAATGACCCAACATTCCTACAAGAATCAGACATTTTTCTATTTAGTTCCTAGTTTTCTCTTTCTTCATCGGTACCAGCGGTATTCAAATATAATTTAATTACTTTAATTAAGATGATCTGTTCTGTTCAAATACCCTGTGGTGATAAACTTCCCTTCATGTATGAATTATCTAACTTCACAAGGTGCATTCATTTTACAAATTAGCAAAACTGACACTAAAAGCAATTAAAAAGGGTTCAAAAGCAACAATCCTTTATTCATCCTATAAAACAAGAAATCCACAGCGTTATATAATTTTTAAAATTTATCAGCCACAGTGCATTTGAATACTGTTGTGCTGCAGCTTAAGTAATGTCCTAATGTAGCCAGACATGCCCGTAATGGATTTGGTCTAAAACATTAAACACCACGAGAGTCTCTGGTTCTTGTTGTTTATTTGTGCTGCGGTGCATTCAGGCGCCAAATTACTGAGAGAACACTGGAAGTGTCTGATAGCGTCTATTCTCAGCTTATCTCCTCGCAGTCACTGACTCTCTGCTGACATGTAATTAACAGAAGACATTTAAAATCCACCAGTGCAAATAAATGAGGAGGCAGATATCTAGACTGGCCCGTGCTTCATTATAAATAAGTAAAATGAGTCTTCATCTGTATGCACCGGAGTGAGCAGAGTGGCCGACACACAGCTATGGACGGTTGCCTATATAAAAACTGTAAATAAATAGATTTGAGGCATTTTGTGCTGTGCATGAACACTAAATGAATTGAATTATTTCTGAGTCATCAAGTTCACTCATTTCTGGTTGGTCTTTCTTCTACCCTCGCGGTTTCAGCCGTATCGGGCTATTAGGCTGTCAGCTGTCACACGGGCTCCTGTAATGGACCACACAGGAATGTTAATCCAACCCGGCATCACGTCTCTCCCCATGCCGAAGTCGACAACTTTAATTGAGTGTGTGATGAAATTTGGTGAAATCAGTAGTATGTGGCTCATGTTCATTGACTCCATGTAATTTATTTAATCCTGTGTGTCGTTTGAGTCGGGTGTCCTTTCAGAAATATTTCTAAAGCATGGTATTTTCTCTGCATGACTGGATTCGAAACACTCAACACAACAGGAAGGATGAATGAGAGCCAGACTATGAAATGAGTGAAGGTTTGGGATTCAGAGGCTCTGGTTCAGTGCCGTGTAGCCCTTTTCCACCTGGGCCTTTTTCAGGAAACAGGACAGGAAATCGAAAAACCCTGTGTACAACATTCTTCCATGTGTTTCTGCTCTATCGGACAAATGGGGACATTTCAGATGTACAGTATGTCATCAAGAAAGTCATTATTATGTGCTGTGCTAGTTGCTATTAATTTTATTTCATTTTTACATGAACATGAGAAATAAGTTTATTCACCAAAGTAGACCGCAGGGCACCGCAGGTCACCGCAGGGCCACAAGCCAGTTTGGGCCCAGTGTCAACAGTGTCAGGAGCTCATAGAGCCACTGTCTAGTTTTTTACTGCATGGTTGATATACTATATATACGCTGACAAACATTCTGCCACAAGGTATTTAGAAAACCTTTGATTTCTAAGCACCGACTGTAGCTCCCTCTGAAAGGTCCCTGACAAGGCCCCGGGCATCTTTGTTTGTCCAACAAGCATTTCCCCTTGTTTTTCTTTTGGAGTTAATTTAAACACAAGATACTTGTGCTCAAAAAGAGGATTCATTCTCAGTGAAGAACCTTGGAGCTCTAATCTGCCTCTATACCTGCCAAAGAGCAGTGATTCCTAACACGTCTCTGGGGGTCATCAGGTGGAAACCTCCCTTCAACAGTGTTTCGCCTACTTAGTCCCACTACACCTCCAGGAGGTTAGGCAGTGAACTCCGGCGTCCCAGAGTCACCCCCCCTAGTGCCAGTTCACACTGCTCCTACACAATCCAAACAGCACCGCCACGTTCAACTGACCCAGAGATGCTCCAGGTAGTGGCCAGTACCGATGCTACCATTTAACTATTGCTAATGCTAATGCTAACCGCTAGGAAGAACAGAAGAAGACAATACAGTTCCGATGCTACCATTTAGCTAATGTTACGTGCTAACCGCTACCTGCTAAGAGGAACAGAAGAAGACAATAAAGCTAGATTCACCTATACTGTTAATGTTAATTGCTAGCTACCAATACTAACTGCTAAGATACTATCATACTCTCACCGCTTTAGCTATTGTTAGCTGCTACAATGCTACCACAGGCCTAGATGCCACATGTAACTGCCGATTGCCACACTACCATCATCTACCCCTGCCTCTCACCAACTGCACCAAGAAAAAGCGGGGTGGGAATACAAACCCTGGTTCGGGTAGGGGATAGAAAATAAAGAGGTAGAGTCAAAAGATGGAAGTAGGGATTGGATACAGACCCTTGTTCGGGTAGGGGGTGGAAAATTTAGAGGGTGCTGGAGGTGGAGGCCTAAACCACAGACTAGATTTAACAGCCTCTTCTAACATTTCCTTCAAGAAGCAGCAAACCCTACCATTTCCTTCAAAAAGCAAACAGAGCAGGAAAACAAACCCTAACATTTCCTTCAAGAAGCAAACAAAACAGGAAAACAACCAAAAAGATCAAAAAACAAGCCAACTCTGTATCTTACCACGCAAACTCACCTGAACAGGCCGCATGGTCCCAAAGAGAGACTCTAGCTGGCCACACCCCCACCTTATCTAAACTTCCTGGTTCTCTTCCTATTGGCAGAGCGAGAAGATGGGGCGGGGAAAGCAGAGCAGAGGAGAGGTGTCTTGTTCAGACTTTAACCTCTTCTCTTGCCGGGTTAGGCATGCATGTCCTCTGCCCCCCCCCCTCACCGTCCCTATTTCACCCCCCAACTACTATTATTTCTCCTGATCCATATCCACTGACTAGACCTAGCAGCCTCATCTGACATCTCCCTCACTGTCTTCCTTAAATTTTGCCCATGCACTCCCAGCTCCCTCAACAGTGAAACAGCTGACCCTGCAACAAAACCTCTACACCCCACTTCAACCGGACAGACCCTGGTCTTCCATCCCCTCTGCTCAGATTCTGTCTTTAAATCTGCATACTTAGTCTTCTTCCTTTCATAAGCTGCCTCCACTGAATTTTCCCAAGGGACTGTTAACTCAATAAAATACACAGTCTTTTTACTCATGGACCATAAGACAATGTCCGGCCTCAGATTACTATAAACTATTTCCTGGGGCACAACTAGCTTTCCTCCCAAGTCGACCTGCATTTGCCAATCATCAGCCCCTACCAGGCAGCCACCTACCTGCTTTCTCCCTGACTTAGCAGCTCTATTTTTCTCCCCCTCTCGAACAAACTGCACATCTAACCTCTCCTTTCTAGAACTTCCAGTATTCACCTGCTTCCTTCTCTCCTCAATGCCTGCGGCTAAGCTTCTCAGCACCTGATTATGCCGCCATGTATACCGGCCTTGTGATAAGCTAATTCTACAACCTGACAAAATGTGCTTTAAACTTGCTGTACCTGAGCAGAGTGGGCACGATTGATCGCCCTGTACCCAGAGACTTAGGTTCTGCGGGGTTGGCAACACCTCGTATGTCGCCCCTATCAGAAATTTAATACGGCCTTCCTCCATATTCCACAGGTCCCTCCAACTAAGTTTCCTCTTCTCAACACCTTCCCAATTCAACCATTGTCCCTGTTTGGCTTGACCAACTGCTTTTGCCCCCCTTAACAACTCCTCCTGCCTACGCACCTGTTCCACTACAAGCTTTCTTTTCTCCTTTAGACCTGCTTTATTCCACACTGGTTTGCCTGGGCCAAGCCCCAAGCCTCCCCGGCCAAATTGAACATTTCCTACTATTTCTGCATGCCTAAGAGCTGCCTCTGCCTCCTGCACTGCTGCCCTTGGGTTCCATTTCCTCCCCCCAGAAGGATTCGGAACCACATTGCTAACTAACATGTCCTTACTCCCAGATAGTAAAAGTTCTGTCCTAACCTTAGTGCATTTAAACTCCTCTGTTAGACTGGATACTGGCAGCTGAAGCATTCCTTTCCCATACAAAGCTACATTGCTTAAGCACCTGGGAGCACCCAACCATTTTCTAATATAAGAGCTAACTAGCCTTTCCATTCTCTCTGCTACAGATAATGGGACTTCATATACTGACATTGGCCACATTGACCTAGGATACAAGCCAAACTGCAAGCACCACAACCTCAGTTTTCCTGGGAGCCCTGATTTATCTATTCTCTCCAGCCCTTCTGCAACATCCTTTCTAAATTGCACAACCTGTTCAACATCATTCAGGTCCACATTGTACCACCGTCCTAGACTCTTAACTGATTTCTCCCTAATTGTTGGGATTTCCTCACCATCTATAGCGAACTTTCTATCACTTACTTTCCCTCTGTATATTGAAATACTCCTTGACTTACTAGGCTTAATCTTCATACTAGCCCACTTGAGATTCTGATTGACTTTATCTAACAACCTCCTTGTACATGGCACTGTTGAAGTTAGCAGTGTCATATCATCCATATAAGCCCTAATTGGTGGAAGACACATTCCATTCTGCCGTCTCTCTCCACCTACGACCCACTTGGAAGCCCTAATAATTACCTCCATAGCCATTGTGAAAGCTAGCGGGGACACTGTACATCCTGCCATAATACCAACCTCCAATCTTTGCCAGCCTGTTGTGAGCTCTGCGATACTTGCACACAGTCTGATGTCTTGGAAATATGCTTTCACCAAGTTAACAACTATCTCCGGCACTTTAAAGTAGTCAAAGGAACTCCAAATAAGGTTATGTGGCACTGACCCAAACGCATTAGCCAGATCTAAAAATACAACATTCAAGTCTCTTTTCTCCCTCTTAGCTGTCTGAATCTGATGCCAAATCATGCTAGTATGCTCTAAGCATCCCGCAAATCCTGGTATCCCTGCTTTTTGCACTGTCGTATCTATCATACCATTCCTTTCTAAGTATTTAGCCAGCCTCTGTGCTACGATACTAAAGAAAATCTTTCCCTCAACATTTAGGAGAGAAATCATCCGAAACTGGCTAAGGTCCGATGACTCCTTCTCCTTAGGGATGAAGACACCTCCTGCCCTGCGCCATGCTCTTGGAATACTTTGTTTCTCCCAAACTATTCTCAGGTATCTCCATAGTGTCCTTAAGATGCCAGGTGCACTCTTATAGACACGGTAGGGGACTCCATTAGGCCCTGGGGCCGAAGAAGCCTTTGCACGCCTAACCACCTCCACCACTTCTCTCCACCTAGGTGGGCTCACATCCATCTCCTGCTCCACTTCCCCTAATGGTGGCATGTCAGGTGGAAGACCTATGTTCCTATTCTCCTTTGAATCTGAATACGTCGACTTCAAATACTGTTCAATCTCTGATTTCGTTGCCTTAAGTTGCCCTCCTTTTTCTTGATTAAACAAGCCTTTCACAAAATTAAAGGGGTTCCTAAAAAATGCTGACCTTGCACGTTCCTTCTTCTTTCTCTTCTCCCTAAGGTGTTCTGCCCTTCTGAGTACTGCTAACCTGCTTCTCAGTTCCTCCTGCAACACCTTAATGCCCTCCCTTTCTTCTTCTGTCGCCTTCCTCCACTGCTTTCTTAACTGCCTCCTTTCCTTTACTAACTTCTCTATTTCTCTTTGCCGCCTAGACTTGCCGACCTGCACCCTCTCGCCTTTCCTTTTGACAAGCACGTCAAATCTCTCTCGACCATAGGAGTAGATCACATCTCCAATTTTATCCAATTTCTCCACTACATCTCCTCCAAGCCTGCTTAATATGACTGATAAATCTCTATCAACTGCCTCCCACTCTTTGCTATCATTAGCCCTCGGCCACCTAACTCTAGCTTTCTGCTCCATGCTTCTCTCCTTGGCTGGCCTGTTGACCTCAACACCAACTGCATCCCCTCTCCATACCTCCTCCTCTCCAGGGATAGTGTTACTGATATCCTGCGAACTGTGGGTTTCTACCTGTCGCTGGACTTCATCCGACTGATTCGACTGACTTCTCAAGAAATACTGGTCGATGCGGCCACTCTGCCCTTCCACCGCTAAACACTTCCTCCTTCCCTGATGGGTTCTAAGGCCTCGGATTGATGTTATTTTCTGCCAGCCACATGGGCAAACTTGAAGCTTCTTATCCTCTGCTGCACAACTTTTGCTCTCCTTAGTTGCCTTCCCTGTCACCTGAGTACTGCTACCTCTGGTCCTAAGAGATGGGTCCGTGCCCCCATCCCTCACTGAGTCATGTATCCAAGGCATAGTTATATCCGTTATCCTGTTCGTTACCATGCAATCCACCTGTGAGTCATCTTCCACCCCTGCTCTCGCTGACTCTTGGGGTATTTTCCTTATATTGGTTGTAGCTAAGTCTGGTTGTAGCAAGGTTAAGGCTTGCCACTGCTGCCATGGGTTGCTAGCCCAAACCAGCACCTGTGGGGTCTTTTCCCTCCTGTCAGCTGTCTTTCCAAGCAGTCACATGGTCTTTCCCTTGTTGTCAGCTGCTCTATTCACAACAGTCACTAGCCAAGCTAGTTGTGAGTTAATTTAAACACAAGATACTTGTGCTCAAAAAGAGGATTCATTCTCAGTGAAGAACCTTGGAGCTCTAATCTGCCTCTATACCTGCCAAAGAGCAGTGATTCCTAACACGTCTCTGGGGGTCATCAGGTGGAAACCTCCCTTCAACAGTGTTTCGCCTACTTAGTCCCACTACACCTCCAGGAGGTTAGGCAGTGAACTCCGGCGTCCCAGAGTCACCCCCCCTAGTGCCAGTTCACACTGCTCCTACACAATCCAAACAGCACCGCCACGTTCAACTGACCCAGAGATGCTCCAGGTAGTGGCCAGTACCGATGCTACCATTTAACTATTGCTAATGCTAATGCTAACCGCTAGGAAGAACAGAAGAAGACAATACAGTTCCGATGCTACCATTTAGCTAATGTTACGTGCTAACCGCTACCTGCTAAGAGGAACAGAAGAAGACAATAAAGCTAGATTCACCTATACTGTTAATGTTAATTGCTAGCTACCAATACTAACTGCTAAGATACTATCATACTCTCACCGCTTTAGCTATTGTTAGCTGCTACAATGCTACCACAGGCCTAGATGCCACATGTAACTGCCGATTGCCATACTACCATCATCTACCCCTGCCTCTCACCAACTGCACCAAGAAAAAGCGGGGTGGGAATACAAACCCTGGTTCGGGTAGGGGATAGAAAATAAAGAGGTAGAGTCAAAAGATGGAAGTAGGGATTGGATACAGACCCTTGTTCGGGTAGGGGGTGGAAAATTTAGAGGGTGCTGGAGGTGGAGGCCTAAACCACAGACTAGATTTAACAGCCTCTTCTAACATTTCCTTCAAGAAGCAGCAAACCCTACCATTTCCTTCAAAAAGCAAACAGAGCAGGAAAACAAACCCTAACATTTCCTTCAAGAAGCAAACAAAACAGGAAAACAACCAAAAAGATCAAAAAACAAGCCAACTCTGTATCTTACCACGCAAACTCACCTGAACAGGCCGCATGGTCCCAAAGAGAGACTCTAGCTGGCCACACCCCCACCTTATCTAAACTTCCTGGTTCTCTTCCTATTGGCAGAGCGAGAAGATGGGGCGGGGAAAGCAGAGCAGAGGAGAGGTGTCTTGTTCAGACTTTAACCTCTTCTCTTGCCGGGTTAGGCATGCATGTCCTCTGCCCCCCCCCCCCTCACCGTCCCTATTTCACCCCCCAACTACTATTATTTCTCCTGATCCATATCCACTGACTAGACCTAGCAGCCTCATCTGACATCTCCCTCACTGTCTTCCTTAAATTTTGCCCATGCACTCCCAGCTCCCTCAACAGTGAAACAGCTGACCCTGCAACAAAACCTCTACACCCCACTTCAACCGGACAGACCCTGGTCTTCCATCCCCTCTGCTCAGATTCTGTCTTTAAATCTGCATACTTAGTCTTCTTCCTTTCATAAGCTGCCTCCACTGAATTTTCCCAAGGGACTGTTAACTCAATAAAATACACAGTCTTTTTACTCATGGACCATAAGACAATGTCCGGCCTCAGATTACTATAAACTATTTCCTGGGGCACAACTAGCTTTCCTCCCAAGTCGACCTGCATTTGCCAATCATCAGCCCCTACCAGGCAGCCACCTACCTGCTTTCTCCCTGACTTAGCAGCTCTATTTTTCTCCCCCTCTCGAACAAACTGCACATCTAACCTCTCCTTTCTAGAACTTCCAGTATTCACCTGCTTCCTTCTCTCCTCAATGCCTGCGGCTAAGCTTCTCAGCACCTGATTATGCCGCCATGTATACCGGCCTTGTGATAAGCTAATTCTACAACCTGACAAAATGTGCTTTAAACTTGCTGTACCTGAGCAGAGTGGGCACGATTGATCGCCCTGTACCCAGAGACTTAGGTTCTGCGGGGTTGGCAACACATCGTATGTCGCCCCTATCAGAAATTTAATACGGCCTTCCTCCATATTCCACAGGTCCCTCCAACTAAGTTTCCTCTTCTCAACACCTTCCCAATTCAACCATTGTCCCTGTTTGGCTTGACCAACTGCTTTTGCCCCCCTTAACAACTCCTCCTGCCTACGCACCTGTTCCACTACAAGCTTTCTTTTCTCCTTTGGACCTGCTTTATTCCACACTGGTTTGCCTGGGCCAAGCCCCAAGCCTCCCCGGCCAAATTGAACATTTCCTACTATTTCTGCATGCCTAAGAGCTGCCTCTGCCTCCTGCACTGCTGCCCTTGGGTTCCATTTCCTCCCCCCAGAAGGATTCGGAACCACATTGCTAACTAACATGTCCTTACTCCCAGATAATAAAAGTTCTGTCCTAACCTTAGTGCATTTAAACTCCTCTGTTAGACTGGATACTGGCAGCTGAAGCATTCCTTTCCCATACAAAGCTACATTGCTTAAGCACCTGGGAGCACCCAACCATTTTCTAATATAAGAGCTAACTAGCCTTTCCATTCTCTCTGCTACAGATAATGGGACTTCATATACTGACATTGGCCACATTAACCTAGGATACAAGCCAAACTGCAAGCACCACAACCTCAGTTTTCCTGGGAGCCCTGATTTATCTATTCTCTCCAGCCCTTCTGCAACATCCTTTCTAAATTGCACAACCTGTTCAACATCATTCAGGTCCACATTGTACCACCGTCCTAGACTCTTAACTGATTTCTCCCTAATTGTTGGGATTTCCTCACCATCTATAGCGAAAGTAAATTGAATTCTTTTGGCATATTTCTGGACTATGTGGGTCAGCAAATTTGAGTGCAACACCATTAAGGCTAGGGGAGCTTACAAAGAGGTGTCTCGACGTCACGACAGGCCGCATTCATTGAGCGGTATGAGGTTGAAAGTTGATCGGTTCTCTTGTTTGAATTTTTGGCAGCTTCTCGTCTGCCAGTCAAATCAGTGAGTTTGCCATGCCTGCGACCAGCTGACCACCTGAGGGCAGGTGATGGAAATTCAACAATTTTTTCCTTATTAAGACAGAAAAGCTAGAGTAAAGCCAGAGGTGAAAATGTTGTTAACATTGAAATGGTCATTGTCAAGTATCTCCCACCCCACCATGTTATGAAGTGTGTTTTAGATATATTTTTCCCAGTTTAAAAGTGTAATAAGATGAAGTAGTAACGTTACTTTGGTTAAGTAAATAAAATAGTGTCATTACCTATTACATTTTAACTGGTAATCTGTTGCTCAACACTGAAACTTGTAGACTTCTCCACCTTAGCCAAGAAGTTTTATTTGCCTAAACAGAAAAAGCTCACATGAGCTTTGTAGGATGTTGATATGACATGTGCCGTCATTTGAGTTTGATGACTTAGTGCAAAGGAAGAGACGCAAACTGTTCCAGTCACCAGCAACAGTAAAGATTTACTGCAGTTTCTCCAACAGCCACTAGATGGCAACTCAGATAAAACTCAATTAAAATGAAACAGAAATAAAGGGAAATGCTTAAAGGGGGGCTTTGTCGTATTAAACATTTCTTGTCTCCAGGGGGAGCTGTGTCCGATCAGTGTCCCCAAGTGATGTCATGGGGCATGGAGTTAGAAAGAAGTGAGCGTACCAGACCTCTTTAACTCGTCTCGTTTCTGCTAGTGCCTTGACATTAGCACAACCAGAACCAGAACTGAGTGCAGTACAGTCTCAGTAAATTAACTTTAATATGCATCTCAATGGTAATTATAAAATAATATTGTCAGAAAGAAGATTACAAGCCTGTATTAGGGGTGTGTTTGGGTGTGTTTTTGTGTGATTGACAGCTTTATCAGCCTTTCACACCCAGCTTTAGTGGAACTTCCACTGAAAAAGATGAGGAGCACTCAAACCAAATTAAAGTTTCAAAACGTCCCTTCAGCGGCCTATTGTAGACATGGCAGATGCCACATGCATGTTTCTGTACACTTCCTGCTTTAATAATGAAATAAAATTTTTAACAGTTGGACCGAAATACACTTTGGAGGCTCTTAGCTCAGCATTAGTCATCTCATGTTTGGGAGATAGACAGAGTTAGAAAATGGATGTTTAATATAGAATTAAAGGTGTGGGAGCTGTAATTCACAGAATCCATTTTTACTCCTCTTAATTATCTGCTGGATTATCGCCAGAAGCTGTCTCAGAGATAAATTCTGAAGTACTCGATAGTGGTTGGAGCCTTATGCTGGGTTAAAGAACAGCACTAATTACAGCAGATAAGCCCTCTCCCCTCCCCGGAACAGTGAATAATTCAGATGGCTGTGATTTAAATGCAGCCAAACAGCCATAAACTATCTGGAAGCCTGATCATGTGCCCAAGTCACAGTATGTGCCTTGTTTTTCTATCCTGGTTGTCTCACTGTCCCACTTCTTTCACCTAATAGACTAGATCTGCACTGTGGAATCACAAATTGGGCTTTTATGGGAGATTGTTTATAGAGATTACACAAGTAAAGCAAATAATGTGTTAACGCTTCATTTCTGATTACTCGTGTTGTACGTGACGTCATGTGTGCCAGTATGCACGTGTGTTTTCCACAGCGGGAATTGATGCTGGTATTAAATCCTGCAGTCAGTACAAACACGATGTGATACCAGCCAGCGACTAAACAAACCTTGAGTCACCCACCATGGCCCTTTGGACCAGCAAGACAATGCCGCTTCCATCCACACACAAAGATTATTCATGCCTCCAGCTCCTAATGACAACACAACGGATACTCAGGAGGCACAAATTACATCAACGTGTGAGTAATGCAAATGAAAAGAGATGACGACTGCACGAACTAGAAAACAGCAAAAAAAAGAGCAATTATCCTCATCCTCTCATCTAAGAGAAGATTCACAGTGTTCATAAACAGACGATCAAGTAGCCAGACATGAGAGTAAAGCAGGTGTGTGTATGTGTGTGCATGCGTGTGTGTGTGTTGGGGAGAGGAGGTTGGGTTATTGATCTTCAGGCGCCAGGAAACCCTCTTCTCCCATTTCCACTGTAATGAAACATAATCGCTCCGAGAGTGGCAACTTTGCCTCACATAAAGCCATCAAATGATCTGGGCCTTTTCCAGCTGGCACTGAGTCAGGCTTTGTGTGTGTGTGTGTGTGTGTGTGTGTGTGTGTGTGTGTGTGTGTGTGTGTGTGCATATGAAGATGGGGAAGGGGAAGACAGAGAATGCAGAGGAAGTGAGTGGAGTAATAAATGTGTATTTGGAGGAAAACAGTGAAAGGTGAAATTTTGTTTCCTAGAAGATACCACCAATCTGTTGTGTTGTTTGATTGTTTCATATCCCTCTGGTTGTGCTTGAAGATAAAGCGGTCACGTCGTCTTTTTCAAATCTTTGAAGAGAAACTAAACACCAGGCTGAAAAGCAGTTTTATGGTTCTCTCTGTTTGACAGTTCAACTCTGGTGCTGTGTTGCCCCAGTAACCACACCCAGCAGTGATGTGATGTGGGTACCGACACACCCTGGAGGACACCTCTGTATCACTGCAGCAAGGTTAAACCAACTAGTCCAGGGGTCGGCAACCCGCGGCTCTTTCATCCATCTGATGCGGCTCCTGAAAATAATTAATGAGCATTTATTTAAAATGTATTTTAATTTAGTTTTAAAACATTGAGAATTTTACTTGAAAGAACCTTCAACCCAACGTCTTTTTGTCGGACTTCAAAATGTTGTTTTTGCACGCAGAAATATCATTTTGTTTTCTCTGCAGTCGTTCAGTGATTTCATAAATGCAGCACATTATTGTTTGTTTGTACATAAAGGCAAACGTTATATGCAGAGTTATTTTATTTGACATTTCATTTGTGGCTCCCAGTGTTTTCTTTACTGTGGGAAACAAGTCCAAATGGCTCTTTGAGTGGTAAAGGTTGCCGACCCCTGTACTAGTCAATCAGCAGAAATTAATCAGTGAATATTTGCTAGTTGTGTTGTCTTTTGTGATATTAAACTGGATATCTTTGAGGTTTACATTGTTGGTCAGACAAAACAAGAAATTTGACGACATCAACTTTCAGAAATTATGATGGCCATTCTTTAAAAATATTTTCTGTTGTTCATCAAAATATAGTCTAAAACTGGCAAAATGATTGTTTAAATAAGGAACTATCTGATCAGAGAATATCAATCTGAGCAAACATTCAGTGTAGTTTTAGGTATATTCTGGTTTGTATTTGACAAGTATTGAGATCTGATGAGATGTGATACATCCTAGTCAAAGCTTGATCAAACTTCATGGATGCCTAAGTTTTTCACTTTCAAAAACTTTTAAGCCCCTGGTTTTGGAAATTCTCCAGTCCTCCTGCCACGGTCCGCTGGAACCCTAAATACAATGACAGAGAAAGAGAAACATGAGCAAACGAAGACGTGGGTTTGAGGGGGACAGAGACTCAGGGAGACAGTCCTTTTAACAGATTAGCCCAACTGGCATTTACTCTCCCTGTCAGCTTCTGTCTGAGCAAACAGGAAAACAGGAAGGGGACAGAGAAAAAGCCAGTTTGAGCCTGAGGAGTGACCACGGCTGTCAGGTAGAGCTGTGTGTCACTGAACACTTGCACACCATTTATGGAAAAGGACAGAGGGGCGAAAAAGCAATCACTGGGCAATTTAGCAGTCTTTTAGCCATCTATTGTTGCTGGTGGGGAGCAGAGCACAGCGAGGGAAGCACGGCTGGGTGCTTATCTGATGCGATATACACAGCGACTATTCCTCTGCTTTCACTGCCTTTTAGTCCTTATTAGAGGAGAGGGAATTGGTCTTTCTGTTTTCTGGTTATGAAAAATGAATTCATTGAAATCATTTAGCGACAGGGTCTCATTTACCAATCAGAATCTGTATTTCCTGCTCGGGCACAAAGTAAAACCGGGAGCGTCATTAACGCCGTGGAGAACTGGAGCTCAAAGGCTGCGAGGAGCCTTGCATCGCTGTTGCCATGCCAACACCCACCTAAACAACTTGCAAGCTCCATCTAATTAGTGTTCAGCCAGCTAACAAGTGAAAAGGAGATGATGATGTAGAGAAGTAAAAATGGAGAAGATGAAGATGGAGAGTGTGCTTTTCATGTGTGGGTTTAAAGATGCAGTCCACCCAAAAACACAAAGAAAATTCTCAAATCTGGAGTGCAGACGACCCTTCTAGATGGTTCCTGCATGATTTAGTGAGATACATATTGACATGAGGTCACCTCATTAGAATGGAGCTGAATGACATTTAGTTCTGCCCAAACCTGACATTTTAGAAACCTGACAGCTCCGTCTGTTTCAGTTACTGATGACAGTCAGCACCTGTTTCTTCCCCTTTCTTTCAGATAAAGGGTTAGCAGACACTTTGGAAGGTAGTTTTCAGCTGTTTTTTAGCTGTTTAACTGTTTAAAAGGGTTGTAGATCATTTCCATGATATTTGGAACAAGATGTTGCTGTTGTGTTCTTTGAATGTCATCTTTAATGATACCAATCACACCTCTGTACACTGCAGTTAGGGCTGGGCAATACGCATAGCATCCTCTTTCTCTCTATATGTCACTTTGAATGTGTGTGTGTGTGTGTGTGTGTGTGTGTGTGTATACTCTATGTACTCCATTGTGATATGATACGGTTCCGCATTTACAGTAAATGCCAAAAAAACAAAAAAACAAAAAATCAAAAAACTTCATCACATCATGCAAAATCATGTAAGATCTAATAGTGCCATAAAGCAGTTCTGCTCACTGATAAACTTGCCTTTAATGGCCTAGTACACCCAGAGATATTAGAGTGATAGCTACCACAGAATAAACAGTATGGCAACATCTGTAACGTCTGGCAGCAGGAAAACTACTTTATGTTTGTGGCTGAATTGTCCTTTTATAGTGAACATTCCTGACCAGGAATCCTTTAAAAGATCTTTTGTGTTTCTTGCCCCATGAAATCAGTTTCTAACAAGGTTGCAGTGTTGCCAGATCTCACCAATTAACTTGGTGAGTTCAGCGTGTTATTCAGAAAATTAGACCCAAGTCATAATGAACCTGAGTTATGCCTCAAGATGCTCCTCACTTTCGTCCCCGCAGTAGATTTTACCTTTGATCCTGTCATCATCGTTGAGCTTGTCCCATCGGCAGCGCCAAAATATCACACACATGAAACATAGAAAATGTACTGTACATTTCACACTTCGTTAAAAGCTGCTCAGAAATGCACACTCTAAACAAAGTGACCACAGCCCTCATGAGACGTTATGTAACTGCAACCTGCGCTATTTTAGAACGAGCACCTCAAACTGAGCTTAGGTGTTGGAAAGATGGCGGTGAGCGCAGGTATGTCTCAGATTCTCACGTGGGAAACTTCCTGTTACAAAGCTTTGGCTGAATTAGCATCACAGCCCTCAGAAAAATGCAATGACAGTGTCAACACGGTGCGTTACTCATCGCCGGGCAATTTCATCTGCACTCACAGGATGATGAGGTCACGACATTACACAAAATTGGACTTTGCAGGTACTAGAGGATGAGCAATTTCATTCAAAAATGAGATATCCGCCTACTACTTAAATTAGACTCATCCAGAGAGAGCTCTGCCTTTTGTGAAGATCATGTGCAGTTTAACAACACAGACTGATTAATGTCAGGTAGCAATTTTTCCTGCCTGAAACAGATTCAGAGATAAATTTCATTGTCAAACTTTTCATTTTCCTGCCTGGGTTGCTTGTGCAAAAAAAAAAAAACATTTTCACCTGCACTTAATATGTTATTCAGGGTACATTTTTCTAATATGCAGAGCAGCATTGTGGATAAAACCCTGCTGTTTGTCCTCCACCTGTGAGAGACAGTGTTCATCCATCTCCCTGCTCCACAAATCAGACATACCAGCAGGCTGTTCTCAGTTCCAAGTTAAATGTGTTATAGCTAACCTTTTCTTAATGGTGTCTGCCAGCTATATAATAATGACCCCCATCATGTCCTACATACACTGAGAGTTCAGCACAGGTAATCGTCCCTCTCTACTGTACTTTGCTGTAAAACATATCCATCTGAGTTTGACTCCCCTCCATCCACCCCGCCCTGTCGACATGGGCGGTTAACACAGCTGAGAGTGAAGCGCTTTTAGTCGTGTTGTTGTGTTGCTAAAGAGTGATCAATCTGTCCGTTTATCAACCTCCACACCCGCCGATCATTTCCCCCAGCAGCAACATTTGGCCCGTCATCCATAACGTTCGCCTGCAGTTAAAGGATGCTCCGTCAGGTTTTCTTTCATGAGTGTGTGTACAGCATTTTGTTCATCCATAATTCAGGAAAATGCTTTCTTTAATATCAGATTTAGAGTTGTACTGTCACTATCATCTATGGAATAAATGTCATTTGAACCATCGTTAATGTAAAAATATTAATTAGTGCATCTTTAACGTTGATTTTTTGCAAAGTCTGATAGGCTCTTGATCGGTATGACAGATGAGACGGCTACATGCAGATTGGTAGGTATGGACACAAGCAGCTCGACAAAGGAATGACAAGTTCAGGCTGCAAAGTCTAATGTAAACATCATGTACTATCTGTCCTGGAGTTCAGAGCATGTGACTGAGTGCACTGCTGTGCATTTCTCTTTTATGCATAATGTATAGAGACTGCAAATTTCAGTCTGCTCAGGGACCAAAGTGCCTTTCCAGCCGTTTCATTCAACCAGCCGCTGCTCATGTCGGAGGTGGTAAGCTGTCACCCACTCACATCTCTCAAATATCAGTTGACCAGCGAAGGTGAACGCATTATCCCGCGTGTTTGCGCTCAGCTGAGCTACATCCATGTGTTTCAATTAGAGCTGGACTGAAGGGCAGCGAAGGGCATGGTTCCTGAAGGAAAATTAATTCAGTTTTGAATTGCACAGGGACTGCCCACACACACATTTATCGGCCAGGCTTTTGTTCTGAATGACACTTTGAGTTAATCAGCCATGCTACGCAATTTAGCCGGCCCTATAGAGGCTCGGTGTGTAAAACAAACACCAGTCACACTCAAACAGATCAAATAAATATTGGCGAACCAGTCGGTCAATGCTTGGTGTGTGTGTCAGTTGTTATCTGTATCATTTTCTTAGATTAATGCAAACAGCTTGAAGCAGGACAGTGCAACAAAAAAAAAAACATGACCCTTGTTGTTTTCAAAGTCAAACCACTCATTGCCATTCAGCACCCCATAAACTGCTCACTTAGCCATGCAGCGGATGTGTCAGTGTGGATAATGTTTTACAAATGACAAATTTCATTTCCATTCCTCACAGTGGGTTTTATCCCGTGTTTTATCGTCTGAATTAGGACCGGCTTGCCCTCCAACGGACAGATCAGGCAAGGTAATTACTTCCATTAGCCCCTTTTCACCTGCTCCGATAGTCAGGATTCATTAGGCTTATCAGTTTATTAATCCACATGTAGTTAAGCGCTGTGGACCTCCAGGGTCCCGCTCAACAAAAGGAATATCACCTGCCTCGTTTATCAGCCGGTGACATTCGTTGAGCACGACCCCATATTCTAGCTTACGTCAAAGAACAGTCAGACGGGGTCGCCACCCCCAAACACCCAAATTAGCCTCAAGTTAGAGAAAACTTTCTTTTGCGTAACCAAAGTTAATTAAGATACCTCCTAAGTTTGGTTTTAATTAAGACAGAGGCGTACTGTTTTACACTAATGTTTCTGTCCTGCACCTGATATAAAGACCAAGTGGGCAGGAGCAAAGATTACTGACTTGACCTTTTTCTCTGTGTTGAAACATGCTGCTGAGTGGATGAGATGTAAACTACAAGAATCTCACATTTCTATCTTAAAAACTATAGCATAGATAAAATATAGTTAATTAACCACAGAATGCTGATAAACCACATCGTTCATGACAAGTCACACCTAAAACTAACGACCAGGGCCAGGTGGTTGGTGGAGGTGTTCAGTACGACCTTTGAACTAACTTCAAGTTGATGCAGACTCTGATGGCTAAAATATGTCCAACTGGTGATCATCAAACTTCTGCTCTGAATCATTTTGTTTTTGTTCCTTCTGCTGCTCTTTAGGAAGCACATACAGTGTGTCATTTTTACTGTAATAACACTTTATCCAAAGCACCTTACAGCAGCATTACAGCATTTATGTTCCCAGTGGAAGCTGAGCCGCTGTCCCTGCAGCATCAGCCCCTCGCTCTGTGTGTTCAGCCACACCAGGCTGCTAACGTACTGCATGTGTAGCTAAAGCAGCTGCCAGGTCCAACACCTGCAGTCTTACACATCTCACGGTTGTCAGCCGATGGTAATTGGGTTAACAGTTTTGCTGTTGATGGTTTTCAGCTTCAAAGCTCTTCCTGGATTTGTCACATGGGTTTCTGTGAAGAGCTGGAGGTGTTTTAGACCGCACCCTCTGCTCTGCACCTATAGAACCAGCAGAAAGACTCTCACATACACACGCAGCTTGCACTGTGTTTGTAATTTTACCTGTTTTTACGCTTTTATTTTTATTAGTTGGCTGCTATCTGATCTTCAGATCCATGATAACATAACAATATTAATTGTTAATCTAAGTCATCTGTGTGTGTTTGTGTGTCTATATAAAATAATATTACAATTACACTCAATTAAACGTAAGGCTAGAAAGGTAAGGAAGGATAAATATTTAATGTGATACTGTTTAACCTCTGATAGAAGAAATAACAGAATCATCTTATTTTGAATAAAACGTTAAAGCTAAGCGTAGCTAAAATGAAAATGAGAGAGAGAATGCAACCTTGTCCAGTTCATTACGCTCTGGGTTTTTCTTCTACAGCCTACAACAGACTTGGTGTTGTTTAGCAAGATGTCTTCAGTCAGTTTGCTGACTGTATGACTGCTCTCCTCTTTTGCTGCTGTTGAATTATATTGAAGAATATCTTGAAGCGCAGAACGAGATATATTATTTCAGATTGCGCACTTACATGCTTGATGCAGGGGTTAATGGGAGTCCCGTCATAGCTACCTGCAGTGCAGGTTTGGATTTATACTTCAGCTGGATAGTTCAATAACTAACTCTGAGAGTGTCTTAACTATGACGATCACCTCTTGTACTCACGTCAGGTCGTACTCCAGTTAAGTGAAGTTGTTAAATAGGATGACAGTGGGCTATGCATTAACTCAAACAGCTAGATTTCCATCCAGGGTGACTTCTATTTCACCTTGTTTCATTACTGAATATTGCTGTTTTGTTTTTTTTTTATCATGTGTAACTTCATTTAGGTTGTCTTCACTGTCAACAGTCTCCACCTGCATCAGAAACTTTTTGTATCCCCAAAGTGTAGTCACATTTCAGGAGACGTGCATGGCTTTGGCAGCTGCATGCGTAGGTTCGCAGCTCTGATGAAACCCTTTACTCTTTGCCTTTGGTTTAATCAGATTTGAATCTGTTTGTAATGAGAAGTGGGAACATTTCCATCAGTGTTTTCAAGTGAGGGATTCATAGACACATAAAATGACCTCAGTGAAATCAGTCCTCAGATTTTCTGTCAGAGGGTAACAAAATCCGCCTACCGTCATGTCTGAGCTCACTAATTAACTTGTTATTGTTTGTTTTAGTCTTCCCATCAGCTCCTGGCAAGAAACGTGTTTTCTAAAATGTCAAACTGTTCCTTGAGTGAAGCTGTTCCACAGTGATAAAGATCCAATCGCTTTCTGTTGAAAATATTTTGTTACTGATCGACAGTTTGGGATGGCCATTGGAAGCTGCTAGATATAAGAATATGACATGGCTTCCTTTTTCAAATCAAATAACCACCACAACAGCAAACATTGCAGGTTTTATTAAAGAAATAGCAAGCAAATGTGGCACAAATTAAATTAGACACAAAGAGCACAGTGTGTTCCTGTCTGTTGTGTTTTTCTTAGTAAGGCTGTCTTCTCTCCTCGTCATGTTTGTCCTTTCTGGATGACAATCAGCTGAACCGCAGTGGCAGCCGGTGTAATGAGATCCCTCAAACAGATGATTCATGGCTTCATCTGGTTTCACTTGAGTCTTAGATGTAATTTATTCACGTACAAATGTCCAGTAACATGATGAAAAACTAATAAAACTAGGGATGCACGATAAGTGTTTTTTAAAACCGATACTGATAACCGATAACACACGCATATACCTAACATCATGACATCAATACTACGAACAAAACCAAAAACAGTTTTGACTCTTTAAATGAAGAGATATTTATTTTTCCAATGAAAAACTACTGGCAAGCCTCTCAAACATTTTCTTAAAGCTATCAAACAAACCTATTTAATATCTCACATAAATTTAAAGGTGCATTACTTACTGATATAAAAAATAAAGGCCCCTTGAACTGATGCAAATACATGGATCAGGATTACAAACTGAAAAAGTGCATTCCAGAAGTTTACAAAAATAGATATCCATAGAAAATTAATGCACTGACACAAGTTAGATTAGATTAGATTTTTTAATGTAAAATGCTGAACGCAGAAATCAGCTGCTGCGGGACTTTTATCCATCAGTACAAAATAATAGAAACCAAACTCTGTCTCCAGCTACGTCTCTCTCAGGTCTGGGATGTCCCGTCACTTCTCCACATTGGACATGATTTCTCTGATCTATCTGTAAGGAAATAAGTTTTTCTGCCTGCCGGCCTGCGCACAGTTAGAGGCAGTTGCTAGGCAACGTACGTGTTTACTTTCAGAGCCGCTGCGCAGTGAGAGCGGTGACAGACGAGAGTAGGCTCATTTTAAATCAATAAAATATGTTTTAATCACTATTTTGTGTCACATTATTGAATGCTTTAGTCGTAAGCCGTGCTCTAAGACGGATAATGTTTAGTGAGCAAGTTCCTACGGAGAAATAAACCCCTCCACTTCGCATCGGGCTTCTATGTCATTCTGAAGGAAGATACATTATCCCTTACTTAGACTTATCTATGTCCATGATTAAATTTTCAATAACCATAGCCCATGGGTCATATTTGGCAAATTTCTTTGATTTTTGCGGCTGGCTTGCTAACGTTAGCATCTTTAGCAGGCCGGGCGTCCTCGTACGCTTTCCAAACTCCGTCAAAGCGGTGGTTACGTTTCAGGTGACTGATCAGGTATTAAAGCTCGTGCTATTTCTCCCTCCTCGTGGAACTCGCTTGGAACATTTGTTACGAATAACAAGCGAACTTTCTCCTTCGGAAACTTTGAAGAAATCTGAACTCTGTTTTTGTAAGCACGCCGTGCTGCATGCTGCATTCAAGGTGTAACGTACATTCCACCGTTCCCTCGTTTGGTAGTCGTTCTTTCGGCCTTTTTAAGTTCATGTTTCTATTTTTTATGTGTAACATGTGGAAAAATGCTGCGAATGTTAATTCAAGTCAGCAACTAACAAAATTATGACCGAGTTAACAAGTTGTTTTCTGGAATGAGGAGGTATTCTTGATTTTCCCTGTGAGAAGGAGTTTTTCTGATTATGCCAACGTCACATGAACGCAGCATTCACTACAGGCCATTTGGGTCTCGTAGTGGGAGCGAGGCACTGCCGTGCTGACAAAAACATGTGATATTGGGGCTATTCGTCATGATATCGGACTTATCGGAATGATGTCATAATTTCCTGTTATCCTGATAATTATCAGCCCGATAACTATCGTGCACCCCGAAATATAACCAGTGCAGGTGAGAAAAGCACAGTCTTTCACAGCCTCACAGAACAAAGTAAAAAGGAAATAGATGTTAGAAAAATAGATCCAAAATCTTTGCCAGTGCTGCTGGTCCCCCCACTTCCTGTCCTCCTCATGGTTGCAGGGCCTCTATCGGCTCGAAGTGCCGTGAAGCGATCGGCCATGCTATCACAGACGGGCCGGTTCTTGGCCTGAGGCACGGCAGGCCTCTTTGTTTCATCAGCATCATTTGATTACCAGCGTTTGAATGCTGAGTATCTCTGGCATCACATTCACAGCTGAAAGCGTCCGTCTGAGTGTGAGTGGGATGATAGTGGAAGAATGTAACTCAGAAATATCTCGGCAGGCATCACATCCTGCCAGAGTCGGGGGGGTGAAAGATTCTATCTCCAAAATGTCAGCTTTTAAGGCGCGAAAGGAAACACAACTGTGTGTTTTCAGTTTTTCCGGAGAGGGGTTGAGGGCTGCTTGAGCGTAGAGGTCATCAGCTTTGCAAGAGGAGAGCGTAGCAGTTCAGCTGAAATGAAAACATGGCAATCAACCAAATTGGAGTTAGAGGGATGTGACTCATCAGTGGCATAATACAGTAGTAGAGAACATTCATATTCAAGCCTGCATGAATGTGCTCTCACCACAAACACACAGACTCATTTTTCAGTTGCTAATTTCTGGAATAGGCTGAACACTTCTGAGTCTGAGGCTAGGATATATCTGAAAACAGTGGATTACTCTTTCCAGGTAGGATATGATTCAAAATCTCATCTTAAATTAACAAAAAGGTTGAAATTATTTATATGATTGGACTGATTATGTGATTTGAAGATGAACTGAAAATGACCTGCTATGAAAATTGAATAACCTTAATGTGACTATCTATATTTTCCTTGTTTTGAACCTGTGTGGGTGTAACATAGTTCATCTGGTGTTGTGGGAGGTAGATCTCTTGTGTGTGTAGCCACCATGTGCATGGAGTGAGTTATAATACTCAGCGTGAAAGTGTCCAGATAAGCTCAGGTTACAGCCTAATAAAGGCCATGTGTTCGCTCCTGCAGGGGAAATAAATGTCCTGTTTATGAACGCCGCCACAGTGTCTCGCTACCGTCCTTCATCAGACCGCTGCGTACTCACCACGAGTCAGCTAAGTTAGTCTTAAAATCCACTGCACGCCATACTACACCAAGACCGGTAAATCTAGCTGCTAGCATGTCACAAGTCTATAATGCCCATCCCTAGTACACATATATACAGTAAATAAATCAATTCAGGGAATCAAGAACAGATTGAGGAAATGGTAAAAAAAAAAGAAAAGGTTACAATACTTAAGTGAATCTATTTTTTCCCCCACCCCTAATTTAAACTCATTTTAATCCCAAATCCACACACTAACTATAACCAAGACCAAGTGATCAGCCAAAGTCCTTACCTTAAAAGATATTTCTTATCCTTCACACAGTCAGCTGTCTGTTAGACCTTCTCAATGCCAGATGTAGTTGCTAGGAGATTTCTGGTCTAACTACACAGCCTCTGTACGCTGAGTAAATATTCACTTTTGCCTGATGAGACCATGTGAGAGAGAAGGATGAGAGAAATGGCTCCTAAAGCTAAGACTGAATGAATCCTTAGTTGACCTTGACCTTTCCATCTTTATCATTAGGAACGTTCTCGCCAAAATGATTTAGTACGAGGTTTGATCATTTCTGCCCTGCTCGCCTGCCACAGCGAGACAGACAATTTCCTTGTTACCTCGAGGGTCAAACAGGCCTTCATTGTACGGAAAAATCCTAAATTCAATCTGTCAGCTTTGCTTTCACCTCCTGCACCAAGATGTTCCCGAGGGCCAAGACCTTTTCAGATTTATTTCTGTCTGGTTGGGACTGAAGACAAAGCGACTGTTTACGCTATTAATGTAAATGCAATCATGTGGAAAAGTTCACCATTCTGGCACTGTATCATGAAACATGTACAGTATCTGACAAAGAGCTAGCGGCACATTTGACCTCTGACCTACCTGAAAAGTCAATTGGTATTTAAGTTTTAAAAAAAATGCGCGCACACACACACATCTGAAGGGTTAAATGTTCCTCTGTACGTTGAAAAAACTGTCCTTCTTAAGCTAATTAAACCCATTTAAAGCTCACTGGATTAGAATAAAAATACAACAAAAAAGGGGAAGAACATTTTTTGCAGTTGTTGAACACAGACAGCAAAGCAAAGAGGAGCTGTGATTGTAATTTGAACCTCACTGTAGAGAGAAACTGGCATTTCAAAAGAAATCCAGCCTCCACAAGAGAATCCCCAATATTTCAGTCTGAAGGAAAAATATTTTTCATGTTGCTTCACTCGTCTGGCAGGAAGCACAAAACCAGGCAGTCTAAGGAAGAAAGACCTTTTGTGGCCAAATGGTTAACATAGCTGTTGTTATTGATATTGATTATAACACCACAACTACTGTGTAACAGGATCAGGTGCAGCAGAGAGTAAAAGTTGTTCCTTCATAGCAGTCCTACCCTTCGCATTGACACTCCGCCCACACACACATTGTCAAACAATCTCAAACGACTCTGCGTGACCACCAGGATGGAGCCGGTGATCTGCCTGTTAACATCTCGAAACCATTCTGGGAAGTTTGATAGCAGAAAGCGTGAGGTGGATTTCTCTTCTCTCTCTGCTCAAACAGCTGCCGGGGCCTAAGTGGCAACAAAAGAATTGGCTCTTGTTTCTTTTTCTTTTAAACTTTATTTTTATAGAATTACTTGTTTTACAATATGTGTAGAAAAAAACATATAAAACAAAAAGGCACAAAATAGAAAAGAGGGGAGAGTCTAATCACGGTGACAACATGTATACATATACGTAATAAGAGGTAAGGCCAAGATCCAGGGCCAGATGGGGATAAATGAATCTGATAATCAGTTCTTCCAGCTCCCTCATAGCATGGACTCTTCTCCCCTTCGAAGTGAAGTAACAGTCTTCCTACTAAGACGTTCAACCAGCACCAGAAGAGTATATCAAGCGGAACATGGGGTTAGTCCTACCCAGCAACTGTGAACCACTTCCTGTTGTGATGAGGGGGCAGTCACTTGAGATGAGCTGTCCGTTTGCTCCAGTACATGTTGAATTTGTCTTTCCATATCGTATATCTCGTTGACAATTCCACTCCACTCCTCTCTTAAAGGGGGTTCCTTTAATAACCATCTTTGCGTAATAGCTTTTTTTACTGGCTGCTGACATTATTTTAACCAAATATTTGTCAGTAACACTGAGTGTAGGGGAAATATTACAGAGATAAACTGTGCAGAAATCTCATGTTTCAACATAAAAGGGCTAAACACAGTTGGGGAGAGCTTTTCGCCCTTTTTGACAAACTTTTGGTCGTCAATTATTCATCCGAGAGCACAGATTTGCCCATGTGATGCATTCAAATGCTGTGTAGAAAATCCGACGCCTGACATCTAAACAAATAGTTCAGCATTTTTCGGGGCTTCTGGGACGCTCATCTAGTTGAGGGTGCGCCTCATGTTATAAGGCTCCGTCCTTACCGCGGCGGACCAGGTCGATTTCGACCTGTGGCCCTTTGCTGCCCTCTCCACCCTTTCCACTCTGTCGCTATGAATAAGAAATGGCAAGAAAGCCCCCCCAAAAAAGTTCAACATTTTGATAAATGTGGGTATTCACTTTCTAGATAAGAAAGTGAAGATTGATACTCCTCACTGTGCCCCCATGCTTTTAGTCCTTATGCTAAGATATGCTAACCGTCTCCTGCCTCTAGCTCCATATTTAGCATACAGATATGAGATGGGTATCAATCTTCTCGTCTGACTCTTGGCGAGAAAGCGAATAAGCAAGTTTTCAAAAATGCTGAACTATTCCCTTGCGTGCTGACTGCTGAACTGGTCTGCATTCATAAGCTTTGTTGTCAAAGGAGTTGGAAGGTGAACGCATATAAACGATGGGAAGAGAACTAAATGAATACACTCTGCAAGTTCTCAGTGAGGTTTTTTCATATGGCCCTTTCATCTGTTGTTGACCCAGTATTAGATTCAGGCTGCATTTTTATGCTAAATTGTTGCTTAGTGCAGCTGTCTGAACAAAAGATGAGACTACCAAAGTTCAAAGCCAGAGAATGTGAGAAGGAAAGCAAGGAAAAGACAGAAAGGGAGCTGTTGTGTGTCTAAACCTAACCTAAATGTAGTGCACACACCAATTCCCCCTCCACCTCAGGCGTGCAGCGCGGGGAGCATGTCCATCCTTTCCAGCAGAATTCTCAAACAGACGTAGCTGAAGTATTTAAAGCGGCAGCAGGCCCGCGCTACATCCATCAAGCTGCCAGAGAGGGTAAATACACCCGCTATGCACGCAGCTCGTAGGCAGCGGCGTTTTACAGAGTGAAGCTGTGCCAGGCCAACAAGTGACTCCTGAGCAGGGAAGCAACACTCCCATAGTGCGGGCGGAGGAAGACACATGCAGTACCATGAAGAACAGAACAGAATGACTGGTACAGTAGTGACCTTTGAGGGATGTTGATGTAGAGAAGCAGGTTTGTTGAAATATGAGACAGTTCAGATGTGGATTGGGCGACTCTGTGTCAAGAAGAATATTTGAAACTTTAATGGAGTGGATGAGGGGATGTGAGTGAGACTCTGCCATCCTTGAAAATCCTTTAAAAATGCAAATTCCAAGGGATAGCCTCCTGGAAATGTACTGTCTTCCTCCATATCCAGAGAACAGACAGGAGCTGCAACCCTGAGGCCTCTATGGTTTCAAATAGAGCCAGCCCATTGTACTTACCAATTATTAGCTTTATGCAAACATTTTGTTCTGTGTGTCAGCCGAATAGGAGCGTGAATTGTAGTACAGAAATGCCAAAGATGTGTTTAAGGTAGTTTGGAAGCATTACATCACTATTACATAGACCTGGCACATCCAATATTTGTGGAGCTCCAGCTTCTCATGAACACTAATTCATGTGGTTCGATAAGTATCGGATCTGCTAAATCCCTTTGAATAACTCACCAAATCTATTTATATTTGCCTTTTAACATTTGGAATAAACTACACTTTAAACCAGCAAACCCTCAAAGGTTCAGTTTGGATTCATTAAAAGACTGCAGTTTTGGAGGAAGCCTGGTTGATGTTTTTAAGCTTCAGAGCCTGAAAACAGTGTGTGACATGATAGTTTATTAGATGTGTATAGATGGAGTATACAATTAGCAATTGCACGATCAGCTAATTGTTTCAGTCGAGAAGACTCACCACTCTGCACACACCTGACTGGATGCGTCTTTCTCTAACATGATCTGTGGCCAAGTACAGACACCAGCCTGCAGGCAACACATTTAACCGGACAATAGTCCAAATTCACTTTGGCCTTTGGACAAGTTACTTGTGCAATGTAACGACAGCTAATACGATGAACCACCGCAGCGACACTTCAACCAACAAAAAGTGACAGCTGACATGAGAAGCCTTCACTCGCATATTTGATACGTTTGTCTTTGCTAATAAAAGAGTGGTGAGAGACTTGTTACCCTCAGAGGTTAGTCAGCATGGGTATTGTACCAACATGGACTTGGCTCCAAAACAAAATGTAATTTCAACTTGATGTGTATGATGTTAATAAATTAGAATCATTCGGTAATGCTTAATTCGTGTGTATCACTGAGTCATGGGTCTCTATATGCTGAGCATGTTTTAGTGCACGTGGACAACATAAAAACCTAAGGTGCACAATGCAAAGCAAGCTCCTGCATTCACTCCGCATCCCCAAAGTGTCAGGAGTTGCTTGGCAACAGGCACAGAGGTGAATTGCAGTGCTAAAATGGTGGCATCTCGAACGCAGAGAAATCAACCTCTCCGTACGCAGCGACGACTCTGCTCTGATGGATCTGCGAAAGACAAACAAAACAGAAACACAAAGTGGCTGCTGACCGCGGCGGCAGTTTGCTGCAGTGATGGCCACAGCTTCAGATAGCAAATGAAAAATGAATGAAGGAGATTTAGTAGTTAGTGAATCAGACTCTGGAAATTCAGGCTTCCTGGTGGAGGCTGTGTCACGTCTGCCCTGCATTTATTTATGAGAACAGCTTGAGAGTTTTGAATATATAAACCATGGCAAAGTTTTTGAAACATGATACATTTATACAGAGGTGGAGTGAAGCATTGCTTTTTAAGTCATAAGGAAATCCCAAGTGTTGTCAATGAAGGACGAAGTTAAGCCAAAGCCCTGAGCACAAGACATCATGTGCCCTAGCACAACAAATATAAAGTCATCTTAAATCAGTGACAGGGTAATACTATTAACAAGAGTAATATGAAACTGAAATAAACTTCAATACTTTAATGGCTTACAAAAAAAAATCACCAGGCAGACCCTCATTCAGGTAACTAGTCTAAACTAAATAGGGATGTAAAGGTGAACCGATATTTGTTGGAAAACCAAAACAAGAGTCCGAGATTAATCTACATCGATACATAAACACAGATATGATGCAAATTAATGCATAAAATTCAGAAAAAAAATTGATGTGGCTGTCAAAAAAAAACCCAGCTAATTCTTTTGTGCCTCTAGGGTGCATGTGACCCGACCCTCTCATGCTCGCTCACAGAGTTTTCCAATTCACGTATCAGCTCAAAGCCGGCCACAACATTCCCACACTGAAATAAATGCCAGGCTTGGTCCGAGTTGCTGGGAAGCTTCACGTTGCCTTAGCCGTGGTCATAACCTGCATCAAAGTACAGTTTACGCCTGTGGACCTCAAAACGGCCCATTTAAAGGTGCCCTGAGGACTAAAATACTTGCAAAGCCATTTTTAAAATATATTTTGAGGAGCATGTTAGGCTACTACAGGCCATCTATCAAACAGATTATTGATTCTGCAAGACAATATTTAGGCCTCCACATATTGAATTTAAAGGTCTTATTTCCACATCGACTGCAGCTCCAGCTTGAATATGTGTGATATAGAATAGACTGTAATGGTAAAATTTGTAATAGTAATTTCAAGTAAAATGGCTCAGGTCCAACTGAAAGTCAGGAATTCAGGAGTCCTCTCAGGACTGGGTGTGTGCACAAGGTGGGACGTCTGAAGGTGAGAGAGAAAAAAAAGTTCAATCTCCCCTTTGGTTTTCATCATTCATGCAGTGTATCTGTATTTGCTCTGAGCAGCCAATATGCTGACCACATCTGTGTCTATTCGTGCCCACTCTTGTCTTTCTAATTCCCATTAAATGCAATTGTGGCACTTCTAAAATCTTTTAAACGCCTGTGTGGCGATGAAGGGAATTTCAGTCGCTCACATTTTGGTTTTCAAGTCTAACTTTAATCAGCTTTGTGACTCGGGTTCAGGTCGCGTGATTCACGTTCATGTATCTGCATTTTAAAGCATTGGTGACGGTCGTATGCGGTAGAGGCCGGTGCTTTGTTGCTCTGATCCATCAGTGTATCAATACTGCAGAACAGATGAATTTAGCAGTTTTTCAATTCATCAGTATCTGCAGAAGTGATAAAGCCTGGATAAGTGGTGAAATATCCAGTTTCTTTTGAGTTGTAGAGATCAAAAATCACATATTTTCATAAATAATTTTTTTATTCACTTACTCTAAGAGAATTAAAATAGCCTCATCACAAAACAATAAATGCAAGGTACCGAGTTCTTTTCTACTCAAACTGCATATCTACCAGGATAAAAGATGCTTGAAAAATAAGCTGTAGGCAAAGTGAATCTACTGTACGCCTTTAATAAAAAAAAAGTCTTTTATCTTGCATCCATGGAGACCGTGACATGTTGGATTTGCGTTGTTAACCTTTAGTTGAAGGTGCTGAGATTTTCTCTCACAGCACAAAGATTCGTCCTTGGAGCTTTCAGCAGAACTTCAGCCATAGAAAATGCTGTCTTTTCATCAAGCAATGGAAGTCCCTCCAGCCGTCCTCCCGTGCAAACACGCGCTCGCAGTGTAAATCGGACATTTTGAAGCCAAATGACCGCTGGCAGAGTTGGTAGAGGGCCGGTAGAGATCGAAGTAAGACACAGGACAAGTGATTGTCCTTATCTGCCACTAGAAATGACGAATGAGACAATCAAACATTTGAACTGAGCTAATCAATCAGATTAAAGGACGGCGTCATTCCTCATAATTTGTCATTCAAAAGGAAGAAATGTCATTCATCATCACATCTGACAACCCGCAGGTTAATATTATCATATGTTTCTAGATTTGGTGTCATTCTTTCTAGAAATGTTTCATTTCACTATGATTTCAGTGTTTCATGGCAGAATAACTGAACATGCATCCAAATGCTTCATATCAGGCTTACCAGTGTCTCTTAGATGGGCTGAAGGCTATGGCTGAGCACGTAACCTTTCTCCCCTCTGCTAACCTGATGGGATTCATTACTGTGGATTGACATATGGGTAAGCTATGCTTCATGAGGAAGCCATCTGGCATAATGTTTGCTGGCAAGCCTTCACGTTTACAGCCCACAAGACGGTCTTGTGATATCTAGGGAAAAATGTTTTACTCTCCCCCCTTCGTTCCAACTGTACCTGTACCTGCGTTTACATGTAGCAGCCCATTTAGCACATATTATGTACGCCGTGCATGATTGCTCACTATTTTCCAGAGAATAGTATGGTTTTTTAATGCGTTTGTGACCTGATCTTACATAATGGATGCTGGAGCTTAGGGTTGGGTGATATGATGATGTATACCATGAGACAATATAGTTGTATATCATAGTAGCCCAACATTAAATTACATAAAGCATGATAGAAGATTTTATCCATCTAAAAAAAAAAAATGAAGTAGTGCATGAACAAAACAGTTGTTGTTTTTATTAGTGGTGTGTAACTGGTGATGCTGTTTTCTTCTATAGTGTTGCTTCATTACAGGATTCACAAAAATCTCTGTGTGCAAGCTGAAAAAAAACGTGCTCTTTGATGGCATAACATAA
Organism: Chelmon rostratus; assembly: GCF_017976325.1. Lineage (NCBI taxonomy): Eukaryota > Metazoa > Chordata > Actinopteri > Chaetodontiformes > Chaetodontidae > Chelmon > Chelmon rostratus. The sequence goes on along the minus strand of NC_055679.1, from coordinate 3,545,131 downwards.
AATCCAGCTGCATGTGACTAGTTTTGTGGTCAAGCTCATTTCTTATCAGGGGGATGGCCTATTTGTTTTGCCCTCCCCAATCACTTGAGAGTGACGTAACCATTCCACTGAAGCGGAAAATGTTTAATCACTGTTGCCAGGAACACTTTTGACAATCAACAAATACTCAGTGCGCAAGTGCATCCTTTCATTTACACTTCATTCATTCATTTGATTGGTCGACCGTTTTTCTCCAGGCTACTGAAATAGCTGTAGCAGCGGATATATTTGAATTGGTGAGCAGATCAGATGTGGGCGGTGATTCAAATGTCTGGAAAACATGACAAAGCATTAGCATGAGGAGTAATCGACTGTACGGTATTTCCCTGTGAGGTAGTTCACAGTTTGCTGCTGCAGATAGTGCTGTCGTCAAAGGCATTTATTCAGTTTTAACATGGCAACATCAAGTTTTTTAACTTTCTGTTTGTACTTTATTTTACTCGTACAACCATCATTGACCCTTGTTAAGAAAGGTGCTATACTGATACCAATAGAGATTATTTCAACGTGGCTTCTCCGTGTCCGGGTGTTTTGATAGCTGTCACGTGCCAGAACATTTGGTGATTTATAATTCATTCCAAAAACTTTGTCGTCTGCTGTGATCACTTGTATTTTGACAGTTTATGTTGCAAATAAAGTTTGATCTTTTTTGCACTTCTCAGCCACCGTACACAAGTTACTAGAGCTTTGTAGTGACAATAATGATGATGCTCTGCTGCCCTCTCCCTTTTTTTAAACAGCGCTAGATACACATGTCAACAACAAAGGTTAAAAAAATCATTAAAACAAAAGTGACCTTTAATTATCTGTTTCTGGTTTGTCCTTTGTAGACTGTGAGGCACATTCACCAAGGTGCATAATGGACTATGGAAGAACACGAACAAAAAAAACCCTCAATAATAATAAAGAAGCAGTTGCAGTTTGTACATTATGTATTAGGTCTGCTGTAATGTCTAATGTTAATCCACACAAACACACACTCCCCTTCACCATCGGAGTGTTACCTCAGGGCCTCCTCTCCCTCTTGACAACATCTTCATCTCAACTCGGGGTTCCTGGCCATATTCTTGGTGGAATACCAGGGTCTGAAATGATGCTTATATCCAAGTATGGATTCATTTAACAAGACAAGACTTCATACCTTACACAGAAGTGTGCTCTGCTTTTTACCTCGAACCCACACACATACACACCTGTACACAGACCCTCAGCATGCTGACGTGCATTTCTCTGTTCGAAGAACGGTGAGCAGAGGTCAGGCTGTCCTTCATGCTCCACAGTTTCCATTCAGCTGGACCCAGTTCTTCAAAACCTTTCTTACATACATGGTCGACCATGCCTGAGTTGTATCACTAAGTGTTTATCTGGCACAAACAAGCCATGAAGTAAACACACAGAATGAATTTATACTGTTGAGAATGGTCTCAAGGTGAGGTATTTATCTGTGAAGGTAAAAAAAAAAGTCCTTTCCTCCTAGTTTGAGTTATTATTTGGACAAATGTAGGCGTAAATGAGCAGAATGTACGGTAAGTCACTTTGTAGAGGTTTCTGCAAATGAATTAAACAAAGTGGAGTTTTTGTCAATTGGTGGAAACACTGTCTGATCAGGAGAATCACGACGAGCGCCAGCTTAGCAGTTGGTGTTTATGACTGCTGAGTAAACACTGTGCTTATTGAGTAGAGCCCACACACCTGGTCACTATGAGAAAAATAAAACCTGGCAGATGGTTTTTGATGGCTGGTTTTGTCCGGCCTCCCCCAGCACCGCTGAGCTGTGCTTCCTCCTGCTGCAGAACTGTTTAAAGAACTCAAGTTACATTAAAATGCATTTGTGATCAAACATCTTTCCATTTTTTAGGCTTTATTGTGTTTTTGGATGTGAAGTAATTGCCCAGAAATTAATTGATTTATTCAGAAATGTATACTTTAGAGAGTTAATCAAGCCTAATTGTAACCAGATTACAGAGTTTGATATGGATCGCTTCATATTGGCAAGCAGTACGGGAAGAAACGGTGAGGCTGTTTCCATTGACTACTATGGTTCTACAGTAATATGGTTCCTCAGTCGCCTGTTGGTTCCACTGTTCTCCCAGTTCAGCATGGCTCACTGTGAGACTGAGAAGCTGTACCCAACAATGTCACTTGTAGTGTAACCTGGCAACATTTTAGCCCAAGTTAACTGTGCCAATTTGTCAATTTAAACTTGTTTATAATTTGATGAATTGCGCATTTGTTTGGGAACATGCACCACTAATGCACAACACTAATTGAAATATTAAGAGCCTTAAGGTATAGTGGGTCCGACATTAATACCTGATCTAGAGGGCTTGTCAAAATCAAATTTCCAGAACTAAATTATTTTAATTGAAAATACGTTTATAACCTGAATGTTGCTATATGAATTTATGCTTAATCTAATGTCACAAGCTAACACCACAAACCTGGGTCCAGAGAGGATTCTAGCACACAGCACTGGTTTGAAAGAAAGAAAGAAAGAAAGAAAGAAAGAAAGAAAGAAAGAAAGAAAGAAATGAACCTGTCATGTGTCTGCTGTGTGCACTGATTTGATTTGTGGTTTAACCCAACTGTGCCACTCCCTTCAGCTGAAGGAAGCTTTTTAGTGTCTTTCAGCTCACTGTTTTGGTTTTACAGCTTGTAACGTTACTGGTCCACTCTCACAGCCCCCAGTTTTTACTGAAAAGGCATGAAAAACACACTGTATGCCACCTGCTCAGCGCCAAACTACAGACAGACAAAGTTAGGCTAATTGTTGAACAGGAGTTGTTAGGGGTGTCAGTAGGGACCCATTGTTCATAAGGGCCATGAGAGAAGTCCTGCCATGTTTTGAAGCAGTAATAACCAATGTTACAACACTGGCTAAAGCTACACTTCTGATTACCTGTTGCTGGTTGTTATATACAAATGAATGCCAGTCATGGCAGATTTACCGTTGATACTAGCTGCCAACTAAAAAACAAGGTCTTTAAGTGTTATGTATTGACATTCTAAGTTTGTCCCTCCACTGACTCCGTCACGCCCCTTTCTTGTTGTTATGCTGATACCTGGGTTCAGTCAATACAGAGCATGTACCAGTACAGTTCGTGGTTGTCCTTTATTCACTTAAAAGGATAGGCTCCTTTAATGAGCCACTATATAACATATTGGCGACGAGGTGTTTCGTTCCTGCGTTGTGTTCATCACGACGGAATATCTGCTATGAAGATTTTTTTTTTTTTTCTCCCTCGCGGACGTTTCATGCTAACTTTTGGCTAAGCGTGGCTGCTGGCTAGTCGCTGCATGAGAAGATTGGACTGCTAGTCTGCGTTCCGGTGGACAAAGGCTGATTGCGCGGAGGTGAAAACTAAAAAGGGGAGGAAAATAAGAAGACAAACAACGATAAACGAAAGAGAGAGGGAAACAGACGGTGCCGGACTGAAAGTGAAAGTAAGATAGCAAACTAAGACTGCAAAAGCGCTGAATAAGGATAACTGTTGAAAATGGCAGCACTGTTTGGAAATATTGGACCGTTTGATGAAGCCACGGAGCAGTGGAGTGCATACACAGAGAGGTTTGAATACTTTGCACTTGCCAACAAGATTGATGATGATGTTAAAGTGCCAACATTTTTAAGTGTAATGGGAGGAAAGACATTTAATCTATTACGCAGTTTAGTGCAACCAGACAAACCTGGAACAAAGTCATATGATGACAGAGTGGAGATCTTAGGAAATCACTATTCCCCCAAACCACTCATTATTGCGGAACGGTTTAGATTCCATAAAAGGAATCAGGAAGAGGGCGAATCTGTGGCACAATTTGTAGCTGCTCTGAAACGTTTATCTGAACACTGTGAATTTGGAGTGGCCCTGAACGACACTATCAGAGACAGACTGGTGTGTGGTCTAAGCAGTGAGTCCATTCAAAAACGGCTACTTTCTGAGGCCAATTTGACGGTTAAAAAAGCAATAGAGATAAGCACCTCCATGGAAATGGCTGCACGTGAAGCACAGCACTTAAGTGCCTCAACCCAAGTACATAGGCTGTCTTCTGAAGCCAAGAACAAAACTGCAGCTGACAGGCCTTGCTACCGCTGCGGGAAAACCGGGCATGAGGCACAAGAATGTTGGTGCAGGGACTTAGACTGCAGATACTGTGGCAAGAAAGGCCATATTGAACGCGTCTGTAGAAATAAAAACAGAACTAAAAAACAGCAAGTTGAGATGAAGAAAGATGGTTTCCGAAGAAATAAAAAGAAACATGTCAATAAGTTGGAGCACGACCAACATGAATCAAGTGACGATGAGTCTGATGATGAGACCGTGTGTGTTCTATCAATCAGGGACAGTGATGATGGATACTGGGTTACCCCACTGTTAGAGAACAATCCTGTACGGATGCAAATAGACACAGGTTCCCGTCTGTCCATGGTGTCTGAGACAGTTTATAAAGAGAAGCTACAACACCTTGCTCTTCAAGCAACAAAATTAAAGTTGCGAACCTATACTGGGGAGGCTGTTCCAGTTTTAGGATTTGTGAATGTGGCGGTGGAATACAACAAACAGAAAATGACTTTACCCCTATACATCATTCCAGGAAAACGTCCAGCCCTATTCGGCCGCAGATGGCTAGAAGAGCTCAGACTAAACTGGCAAGAGGTTTTCCTTGTGGATGATGGAACCACGGGTTCCCTACGGGAGGTCTTGGATAAACACTCCAAAGTTTTTGATGGTGAACTTGGCAGCATGAAAGACATAACGGTTAAACTGACATTAAAACCAGGAAGCACCCCAAAGTGTTTAAAGGCTAGGCCTGTTCCCTATGCCATCAAACCAAAGGTAGAGGCTGAATTAGACAGGCTGGTTAAGAGTGGAGTACTGGAACAGGTGAGAACAAGTGACTGGGCCACACCAATTGTTCCAGTAATGAAAAAGGATGGGTCTCTAAGACTCTGTGGCGATTTCAAGGTCACTGTGAACCCAGTACTAACTGCTGAACAGTATCCGTTACCCCTCATTGACGACATCTTCGCAGGTCTGGCTGGTGGACAAAAGTTTAGCAAGATAGACTTATGCCAGGCTTATCTCCAGATGCATGTTGTCCCTGAATCTCAGGAACTGTTGACTATAGTGACACATAAGGGCCTGTACAGGTATCAGAGGCTCCCTTTTGGAATTACTTCCGCTCCAGCCCTTTTTCAAAGAGCCATGGACCAAATTCTAAGTGGTCTTCCTGGGGTCCAGTGCTACTTAGATGATCTTCTGATCACAGGATCAAATGAAAAGTCACATTTACAGAACCTGGAAGCAACATTACAAAGACTGGAAGACTATGGTCTGAGAGTTCGACAAGACAAGTGTGAATTTTTCAAATCCTCAGTTGAGTACTTGGGCCATGTTATTGACAGTGCAGGACTGCATAAGGCGCCATCCAAAGTAAAGGCTATCATTGAAGCGCCATCCCCAAATAATGTGACCCAATTGAGATCTTTTCTTGGTCTTCTGACATACTACGCGAGATTTGTGCCTAACCTTGCTAATAAGCTGAAGCCACTACACGAGCTGCTTAACAACACCAAGACATGGGAGTGGACCCACAGATGCGAGACAGCTTTCAGGGAAGCTAAAATGGCTCTGTCTAACTCTGATGCCCTTATGCATTTTGATCCCACACTACCCATTCAGCTGGCTTGTGATGCTTCGCCCTATGGCGTCGGGGCTGTGGTGTCACATATATTACCTTCAGGGGAAGAGAGGCCTATCGCTTTTGCGTCACGGACCTTGAGCCAAGCAGAAGGCCGATATGCACAAATTGAACGGGAAGCGCTGGCTATAGTTTTCGGGGTGAAGAGATTCCATCAGTATCTCTTTGGCAGAAAATTCACACTACTGACAGACCACCGACCACTCACCTCTATTTTCGGACCCCATACCGGAATCCCCTCCCTCGCGGCCAGTCGCATGCAGCGCTGGGCCCTGTTATTGTCTGCTCACCAATATGACATTAAATACCGGAAGGCGGACCTGCATGGAAATGCAGACGGGCTATCTCGGCTTCCATTGCCAGTCACACATGCAAAGTCAAAACCGACCGAGATCTTTTACTTCAAGGATGCGGCGGCAGTCCCGGTAACCTCAGTTCATGTGAAGAAACACACTAGGGCAGACCCTATTCTGTCAGAGGTGGTTGATATTATCACCAGGGGAAGGAGGGGTGTCATGACTGAGAATCTGAAGCCTTACCTGGTGAGGAGAAATGAGCTGTCAGTCCAGTCTGGATGCCTGCTGTGGGGCAATCGCGTCATCATTCCGCCACCACTCAGAGAGAACGTGCTTGACGAGCTCCATTCCGGCCATTGTGGGATGGTGAGAATGAAAGAGATTGCACGCAGCTATTTCTGGTGGCCGGGACTGGATGCAGCCATAGAGGAAAAGGCAAAATCATGTCCTGACTGTCAGAAACTCAGAAATCTCCCCCAGTTGGCTCCATTACATCCATGGGAATGGCCTGAAGAACCTTGGCAAAGAGTCCACATAGACTTCGCTGGACCAGTAGAGGGCCGTATGTTCTTAGTGGTGGTTGATGCCCATAGCAAATGGCCGGAGGCTATCATAATGCAGGAAACCTCCACAGAGAGAACCATTGAAGAACTACGATTGATTTTCAGTCGTTTTGGATTACCGCAACAACTTGTCAGTGATAACGGCCCACAACTGGTGTCTAAAGAGTTCAAGGCATTCATGGAAGAGAATGGCATTCACCACATTACATCTGCACCGTATCACCCAGCTACCAATGGGCTTGCTGAAAGATTCGTCCAGACTATGAAGCACGCCCTCAAGTCTGGACAAGGCAGACGATCACTAAACCAGCGCCTCAGTGCTTTTCTGTTGTCCTATCGGAACACACCTCATGCTACCACAAAGGTGTCTCCTGCCTCAGCTCTACTCAACAGACAGCTCCGTACTCGTCTTGACCTTCTGAGACCTCTAAGGACAAAAGAGGTTGTTCATCTTCAGCAGAGAGCTCAGGTAGACAGGAGAGCAAAAGCACAGTTGCGAACCTTCACTCCCGGGGACCAGGTTCTTGCCCGGAACTATGCCAGGGGAGAAAAGTGGAAAGCAGCGACAGTTTTGGCAAGAACAGGTCCTGTGTCATACACTGTCGAAACAAGTGACCATCTCATATGGAGGAGACACATCGATCAACTGCTTCACTCGTCTTGTTCCAGTGATGACCCAAAATCATCAGCATCTTCAGTTCCTGATCTTGAGGTCTATCCAGATCAGCATCTTGAAGAATCCTCCATGCCACCTGTAGATGGGGACGTTTCCCCACTGACAGCTGGCCCCGCACAGATTACGCCACCACGACCTGGTGATGATGCACGTGACATAACCATGGGTCGTACATACCCCCAAAGAGACAAACACCCTCCAGATAGACTGTCATACTAGTCTAGAGGCTGACCCACGACGATGGGGCATAATATTCCCCAGGGTCCAGTCTGGGAAACGAGGTAGTCTACCCTCTTTCCCTAGCTAAGGAAAACATGTTGTTGATATGTGTTATGTTGTTATTTGTCAGTTAAAGGGATGTTAAGAAACATGTTAAGAGACTGAAAAGAAGAGTGGATTAATTTGTCTTGTATAGGGGACTTCAAAGTAAAGAGGGAGGGATATGTTATGTATTGACATTCTAAGTTTGTCCCTCCACTGACTCCGTCACGCCCCTTTCTTGTTGTTATGCTGATACCTGGGTTCAGTCAATACAGAGCATGTACCAGTACAGTTCGTGGTTGTCCTTTATTCACTTAAAAGGATAGGCTCCTTTAATGAGCCACTATATAACATTAAGTAATTACAATGAGGAAGTAAACAGCATTTTTAGGCCCTGATGTCCTGATGATCCAGTGTAATGGACGACTAAAGTGATTCAACATAGCTGGAAAACATGAGTAGGAAATCCTTCCAGAGGTGGAATGATATTCACGATTTGTGACAGTCCTTGTAATATCATGTTCTTAAAGTAAATAATAAAGTGAGTGCAGTTTGCTGCAGTTTGTTGTTTTAATTGTAAAGTCATGCAAAATAGTCCGTTTCCAGTTGTAGTGATGAAATGTCAGGTAGTCTTTATATTTCTTTGATAAACAGAATTTGAACTAACCCAACTAAAAAGCCCAAAACAGAAAAATAAAAACATAGAGCTCGAGGTATGTAAAGTACATCTGTAAAATAAAGTGAACAACAGGAGACGACCAGTTAAAACTTCAAAACGTTTTTAGCAAGCACTTTTTCCGTACTGGAGGAGAAGTTTGAGTGTACATTAAGAAGCTTCAGACTGAGTCGAGTTGGGGGAGGATCGGGGAGGGAGAGGGGAGCAGGGATGACCGGGCTTACCTCGCCCTTATCTTGCCTGGCCTACTTTTTCTCCAAAAAGGAAGGCAATTCGTCTTTGGTGAAAAGCGGCTCTCAGATGCCTCTTTTTCTTTCTCCATCGCCCAAGTAGGTATCTCTATTTTCGGACCACGAAGGTGTAGTTTTGGTCGACTCGCTGTGTGTGCATGTGTGAGAGAGAGCGAGAGGAAGGGGAGGACAGAAGGAGAGCTGCAGGGTCAATCTCCACAGAGACATAGTCAGCTGTGATCTTAATTTAGGCCGTTTGCTGGGTCTTTGTCCCCCATTTGCCCTTCAAACGGCATCCATCCCCTCATAGATCACCATGGCAACAGGGCACACTCTCAGGACAAAGCAGCAGAGGATATAAAACGGATTATGTAAGAGAAATTTAGATGAAAGTGGGTTCAGTATTAAAATTCACTGCTGACAAACATAATTGCGGATCTCTAATCAGGTACAACAGGGAATGATGCAGCAACAGAATAAAACACAGTGACATAAACCAACATGGCAAACCTGAGAGAACGTGCAGCTCGTTGTCCCCTAATATGTATATGTTTGAACACATATTACCTTAAACCATTTCAGTCAAGCAACTCAAACAGTTTAAGCATGAAAAATTCTTTGAGTACAAGTAACTCAAGTATTTATTGTCAAGGTAACTCGGGTAGATAAAATTGATTGTACCATTCTATTCCGTTCATTGAACTTAAAACTATGAAGTATTTTAAGCTCATATGTAGCATTTTTATGCAAATGCGTTCTTCTGAATTTATTTACCTGAATTAAGAAAGACTAACTTAAATGCATCCTCTATTCATTAATGTTGCCTCTCAAGTTTTACTTACTTAACTTACTTCACAAGAAACACTTCCCATAAATCTCCCATAATTATGTAAAATTAAAATCCCAAAAGCTGCTTTTGTTGTTGATGTAAACTATAGTAACGATGCCAATGATGCATTGAAGACTTCCTGAAACAGATGGCTGTGATCTGAAGTCTAAAAGGTCACAGCAAGCCCAACAGTACGCTTTGTTATTGAGACATTGCCTCCTGCAGGCAGAAGCTAAGTGGGTTCTTGTACCTGTACCCATGAATTGTGGAACATTGAAGAGGGTATTTCAGCCAAAATTTTTTACTTGTAATTACCTGATTTATGTAGCTGGTGAATAAAATGTTATAGACATTTTTATGTTGGAAAGCTATGAAAATAAGACTACACATACAGATAATAAACAAAATAAAAAACAGAAATGTGAGATTAAACTAGAACCCTTGTGTGCCTGTCAGGAGATGTGCACAGAACCTGTTTCACCACACTGAAACCAGAAATGACAGCGACCGAGGGGCCATAGTTCACCGTATAGGCACATTATTCTCTGCAGTAAAAGGCCAGAAGTTAGCAGCTTTTGACATGCAGACCAAAAGATAGTAACTCTCAGACACTGCTGACCTTCAACAAAAAAACCTGTGGACCACTTTACTCCAACTTTCCTCAAGGCCTGTATCTTAGGTTTGAGCTGCTTTCTCTTATCATCAAGATTTAAGAGGACAACCTACAAGTAGAATCAGGATCAAAAAAGCCAAATGTGTAAGCTTAAGCGAAAAAAAAAAAATGCTGAGCCATAATTCCATGTTGTGCTTCAGCAATGTTGTGTTTCACTGTACTAAAATCCTATGGCAAGCTATGAGTACAAGATTACTTAGCTGGTTTATTACCATCGATTTGTCCTTCTTCTAATCATGTAAAGGAGGAACAAGATATGTGACATGTGAGCATTAAGATTGATTACCACTGAAAACATGAAATTTATGCTACTAAAAGGGAAAATGGACTGTATTTATATAGCGCTTTTCTAGTCTGCCGACCACTCAAAGCGCTTAACAACACAAGCCTGCATTCTCCCATTCACACACAGTAGCTAGGCCACCTGCTCATTACGAGCATTAACACACTCGCACACCGATGCACAGCATCGTGGACAACTGGTCTACCCCCTGAGCCACAGTCGCCCACAACTATTACTGAATTATAAATTGTACTGTAGTAGATTTTTACAGCCTGAAATATATAACTTGACTAGTTTGGTCCTGTACTTACCAATCTTGAAGCGCAGGCTGTTCTTTCAACCTTCATAACCTGCTTGGAACAGTTTTCTTTCAGTCAGGGGGGTTTGCTCACCAGAGCTTCTGCAGCCTTGCTAGTGTGTTTGCTACACATGCTTATATATTTCAGCAGTCATTACCTCCAGCGGCTATTGCATCCAACAAAGACGGTCAGGTGACAGTCACACTATGCCAGCTGTCTTAATGGTTGCCTTGGATGGTAGGTTTTGTGTTAACTAATTTGCATAGGGTCAATCACTGGGTCTTGAGACTGAAGGTGAAGGTCTGTCAGTCTCAGTGTTAATGAATGCACACAGAAGGATGCACAAATTGCCAACACTTTTGAATAAATGTATTTGTGCTTTCCTATTACTTTTATTTTAAACAAGAATTAGGTGTGTGTGCATCAGAAAAACATTTGTGTGGAGAGTCATTTATGTATAAATCCCAAAATACGTTGGTAAATCCATCCATGTGCTTTCATAAATATTAAGACTGATCTGACTCCATCCTCAAATGTGAGGGCATTTACAGTCTCAGCATGAAGTCTCTCGGCGATGACATCATCAAATATGACCCGTGCTTTGAGAAGACCCGCCGCTTCCATTTACACCGAGCTGGGGAAACCTGGATCATAAAAAACAGAGAGCTACTGCGAGTGCTGGCTCTCTATTTTTCATGAGCTAGACCTCCCACACATATCAGTGGATCAACTGCTCCTTTATTATCAGACCTGAACCTTACACTGTGGTCTGAGTGAATTCATGGTGCTTGCTGGTGTGCAGAAACTAATTTCTGTCTCATAATTTTTCCAACTTTCTAGGATGCACACAAAGTTTCCATGTAATTATTACACCCAGCTGACAGACAGAGCTGCAACATTAAAGCATTTAAGCATTTAGTCCCTTTTTTGTCTTGTGATATGTGTGGTAAATATGAAGCTACAGCAAGCATCTGCTTAGCTTAGCATAAGATTTGAAACTGGGGGAAACGCCCATGGGTCAGCAGGCTTTACATTTTGTAATGATATAAAGTTAGTTATTAAACAAGAGGATGAGTGAACCCATTTTTTTTTTTTTAGGATTACGTTAACTTTAATTAAGATAAGGTTAGGTTTTACAATGTTACCTACTATAACATGTTGACAGCTCTCCTCCGAGGCAGTACTGATGACGTTGACATACATAACGTTCCTGGACATATTAAGACAGACGTGGCTGTTCAAGAGCAACTGGACTTGGTTTGCAGAAACCTGAAAACGTTTCGTTTCATTCTCTCATTTGAGAGGTTTCTTCAGTTCTGACTGACTGGTGGGGAGTCCCCGATATTTAACCTCCTGTGGGGTCGTTGTCAAGGTCATTGATACCACCTGGTTTGTTAACTGAGGCCAAGTGTAAACGGTCAGTGGAGTTGGCCCTCCTCTGTTGAGCCGTGCGATTGTTTAGTCATTGTTTAGTTTCTCTTGTGCTCCTTCTCTTGAGCCTGGCCATTGTAGGTGCTCTATCAGCTCAGTGTTGCTAGCTTGTGTTCCCATGGGTGGTGGGAGTCAAAGAGTAAGTACTGGCCTGCTCGTGTATGGATTTCCTGTATACTTCAATGTGCAGGCTCCTGTCCTCTTCAGTGAGTACAGCACAGTCCAAAAAGGCAGAGCCTGTCAGCCATCAGATTTCTGAAATCTTCAGCTGATATGTTTGTTTCCTTCATGTCAATGAGCAGAGTTAAATGTTCCACTGTGATTGTGGAAGAAAGTAATATAACCTTGGTGGCTATATGGGATGTATGGCAGTGGCACAGAAGGAAAATCCTTCCCATGCAGCCACTTCAGTGTTTTGTTTCAGGTGTTTGAAGCACAGAAGCATTATTGTTGTACATTTAGTTTAATGCTGCTCTGCACTCTGATTTGGAGATGAAGGCTTGCATATCAGCGGTATTTGGAAGAAACTGCTACAGATGAAAAGTTCATCTAGTTCTATTATCATAGTAAAGATATTTCAAGGTTGTACTTCAGCATTTTCCTACGACTGTGTTAGTGTTTTAAGAAGGCATCTTTGTTCATACAGCATTCTTCATAACTTGAACATACAGGAACACACAGACATGCAAGCACACAACTGCTGGACACGTGCTGCGGCAGGTTTTTTTTCCTGGGAAAACAGAGTTCATTTTGGTGAGAATTCTCAGTAAATATCTTAGACAAAAGAGATGCAGAATAATAAAGCTTCCATTATATGCACAGAAAGCTTTTTGTTTTGGGATTGAGCATTAATTTGAGTAGTTTCTAGCTCGGTGTTGTTACTTTACTTTCTACCTGGTTGGTATTGCTGCCAGGTCAGCAGCAACAGGTGTTCAGTGAGGGGTACCTCAAGGCTCAGTCCTGGGTCCAATCCTCCTCTCCATTTCCATACTTCCTCTTGACCACCACACATGTAGCCATAACATCAACTTCCATTTTTATGGTGTTGATGCTCAGATCTACCTAAACTGTGACTCTGGAAACAACTATCAGAACACATCAACCTGTGAAACTGCCTTCATGACGTGGACTTCACAAAGTTTCCTGCAACTAAATGCTGATAAGACAAAGATAATGATCACAGGTGCAAATATCAAACACCCTTGGTTTTCTGTCTCAATGTCAGTAATTCAATAACACCAATAACAACATCTGAGCGTTGCAGAATTCTTGGTGCCATTTTGATCAAAACATCAGCTTTGACAAATGTGTTAAATCAATATTTCAGTCCTACTTTCATCATCTCAGAAACGTTTAGATGATTGGACCGTTTCTTTCCACCAAAAATGTGGAAACTGTTAGTCACGCTTTATAACTAGTCAGCTGGACTACTGTAATTCCTTGCTCTGTAGCATCAGTAAAAATTACTCTCTGGCCTCTAGCTTACCCAAATCCAGCTGCCAGGATTTTGACTCAGGCTAGAAAACATGATCAGTGTTGTTAGTCAGAACATTCCTCAGGCCAAGTCTAATACATTCAGTTTTGTTCTGTCACAGTAAATATGTAATAAAATCAAAGTCTGATATATAGTTGAATGGATCAGTTGAACCGTAAAGCAAACTCGCACACAAGCAAATGCAGAGGTTGTGTCTCTTTCTTTTGTGAGTGGGTACAGGCAGAGACATCAGGTCTGGGTTCCCTGCTAATACTTTGACATGTGTCTGAGATCTGAGCTGCAGCAGGACAGAGGATGACACCACACATCACCATCACTTATGCTTAGCGACTTGTCCTTAGCTCTATTCTGCCTGCTCTTGTGTCTAGCAGAAAGCCTTTGTGCCTTTTTCTGTAAATGTCTGAACTTTTTGCTAGCAATTTGTCAAAGAACTGTTAGGGGCAAATAAAAAGTATTGCAGAATTGATATTTAGTGAAGCTAGTGTTAGGAATGTAGATTTGATGGCTCATTCTTCAAAACAAGTCTCTATTTTTGCCCCAGAAAATAAATCATTGGGGAGTAAAGGTACAGCATGAGGCCAGAGACCAGAGTAGCTGCTGCTCACTGTACTCTTTGTTGTAGCCATCTTTGGCTGCAGCTACTACCTGCTGTTAGCTAGTTAGCTAAGTTAGCCGTGCATCTAGTGGCCCTATTAGCTGATGTTTGGAGTCTAGCTGGAGTCCGCCCCGATCGAGAAGGGTGGAGCACCAGGGGGTTGTTGGTGTTTAACCCGTGGGCAACGGAAGCATGCTGACCCACTCCCCATCGAACACAGCTGGACAGGGACAAACACAGCCCTTCTAGACCGATGGAGGACAGTTTGATGACAGGGAAAAACAGTGCCGAGGTGATTTACAGCGGCTCCAACCAGGACTCTTTGCCTCCGGGGACGATGAAGACACAGCAGGCCAGGACAGGGGAGCCGAGAGGTTGTATTTTTCTCCTTTATAAGGAAGTAGGTGTAAGAATATTTCCTTTCTTGACATTTTGCGAGTTTACTTTTTTTTATTTATTTGACTAAAAAAAGCTAAGAGTGCTTGTGAAAGGTAGCAAATTCGCATACATCTCCCATTTGTAGCTGCAGTCGCCTCTAGAGGTACAGAGTGATGTTTCGAGACGGGGGGGCGCAGCTAGCTGGTTAGCATGCTCACAATACACACATGTCTTTGACAGGCTGTCAGAACTGTCACTCCTTCATGTTCTGTCGATGATGAATGCTTTAAACTAAAATTCTGGCCATATGGTACACATCGTACCTTTAAAGCATCCACTTGAGCACGAGACGCCGAGTCTTTTTGTCTACAGAACAAAAGTAATTTACAGTAGATCAGTAATGACAGATGAAAGTATGTGTGCAGATGACACGTTTATTCACACTGTGCTCATGGGATTATTACCACCATTGAGAAAGACAAAGAATGGATAGTAAACAGCAGTCACGTGTCGGGCCAGCACGTTCTATGATTGCATACGAACGTCAGATGCTTTGCTGCTGATCACAGCAGAGAGTGTGATCCTCAAGGGAGGACACACACCAACAGCTATGTACGTGTGTTTCCTGGAGATAAGTGCATCAGTGCACCATAGCATAACGTACATGCTGGAGGGTGTGATGTCAGATAGTTGTGTGATCTGTGCTTGTGTGTGTGTGTGTGTGATGTGGTGTGAATGGGACCATCTTTCACTCCCAGCGCCTGTTGACAGTTCCTCCTGGGTTCTGAAATTACATTTTTTTTATTGAGTCCTTATTACATTGTGCTTTAGATCTACTCACAGACAGATGTGTATAGATTTAGACAAACGCCTGACATATTATTGGCAGACAGTCACCTATTTCCATACACAGCAAACACAGAGCAATTGTGTCATTCCGTTCTACACCAGCTGACAAATGATGAACAGTGAGAATGAACCAGACTGTAAATTAGCAGGTTGTAAAACCAAAACAAGCATTGGCACTGTATGTTAAGGTGTATTTATCATCAACTACCTGCTTTTGAGCATGCATATTAGTAGCATATTGGCTTTTGATTGGTCATTATAAAGCACTTATTGCCTATATTCTGCATAACCATATTCTACAACTACTAGGCTATTAGCTAAGAGTTACTCTAAATAACCTCCTAATACCTGCTTATTGATATTCAGTATGGAAACTGTTATACATGAATTACAACCTTAAAAAAACCTAACCCTTAATTACCCATGCCCCCAACCTAAAGATTAAGGCGTTACGTATTGATTGAATGAAGGCAATTTAAAATAATGAGTGTAAAATAATGAGCATATTACAGATAACAGTACATAATCTTCAACATGCAGTTGGACATTAGCTTTATGCAATCTCCGCTTAAGTACATCAAATGGTGATATTTATGTTTAATATTGTACATGGTCCTTTACAAATCAGATAAATACATGTTTAATCAAGATCATTATTGAATATTGGTGACAGGATCCAGATCGATAAGCATGAACATTTAAGCATTCAAAGGATGTCTGTTTGTTGCTTCTGTCTTCTCTTCAAAATTTCCATATGAACTATTATGAATTCATTTAGTATTATTTATTGTTTTGAGTAGGTGTGGTGTCAAGTGGAGTAAAGTGGAAAGCAGCATCCCCGATCAGGACCCACACACCTCACACATAGCATCAGTGTCTCCATCGTCGAGTCATCAAAAACAGCCATTAAACCGTGGATCTTTCTCAATCACATGCAATTATTTGGCATGATGCTGCACACAGTGTGGACCCATTGTTCAGTGGCTGTGCTTCCTCCCACTCGTTTACCCATCTGTTTCATCTCCCCCCGGCTCTGCTCGTTCTCGATTTTGCCCGTCCTATTGGACTGGTCACGGCTTCCCTCCCGTCCTCTGCCATCACCCATCAGCGCTGATTCCCTCTCTTCTTCTTTGCTGCTGTCTTCTGTCAGGTGTTGCAGCTTTGACCTTGATAGAAATCAGTAGTCATCACAGACGGAGGCCTATCAAAATGCAAATGATGACAGGTAGAGGCAGGAAAGCGGGAGTGGGCGCATTGTGTGCCCAATGAGCCGTGCCTCCAGGGGCCAGCCGAATTGATCTGTTGCGAGGGCTGCGGGGGTTTCCCGGAAGGCAAATGGTTGACCTGTCTGATGATGTCACTGCTATGCTTTCTGGCTGTAGCTGGCTCGGTTACCACCAGCACTCACAGCGGGTCACACTGGGAGGATTTAACAGAGGTAATGACTGCTTTTGTAGCTGCGATGCCGTCATTGATGCTGGGTTTTTTTTTTCATTTCTCCCCTCCTTGCTGAAATAATAACATGTCTCTGTGGAACTTAAAATGCGTCAGTGACCTTTTCCACCAGCTTATTTTAGCCATCTGTGTCTTAGAGATTTAAGGCCAGCCTACTTGAGCATTTAACTCAAAGCCTGAATTTTTACTGCATTTCAAACCTCCATTTTAAACATTTTGTAAGATAGTTTGGCCTCTTTGGTGAAGCAGCTTAAGTTACAGGAGATATGTGATCTCTGTGCATTAATTATAGACAGAAGTTTTAAATATCACTTAAGAATTTCTAAAACCAGCAAAAACTAATTTTTTAACCACTGGGGGCAGTGGAAACAAGTTATGAACAACATATTACCACCTAATTTTATCTAGTTTGGGGCCAGGCAGGTAGCGTAGTTAAGAGCTTCCTGCTGCAGCTGGAAATGAGGACAATGACAGCGGTGACAGTGAACCAAAACAGCAAATTTGCGATACTGAAGAAAAACAGCAGCATTAGTCGTTACAGCAAATGGCCAAAAACAAAGTGTTTAGATCCACGTGGCAAAGCTCTCTGGCAGCGAGCAAAGCAGGAAGTCAGGTGAGGTTATTTTAGAGCTACAAATTCCACATAGGAAGGAGGTGAAAGAGGATGGATGAGACATTAACTGTTCATTTCACAAGCAGTCAACTGGGTTTCTTGTAACCATCGTTCCATAACTGTAACTGAGTGATTACAGTTGTAACCATAATAACGACGGTCCCCTCCCCTTAATGAAGCCACTTAAATCCCAACCATAATGTTTTCTTAACCTTAACAAGAAGTTATTTTAAGCCAAATCTTGATCTTTCCCAAACAGCATCCTTTTTACAGTTGGGTCAGATCAGAAAGCTCTTACATGATGTGAATGATGATGTGAACTCTTATATGTTAATATAATAACTCTTATATGTGTCTTTATGGAGGGCATGGACTAACAACATATTTTGTCATTTAATTTGGTGGAGGTCTTGAAATGAGCTTCATATACTGCAGCTTTATCTAATCTAATCTTTAGCCAATTATTCGCTATGAATTTATAAAATGAAAAAATAGACATACTCATACACACTGCAGTATTTTACATGGCCTAATTTTAGACAATTGAACAAAATAGATTTAACAATATCTTGTCCATGGATCACCCCGTCCTCCAGAATGACCCTCCTGCCCTCGTCAGACTGACCGATACTCTCTCAGGATTAAAACTCAGATTTGTGAGAAATGTGTTCAGCGACCACTTTGTCCGTCTGTCCTCTGTTGACCTCTATCAGTGACAGATGAAAACCTATAGAATTGCAGGGGTGGCTGGTAACGCAGTAATCACATGAGAAATCTCCCAGTCACAGGAATGGAACAAAGCTCTCAAATGAAGCTTTTTTCACTTTTCTTGTGTTTGACATTCAGAGCAAAATGCCTCTGTGCTGTTTTCAATCCACATTTTTTTATGTCACTATAAAGAAACATCACTTCTCCAAAGAGTTCAACCAAAACTGAGATGACAGATCTACTTGTACTTTTACACTGGAAAAGCTAAATATGTAAGGAAAATGTAAGTACACCCAGGCAGATTATCTTTGTTGTGCTGCCAACTGCTAGAAACACCAGTTTTTACTTTTCACCAAATCATCCGATCAAAGGAATTTGAAAGATGCAGGAAAAGTGGAGGCACCGAAGGATCTTTCCCTTGAAATCGTAAGGCTGATTATTATTGCTTGAATATTGATTTGGGTCTTTCCGGTTGCAGCCAACCTCTGTTGCTCATGTTTGAATATCACCAGGAAGGACAATGTCAATTATAGTGCGTTGTGTTCATAAGGACAAAGAGGTCACAGAGAGTGTGTGAGAGAGGAAGCTTTATGTGCCGTGTGGCTTCCTCAGGCCAGATAATTATGATATTATCGAATCTGGTGGTGTGACTTTGTTTGTATTAGAGCAAAGAAATGTCTCCTTGTGTGTGTAATATAATCTGATTAGCATCCATCCCTGGTCTAACCGACCTGTGATGCCGTTTCTGAACTTAAAGACTGACGGGACGAACCGCTTCACAACTCTGAGTTATGGAGGCCCTGATTAAGAGCTTTTCAGTAGATTAAGTAGAACGATGACATGCCTGAGCGGGGACGGTCATTTACACTGCACAGCCTCCGGGCTGGAGCTGGCTACCTGTCTGAAACTGACGTGAGGCCATCGCCCTCCAGAGCAAGACTCGCCAGACGCAGCCCGCGGCGGAGCGGAGTTTAAAGATAAATGAGCTGAATGGGCTCTAACTAGCTTTAGCATTAGCTATCATCATTATTATTGTTATTATTATTATTATTATTATTGAAGATGTACCCACAGTGAGCAGGATTAGTGCACATTTGCTGAGAAATATTGGTGGCTGTCACCAGCGGACAGTAGCCGTTTGTCTGCACAAAAAGTCACTGGATTTGTCGCTCGGCCCTCATTTGAAAAACAGCCACCAAGGACGAGTGAAAGACACAAAATCCAGCAAGAAAATGGCCACAGACAGCGGCGTGCAGAGAGGAAATGAGCCAGTCAGCAGCTAAGACTCTCTTTTTTGTTGCTTCGCCAACTCGCTGCGTTGTTGTTAATTAACTACAGCTGAGGAAAATTTGCAGACGACAGTTAGTTATCAACAGCTTAAACTTTCATCTCCTGCAGTTGAAGGCACTGTTAATTATGTAAGTTATAATTGAAGTCCCGACTCTTGCGATTTCAAAATATCACGCTTTCAAAATGTGAAAGGCCTGGCACGTGATGAAGTACTGCTTCAAATACTGCTTTTATCATTACCTGTTATTGCCCCTCCCACATATGTTGGATTCATTTAGCGCTACGCACACATCCATTGGCCCCATTTGTCTTCATAGTGCTTCCCCCCTTTGTTCAATCATATCATCGCTGCTTTTCTTTATTGCCTGTGTATGCATGCACGCAGTGTGCAGGGGCAAAGACTGTTAAAAGCAATCTTAACCCTCCAGGTAATGGCGGTGTCAATGCCGTACTGTGTTGTGGCTTCAAGTGTAGTAGCTGCTATTACTCTGACTGCTATTACATCAACACACACACACACACACACACTCACTGCAAATGCCACCATCCCCGCCACCACACAGGCTTTTGTTTTATTACTCAATCTAGCTCCATTACAGCGCGTCTCCTGCTGTGGAAGTCATCTGAAGGTCTTCTTTAAATCTCTCTACTTCATTACCTGGAGCTTCCATGTGACGAGCGAGCCCAACAGATCATTATTACCCCTAACAGTTCGCTTCACAACATTTAGCAGCCGCTCTGTTCCGGTGGCTGCCTCCACTATCACTCCACTCGCTGTTCTCACATTACAGCAGGAGCGTGGTGACTTAGGCCCACCGTTATGTTTAGGAGCGCAGCAGGACGTCTACGGGGTTGATATCAACATGCAGACTGTTGTTACTCATTCCTTGCACAGTGAATCTTGATTTGATCTATTTAGTTCTTCCTCCATTTGTTCCGGTCGTGTTGAAGATGAAGGAGCTGTTCCGAGCGAGGCCTGGTGAAGACAGCGTTTAATGGGAAAAGAGGAATGTGGGGAGCAGCACCCTTAACCCAGACTCTATCTAGATGTCTAAATGAATAATGGTGTTAATAAAGGCTTATTTTAAGAAAACAGTAGACGATAATGGGGAGACTCGGAATTGAGAAGAAAGAAAGTGCAGCAGCCTCTTATCACTATCTCACAATTTTCTTTTAGATAGGCAGTACGGTAGACGATGGACATTTTTTCCCTTAACGCGTATCTGGATGTTAGAGATGTAATGAGCAGGTCAATAGACAGAAAATGAATCTGCAGCTATTTTTAGATTTGATTAATCGTGTCTGCTATGTTTAACGAGATCAGACATTCTCAGGCTCAGCTGCTCAAATAGGAGCATTTAATTGGATATCTTTGGGGTTTGGACAATAGGTTGGAGAATACAATTTCAATGTGTCATCCTGAGCTCGAGATCATCAAAATTGGCATTTATGATATCATCAGGCATGTTGTATACAAACGAATAAAAAATCATTACAAGGCCTTTTTAATATCAGTTTACTCATCATGAAGAGAACTTGTCAGTCTGTGGCTCTGGAGGAGTAAAATAACCCTGATGATGTCAAAGTGATGTCATAATGGTTATTTTAACAAACAAAAGAGTTTGCCAGGCATAAATGGTCTAAAGCTGTTTGGAAGGTTAAACCTTTCTGGCATCAGATGGGGGCCATGGGTTGCTTCTGCCAAAAACCACTTCATCTCTAGCATAACCCCACCTTAACACTACCTACGCCTCATTGGATGAAGGCATCACTGAGTGCTGTCATTGCTGTCACTCTCCATCCGTACCATCTCCCTATAGGTCACTGGTTGGTCCAACACTCGAAGTATCTGTTGGGTTAGTTGATTCTCAGTGGAATCAGTTCATCTTCCACAGGCCCAACAACTTATTTAAAATGACTGTCGTCTCCCTGCAGGCTTCTGGGAAGGAGGCCTGTCATTAAGTAGGTTAGAAGAAAGAACTGGTGCGATAACTTTGATAACTTCATGTAGCTCCCTCCCTGACCACCACTACATTACATTTTTACTTTTATTTATTGAATTAACAGCTGGAACATATTTTTGTAAATAGTTTTCTTGATTCAGAGTGGTGTATCTGAAGGTTTGCTGATCCTGAAAGATTTTTATTCATCTGGTTCAGAATGAAACATTTCGCGTCCCATGGTGGTTTGAATGTCGTTATACATCCTGATAAAAAAATCTATTTGTTTTATAATCACTGAATACAGAAAAGGAATTGGAAATAAACACAGTTGTTTTTGACATGTGGAAAAACTATTCAAATATGAATATAATTTATTTAGCATTGACATTGAGTACAATTTGTAGGGGGCGTCAACGTTCCTGCCCAACAGCATGCCAAAAGAGGCTGCATTAGTAATGATATGGTGACAGTCAGTGAAGTTGAAAAAAAAAGCTGTGACATCGTAGTGTCTGTGCAGTCATGTCAGAAGTGCACCCAAAGTATTCCGTGGAGATTAACAAGATTTATGTACAAAAAATTCTCTTTTTAATAGCAAGTAAAATTATGGTGGTTCCCTGAACAATCTCAAAGCTGCCATGTAAAAGTTTGTCATTATTCTTCTGGATTTATTTCATTTCAGTCATTAGAGATGTGGTAACTTGAGGATCTAAGTTGTGAAAGTGAAGGGAGGAGGACTCACAGTTTATCCAGACTGTTGGCTGTCTTGTTCGAGTTTTTTCTATATAACCTTACACATGCCTAGTTTATGTAGCATGCTGAAAGAAAATCCTAAAAAATTAAATAATCATAAAATGATTACACCTCATTCATGACACTTTTATCCAAAGCGACATACAATAACCCAAGAACTGCAAGAATCACGCAGCTACATCAGTGTCATGAAATATGCTGAACTGCTTCAGTGCTGAACAGGAAGAGATTATAAGAGCATGTTTTGCAAGTACCAGCACCTTGAATCGCATTTGAGCTGTCACCAGTAGCCAGCACAGGGTGCGGAGGGGGACCAGCTGGGTTGCTGCATCGTGGATGAGCTGCAGGGGTCACATGCAGGCACTCCGTCCAGGAGCAGGTTGCAGTAGTCTAGGCCCTGGTCCAGAACATGCACCGTCCTCAGGGTGAAGAATGGTCATGTCCTCCTGCTGCTTTTGAGAATGAATCTGTGGGAGTGGGCTGTCGCGATGATGTTGGCAGTGAAGGACAGCTGGTCATCCAGAGTCAAACCCAGGTTCCTTGCAGTCTGAGCAAGGGTCGCCAGTGAGTTCTGAACAGTAATGGACCCTGACGCAGAGGGTGATTCCAGCTTCACTGGTGGATTCATCAGTGAAAGCATTCAAAATGTCTGCAGGCTGAGAAGTCATGCATCATGCAAAGATAATACATCTACTCTTTATGTGGCTCAGTGTCATGTTGTGATATTGCTCTAGAGAGCGATGTTTACCATAGTTATGGACATGACTGGGATGGAGCCCTGCAAAGGCCCGAGCCGGATCCGCTGTACGCCTCATGCCTACTCCACAAGGTCAACTGTGAAATCGCACAAATGAGAGGGATTTGTCAAAGTGTCTCTTTTTCTCAATGCAATCCATTCTGTAAACACCCATGAATATACAGGTGTGACCGAATACATGCAGAATTACAAAAACAGGCTAGAAGTGAAAATGCCACGAGGTAAAGACATTAAGACATCGCAACATCACACAGGAGCCGTTTCATTCGCGTCATGCATCTTCATCACCCTGCTCCAGGTCGACATTCATCAGTCATGCAGCAGCAGCCTTCAAGAGAAATAGGAAATGAAAAAAACTGTGATTACAACTGAGTTTTGCAAGGTGCTGATAGGAGGTAAACAATCTGGAGAGGAGAGGACTGAGGAGGAGGGAAGGGGAAACAAGGTCGCGGTCCTAACGTGCGCTCATGTTTGTAGGTGGAAGTGTTGGTTTACTGTTGCCGTGGTGGATTTTTATAAAGATACACAGGAAATAAGACACCACACAGGTTAGTTATTGTCTTCTCTGACAATATTTCTGCTTTGTTTTTCATGGCAGAGGGACAAAAGGCTCGCGACAGAAAACACAGAGACAGAAATATGAATACACATTCATTTCATCAAATTTATAAAAAAGTGGGTGAAAAAAATGGCAAATTAGTGTCATTGTCCAAGGAGAAATTTGAAGTATCTATCTATAAAGTATCTATCTATTTTTTAATGGTTGGTGAGGTCATAATTCTTCCATATGCTATTTACAGTTTATGTATTGTCAATAATTAATTATTCACAAGACGTAGCAGGACACATGGCCAGATTAACTGGAGGCCTCTTGACACCCAGTGCATGACAGCTTAATCATTATCTAGACACCTGGAAGTCACCAGTGCTCTAGAGCTGAAGGGATCAGTCGATTCATTGATTAGGTGATTGACAGAAAAATCAATCAGCAATAATTTTGATAATTGATAAATATTTTTGTTGTATTATTATTGTATATTTTCTTAAATCTTATTTAAGCTACAATGCAAAACAAAAAACATCTGGTAATTTTCTTGTTTTCTTAGTTATCTGTGACACTAAAGTTAATGTGTTTGGGTTTTGGACTGTTGGTCACACAAAACGAGACATCTGAAGTTGCTCCATCATGATTTTGGTTATAGCGCTCAAGTCACACCACACTTCACTTCACAATAGATGGTAATATGGAAAAGGACAGCAGGAAATGATGAAATAAGAGAAAATACAGAGGGTAGAATAAAGAAGAATAATAACACTGATCACCCAACAGTCATTAAAATGAAGTTTACAGTGCACATTTGACCATTGTAAGTGTCAGTGAAGAAAATCAATGACAGTGACTGTTGAGCAAAAAGAGCAACATTACAATTAGATTCAGCTTCACAACTCATGTTTTCATTTCCACTTCACTGTTATCACACTGAGCTCCCTCTGGAAAGCTGTGTGTGCGCCTGTGTGTCGTACGTGTGCACATTCTGACCATATGTCCTTTCATAAGCACCGGGTAGTGTGCGGCACATGGAAATGCATCGTTTATACAGCAGGCAGCAATTATTTTCAGTTGTTGCGTGTTGAAAAGGATGTTTAAGAAACAGGTGTTCTACTCTTTGTTGTGTGTTTCTTGCAGGAAAACAGACAACAGAAACACAGATGAAGGCAGTGACAGAACACATTTCACTTTGTGTGTGGATACGAGAGAATATACAGTACAGAACTACGGCCAGATGAATGTTCTGTTGATCAGTTTACGCATACAAGTATCTATCAGACCCACAAGTTCACATGTCATCTGGGAGGCGGTGAAGTAACTGTCAGTCAAACTGACAGAAGCGTTGTGTGTGATGCTGGCGGTCTTGTGTACCGAAAAGAAAAAAAAAAAAAAACGTCTGTGGATGCACTATAACATTAAAAGCAAATGCAAGAGGCGTGTGAACTTCAGCCCATTCGGTCATTATCTGTGCATCTGCTGGGTAGCATCCGGGTTACAATTACAACAGGTGCAACAAGAGTACAGTTGTTTATTCTATTCTAAGCCACGGGCTCGGCTGTGTTGGCCGCATCAAACCGGCTACTTTAACATTAGATCTGTAATTAGTAATGATGAGCATATTCCCACAGTTGGGACCGGGGTTAATGTTATGACAATATGACGTGTGGTCTGATCCCGGCATTGGCTTGTTTTGATTTCAGCAGCGGCCGGCCGACCCTCGTCTGATCCAGCTCTGTGATAGCTCGAGTCATTTGGAGTTCAGCGAGAGACGGTGTCGTCACCGCCGACAGGCTCGCCGCGATCATCTGGGAGACATCAAAGGCAGAGATGGACTGTGTTGACAAGCAGACTCTGCTGATTCGGAGGAGAGCGAGGAACATTACAGCTGCAGTTTTTATCAGCACCGCTGCCAATCCTGAGTCTTTATTGATGGAAGAAACTGTTTTCACTCCCACTCCTACCAAAGGTCAAAGGTCACGGTCGGTTAGATTTTGTTTGTTTGTTTGTTTGGTTTACTTTGTTTGGTAATCAGATAACCTGTAACCTTCTTAACAAAAATCATTACATAGCTTATGAGCAACTCTTAAAGTTGCCAGTGCTACAGGGTTTCCTCCGCTTTGTCACACAGGACCATCTTGTTGCTAGGAAACATCCAAATAGATTTTTGACCCTGTTCATCACTGCGTTGCTGCGAGCGTTTCTTATCTGTGCTGTTCAAAACGCGCCTGTCTGCTTTTGTGTGGCCCGTCTCAGACACTTCCCGCATCAGCGATAACTGATGTGTTGCTGCCAAGGCTGAATTACCAACTGCCCCAAATCCTCTGTGTGCCAGCTGCTTCATGACGATTGGATCAATATGCACCATGAAAGCACCACAGCACCTTAAGGAGCCAAAGGGCAGGTCCTGTGTCATCTGGGGCCTGTTCTTGTAGAGACATTTACTCTACAATGAATAATAGCGTGTAAGACGCTGTCTGTAACCTAGACAAACAGAGGCTCTGCTCGTTAAAACATGCAGGAGGTCACATGCTCTCCTGTCACTTTTAAAGACGTCTGCAATGGCTGCTCTCACTTATTTGATACAGTGTGATAGCTTAACAACCAGCCTGTGGTAAATTAATGAAAATTGACGAAGGTCTTCATTTGAAGTGTGAAATAATCTCAACGGGTAGGTTAGTATTTTGACAACACTGCTTAACACCTGCTAAGAATAGATTATTATTGAGCACTGGGCTGCAGCCTACTAAGGTGTTTTGTTGTAGGTGGTGTGGGGGGGTTCTGGTATTTTTAATTTGTATTTTATCTGCACAGCTTTCCTCATGTTTCTTTTTTTTATCTTTAGTATAGTGAAAACAGTGTTTGGTGCACTGCTGAACCTGACCAGTTAATTTATACACAAAATACCATAATGCCCTCAAAAATAGCATGTATACTACTTTTTTTACTACCACAATGCAATTCTTCCCCTTTCATACATCAGAAAATTACAGTCATGGAGCGCTGCACCTGTCAGTGATGGTGCACAACGATTCATAAGTGCCTGAAATCTCAATTTGCACACCGTTGTTTTTGGATGTTGAATGACACTCTGAGGCTTCATGGGCCTGCATATTATCATGTCAGTGCAAATAAATCGACCGCGTGGTGTATCAGAGTCGAGTTATCAAGTGCTCTGTGCAGCCGTAATGAATGCGTGCAGAGCTGCTGGCAGATGGGGTTGAGGAGACGGTGAGGGTTTTGGCGGCGGCGTTCGTGTGAGATTTTCAGGTACATGATGTGCAGGAAGCAAGAGTCTTGTTGCTTGCACATGCGTGTGTGTGTGTGTGTGTGTGTGTGTGTGTGTGTGTGTGTGTGTGTGTGTGTGTAAGAAGGTCTTTGTCTCCTTTGTTTAAATCAAAGGTAGACTCAGACACTTTCAATGGAAAGGAAAATAAGTGTGAATAAGGCTGCGTTGACGCCTTATTCATAACTATTCCCAGTAGTAACCCGTATCCGGTAAGGATTCGACCTGACAGCAGTGACAGAAACAGAAGACGTCACATCTGTTTGTAGCTCAGCTTCACCTCGTCTCCATCACATTCCCATTTGTGTGTAACTGAGCTGATACGTCTCCACAAATCCCGATCAAACCACTGTTTGTCTTTTTCCCCCAGGCAACTACATTTGTCTAAGAGCCAGAGTTTTTCGTTGGGACCGGACTTAAAAAAAATAAATCCTGTTTTTGCTTTATTTTTCTGTACCAGTGTGAACAGTCATGATAACGAGATACTAACTCGAAAAGGAAGGAAGAAGGAAGGAGCGTTTATTGTCATTACACAAGTTGCACAAGTGCAACGAAGCACAAAGCAACATTTAGGACATTATAGCAAGACTCTAACGCCTGCACATGTGGGTGGGGGAAGGACCTCAGTGCTCAGTGCTCAGTACAAAACCCACACTTCAACTACAGATGAATGAGTCTAGATCTCAGGCCCTCTCTGGGCCTTAATACAGTAATACAGTTAATAACATTTGACCAATGAAAGGGACGCCTCTTGCATCTAATAGACAAGCTTTGTGATTGTCTGTGAGTATCTGTAGAGCGGGTCAACTTTTCACCTCGTTGCCAGGGGTTGGCAAACTGATTGGCAATCTCTCTCTTCCAGGACGGACTGGACCTCTTCCACTGGTGAGTAGCATTACATGTGCACATTAATATTCTGCAGGCTGGGTAGGAATGTGGCGGGCTGGGCGTGACCTGCGGGCCACCAGTTGAGGATACGTTCTGGTTCTAGATTGACTCGCTGTTCAGTTCGCATGCAGACCAGAGTTCAGACTTTGAGAAGGTCTGGTTTAGTGTGTTCGCATGTTAGCGTTTGATAATAAAAACCCGAATTGTGAAAGTGAAATTTTGACCTGACGATGGCACTAGATGACTGCTTCAGAAACCACCAAGTTTGTTACACTTCAGCCTTAGAGGGGCCTGAATGTGTGGACCAAATTTCATGGTAAGCTGCCCAATAAAAACCCCAAATGTCAGCCTCTTGGAGGAGCTACATGAAAGGTCAGATGGCTGCTGGTGTCATTCATCCTCTGGGCGCCGTGGATACTTGTACTGGATTTTATGGCCATCCATTCAATAGTTGTAAAGACATTTCACAGAAAGAAAAAAATCAGCCTTGTGGTGTCATATGATCACTGAAGTCATTGTAGTTCGTCCTCTGGGCATCATAAATGGCTTGGCAATCCACAGGGTTCACATCAGGTGCTTGAATTTGGTACACAGCAATTTAAGTACTGGAGTACCTTGGAAATCAGACATTTTTTTTTAGCTCAGTCCTTGAAAAAAGTACTTGAATAAAATTGAGAGGAGGACAGAATGATGAATTATTTAATGACATACCACTAGCTACTTGCGGTAGCTTGCAAGTTAAGGACAGAAAGTTTTGCTAGCGGTTGTGTTGAAGAGCCTTCTTGACAATCTGAGGCAGCACTCGTGTCGTAGCAGCGCGGCGAGCGAGGGAGAGAGAGGGAGCGGCGGCGTGGCTGCCATCGGAGCGGACAGCGGCGTGCTGAGAAACTGTGAATGTAGCTGTACATGTTTATAAAGAGCCACATCTTGTGATAAAAATGAATTACGCGGTACTTTGAGCAAAGATGAGTTCCTGGGTTCAGAGGAGAAGGTGTCTCAGAGCTTTTCCTCCAGCTGTGGCTTCAACTTTGATATTACTTGTTTTTATTTGTTTTGTTATTGTTGAATTGTGCCCGGTGTTCCAAGGTTATAAAATCAGTAGCCAGTCAGGAATTTTCAGGTTTTTTGTAGAGTGCAAAAACGTTGCATTGTCCGATCTTTGTAAGACTCTGCTGTAGTTGTTGATTTTATTAACTGTGTGTTGAAATTGATGGAGGAAATTTCTGCACACATACCCCGAGTTTCCACTGGACATGTCTCCAGGATGGGCCGCGGACGGTGGAATTACACGCATTGTCTTGAACGGCAGCGATCAGCTCCGTCGGACGTCAGACGTTACACACCCGGTGGAATGTAGGGGTTAAATCTATGTAGAATTTCACTTCAGTAAGCAAGCGAGTGTATGGAAATCTCTTCTGTCAGTTTGGACTCATGAATGCTTCGAGCACCTTAGCAAAGATTTTGCAGAGTAGAGTGGTGCCATCCTGAGTTATCTAAATGTGTGTTGAATAAATGACTTATTTATAACAGCGCACTATGTAGCCATATCTTCAATTCTCCAGCCACCTCATCCTGTAGCAGTAAGCTCTAATGACATGAGCTTTTTTTTGTTGAAGACGGTTAAACCTTTCACAGCGAATCATCCCCTTTCCCAGAGGTGACCAGCTGGGAGAAGTGGGTGGTGGATTTCAACACCTGGTGCTGTGGTGGGCGGGACAATTCATAGCTGCCACGTGAGAATAAAACCACCTGCTGTTATTTCAGTTGGAAGCTGTTTTGGTCCATTCAGCTGCAGGCGATATGTGACCATGCGGGCCAGTTTTTGGACGTCTTCGCCGGGCTCCCTGGCTCAGTGCACGACTCCCGAGTGCTGAAAAACAGTCCTGTTTATGTTAGAGGCGTGTGATCACCTCTTACTGTGAGCCTGTGTAGAACCCTGCGCCGCCGCGGTTCAACCAGAGGCGCCGAAGGCACCGCACATCATTGAGCGGTCGCTCGGCGCGATGAAGCCCCGCTGACGCTCCATCTTCTTTCAGGCCCTTGAAGTTACCCCCATTAATGGCAGAGGTTGTCGCCTGTCGTGCTATTTTCCACAACATCTGTTTGGACAACGGCGACTTGGTGGAGGAAGCCATCATGGAGCCCGCTGATGAAGACCACAGAGTACCCAGGGGACGCATTAAGAGCCTCACTGTCTGCAGCTGGCTCAGAGGCTGCAGTTCCTGCCCTGTTTATTGTTGTGCTTGTTGTTATTGCCATTCTTTTACAGTTAAAATGTTCATACACAATTCACTATGTTGCCATTTCCAAATGTTTAGTGTACAAGTCATCACATCAGTCTATACTCGCGTACAGTTATACATTCATTAATATGGTATTTTGATTTGAAATTACTACTATATTACTATGGCTATTATCATACTGGTATTGCTATTGTGTAATTACTTTTTAATATATTACTACTACTACGATTATCAGAATTGTTGTTGTTATTCCTGTTATTGTATATTATTATTATCATCATCATTTATTAAACTTGTTGTGGTGTATATATTAAAACACACTGAAAGCTATTTCTCATTACGCTAAATAAATATGTAATTTTCAGTTTAACCAAAAGGTCATTAGATTAAAAGCAGTAAGTTCTGTTATACTGTGAACAGCGGTGGGTATGACACTACCCTATAATCCACATCTCCCTCAGGTAAGGCAGGACATCCGCCCTGCCCTCCTCCTCACCGGAGTGTGTTCCTCCTCCCTGCTGTCTTTGATGGATGGTGGTGAGGCTGCAGCAGCATCAGGGCTGGATGAGGCAATAAGGACAGGAGGTGAGATGGACAGCCCGCCGCCTATTGCCTCATCCACGGCATCACACCACCTCCACGACGCTGCCCTCTGTGCTCACCCCTGACTGGGGACGTTCCAGGTCCTACGAAACATAAAAGCATAAATATTAACAATTGAAATAATCCTTTTTAGAACTTATAGTTGTAATGTCTGTTTGACCAACTGACTTCATGCTTTTGCTTTGAATTCTCCCACTTTTTTCCACCCAGGCAGGGCTCAGGACGCCCTGCTGCCCACTTTCCTTCACAGATGTCCTACAGAAAGCGTAATTGAGCATACGGGTCAGCCGAAGAGTCAGCATCTTCATGCTCATTTCACAGATAAGTTGTCTCTGCAAACCCTTTTCGTCATGGAGGATTGCAAAATGAAAACGAAGCTTTGAGTAATATTTTCCCTGGAGGGCGCAGGGAGCTCCTGTTTAATTCAGGTATTGTGTGTCGATTTTTGATGTTTTGTCTGCACCACAGAAACACGAGGCTAAAATATGATTCGGTTGTCTGACTGCAGTCGGTTATTGGGTTGATTAATGGTTTACAGTCTGACAATGCGTGTTAGTATGGAGTATTGATGGTGGCTGATCAGGCTGATTATCAGCTAATTGTACTCACTTTCTGACGTTAGTATGCAGTACATGGTTGTCCTTTGTGTACCTGTTTTTAAACTACTTACCTCAACATGATGTGCTTGACGGTTTTTATTAATGACATATCCGGATAAAACATGAAAGCTCAGCTTTCTCATTTTTTTAGTTTCCCTTTTATAAGAAACCTGGAAACAGCTAATATTTCTCTGTATAACATGGCTCTTTCTGTCAGCTGCTGTGTGTCTGCAGTGTGTCTAGAGACAAGAAGGCACTAGTAGTCTCACCTTGAGAAGTTTCTCAGTGGTGTGTTTAATTGTTAACATGTAAATGACACTCATATGATCTCAAATGCTAATAGTTGCATGGGTGTTGAAACTAGTTCAGATTAATCTTGATCACCTTCAACCCACATAAAGACTTAATTGTATCATTAAAATAACAATAACAAGTAATATGCATTGTTCACATTTTAAAAAAAGCAATCAGGCACCTGTCACTTGTTGTTAATGCACCATTGCTTTTGGCCTCAGTGCCCCACATTTTGGCCACGATGCCGCAATAAATTTATATTTGTCAAAAGCCAAAGTGGCTTTGTCCTAAAAATGACTGAATTCCAGGCCTGTGTGTGTGTGTGTGTGTGTGTGTGTGTGTGTGTGTGTGTGTGTGTGTGTGTGTGTGTGTGTGCGCGCATACGGAGATACACTTTTATATGCAGTCAGTTTAAGGGTTCTGAAAGACTGTGTGGAGTTGTCAGAGGCTCTGTTCATTTCGGCCTAACATCTTATCAGCTGTTTACTTTTACCAAAGTAACCGCAGAAGTATAATTAGATGAAATTTAGCGATATATATTAAGACTCTACTATGGCGCAGACATACCCTGGTGTTTATGCCAATGTTAGCTTACCTTGTGATTTTGGTTTTGACAGTTTTGCTCCTACTTGCGTGTCTCACCCAACAGATCCGCTGTCATTTGAACCCTGCAGCTGTCTGCACTGGCTCCCCGCAGGCTGCTGTTTCAATGTGCCTCACGGCTGTAACCACAGAAAACGCTCATTTACGCTTCTAGTCTGTTTTTTTTTTTGTTGTTGATGTTGTTGTTAGATTGACTCTCAATAAAAAGGCACTGAATAAAACATAGTTATCTACATTTTGCAACCTAGACGGAGCAGAGTGAGCTGCCCTCTGAACAGAGACAGCCACACACACACACACACACCCCTTTTGCACCAAGTTTGCTAAAAGCTGGAGCTCTAGCACATTTCCCATCATGCCGTGCCAGACTGAGTAGTTTGTTAAGTTTGCTGTTTGAAATTCCAAAATAAAAATGTTTTGTTTAGTGTTTTTTTCTACTTCTTCTTTTTAGAGATTGAATCATTAGTGAAGAGGCTGTTATATTTCTTGACCCCAGCTGTATTTTACTATTGTGTTTTTGACTTCTTGTCCTCTGTATTGAACGTTGTGAATGGGTTGACATGGGTTGAACGCATTACTTCATATAGTAAATGGAGTGATAGATTATGTCACTTCTGTAATGTGTCACCCCAACACTGCTCCCATCCGTGTGTCTCATCGTCCTACATGGAGCAAAAATAGTGACAGCTGTCTCAGGTGAACAGAGATTACGTTATCATCATGGCCACGCCAGCAAATTGCAATCTGACTGTTAAGAATTCGGTTCGCATGTGGGTCGCTTGCTCCAACATGAGGATTTCCGAGATGTGGCCCAGATGAACACGCAGGAAAAAAGGGCTCTGGCTGCTTTTTTATGCTTATGCTGGTTAGAAAACATCAGATCTGTGTCGCATGCGGTAGCAAAACAATTAATTTGAGACACTTTGAGGTTGTGTGCTGTTCCAAGGAGAGGAATAAAGACAGTCACAGGTTCATAAGAAGACAGCTACTCAGGCGGTTTACAGCCGATGCCATCAGATAAACAGGCCACGTTCTGAAGCGGCCTGCAAACAGCAGAGTGTCAGAGCTGCTGGTAGGGAGGATAAAGGAGAGGCTGATATTAACAATGATTCGGTGATAGCGAAATGTGTGTGTGTGTGTGTGTGTGTGTGTGTGTGTGTGTTTATTAGCCTGTTGTACAGCCGAAGTCGGATTTGTTCACCTCTCTGTCACCACCTCGATTATCCAGAGCCGCACACGCAAGGCGGTGAAGGGAGGGATGCCTCGGTTCACACCTCCAGAAATGGGGGGCCAATTATGGCGGCCAGTTACCATGCCGACGGGAGGCGGTCCCTTTCTATAAAAAGCCAGTAGTGTGTTACTTTACATAATTCCAGTCACTTTGGATTTTCCACTCTGCTCCTCGAGACTAAGGGAGCAACATTACTGGAGCAGGTTTAAGGCGGCACGTCCAATCGCTGCGCCGCAGTGCCAGAAGCTCCGCACCGCAGGTTCAGACCTGCAGCTCGTCACGACGCGGGCACGTCATCTCCAGATGGGTCTTTCCGTCTTGATGTCATTGGTGGGTGATGACAGCAGACACAACCCTGATCATGTCTGAACTGTTTTGTGTGACGATTCTTTTCTTCCTGACTTATCTGGACGCGTTCTCTTTCACCGCCCTGCACCTGTCAAGGCCAGGTTTCTCCACACGCTGTGTACACCAGGACACACCAATATTTCATCGTCCAGATAGACAGAAATGGGACCGCAGCTATCCTACACCTTTCTGCTACAACCCACGTTCCAGAAAAGTTGGGATTCTGTGTAAAAAGTGAATAAAAGCAGGATGCAGTCATTTGCAAATGAACTGTGTTTACTGACAGCGGTTTTATGACGTGTGAGCAATGAGGTAACACATCTATTTGTGGCTATGCAAGATTAATAACTCTACTATGATGATGGTGGAACAATGTAAATTTTGTTTTTGTACCTTTCATCTACCTAGATTACAACGGAAGCCTACAACTAAGATCTGGTTGTTTGATAATAGTCATTTTGTTGTGAAAGCTAAAGTTACCATCATTCCCTCATAATATGTATTCATAATAATAAACCAACATCAAGGTATAGCTTGGTAACAAGGCTCAATAAATCCTCTTGTTCTGCGTGTCATATATGGTTTCGTCTGAGTTCATGGGGACAGGTTTGAAGAACAACTATATAAAAATCAGCAGTCTTCTCGCTGATGATCTCAGTTGCTTGTGTAGGCCATGTGGAGGTCAGTATTAAACTGAGACCTCTGTGTGCTTTAATTCTACACCCGTGGTGGTGATGAGGGGAAGTGTTTTGGGGATAGAATAGCAATGACAGTTGTGACTTGAATACCTTCATCTGTTTGCTCTTTAGCCTTTTAGCTATCTGATAGCTACTGGATGTAATCAGCTGATTGCACAAAGCTTAAATGGGAGTCATCGACAGCTAACTGGTTAAATAACTGTGCAAGAGGCTTTCTCCTGTTGGGAAGTGTGTTTCCACCCATGCATTTTCAATTTGCATGCAATTTTGGAATTTAAAAAATAAACAAACTGGAAATACTGCACGAGTTTTCACACTTGCATCTTGTTTTCCAATGAGCTATTGTCAGTTGTTAAACCGGGTTTAAACTTGCGAAAGGCAGTACATGACGGCGAAAACACCATTAAGAAAGTAGTCAGTCATATTTCATAATACTGGACAAAATTTACCTGATGCTCATCCATGATCGTCTGTATGAAAGCTTGTGGCATGGCGCCTGATCACAGTTATGGAGGTATTTAACAAAAAGCTAAATTCTCAGCCTGCCTCGTGGCACTAGATGAAAAGTCAGGGGTCAGCAAAGGTAGGCTTCGTCATTTAGAGAGCAGGAATGACTATACCAAATGTTGTGTCAATCCATCAGTAGTTTTGACTATTATGACTAAAAATACATGATCTGCAAATGACAGTTATTTAAGCCACATATACTTGTGTATTGTGTATCTCATGTGGTGATAGATGGTGACTTAACAGACATTTAGGCCTCAGGAGTTTATAAATTTAAGAAGTTATTCTTCAGACTATATTAAATTCACTCTAGAAGTTCACTTAAAATGCAAAGTAGGACTAATGAAATGCAAGTTGTCAGAAGAGCCCTTTAGAGGACGTCCGATTAAAAGCTCTCACGCCATCACACACGTCGTTTTTACTTCAAGCAGCACCGACATCACTGCGTTTTCCCAAAGGCCGCCTTGAATTTACTTCCCCTCGAAGTCTTGAGCGCAGGTGACAGAAATCCAGAGCGTTTTGGCACAATCCTTCCTGTCACTTTTGTTTCAGTTAACACCAGAAATATACAGAAAGTCAGGCATTAAATCAGTGACTTGAGGAACATGCAGTATCATAGAGGGGCTGTGTGCTGAAAGTAGCCTACTCAACCTTTGAATCAAAAACACAAATGAAAACATACTTGCAATGGCAATGTTTATATTATATAAAATGTTCATATTACCCAGTTTAGATTCATCCCAGTAATCATTTTGTCGTGATCGTTTCCTCAGAGGGAACGAACCTCTGCGTTTATTTTTTGGACTGAAAACGGTGAATGTCACACTCGTTTGATGTGCAGACCAGGCACTCACACTTCCCCTCCTTGCCTCAGGATGTGTGTTTTGATGGTAATTTATGCATTATGAATATGTTGATCTGAAACACGCTGGGTTGTGTGTTTGGAAGGCTGAAAATGCGTGCAGTACAAACTGAAGAAGATTCTGAAAGCACCCGTGTGATGTCTGCTGAGTTTGGTTAGAGATTATTTGCACACGAGCCAAAAACACGATGGTCCTTCGTGCTGAAGTAGGAATGCAGATGCAGTTTATTCCGCATTATTCTCGCACTGCATCGGATGGTAAATGATGTTTTTTTTTGTGAAGCAGCCTCCATTATGGAAATATGCAAATGTAATCACAGTAAACTGATTGCGTATGAGCACAATAATAATTATGCGACGGTTCTACCAGCGTGATTCCTCTCTGACCAGACGTAGTACGTTCTCCTCTGGACGCTGACATTCAAGCAGTATTGGCTGTCAGGTCACCAGCTGTTTGTCCCTGATGGACAAAAGCTTTGTTATGTGTGTGTGTGTGTCTCAGAGCTGAAACCTTTACTGTCCACGTAGGTTAATGCATCAGAAGCAGTTCTTTATTTTGCTTCTGTCACATGAGAATTTAAAGGCGCACTCCTCTGACTTTGCATAGTGTCAGCTTACTAGTCATAATAAGCAATACTCAGTCTTCGAGAAGAGATCTATAGAGTCTTCTGTGGCTCTGAAGAAGCTTTGTCAAGTCTAAGAAAAACAAACAATAGTTGTGTTTAAAGGAAAACCTGCATTCTGATCTGAGGGTGTGAAGTTTGAAAGCTGTGGGCACTTAGCAGGCATGGAGGGTCTCAGCAAAGACGCTGTTGTATTGTTGGAAATGTAGGGTCCGCTGTTTCACTAGGGACCAAATAAAAGGGTATTTCAGCCTCTGCTGCTTCGATTTTTATGAGTCTCCGACTTTATGTGCACTTTAAGTGCAATAATAAGTCGCTGAAGTCCCCTCAAATGTACAAACACGTGTATTATGTTATCTCAGGCTCGGGTTGGAAATAAGAGACTGAACTGCACTGGTGCACAGACTTAGCATGTGTTAAGTAATAGCTTTTTAAGTGGCTATTATCACTATTATTATGTGTCAATGTGTGACAATGTGAAAGCAGTCACTTGTAGTGATGAACCTGCAGAGAATTATCAGCTGAATCTGCAGCTCCTCTCAGTCTTAAAGAGCTTCATAGTGAGCTGCAGCTCATTGTTCAGCTGTCCGGCTCACAACTTTGCTCTTTTGGTTCGCGCTCACACGTCGTTTTCGGCCGCGGTGAGCAGGACGTACTCCTGAGATGCAAAGCTGCAGTGAACAAATTATCCTGACTCGTCTGCAGTGTGGGGGAAACTGCAAACTGCTGGATCTTACATGTCCCTCAATGCAACCAATAGCAGCTTTGATTAGACCAGTGGTTCCCAACTTGTTTCTGTCAGAGGAAACTGACCATCCCTCTAGAAGCGACATATTTTATAGATATTTCATCTCACATTTAATGCATGACTGTAATATTTCCTAATATATATGGATACATTCATATGTATTATGTATTATTTACATCTTTGACAAACTCAGTGTTTCTTCTCCCTGATGCTTGGCCATTGCGCTGTTAGCTCTTGGGTTGTTTTAACTGTGCTTTCTAATGCAGGATGAAGCTGTTTATCAGCGAGTGAGGCCTCTGTGAATGCAGCTTGTGTTCAGGTCTTCACCGTGTCCTCATCCTGTGAGACTGTTAAAGGTTTGTGCCTTAGAAAAATTATCTAAACTTTAACAGTAACAATCTTATTTAGTCCCCCATGTCGGGAGCCGGTGCATTAGACCCTCCTTTCCTCGTTGATGCTCGCATCTTTCAAAGTATTCCTGCAGTACATCACAGCTTAAAACTAAACTGATACTTGGCTTTCAATTGTCAGAATGCAAATAATACAATAAACTCACAAGTACTCACAACCTTGACAGTTTTTTGGAAATGAGTGTCATAATATTGATATTTTGTCCTGTGTGTGGAACAGTGGACAGTTAAACTAGTGTCAGCCTCTGGCTTGTGTTGTGCAGCCATGTAAAGTAGTGTAGTGTTCTACTCACTGTTTTACGGGCTTTCAGTAATTTTCCGGGGGAGGGAACAAAGGCAATCAGAGGCACTTGTGTGACTGTAGTGGAGACCCAGTGACTAATATAGCAGCTAATCTGGCTTCCTTGTAGACTGATGTGCTTGCTCGACAGGCTATTTTTAGTACAGACCAGAGATTCATTTGTTGAGAAGAACAATATTTCTCTGACCTCACACGTTCAGCGCTTCTACTCCTGATTAATCAAAGTGTGTGTGTGTGTGTGTGTATGTGTGTGCTTAAAAGTTTGTTTAATTCAGAGGCGTTCTTACCAACATTCCTCATCTGTGTGACGACCCTCCGCGACGGCCAAACTGCAGCTGCGCTGCAGCTGCGAGGATCTCTCCACACCACAGACATGGAGCTTATTAATCTCACACTGGTGTCAGCCTGCTGGCAGTGATTTAATGAGCCAATTAATGTTAAACAGAGGAGTCGCACAGATTAGGAGCAATTCATATGAAAAATGAATCCTTAATCGTGTTGAAC
Organism: Chelmon rostratus; assembly: GCF_017976325.1. NCBI lineage: Eukaryota > Metazoa > Chordata > Actinopteri > Chaetodontiformes > Chaetodontidae > Chelmon > Chelmon rostratus. The sequence continues at coordinate 3,507,047 of NC_055679.1, read as the reverse complement.
ATGTAGATGTACTCTATGCGCTCCTCTCCCTCACTGGAATTAATAGGGGGTGCTTATTTTGGATGGAGACCACTGGACTGGCTATGAAATATGAAGCCTGCAGAGCTGATGCATCTTGGCACTGTGTCTAAGCATGTGAAGACATACTGATTGGCCTTATTGGGTTGCCAATTAGTGGACAAAGTTGTTGTTTTTTTGACTAAATCTGGAATATTGGAACAGTATCCTCATGATAAAAAGAACAGAATTGACATGATGTAGTAATAGAGTCGAGGGTCAGCTTTACCGCCGTGATAAAATGCGGAATTTCACAGTGAAATGCAGGTTTAACCTCTCTATGCTGCACAAAGAGAACATTTAGAAATGGGTCAGATTTTATTCAAATTAGAACAGAATAAAGCAATAAAATAGGACGAAGAAGAGTATAAAAAGCAGCACTGAAAGAAGAAATAAAAATATACAGTTATCTATGAACATACACAGTATGTGCACGTACAAACGTGATCTCTAAAAACCCCCTAATCATTAAAGTTCATTTGGGTCCCTTTATGTGTGTCAAATTAAGCGCCAGTCAAATGTCCACTCGCTGGCTTTTTCAAAACTGCCAACCACATCTTATAGTCTGAATTTTAATGTTCTAATTAGCAATATGCAAATCTTCCCCTTAAATCAGTGTCACATCATCTGATGAATGGGATTTGTTGGCTTCTCTGTAGCACCGCAATCCTTCATTTATGATGGCGTGTTGTGACACATTTTACTTTGATCTAAAAACTACAGCTCCTGCGATTTGGATAGTCGAGATAACATTTCGATTAATTGTTCGGCCCTCCTCAGAACCAGCCAACATGCTGCTGTTGGATAAGGTCTTGTTACATTGCAATTTCCACACATCCACTGTTCAAGATGAATATGTGGTTACAACGCCATCTCCTTATTCTGTCTCTAATAAAGAGGCTTCATATTTGCATGGTCCTGTCATTTCCATAGGTCAGAGGTCAGCGGCTGTTTTTTAGCACCGTTTTGCCTGCCAGACGTTTTCAAGATGTAGAAAGACTCTCCAGCACCTTTCTGATGCCTCATAAGTCGCAGTCATTGAATGATGACGCACACCCTCAAGCTGTGCACTCAATCAGTGTAATGGAATCTACATGTTTGATCTGGATTGGAGTTAACGTGTGTCTCCGACATCCCTCAGTGTCTCAGCAAACTACTGACCAATCACAGCCCTCAGACATGCTGGACAAGATTTCCCTTTCATTATCTTTCCTCCTCTCAGCCTCTGCTCTCTAAATCTGTCTGGAGAGAGTGAGGACAAAGCACAGTCATATTGGCCTGGCGGTTGAAAGACACATGATTTAATAATAATTTCTGTTTTTCCTTTTTTGTCAGGAACGTCTGCTGTAATGTGTCAGACACATGCTGACAGGCCAGCCAGACAGACTCTTACAACAACTGATCACAACATTTCTGTGGGTTGAATGAAATTTCCCTCTGGAGTGTGGAGCTCAGGGTTTGGTAGAATTTTGGATCTCAGTTGCCATATCACAGTGAAAATCTAATACAACTTAGAGCTGCACCAATCAAATCTAATCAACTGATCAAATTACATCCTAGAATGTAAAATGAGTCGCTCTTAGTGACAAATAGCCTGTCAGCAACACTGCAGTTACCACCAGGTTTTATGGAGTATTTTAGCATATTTTAGCTCATTTTTTTTGGGCTTTACAACCAGGTTTGTCGTAACAACTCTATACAGTGATAATTTGTAAGTGTTTCGTGTGCAGTTTGATCTACTGTCCCCAAGAGGAAAAAACAAAAAAATTAATTCTGCTTCAAGAAATGAAAATTGAATTCTGATCTGCATCCCTGTTAGCTTCATCGTTGTAGCCATAAATGATCAACTTTATCATGTCAGTCTGTCATTGTGTTGATGTTCACAGCTTTCTTTTTTTTTTGAAAAAGAAATTCACTGGTATATCTTCTTCTGTTGGCACATTTCACTGGCATATTTTATTGTTTATTGTTTAGTATATTTTATTGCCTTAGTATTTTCATTCTGGTATATTTTTAATTGCATTTACGAATATTTTTATTGCACATTGGTTTATTTTATTGTAGTTATCTTAATTTTATTCTTTCTAATCTTTCTTATCTTTCTTATTATCTTGTTTCTAACATGGGGGTTGCAATGAAAATTTCATTGACATATCATGCTCAATGACAATAAAGAATCTTGAATCTTGAATCTTCTTTTGGGATGGGGGTTTGTTCTCTTTTGTGGTGAGTGGGTGATGTACCCATCCCACCAATTTTCTGTTGGCAGTTGGAAGCTGATTGTTAGGCACCCAAACTCTGCTGAAGAAGTGTATTTGTCCTCTCAGTACATCTAGTTTAGCGTGTTTGTAGCTGTAATGATGCTTAAGATTAGCCTTTTTTCTAAGTCAACTGTCATCACAAAGTTATTTAACATGTCTGTCAATTTGCAGCTGTGTTGGTCACTTCCACCTGTTTCCATATTTCCTGTCACCATTTCCAGGCTCTGGCACAGGAAGATCATTTCCTCTTTCCTACAAAGCTCTGAGTGGCTCAGGTGGCTCACCGTTAATGAGCACAACACCGGACACCGGAAACTGAAAGAGATGAGATATGGACTGGAATGCCAACGTCTGCAACCAGGCTAGGCTACAGAATGCACAAAATGAGAGACATTCATCTTCTCTTTGGCTGTGGATTCAAACAAATGTTGGTCACAGTAGACAAAATATGGAAAAGACTGAGGTAACCCCAAGTAAAGGCTCCTTTCTGCAGGTCACAGTCGTCTCCAGACACATTTTAATCCCACAGTATTTTCTCTCCATGCCTTCCTACTGTATATTCTCACTGACAAATGTGAGCCTTGTGCAGGGCATGGAGCATTACGGGGCCACGAGGGCAACAAAGCAATCCTAGTGGTCTGTGAGTCTGGGCGATTACACACTGGTCGACATAATAGAAGCCCATTATCTGAGGGCCAGATAGGAATGACAGGGGTGGCGAAGTCACACGACAGATTAATGAGATTGCCATCCAGTTCCAGGACACCACTGCTTTGTCCAAACCAAATCATTTAGCAGAGAGCGACCTGTAAAGAGAGATGTCAGTAGACTGTAGGGGAGGGCGACCTCAGAACAATACACTGATATGACTTCACCACACTTAAGCACAAAATCTGAGTGCAGTTAGAATGTCAGGCTATTTTGATCACACATCATTTTGAAATATACAAAATTGGGCCTGCATTTACTAGATTAACTGTTCCCACATTATCATAATGTTTTGGTCCAGTTTCTTATGAATCATATGTACAGCTAGTCATTTTTCAGATCATCCTTAAAGTGTTCAGATTGACTTGCTTCATTCCAGGAAGCCGTTTGTTTGCTAATCTAATCTATTAGTAATCTATCACAGTTATTATCTGTGGAAATGCAGTTTAGCAGCGGAATTCATTTTAAAGTTTTTTTCAGCGTGGTGCGTTCAAGTGCTGCTGAGAAGCTCTTTAAAACATAGTCCCTGAGAAAGAACAGGAACATCAAACAGACGAGCAAACGTGGACAGCATGAAAAAGATGATAGGAATTCAGGTGCTATCTGCGTTAAGAGGTTTGCTGTTGTTGGTTTAGGAAAATGGCATGTAGTTTATAAGCTAGTACATGCAAAAGCATTTTTATCATAAAGTGGTAAAGCATCTTGACAATGCTGATCTTGGGAATGGTTGTGAGCTTATAGTTAGCAAGGAGGCTTTGCTTGGTGGGTCATAGTGGCACGCTGGCACCAGCCTGTCACCAGATAGCTACTGAGTAGCCTGCCGAGCACAAGTAGTCTGTATGTTCCAACGCTGCTTATTTTGCTGCGCCACATCTGACGTGACCAGGCAATTTGAGGGCTTAAACGTGTAACTTGTACAAATACAGAACTTATGAGAGGCGGAGCTGCTTTGGAGGTACGATTACTGTCATTGATTGAGCCCCAAAGAAATTTCTGATTTGTTCAATGTAGAAATGTTGGGCTGTTGCTGCTCCTAAGCAAAGAAGAGAGTCTGGTTAAAATAAAACATTTCTTATCCAGGAAATGGCTCCTTAACCCTACCCACAGAACTGTATCTCAACATCTAGAATAATTCCTCCCTCAGAGACATCAATCTGCCATTCCCTTGATATTTTTCTGCCATGCAACTCCCCTAAGGCTGTGTCCTTCAAACAGAAAGACGTGGAAACAGTGATGGAGTCTATTGGAGTCATCCATCATTGATTCATATAGGGACACTATTTGTATGCAAATGATCCCTCATTCGCCTCTGAATTGGGCAGTTAATGGTGTTCTCGGGGCAATCTGTCATTCTGTGTGCTTGACGAGGCCTTCTCATTCATTGACGTATCTGTCCCGCACCGTCACATCCGCCAGCCTCGTCTTTCACAGAGAAGCGCGGTGTATTGTAGCGGTGATCATGGTGAGTGGTCTTCAGATTACTGCGAGAAGCTCACTCACGCGATCGTTCACGCACACTCCCCACCACCTCAGCACACACATTATGAGAGCGTAAAAGGGAAACTACCAGATGCAACCAACCTGCTACAGAATGGCTGATGTGCAACAGGTGTGACTGCACATGAGAGGCAACATTTATTAATATATTAGAAGCATCTTTTAGAATAATCCAGTCCAACACCACCACAAACTACAACCTTAGAAATGATTAAAGCAATTACTTGAACCATTAACTCTCTGACACCACCAAACCTCCACCTCAAAATTACCAATTATGCATCATTTATTAATCATTAATGCATTTTTTATCTACTGAAATTGATGTTATGTGCTGAATAAGGTTTACAGTCAAAGTTGTAACCCTCAGTTGATTTGGTTGATGCTCTTTGAGCAGCTACTGGTGTATTTGTTGTCAGCCAAAAATAATTGCAACCACAATCTGATTTCATACTGCAACAGGAAGAGTTTCCACCTCGTTCCTCTGCTCCTTCTTGCACCATTATTTGCAAAAATTAAAAATGATCTGCTGATATTTAAAAAAAAAAAGAAAACACTGAAAACACTGTGCTTTAGCAGGCATTCCTGTGTGGGAATGATGGACCAACAGATGCAAATGCAGATTACTAATAGTATAAAAATTTGGTTTTGTTTCCTGAAAATCTCCAGGATTAGAAATTTGAAATAATAATAATGATAACAAGAAAAGAAAGTCCATACATTTGATCTGTTAGATTACGGTCTAAAAGGCTGATTTAATAGTGTTTGATGTGTTTTTGAAAAATAGTTTTCTTTGCTTGCTTTTATTGACAATCGTCTCAGCCCAGTAAACCATTAGGATTAGGACTTTAATGGTCCCAGTGGGTTGTTGGATTATGACAAGCCGTAAAATGCTGAAAATGTATAATGAATGTAAAGAAAATTGTTTTAATCTAAACTCCATTTTCCCTGCATGGAAAATAATAATTATAATTCTTAAATCCGGATGAGGGCCATGTTGTAATGTTTTCTTTTAAGCAAGTCTGAAAAATAGCCATAGGTAGCACCAACAGGATTCAAACTTCTAACCTCGTAGTGTTAATGCCTTGAACTGCACCTGCCAAACACCACCCACGCCCATTTGGTTTGTTATATTTTCGGCACTTCTATGAAATTCTAATCAAGGTTGTCCCACGTCACAGCCAGTGTTAACCCACTCTGTGTCTGAATAATAAGAGCGCGCTTTTGTTTATATGTACACTCGAAGCTTTGTAAGGAAGTAGTCAGAAATAGTGCTGGCATAGTTGGCTGCTTAGCCGCGACTAAAAGAGGCCACCCACGTCAAGCCGTGAGGAACATCACTGAAAAGGCTTCAAAAGAGGCTGCATGAAAGGAAACCAGTGGCATTGGAGCTGCATTCGGACAAAATGGCTTTGTACCTGTTCACAGTTTCACTTGACTCTCAGACCATCACTTCACCGGGGTATGGGAGCGGAGTTAAAATTTGAATTTCTTTTATTGGTTCCTGCTTTATGCTCACACAAAGACTAAATCACTCAGCATCAACCAAAGGTCACTGCCCCGCCACGTGGCCGAACGCAGGCAAAATATACATCACAGCCATTAGGAACTTCTTATAAGTCATTTTGTTTGGTGGAGGCTTCTTCGTGTTAAGCTTACAGCTAAGATAAGCAAGGACAAAAAAAAAAAAAAGAGAGAGGAAGACTGACTTCAGCTGTACCTAGGCAACCAGCAACACAAGCTGTTTCTCATTTCTGTGAGAAGAAACACTCACGCATGATCTTACTGTCCAAAATACAACTGAAAGACACACTGAACTCCTCATATGTCATATTTCTATTTAGATTTTGGCTTGCTTGCAGAACAACTGTAGAATTATCTTTAATTCACCAGGCGGGCAACTAACAATGAGAGCAATAATGAGGGTCTTTGTTGTACCATAGAGGGTTCATGTAAGAGTAAAGTAGAAGAAAAATATTCCTTTTATTACTTAAACTTGCTTTAATTTAGTTTTTAGCCACTAGGGGGCAATACAGCAAGCTGCCAACACAACAATGGCATAAAAATATGACCAAAGTTGATATAGCAAACATGTTAGCAAACAGTTGCGTGCTTACTCCAGTGGATACAGAACAACATTAACTTTTCTAGTCATGTTTTCTGCCCGTCATGCAAATCTCCAGTAAGTACAATCTTCACTCTGTTTTAGCTATGTTTTGGTCTCCACCACGGTTTTGTTGAATTTGGTGAAGCGTAGCCACACTTTGGAAAGTTTAAGTTGAGGCGGTGCATGTTTAGTCAGCAGCTGTGCCACTGCCGCCAGGTTTCCATCCAAATGTTCGGAATATTGGCCGGAGGAAATGCAAATTTGGGCACATTTCCATCCTCTGCTGTTGTGTGAATACTGGGAGTTGGTCCATCCTGATAAGTGTAGGTGGCGCTAATGCAGCAGGCAGGTGACTTTATACCATTGCAGAAAAAGAGGGCGTACCGAGATAATTAAAAGCGTGCCAGTCAAACCTCAAATTGTGGAAAGTATCAGAGAGAGATTGTGAGGTATTCGATGGTTGCAGACCTTAACAAATTCTGGTGTATTAACAACTAACAGATTCAGTGTGGAACTGGCTATTGGAACCCGTTTCTAATGATATTACCAGTTGGGTTAATTCAGTTCAGGTCTTTAAGATGTGGGTACTGAACAGGTGTAGCTCTCAGTTTTTTCTTCTTTTGGTCTCTGTTACCATGTACGATGAGAGGACCCGGAACCTGAGCTGACATTACAACTAATGCAAAACTTTGGTAAAAATATGCCACGTGCAAAATGTTCCTGAGGAACACGGGAGAGTCTTTGCACTGAAGTGACATCATCCCCAGAGCTGACATACTTTCCGAACGTGATCCTCCGTCTCTTTTCTCCTCCCAACTGGGTCACCCTTGTTTCGGTGAAAGCGATGAGTCACCGCCTGTTCTCAATAGTCCTCTGATGATGGTATCAAACTCACCTTTACTGCCGTTCTTGTGGCCACTTTCTGTAGCTCGGAGTCACTGTGAGAGGAAGACACATTAAAAGTTGTAGCCTCTCCCTGGTGGAGCGTGGATGCAACGTCTAATTGTGCTGGTTGCATTCCTGCCTCTCTGTCAACATCTCTAAGATTAGCTCAGACGGGTCAGCAGCGGTGCACCGATAAACTTAGACTGCATTTTACTTCTGCTTTTGTGATCATTAGAGGAAGAAGAAAAGTCTTTGAGCAGCCTCCTCTGATTTCCTGATTTGTGACGTACCAGGCAGTGAGCCGTTCATCCGTGACACAGCTCGATGATTGTGGACAGATCTCAAAGAGCAGATGCTCAAAGAGACGTGGTGTCTGTCAAAATAATGCTAATCCCATGCAAAAAAACAAACAAAAAAAACAATCACTTCATCGCTGGAGCAACATCTTTTGACAACCCTGAACAACCCCCCCCCCCCTCCTGTCCAAAGATACAAGTCTTTCAACCCTGGTCCTGTTTGATCCAATGGAAATAAGAAACAGCGTGTTGTATCCAGGCAACAAGTTCGTTGCCAGGTGACAGATACAGAGGTCCTGAGACCAGAGACTGCGTGCAACAATTCCACATGAATAAGACGAGGCAGAACATCAGTCACCTCCTGCAGCTCGCACATTTCTTTGATAATCCTGCTTTGATCGCCTTTGCCATTAATGCAAACAATACACATCTGTTTGCTGCTATAGCAACAGTGAACTCCCTTCTTCCTCACTGGTAACAAATCCATTAAACCCTGCTCATGACCAGATGAACTGACAGTAAAACTCAACTGCAGGAAGCTGATCCGCGCACCTTTCGCAAACCTAAATCAGCTTGCCTAATTGCCGCGTGGAGTCATGATGTACGCGCTGACGGCTTATCAGAGAGGACACATCCGCCAGCAAATATGAAAACAGCCGTAAGTGGTGGGATTATCAAACATGTTTCTGCCACAACGCTGGGCCTTTCATGTGGCAGCCATGAGCAGAGATAATGATCATTTCCAAGGCGCTTCAGCTGACAAATCCACCGCCGCCATTAAAGGCTTTCATTCTCCCCCGGCGCTGTGTGGGGTGACTGTATGCTTTTACTTTGATTCAGATGCAGCTGCTTTAGCGGGGTCATTTGTTTACCGAGGTCTGCTCAGCTCAAGCAAAAACTCCCATTTCAAAGGAAAATGGTAAACTATTTCCAAGCGAACTTTTCCTGATGTACATGGGACATTACAGCTGCACTAATCAAGATTTTTTGTGTTGACAAAGGACCACTTAAGTATGTTTAATGTGAAAGGTGTACCTCATAGAGCCGAAACACCAGAGAATACTCACCTGATCCTGCAAGTCCCCTCACCTCTACGCACCTTTTTAGCATGTTTTGGCTCATTCCTTTGTTTTTTACCTTGATTTCATCAACCCTGATTTCAGAGGCTGCAAGCAGCTGTTTTCCCAACCCTCTGTTTGTCAGCTGCCCAGCACCAAAGAGACGAAGGAATGAAAAGAAAGAAAACCAGACAGTTAACTCAGCAGTTAGTTGAGCTCAAGACAGAGTCAGGTCACCAGAAGCACAACTTAGAGCTTGTTCCTTGGCCCCTAAGTGGCCAAAAATATGTAAATGCTGCTTTAAATGATCAGTTTGTCAGTTATGGGTCCGTAAAATGCTAATAATGTCCTTGGAAGGTTGCTGGAACCAGAGAGTTTCCCACTAATGATAGACAAGATGGAGACAGCGTTTAATGGTATTTAATTTAGTTAAATGCTAAGCTACCATAACGCACCGTGGAGTATTTTGGTCAGGGCACATAAAAATCAAATGCAACATATGTGGAGAATAAAAGTTACCGTAACAAATGAATGATGAATAAAAATGTTATGGAAATTTTATTTCAAATTAATTTCAAGCTGACGTGTTTTTACAGTGAAATTCTTCTGGAAATCTACAATTACTAATGAGCTCAGTACTCACTATAAATAACATTCTTCATTTTCCCTCTAATTAGTGCTGAATTACGTAGTTCATACAAAGAAACTTTCAGGAAATCATTAGGAAATAACTGGCTTTATGGCTCATGAGCCATTTTTGTGTTTGTCCTGTGAAAATTCAGTTTTGTGGTGGAATTAACATGAATGTGTTTTTTTTCAAACAAAATGCAGGGTTTTAGATGTAAGAACTCTCTAAATGAAACACTGGACACATGATTCAGAAAGCCCTCAAGGACAAATCATTCATCCCATATTTGACTCCTCGCTTCATCAAAGAACAGCACAGCCTGTGTACTGTGAAGTTCATCCCACCGTAATCAGCCCTTTGCTGCCACCCATTGGTTGTGTGTGGTACATACAAGAAGAAGTGCACTGAAAGACACGAGAGACAGCAGGCAGGACTGATACTCTGCCTGTCCTCCAGGAAAGCACATTTCTTGAACATGATAATATCGGTGAAGATTTAGCACAGCTGATTAGTGTGGAGCTCTTTCAGGAATTTGTACATGTGATTAATGCAGGCGTGTTTTTGAGACTCCTGTCTTCCTAACTGATGATGACAGACTTCAACACCACCAGTTTGCCTTTAAGATTAGAATAATTTCTGTTCGGTGTTAATGGTGTGATTTACCTTAACAACAAAAAAAAGTTTTGGTTTCATGTTCCCTTTTCTGCCTCCACCTGAAAAACAATGAAGCTGGATGGTATTTCATGTTTGTATGCTTGCAGCATTGAAAATGTTAACTGCATAAATTAAACTGCAGCTGAATCCGTGTCCACGTTACTCTTGATAATTCTCCAGTGAACAGTCTTCATGGGGACTATTTCTCTGGTCTGTGGTTAATGCGGTGTAACGAGGACATTGTGTCTGATATCGCTCGCTTGAACGATACACTATCTGCTGCCACATCTGCTGATATCCATCTTAAGATTGGTCAGAAAAGCATCCTCATTCAAATGTAATACAGCTGCGTGTGCTGCTGTTTTATTTTTTAAATGCTATTTCTGTATTTCTTTTGTGATTTTATTGTTTTTTTGTTTGCTTTGATATTACAGTATATTTTATATAAACTATATTGTATAAAGCACCTTCCATCACATGCCTCATCTGGTATACTGTAGTTTTCTAACATATACAGTATGTTTTGCTCCTTTCATTTCCTTGTATGGGATCAATACTGAATGTAAACAGAAGGCATTTAGTCCTTGTGGGAAATAATGTGTCCGCCATCTAGTGGACAAATATCTGCACTACAATAGCTGCCAAAGCTACATTATCTTTGTTCTTCTGCTTCTCTGGCCCTACTGATTCTCTCTGAGCCAAACCATCATGACCTGCTGTACATGCTTGGATATCAGGGACTTAATCTGTATCACAATGCTCAAAATTTTGTCGAAAAATGTTGTTTTACTTATGGTGAGCAGCATTGAAAAAAAGCCCAGTGTGCAAAACTTTTAAATAATTACACCTGAGTCACCTTTATTCATATTCCAGATACAGTCACACAAATTAATTTATTAAACCAAGACCTCAGTATCTCATTGAAAATCAACAAGAGTGCTTCACTGTTACTCCAATATACTGCAAACAATTGGGCAAGTTTGAACATCTTGATTGAAATCTACAAATCCATGCAGTACCAAACAAAAACAGTATTTAAGTTGACATAAGCTCACCTTTTATCGATAAGGTAAAGAAACAAACAAAAAAAGACACTCAGGTGTGAATGCGGACTCAGTAGAGACAGTAATATACAGTGTTTTAAGTGTTTCGATTTAGTTTCAATACAAAATGTCCCGTCCTGTTCAAACCTCCCAGAGTTCAGACAGCAGGCGGCTCTCAGAAGACCTCCAGGTCTGCAGAGTTGTAGACCACTGGTGTCTCCTCGATGCCCACAGCGGTTTCCTCCTGACCCTCCTCTTCCTCCTCTGCAGGCTCCTCCAGTGACTCCAAGGCCTCGTTGGTGTCACTGGCGAAAGTCTCCCTGGAGACATCGTCGTGCTCCTGCAGGTTCAGCGTGCTGATGGCCTGCTTCATCTTCTTGGACACCAGCTGTCGCCTCCTCTTCTGGGCGGCCTTCTTGCTCCTGCACTCTTTCTGGTGTTCCTCCAGGAATATCTGCCTGACCTGGGCCTTGGTGATGCTGGGTGTGTTCTTGAGCAGGTTGAGATACACACCACCAGGTGTTCGCCGCCTGCTGCCGTCCATGGTGTACACGCCGCCGTTTTCTTCCAGTGTGGCAGTCTCTCCGAGCAGTTCTATGGCTTTTTTCTTCCCGATGACTTCGACAACCCGCTCGATCAGTTCTTTCTTAGGCTCCTGCAGCCTGTGTGCGATCTCATCCACCACCTTGTCCTCAGGGTCGTCCTCTGTGATCTCATACCGGCCCTTGATGTCCATCTCCGCCCGGGGGCCCAGTCTCTCTTTAGCTGACCTCTTCCTCTTCGCGTCACCCCCTGCCCTCTCCTCTGAGTCCCGACCCTTCATGTACTCCTCCAGCTGGGCATCCAGCATGCTCACCTCTCCTTGATCCTTCAGCTTCTCCATCTCCCTCTCCTTCTCCATTATCTTACGAGCCAGGACAAAGTTATAAGTCTCCACATTTCTGCTGGACGTGCTAACTTCACCATCCATGCCAAATATGCCCAGCTCTGCCGCTATGGCATCCTGGCACTGCTCCTGGACCACAGAGCCCCAAATGTTGTTCACCTTGCGGCCTGCCGGTGCGGGCGTGCAGGTCGGCCCTGCCCGGGTGATGCAGGCAGGCGGCGGAGGAGGAGCGCTGGACACTTTCTGGCGCTTCCGGCGCCAAACAGCCGCCTCCTCGTCCGACGACTCCGGGTCACTGTCGCTGGACTCCGCCGTCCTGCCGGTGCTGCGGTAGGCGGAGGCGGAGTGCTGGGCAGCGGCTCTGCTATGGAAGGACTGGCCGCTAAAAGCTGGAAGAACCTGGGGTCGAGTTTGTGCTGTTGCGGCGGTTCCCATCTCGGTGTCCGAGCTGGACCCGGAGAGCTCTCCATCTTCCAGATCACCGTCCATCAGATCTCCGCCATCCGCCATTTCTTGTCTGGAAGCCACACGATAGATAATGTTAGTGGCTGTTGACTGCTGTTTTAACACATCCGCTAAAGTTATAGCCAGTCATTAGCCGTAATAGCTAACTCTACACCACTAGCAGCTAACAATACCACAGAACTTCATATTACACCCGGCACAGAATCAAACTCTGTGTTAAAAGAGAAATACCTTTAGATATTTGACACAGCAGCCGACTCTCTGCTCGGCATGAAATAGTATTTCAGCTTCGTTTCGCTCTTCAGCTCACTGAGAACCGCCGGGATGAGGTTGTCAGTCAACAGACAAACTTAAGACCCGCTAAAGAAAATTCGCGCTAGGCTAAAGCCACACTTCCGCCCTCCAGCTGTCAAACCCTTTCAAAATAAACGCAAAAATGAAGGGGGTGGGGTGGGGTGGGGGGACAGCAGCGAATGTGTTGAAATAATCACTTAATATAATACTGAGCAAACCTAAAAGCTCAACAAAGTATTTTATTGTAATCATAAACACTCTAAATACATAAACTAAGGCTAAGACTGCTAATCAACAACGAGTCATTTAAGAAAAATGAAATGTTTTTCATTGTTGCTTAAGTTTTGTAAGACCATATGATGTTGTCAGTGTCATAATATTAATAGAAAGTAGAATTCACGTGTACTTTTTAATATATATTGTCAAATTGAAAAGAATGGAAACATGTTGTATTGCGCCATTTTGGAACATGCACTGAATAATATATGTGTGTGTTTTATATTTAATAGTTTCCATCAATCTATCCATTACCTATAGATGCTGGAAAAATGTAATATACCCATGTAGAACTTTTTTATCCAGCATTATTTCGTTTTTCCTAGGAGTACTTTTATCTACGTTCATTTTTAATAATAGTCACAAGTTTCTTATTTTTTTAATAAAATCGTCTCGCTATCCCCGGCGGATGTTGCGTACAGGTAGCGTCAGTGAAAATTGCGCATGCGCTGTGTTACAGATAAACAACATGGCGACGTCCTTGCAGCGCCTCACGTATGCTGGGAGACATCTCCTACAAAGACAGTTACTGAAGACAAATTCCTTAAGCAGGGTAAGAAGAATGTGTTTACAATCATGTTTTTGCTATAACTCTTCCTCTATAGGTCATGTCTGTTATCCGTGTACAGTCTAACGGAAGAAAACCTCTCGGCATAGCCTGCCAGTCTTACTGTTTGGTAACAGTTAAAGTTAGCTAGCTCTGCGACTTGCTCGGCATTACCATGATGAATTCTCAAAGTAGCGTTTCAAGCTTGGCCTGTGCGATACAGCAAAACAGTCGACGGCGTAGGTTTGTTACGTTTATCATCTGTGACAGGTGTCTCGTAACAGCTGACGTCACTGTCCTAAATGTGTAGTCTCATCATGACTGGCTGTCTGTCCTCCACCTGCAGCTCGCAGCTGAGCCGCACAGACTCTTGGCTACTCAGGCTGCTCAGCAGGTGGCTCTAAATGTTCCTGAAACTAAGGTGACCACTTTAGAAAACGGACTCCGAGTGGCTTCTGAGGACGCTGGGCTCACTACCTGTACAGTAAGTTTAGAGTTGCCCCCCTTAACACACACACACACACACACACACACACACACACACACACACACACACACAGTGTTTCCATGTCTTGTGAGAACACTACATAGACTTACCTTCATTTCCATGAGACTAACCACAACCATAACCACTATTTACCGAACCTTGTGTGGATATTCATGACTGACTTCTTCCAGGTGGGTCTCTGGATAGACGCCGGCAGTCGCTATGAGAACGAGAGAAATAATGGCACGGCACATTTCCTGGAACATATGGCATTTAAGGTGAGATGGTAGCAGTGCAGCAAAGTTTTAACTTCTGCTCACTGGGCTTACTGCTTTTCCTTCAAATATTTCTTATTTGCAGATATGCAACAATTACAAACAAAATACACTTTAGCAAAATGACACAGTGGAATTCTTCAGGCTGACATAATGCAAATAACAAAAAGAACATGTATTTCTTGTCTTCAGTAATGCGAAACCTATCCCAACCTTGGTTCACCTGTGTGCATGTGTGTGTGACAGGGCACCAGGAAGCGCTCCCAGCTGGACCTGGAGTTGGAGATCGAGAACATGGGGGCTCACCTGAACGCCTACACCTCCCGAGAGCAAACTGTGTATTACGCCAAAGCTTTCTCTAAAGATCTTCCACGAGGTACAGTGCAGCTGAGTTACGGCGAGGTTAGGGATACTTGTTTTTGCATATTAGATTACATAATCACAGAGCGAGGGCGTCTATGTGGAGTCTCCATACACAGACGGGAATTCTGGGAAATCACAGACTGAGGTTGATGAAGTACAACACAAAATCACACCTTGCATGAACTAAACATCACAGACAGACATGTTTGACATGAATGCAAAGAAAATGTTCTCTGTTTTCTTCCTCCCAAGCTGTGGAGATCCTGGCTGACATCATCCAGAACAGCATGCTGGGTGAGGCGGAGATCGAGAGGGAGCGAGGGGTGATCCTCAGAGAGATGCAGGAAGTGGAGACCAATCTGCAGGAAGTGGTCTTTGATTACCTGCACGCTACTGCGTACCAGTCCACAGCGCTGGGCAGGACCATCCTGGGCCCCACCGAGAACATCAAGTAAGCCCAAACATCCGTTTTCAGTTCTGTGGTCTGCAGGACGTGTAGATGAAATCTGTCACATAGCTTGCAGACATTGGATCACAGTGTGGGCGATGTAGTGGTCTCACTTGGTTCTGCTGTAATCAGACCTGCTTTAGAAATGCTGTGCCACACCCTTTCTTTCATGCTGTAAGTCAGCTGTATTTGCTTGCAGGACGATCAACAGAGGAGACCTGGTGGAGTACATCACTACTCACTACAAAGGCCCCAGAATAGTGCTGGCTGCTGCCGGAGGTCAGAGCTGTTTGGTTTATATAAGTCCATATGTTGTTTTTTTTCATAATTAAAGTAAGAATAAAAGACACGTTAAAGTAAGTTGACATAACTGTTGATTCTGCTTGAACTCACAGCAAACCAAAGTGAAACATGACTTTCTGTCCTGTGTTTCTGATCAGGGGTTTCCCATGATGAGCTCATTGATTTGGCCAAGTACCATTTTGGAAAACTTCCTGGTAGATATAAAGGTGAAGCCCCAGCACTTCCTCTATGCCACTTCACAGGAAGTGAGGTAAGGTTAAAGGCTAATACTACATGTTTTAGTTTTCTTGCTATGTTTTTTATTTTAATTTGCCAAGTAAATCATCTTTTTTCTTAACTATTTTTCTTGGTTTTTAAGCCTTTATCAAATAACATTAGTACAAAGACGACAGGAAATGAGACAGAGACAGATGCAAAAAAGGAGTTTGAATTAGAGATGTTGAGGCTCACGGTCAGTGTCTGAAGTACTAAGCCACAGGGTTGCCCCTGTCTTTGAGTATTTTAAAAGCTCTTTATTAATAAAATGTAATGTTTATTATCACTATCACATATCAGAATAGAATAGTGATTAGAATAGCACAGCCTTAAAAACCCGACAGTGTAAAAATGCTAACGACCAGGGAATGTGTCGCGCTATTGCTTCAGATCCGCGTGCGTGACGACAAGATGCCTCTGGCTCATATTGCCATCGCAGTGGAGGCGGTGGGATGGTCCCACCCCGACACCATCCCCCTCATGGTGGCAAACACACTTATTGGAAACTGGGACCGCTCGTTTGGTGGAGGTGTGGTGAGTACTGTTCAAACCTCGAGGTCAGGTTAATTGACACAAACAGGTTAAATTTAGTTTAGATTTCTCACACCAACCTGCACCAGCGGACTTCAGTACGCCAAATTCTGAATTAATCTAGCTGCTCTGCACTAACCCCCAGAATCTGTCCAGCAAACTGGCTCAGATGGCCTGTCAGGGAAACCTGTGCCACAGCTTCCAGTCCTTCAACACCTGCTACACAGACACAGGCCTGTGGGGGCTCTACATGGTGTGTGAGCCCGGCACCATCAACGACATGATGCGCTTCACTCAGATGGAATGGTGAGTACATGTGCATGCACACACACACACACACACACACACAGGAGACAGATTTACTCTAGCCACGGTGCGTTTTTGTAGCTGCCAGGTCTAAATCAGAAACCAAAGATCATAAGAGCTCCACGTTTGACGAGATCTGGTGGGATGATGCGTCTTGTTGCTCCTCCTCAGGATGTCTCTCTGCACGAGTGTGACGGAGAGCGAGGTGGCACGGGCCAAAAATCTGCTCAAGACCAACATGCTCCTGCACCTGGACGGTAAGGCGGCACCGATGGTGAGAGAAGCTCAGTGCGGTGCGTTTTACTGACGTCAACTTGTTTATGTGCCGTTCCCAGGATCCACCCCTATCTGCGAGGACATCGGCAGACAGATGCTGTGCTACAGTCGCAGGATCCCTCTGCATGAGCTGGAGGCCAGAATTGATGTGAGTGCATCGTCATTTTGGAAAGTGTTGAATCTGTATTGATGACCTTTTTTGCTCCACCCTTCCTGATAAATGGCCCTGCCTTTGTCTCCTTAGCTGATATCTCATTGGTTAAGAGTTCAGAATGATTGCCACCGTTGTATTCCCATGCCAACACCCTGTTTCAGTGAGAAATGAATCATAAATGTAGGAAATGTGCAATTTTATGCAGCCTTTGCTGCGGTTGATAAACTTTATAGCTTTTTAAGGCCACTGGGAACCCGGGGCATAAAAGCATAAAAAGGTGATGTAATGTTATTTTTCCTACCCCCCAACAGGCTATCGATGCTAAGACCATCAAGGATGTGTGTGCCAGATATATCTTCAACAAGGCCCCTGCCATCGCAGCAGTTGGTATGTTGCTGAATGGATTTAGAGTAACGTGTATTAGTACAGCTTGTACACTTTGCAGCAGGCACACCTGCCTAGTACATAATTGCTGACTATCGCTGAGCCATCAAAGTTTAAGAGATGTTTTGATTAGTCATTCCCAGTTGGTAGAGGAAATATCCTTTTGGAATAACCATTTATGCATCATTTTGAGACCTCGTCCACCATGCAGCAAGCAGAGACGGTTGCTATGAGACAATGTTTGGACTTCATGGTCAGGAAACTTAATCTGACATGAATAAACATCCATTTCTTTGTTCAAGAGGACACTTGATCCTTGCTTCTAAAATTGAAGGTTAATTCGCTTAAACAAATTAACAACAATAACGTTGCACTCACCAACAGTGAGATCTGGGAACGTGGCAAGAAACCTGATCATCCAGGCTGTAAACAAGATGGCAGTTTTTGCCAGATTGTCTAAACTGTAATATCACTACTGATCCCTCTTTTCACAGGAAAACCACAGAACTGTGGTAGGTAGAAAGTGTCCAGGCTATCACAGTGTTCCCAGCACTGATTTAGAGTGAGCGCACTGTTATCAGAGCTACAAATAAAACCCATGTTGTAATAAACTTAAACATTAATCCAATTTGTTCTTTGTCTCAGGTCCAATTGAACATCTGCCAGACTACAACCAGATCTGCAGTGGAATGTACTGGATGAGAACCTGAACAGACCAGATCCCCCCCCCCCCCCCCCTCATCTGTACAGCATACAAACACAGTATTCAAGTATTTTCTGTAGTCCTTTTTTCCTCCTTTAATTTTTATTATAAAATAAAGACCAACACAATAATGTTAAAATAACACAGATACTATTCTTTGTGGTTCTTGTCATTTTTTACTCTTGCCCACCACTTGTTCCTGTGCAGCTTTCTTGGCTTTAACCATCTCCACCAGTTCCTGTGAGAGAAGCAGGGAAACATCTGTTAGAGTACCGGTAATGGTTGGGAGGAGGTGTGCTACTGTAGAGACATTTATAATATTTAGTCTACCTTGACTGATATAAATGAGGTGGGTAGTTGTGCCTAATAAACTGGCAGCTGAGGCCGGAACACTGACAAGCAGACCAGCACGTCATCTTACCTTGTACCTCTTCATACAGTCTTTCTTGCTTCGTCCTGGGACGGCAGCAGCGATCTTCTCCCAGCGCTCAGGTGTGCTGACTGGGTAGGTCTTCAGGGCTTGTTCCAGAAGTTTCTGCTCCTCTGTGGTCCATGCGGCAGTGTTACCGTCGCTCCCAGAGGCTGAGGGACGACACATTGTTACCCAGAATATCTGTCATTTGTTCAGCATTTCCCTCAATGTGCCTTCTGTGAGTAATTTCTCTGCTTCCAGTGGAGGAAACATCTTTCAGGCAGGATTCAAACTGTGGCCTGACACCTGTAACACCGACACATACACTCACCATCAAATCTCTCTGAGGGCGCAGCGTTGTCTATGGAGGGCGCTACTGAAGTGTGCTCCTTCTTGAACTTCTCAAAGGCTTTTCTGTTGATCTCATCTTTCTGGAGTGGATCTGTGGAGAGGACAAACTGATGAGCAGCATGACAAACAGTATGCCGCAGTGCTACAGTGGAAAAACGTTGAAGGACGATAATTCTGTCACATTTGATTATTAATTTGCCTTGATAGCTCTGTGGGTCTTAATAAGCAGAAGTGTACTCAAAAGAACTTTATATTCATTAAAAGCAGGACTGTTAGTAAATAAAGGCCGTCTGCAGCAGGCTGTGTAAATCGTAGTTCCTTCATGTGTGAGCTCACCTAGCCGTTGTAGATTCTTGGCTTTGTTGATGACGTCTTTGGCGGTCCTCTTCATGCCACTGGTGGAGTGCTGGTTCATATAGTTGGCAATAACTTCCCATCTGGAAGGAAAAAAACAGCTCACCTCTCAATGCTGGTCATTATTTTTAGTAACATAGTGTTCACAGGTAGAGGAGCAGGAGGAAAAACATCTGTTGTGAGAGGAAGAAATGAGACTAATGGAGTCAAAGAAAAAGGTTTGGAGGAACAAAAAGTGAGTAATGATGTGAGTCTGAATGAGGACAGTCCTGTTGTACCCAAAAAGCAAGACACATTCTGTTGTGTGCAGTATTTTCTGATACAAAGACGATCAGGCACTGTTTCTGCCACTGTCACCTGACACACCACCATGATGACCGCTGAGGTCACTGTGGACTTTTCTCTCCTAACACTTAACTGATGACATGTAAACACAAGTGTTTTTTTTGGATGTAACTAAAGTGATTGTGTGTCGGGCTCAGCGCGCTGCCAAAGTGTGGTTGACCTACTTTCAACTGTGTGCCTGAAGGCATCGTGCGAGAGTCTACCTGGCATTGGTTCCAGCAGGGAACAGGTTGACAGCTTTGATGAGCAGCTGGAGGTCGTCCTCGTTCCAGCCCTTCCCCCCGCCTCCTCCGCCCCCTCCTCCTCCACTGGCCTGGTCGCCACTGCGAGCCGCCTGCCTCGCCTGGACCTCGGCCTCCTTCTCCCTCTGCAGCTGGGCGTTCACCTCCTGCACCTGAGGGGAGGTACACCATCCTGTGAGGACTTCACATACATCTGCTGAAGGGTGGTGTGTGTGTGTGTGTGTGTGTGTGTGTGTGGGGTCTCCCAGAGGTCTTTGCTGCGTATCGCCTCTATCAGCTAAAATCACGGTGCCTTCTTACCTGCTTCTCCACAGCTGCCTTACTGTCGTCTTTTGAGCCTGAGGCCAGGATTTCATTCAGGGACTGCAGGCTGGAAACAGACAACAACCACAACATCCTGTTAAACATCTCCTCAGGGTTTGGCCATAATTATGACAGCATCAATAGTCAACCAAGCAATGGTCCTGTAGCTGGCTCTACCTCATCAGCTCCAGCCGATCACAGAGCTTCTCCACCTCCTCCATCATCTTCACACTGTCAGCTTCATTGTCAGCAAAGTAATTCCAGTTCTGCGGACGTGATGTGGAGACAGAAAACGACATGAACTCAAGCGCTGTGACTAAAGCCGTCTGAGGCTAGCAGAGAGTGCTTCTATGAGAACGAACCTTGCAGGTGGTCCTGAGTTTCTGCCTCTCCTTCTTGATGGCCTTCTTCTGGATCTCCTTCTCTTTCTTGGCCTGCTGGGCTGCCTGCTTGGCCTCCTCCTCCTCCTTCTCCTTCAGCAAACGAGCTGCCTCCAGCTCCGCCTGCCGGGCCTGAAAAACACAGAGAAAACTGACTGGTAAATATTTGTAAAACAAAAGCATTTCAAAAGCAAACTTGAGTTACCAAAAACCTAAACCCTGACCTATCTGAAGCTTGACTTCTGCTAGTGAGCGGATGTATGTCCCAGTAATTCCACTGACTAATTATTTACAGCCCTGTGTGTGTGTGTGTGTGTGTGTGTGTGTGTGTGTACGAAGGCCTGATTTATCTTATTCCTCCTGTATTATAGGCTGAAAAGAATCCCCAACAAATGCCCCATTTCCTCCTGCTTGAGTAACATTTGTTAAAAACAACAGCTGCCAGCTGTTTTAGCAAATTACTGAGGCTTTTTAAAAACTGAAACTAAACATTTGTGAGTTGTTTTTAAGGATTAGTGTCGTCAGTAAGAACCTATGGGCTTGGACGGTAGGGAAGTCAAAGTATTGAGAGACGGACTAAATGTGTACCCGGACAAACTGAAGCTTAGCTAAAACTAAACAACTTGCTTCCTGAGACCAACTTTCACCAGAGCATCTACTCTTCATTCTCCTAGAACATCTAACTCCAAATTTCCAACATTTCAGAGGACTGGAAGGTGCGGATCCAATGGACACATGACGTCGGCAGGTGTTCTGCTCAGAATGAGACTTACTCGCTCCTTCTCCTCCTGCTCCCTCTTCTTGGCGTCAGCTTTAGCCTTCTTCTCAGACTCCTTCCTGGCTTTTTCTTCTTCTTTGAATTTCTTTATTCTAGGGTCACAGCTGTAGGCGGTATCTGCAGTGGAGCAACACAACTCGTCAAGTCACTCACTTTCAGCAGACATCTCCTCGATCATGCACCGTGTTATAGTGTTGTTACTCGGGGGACAGTACCAACTAGTGTTCGTATTCTGTTCATCTCCTCCTTCTTCCTCTGAGCTCTGGAAGCTCGATTCTGCTTTTCAATCCATCTCCTCTCATCTCGGCTGCGAGGCAGAGGTAAAACACGTCGGTCAGATGCTTCAGTTAGAACACAGGGCCTGACCTGGGTGTCAGTACAGTGGACTAAATCTTACCATTCAGCCTTTTCCTTTTCCTCTTCATCCAAGTAGGAGAATTCCCTCCATGAATCAAAGTTGTACCTTTAATGAAAGTCACCAACCCAGTTAGAACACTTCCTCTTTAACTGAGGTTAATGCCATCTGTTCTGGCACCAGCCAATCGCTGACATTTGTGTGATCCAATCAACAACAACAAAAAAAAAACTTACCAAAAAGAGTAAAAATTGTCAACTTCTTCAAAAGAGGACTCCATGGTTCCCAGTTTGGGCACGTGCTTTTTGGAAGACCATCTGGCATTTCTCTCAAAGACGGGAGCGAACCCCTCAAAAAAGTTTTCTTTGCCTTCGCTCTTTGAAGGCACGGCGTTGTCAAAGGTAGGATCCACACTGTCGAAGGCTCTCCTCTTCACAGGGTCCGACAGGATTTCTATAGCTGAGAATCAAACAATGACAGTCACGGTTAGTTCAGGACGCGAGCGCTGATGGCAAGTCCAAGCAGGGCGACGTACCTTTAGTTATACAGGTGAAGTAGTCGTTGTCTCCCTCTACAATCTGCTCTCCTGCAGCTTTCCTCTTGTCAGGATGGTGCTTCAACACAATCGCTTTGTCTGTTCAGAAGCAGCACAGAATATAACTGAAATGAGATACTTCCACCAACCAGAGGAAGGATCCACGGGAGCAGGAGGAAGAAGAATACTCACGGGCAGCTTTGATCTGTTTCTGCGTGGCTTTGTACCTCAAGTGTGCAAGCCCGAGGACGGCATAGTGATCTTGATTCTGACAAAAGTAACAGGACAGTGAAGAGTTCAAATGATGAGCTGATGTGTCGCATTCATTGATTAGGTCTGAGGAGTAACACACAAGTTTCCAGCTGATAAATACACATATTGATCCATGTCTAAGTGGTGCAAGATTGAGGGCTGTAACTAGCTGTTATTTTTATGATCAATTACTATTCAGTGTGTATATAATGTCAGAAATAACAAGACAAGTCCACCACATTCCCAGAGCCAATCATGTCAACCTCATGCCTCGTTTTGTCCAACAATCAGTTCAAAACCAGAAGGTATTCAGTAAACCAGGAGATCCTCACATTTGAATAGCTGGAATCAGAGAATTGTTGTTTTGTGCTTTACATAATGACTGAAATGATTAATCAAGTATCAAAATAGTTCATTAATCTTTTGTCAGTCAACTCATTGATAAAGAAAGAAGAAAACCAACAGCTTCAGATCTGTACTGCTGTCAGAGTCACTGTTTCATCAGTTGTCAGTGATGACATGTTAACTCTAAAATGGATCATGACTCACCACAAACATTACAGGAGTATTTTTTCACCCACCATGTGACTGCATTGTATCTCAGCTACTTTGTTTCGGATCTATTTAGCTGATAGACTTTTTTGTTAGTGCCGAAGTAGTCGACTAATCAGCAAATGTGATATTTGCTTAATACCAAATATGGCAATCCTGCTCTCATGCCAGCCTCTCAAATGTGAGGATGTGCTACTTTTGGCTGATTTATTTAGTTTTAAATTGATATGATTTGAGTTCTGGACTATCAGCTGGACAAAACAAGCAGTCTGAAAATGCTACCATGTGACTCTTGATGGACAATTGTCACATTTTCATTTAACAGACTAATCTGTTGATCATTTCTTTCATTATTCAATCTGTGATGATAAATAATCAGTGCTGCTCTACATTTTGGTACAATGCCAAATATCATATGCCTTATGGAGAGCATGGCTGCATTTACACAATATTTGTCTAACAAGAGGAGATGAGAGGGCAGGAGGAAGATTTAGCGGAGGAGCTGACACTGCTGTTAACAGAGAATAACTCCTCAAAATGTAGGCAATTCCTCCACTGTTCCAAACCACACGTTTGAAGAGTGACTCCCCCTGAAAAGCAGACAGAACCTTGTCTTCCTGCGACATAATTGCATGATTTAGATTGATACCTTCCAGTCTTTGGGGTCAAGTGTCCGGAGCATGGGGTACTCCTCCAGCTGAAACTCCTCATCCTCTGACTCGTCTGAGGACTCCTCTTCCTCCTCCAGCTCCTGGAAGGACGTGGATGTGCTCCTGTTCCTCCTCTTCATGTAGGCCTCGAACCATCGACCCACAGGCTCCACCTGGACCTGCACAGAGGCTGAGGGGGGACAGAGAGGCATGAACCCCCACTGTTGCTCATCAAGACAACAATATGGAGCCTGGCTGGATGGAAGATTTTTTTTAGGCCAATGCTGAAAAATCAATATTTGGGATATTTTTTCCACTAAAGATAAGGATCCCTTATTTATTTTTTTTTAATGTCAGAGATGTCATGAGTGAGACACTTTAGACTTGAAAAGTAAACCTCATCAGTGCTCTCTGGCGAACAAACTAACTTTTTTAAGCATTTCCTGTCTGCGGTGTCTTTTATTCACTGGCCATCATTTATGCTGTACCTCTGATAAGCTATCAACCAAACAGATATACCAGTCTATGCAAAACATTCAGAAATTAAAGGGAAGTTCACCCAAATTAGATCTGACAGATATAAAAGACTATTCTGATGCAGTGAATGGCTTTCACTATAGTTATCCTTTGTCTCTGGTTGGACACGCTTTTCTTTCTTCTACCTTCATGGGGCTCAAAGCAGCCAAGAAGTCTCTGCTCAGAGATGTGATCGCTTCCAAATACAGGAGCTTGCAAAAAAAGGTTCAAAGTGAAACATCATAAAATGTCATGTGGAAGCACGTCATGCATGGTCTTGAATCATACTTTATTAAACATGCTTGTTTCCAGGAAAACTTTAAAAGACTTTGATTGAGTCTTGATTCTTTTTTTTCCTAACTCTGAGCACCACAGTTAAACACCACTGAGCTACAGTTACATGTATTTGGGGTTGTTACAGTCTCAAATAGCACCCACGCTACCTGGATGAAAGGCCACCCATTCAGAGCCCTTCAACCCCGTCAAAAGGAAAGGGGGGAAAAGGGAAAAACTAACGTTACAGATGTTTTTGTCCTCACAGAAAATTGTGAGACTGAAGGTCCAACAGGTGTCCGGACATTATGTAACAGTCCGATGACCAATGGCTGACACGCGCAGACATGAGAAAGTGTGTTAAATATCATCCTAGCAAGTGTTCCGCTAATGTCAAGAGCTCCAATAAATCACTGCAGCAAGTGCAACCATGAGTGGGCAGCAGCTCGGTTCTGTTATGCAACACAGGCAAAAACAGTTGGAGTAAACCTAGAAACTACACAAATTATTTAGAGTAAAGACACTCCTTCAAGATCTAAAATTAGCTGACAGTAGCTCGGTCCTTGCTGTCTGCTGTTTAGCTGCATGCTAACGAGTACTGCATCATACTTCATAACATTGGTAGCTTAGCTAGCTACCTCCCTCTGGCCTCTTTCAGTGCTTACCGGCAGCGGCTGTAAAGACAACCGTTTCATCTCCGTCCAGCGCTTCTAACAACATCTTAGAAGGATGGGCTACACGAACATTCAGGTGCCGATATTATTCAGTGAGAGCTTTCTAAAGTGCTGAAGTTTGTGGCCCGCTCACGAACACACCACATGGGCCTCTCTTTGCAAGTGCCAATCCGAAAACGAGCTCCGCTGTCACGCCGCTAACCTCTCCGTGTTGTGATTAACGTTATGGTTCCGCGTTCCCACGATTGGCGTTTTGTTGAGCAGCGCCTCTTCGCTGGTAACCCACTTATATTAACTGGATATTTATATTATTTAACTTATTTTTACAATAGAGAGTTATAATTCTAATAGTGTTTTATATTTGAGAAAAATATCGGTTTTATTGGTGGTACATCCTCAATAAAATTCCGACCTGCATTTCCGGTGACGGGCACCCAGCGGCGGAAACTCAAAGCTGCTGTGTAATGGTATAGTTTGGCTGCTGAAGCAGCTCGGTCTTTCGTGAGAAACAGTTTATTCTCTGATTACAATGCCGGATTATTTAGGAGACGATCAAAGGAAGACTAAGGAGGAGGAAAAGGATGACGCACCTATCAGAGGTAACCACTATATCTAAAAAGGAAATTAATTTCTTTAAAACACCAATGTTCTTTGCTGAGGATCGCCGACGTTAGCTGCTTAGCTAACGTTAGCTCTGCTAGTTAAACTGCTACGGTTAACCACTGGCTCAAGTAAACGTTAGCTGTCATGGGGCGATGACTGTAACTTTTAAAATGTTTGCAGTGAAAGCAGTTGCTATAAAAGATGTAGCCATGATGAAGTAAACTGCATCGCTCAGTTGGATAACAATGCTAGCGGCCCGCTGACACTGTCAGAGTGCAAACTCATTGATGTTGTTTCATCCTCACAGCTTTGGATGAAGGGGACATCGCCCTGCTGAAGACATATGTAAGTATGGCCAAAGCAAAGCTTGAGACCGTTTAGATCCCGTGAAATTAGTTACATCTTAATTAGTGTTCATTTAAAGTGGTTCTAATGTAGTCCTTGCTGGTCACCGCCAGGGTCAAAGCACCTACTCCAGACAGATCAAACAAGTGGAAGATGACATCCAGCAGCTGCTCAAAAAGATCAACGAGCTGACAGGTGGGTGATCAAACCACAAATACGCTTAGAGTCACTGATGATCTCAGGAAACCGCTGGCTTCAGATGTTCTGACCGGATGCTGGGTTGTGTTTTTGGCTTTGCCAGGCATTAAGGAGTCAGACACAGGCCTGGCTCCACCAGCACTCTGGGATCTGGCTGCCGACAAACAGACTCTGCAGAGCGAACAGCCGCTGCAGGTGGCAAGGTAAAGCAAACTGGCTGATAGCCGAAAAAAAAATCAGTGTTTTTGAGTCTATTGAGTTAACTTTGTGCCAGATATGATCATATTATGATAGTATTTTTGGATACGATGGTTTTTGCTTTTTGGACAAAGTTCAATGTGACATGATCTGTGAGGAAACACACTTTAGCAAGTACTTCATCCCTGTAAAAAAGAAAATATTACATACTGTTTATTCTCATTCTTAAATAAAAGCTATTCTGCCTCACAGATCTTAAATATTCTGCAGTGATGGCCTGTAAACAATATTTTACCATCTTTCCTGCCAGTACAAGAGACATCTTTGCTATCATTTTGTAGTCCCATATGTTACTCTTTCTGTGTATTATTCAAACAGATGCACAAAGATCATCAACGCAGACTCCGAGGACCCCAAATACATTATCAACGTCAAACAGTTTGCCAAGTTTGTGGTGGACCTGAGCGACCAGGTGGCCCCGACTGACATCGAGGAGGGCATGAGAGTCGGGTGAGACAGACAGATTATTTAAGTGTTTGAAGTATTATTTAAAAGTCATATTTATGTCAAATGTCCAGTGAAATAATCTGCTAAATTTAGTGTTTCCTCTGTTCTTCCAGTGTCGACAGAAACAAGTATCAGATCCACATTCCTCTGCCTCCTAAGATTGACCCAACTGTCACCATGATGCAGGTGTGAATCCACCCAGTTATTACTGATCACTGTTCGACACAAATCTGTGCAGAGTCGAGATGTTTAAGATTTTAGTTTATCTGTCTTTTTCCAACATTATTGCCAAATGAAATTGCATGAAATATTGCTGTTGGCTTCTGCAAGTTCCTTTGTTCTCATGCTGTAGGTGGAGGAGAAGCCTGATGTGACCTACAGTGACGTTGGTGGATGTAAGGAGCAGATTGAGAAGCTGAGAGAAGTGGTCGAGACCCCCCTGCTCCATGTGAGTGCTCACAAATGAAGAAAATCCCACAGCCCCATCACTGCTAGAGCTTTTCCATTTCCTCAGCATTCAGACCAACTGTCCATTCCCCAGTTTGGAACAGGGATGACCAAGGCCGGGATCAGACTACACAATTTTTTTTTGTCTTTAACGGTGGTCACCGTGTCAGAATTATCGATCAGAGCACCATAAAATCCTGTTTTGTTTTGGTCGGGTGACTGGCAAGACTACGTGTATGACCCCGACCAATCACAGCACGTCTTATTTCATGGTCATGTACAAGATGTCGGGGAGGCGGGTGAAGCAACTGACAGAAGTGTTGTGAGTGATGCTGGCCATCTTGTGGACCAAAAAGAAAGAAAAACAGCTGTGGATGCGCTATAACATATAAAGCAAATGCAAGAGGCAGAGTACACTTTGGCCCATTCGGTTATAATTTGTACATCTACTGGGCCACAGCGCTGGTAAAGCAGGCTAGATTCATGTAGTCTGAGCCCAGCATTAAACATCTCCTCACTGCCAGTTGAAAGAGATTACACATGCCTCCATCCTGACTGATCCTCTTGTTCCTCTCTGTCCTCTGCTCTCCAGCCTGAGAGGTTTGTCAATTTGGGTATCGAGCCTCCGAAAGGCGTGCTGCTGTTCGGGCCGCCCGGCACAGGAAAGACCCTGTGCGCCCGCGCCGTGGCGAACAGGACCGACGCCTGCTTCATCAGAGTCATCGGCTCTGAGCTGGTGCAGAAGTATGTGGGAGAGGTGAGTGTGAGAAGAGGTGGAGAAACACCTGGCAAAGGGTAGCAGCCGTTCAGAGTCCTGATGAATGTAAACATCGGTTTTGCAGGGGGCCAGGATGGTGCGTGAACTGTTTGAGATGGCCAGGACAAAGAAGGCTTGTCTGATCTTCTTTGACGAAATCGATGCCATTGGAGGTAAAGCTCGGCCCACTGTCTCAGTCTTTGCTGTGTTTTCATTACAGTACTGTTACTCTAGTATGCCTGTGAATATGAGCCGTTCAGAATGGCTTAAACCATGTCTATAATCTCAATGTAAAATGTTTTTCAGATTACCAACAATAATGTGTATCAAAATGTGTGGAATTTTAGGGAGCTGTGGTGCAGTGTTTCTTCATGTGCAATTTTTGTGTTTTGTCCCGTCGTGAAATGCATGAATATTCCCACGTAACACATGGGCTTCGTTTACCTGCCAGGTGCTCGTTTTGATGACGGTGCTGGTGGAGACAACGAGGTCCAGAGGACTATGCTGGAGCTCATCAACCAGCTGGACGGCTTCGACCCTCGAGGCAACATCAAAGTCCTGATGGCCACCAACAGACCAGACACCCTAGACCCGGCCCTGATGAGACCTGGACGTCTGGACAGGAAGATCGAGTTCAGCCTGCCTGACCTGGAGGTGAGTTAAAGGAGCTCACAAGACATGAAGACATATTCTCATGAGTCAACCACAAACCTATATCATTAGTCATGAAATTGGACTGTTTCTTTCTGTGTATCCCTTCTTCTCTTCGTTTTTCTTTCATGGAGCCATAACCTCACCCCTGTTTGTTTTGTGTTTCAGGGTCGCACACACATCTTTAAGATCCATGCCCGCTCTATGAGTGTGGAGAGAGACATTCGCTTTGAGCTGCTGGCTCGCCTCTGTCCCAACAGCACTGGTAAGACTAACACAGCTGCGTTCTGTCACATGTCCTCCAAAGACCTGCATTCTCCCTGTATTTCTATGTTGTTATTAAAACAGCTACGTCTTTTCTTTGACATTATATTTCCCTCCTTCCTGTTCTGAAATGATCATTCCAGGGTCACTGTAACACTGATTAAGCTCCCAGTTGATCCAGTCAACAGTTACTAATTGGCTTTTATTTGTTCATTCCTGTAGTACTGATGTTTGGCCACAAGGGTGCACTGAAACACCATTTGTCACTGTCCAATCAAAACCACAGATCTCTCAACGTAGTGATTTTTTAATTTTTCAGATAAACCAAAAGGATTAAATGTCCTTTGTGTTGACAGGATCGTCATTCTTCTTAAGCTAAATAAACTATTGAAATTCCCAGTGAATTATATCTTGTCACAAAGATGAAAGCAGACCTGTTTTTATGGTTTTCACAGGACAGATGACGAGTCAGGGGAAATTTTATTTTACTTTATCTAACAGGATCTCAGCTATGTATAGAGACAACGCTGTCTATAAAGGAAGCCAAGGCCAGAAGACAAATGTTTTGCTCTACATTCTTAGTAAAAGTTTTTTTTTTACGGTCCTTGATAACAAAAAGGCCGCAGAAGCATCTCAACCTAAAAAACCTAACAGGGCTGTGCTACACGAATGACCAAACCTCGACACAGTATTTCCTGTTCGTCCTGAAAAACGTTGTGTGAGCAGAATTTGCTGTTTCCTGCCAGGCGCTGAGATCCGCAGCGTGTGCACAGAGGCAGGCATGTTCGCCATCAGAGCCCGCAGGAAGATCGCCACAGAGAAAGACTTCCTGGAGGCCGTTAACAAGGTCATCAAGTCCTACGCCAAGTTCAGCGCCACCCCCAGATACATGACATACAACTGAGAAGTGTGTGTGTGAGTGAGTTTCCACTTTGGCTTTTTACTGTCTAAAGAACCCGAGAGCCGAGTCAAAAAATATTGTCCTTTTGTTGTCATTCTTGTTCAATTAAAAATAAAGTTTATTCCAGAGTTGAGTCTCAGTTTTGTCAAACAGTTAGACTGTAAAACAACCACATGGTAACTTTAAAGGCCTCCTGTGTTACACTATGATAGCGCAACTAGAGCTTTAAAAAAACAGAACACTCACTATGCTGAAATGTGCACTGACAGCATGTACAATACTACCTTATTGTTGCACTCGGACCCAAACAGTAGTACAAGTATACTGTAACAACAAACATGATGCAAATTGACCAATGATAGTGCTCTGCTGGTTTAAATACACAATCACACAGAATTACAGCTGAAAATACACTCAAATCCATGAAGACAATTTCTCAGTAACCATAAACATCTGATACAGCATGAAAATGACGGACAGCTTCTAGTCAGTTTCATAGAAGTTTGTGAACTCTTACAGAAATCAGTCCAACAAGGTCGTTAGGACCAACAGCAGTTTAAAAATGTACTTCTCCCAGCAGTGTAGTGAGACGTCAAACAGAAATACAAAAATACTCTCAAAGTGCAACTCTAACAATCCACTCGAGAGAGGACGCACAGGAATAAGGCTATAGGAATGTCATTTGGAAATCCTGAATTACTGATTGGATAAAAGCTTCATAAAACTGCCTTGTGTCTCGCTGCTCTGGGCACTTTTGAGTTAACAAGGGCGTGAGGTGAGAGAGAAGAGCATCCGCCTGGGCTACAAACACTATTCAATATGAATGATCGCTCAGGTCACCTCTACTGTGACGCTCGACCATCAGTAGAGACAAAGTTCATCACTCCTACAGTTTGGTGCGGAACCTCCCAGATCTGCCATCCAGGTCGGGATCTTGCTGCAGCGGTTTGTCCTCGGTTACGGGCGTCGCCTCCCGTCAGGTCGCGACGCTGGTCGGAGCGGCTGGCGGGCAGGAATTGGAGCGCTGACAGTGCAGCACGGCATCGTGGACGGTGGGGAACACCGTCGCTGGAGTCACGATCCCCGTGAAAAACTGCAAGGCGTCCAGCTCAGACAGGAGGTTTCCTTGTAGATCGAGGCAGAGACACGTGATCAGTCAGACCAGATACAAACTGTTCTCCAGCAGGTGAAGCTACTTCATGATTTAGCCACAAGTAGCTACTAAAGCCATCTTGCCAGACTTCTTCTTATGTACTTGTGAATCGCATTTGATCAAACCAGTTGGCGTCCTACGAGGAACTACTAGCAGCTATGGGTGATTTGAGTGGTTCAAGTTTGGCCGTGATAGACCGATGGCTCATCTAATCACATGCCAAGTATTTTTTGCCTGCCCTTTTCCAAACTGTTTCCATGGACGGCTTCACAAATGGCTGTGTGTAACAAACCATCTGGCACATCAAGTTAGCACTGCAGGTATGCTTTAAACAAACACAGAGAGAAGTTATCATGATTACTTACTGCTGCAGCCGGCTATGACCACTTGAACATCGACAGCTGCATATTCCTTAATAACCTGCAGAGACAGACAGCGACTTACTCACTGAGGTTGAATCCTGAACATCAGGACGCAACATACAAGCATCCCTGAACTGACGCTGTGGCACGAGTGAAACAAGAGAATTTACATGTACACTTTGTAGCAAACCTGATATTGAAAATATCACCAGTGTGAAAAAGGGAAGGACCTGTTTGATGGCTTTGGCTCCCACAGAGTCGATGAAGCTGGCAGACGTCCAGTCCAGGATGATGGAGTGGACAGTGCTGAGAGGTTCGAGGAAGATGGCCTCCTCCAAGTCTGACTCGCTGTGTCTGTCCTCCAGCTGGCCGTTTCTCTGCTCCTCCGTCACATGTTTCTGGGACAAAACCTCATGGGTCACTCCCTGCTCCTTATACTGGAACCCATCAAAGCAACAGATGCTTTACGATGGGAATTCAATAAGCCACAGTGCATTTCAGGTTGCCATTTTTCTGTATGTCCCGGTACTACAGCTGCAGGGAGCCAGAGTCTGTCATTTCACCGGTACAAGTAAACTATGGTATTAATGCTTTGGATCAAATTAATGCACCAAAGCCTGAGAAACATCGTCCAATAAAACCCCCCGAGGACTCAGTCACACCCTCCTACTGTACATGAGCCAGCATGTCGCATATTTACACTGTCAACACAGCTCACTGTGTACACAGCTACCAGGAGGCAAATACTCACCCTGGCACAGATCTTCAGTGGAGAGTTCTGGTTGCCATTGGCCTTCTCCCTCTGCTTCTTCCGGGCTTTCCGGGCAGCTTGTAAGTGCACAGGGTTTACTCCTGTCTGCGAACGCATCACCAGTATCAGCAGACGTGTCAGTGAAACAGTTTGTAATGTCCTTTTTAGCAGCTCTGTTCTAGTCAGCACTTTTTTGTCCATGCTCAAATGGTTCCAAACTGATCAGGAAAAAAATACACATTTCTGTATCTTTGCTTTGTATGTAGCGGTTTTAAAGGTTGTTAAAAAATAAGCAAAATTCCTTGACATGGTTTGCTGGTTTCCAAAAGAAATGGACAAACACATCAGAGTCAGTTTGTGGGGGCAAGCTCACAGTGATAAATTTTTTTTTTTTTACATTATTACAGCTACAAACAAGGTGGCTACATGGACAAATGTGCTCCAATAAAGCTAGCGCCTTTACTGGAGTTTGGGTGTCCAATGAGCAGCTGGACAGAGGAAAACATGGAGCAAAGCCTGCTATGACATCTGAACATGCTGGGGAGTGTGAAAACTCCTTCAGGCATTTCAGATCATGAGAAGTAAAAAAAAAAAAAAAAAAAAAGGAACTGAACATATTTGCTATGCTGCTTGCTGCTTGATGTGGAACCAGCTCATGTTCCTGGTAGTCATTTTCAGTCTTTTGAGGCTACTATTTTAATCTGTATTGCAGTTCACCATCGTATGTAGATATGACAAAATCTCTTTGTTAACATCCATATTGATAAGATAAAACTAATATCACTCTAATGTCTGCCAACTATGACGCTAATTCCAGCTTATCTTAGCATAAAGATCTGTCTGAGGAGACAGCTAGCCTGGCTGTGTCCAAAGGTGAAGTACCCCCTTAGCTTCATGTTTAGGAATTTGTCCTATTCCTTTAAACAGGACAAATTCACTAAATCTTGTTAAACATATTTCTGGACTAAAAAACGCAGTCATACTGTCACCTTTGTATTTACACCACATTCAGTCAGTCAGTGCTTCATGAGATAGGAGATAGTTGGATACCGTGTTTTCTGGCTCCATCCGCCTTTTAACAGTCTACATTTTAATTGCATTGAGTTAAGCCACATTCTGCACATGTTACTACAGTTTAGCTTCATAATAAAAGAGTGCAGGTGAGAGACTGTCCTGCCTGCAGTCCTCATCTGTCTCCCGTTCAAAGTGTGGGGCACATTACAAAGGCCAAACAGAGTTGTTTACAGAAAAAGGTGACGCAACACAGTGACATGACCTTGTCCCAAATGTTTTGGACCACGGTGAAGCCAGCACATTCATAATGAGTGTGCATTTACCAAGTTTATCAGTCTGAACATTTGATATCTTGTTTTTGTGCTGCGCTCAGTTGAATATAGGTCGAAAAGCTTCTGCTAATCATTGCATTCTGCTTTTTGTTGCATTTTTTTCTGGGCCAGTGGTCAGTTGTAATAGCTCTCTCCTCCACACATGTCAGTGGGGTAGGTTTCTTTTACATTCTGTACAGTACTTCATAAACATGCACACATGCACACACACACACACACACATTCAGGCTAAGATTACCTTCTCCTTCAGGGTGTTCACATAAAGGTCACTGTTAGCAAAGTAGATTGAAGAGTTGGAGTGGAAAATCTTAATCCCCTCATATTCAGCCGCCTGGGAACAAAAACACCAATCGCAGGTGCTCAGAGTTCAGACCAACACGCTCAGTGTGACGTTTTTAGACGCTTTAGGTTCCCACTAGCGTTTTCTCTTCTAACACACTCACCTCTTCATACTCGTCCACGTCACAGTACAGCCCTGTGCCGGACACATGGCCCAGGACGGCACTTTGAGGGCTGAAAGACAAGGAGAAAGGTCAGAAACGCTTCAGTTAGCATGTGTATGTATGTGTAATGTATTTACATGCTGTGATACGTGTCATGTTTACACACTGAATATAGTGAATAATGATGCGATGGAAACTGCCGCTTATCAATACCTCTGTGTTCTGTAGATGACTGTCAGTATCGCGAACGCAACCGCTACCAGGAGGCCATAATCCAGGCCAAACAGCACGGATGCCACGAAGGATACCAGCCAGATGGCCTGAGAGAGAGAAAAGGGAAGAATCAGAAATACACCAACATCAAGTGTTACAGCAGAGGGCGAATACAAACAACTACATCCTCTTTTCCTCATCTCAGAGGGAAGGAACAGGGTGTTTTTTTCTATTTTGTCATACTGACAACATCACTGGCAGAGGCTCCAAGTCATCATCTCTCATGTGTCTTCTGTAACGGAAGAGAGGAATTACACTGACTCTAACAATGATGTATTGTTGTTTCAAAACCATATATTAAACAACTTATAAGTACAGCTTCGTATCTAACTTTCTGATAGATAGAAGATAAAAACATTTAAAATCTACAATCATGTCATTACAAGGTCATAACTCGACATGGTTCTTTTTCCAAGGTGGACCATGACGTTGAACGGGACACCAACTAGATTAGACTTGGTGCAGCAGCCCAGCTGAGGACCTCTACTGCTCACTAATGTTTCT
Organism: Chelmon rostratus; assembly: GCF_017976325.1. Lineage (NCBI taxonomy): Eukaryota > Metazoa > Chordata > Actinopteri > Chaetodontiformes > Chaetodontidae > Chelmon > Chelmon rostratus. Next base: position 3,472,225 of record NC_055679.1, on the reverse strand, counting down.
GATGTCACTTTTGACTTGGCAGACTGACCAGTTCGATCTTGCTGCTCCTCCACAGACTTGGAATGTCTCTGAACTGTTTGAACATCCCCAACAGGTTCACCATGATGATGGAACCAAGGGCACTCTGGGACACGGAACAGAGCACAATACAACATGAGAACACAGCGAGACAGAAACACATTAGGAAAGAGTCTTGGCAGTCTCACACATGAAGCATTAACTCATCATTTGTGCCTTCAATGCTGTATCAGTGGAGCTGTCAGCCGCTGTTTGCTCAGCAGACTGAGAAGAAAATAAGAGCGTCCGCCGCTCCGCCGGTGACGCCGAGCTGCCGGACAGGAAGCTCTGCGTCATCAGCTCCGCAGCTTCACCCACCTGAGGGAGCGGCTGGAAGATGAAACCGATGGCCACCACCACCAGCAGCACCATGAGAGATGCCAGCAGCCCTGCGATCTGAATGCGAATACAGCGATAACTGCGTCAACATCAACTCTCATTCTTGTTATGGTTTTGCAACACCAATTCACCAATTTCATCAAAGTGTGTGGTGTGTGTGTGTGTGTGTGTGTGTGTTGTACCTGCGTTTTCCCGCCAGTGCTCTCCTGCACCAGGCTCCTGGACATGGAGCAAGTGACGGCGAAGGTTTGGAAGAAAGAGCTGATGAAGTTACACAGGCCGAGGGCAATCAGCTCCTGGAACACAAGCGTTTGGTCTCAGATGTTGACAGAGTAAACTACACTGAACTCCAGAGAACATCTTATGGGTCAATCATGCTGAGGTGAAGTTCCACTGGCTTCTCATTTCCGGACAGTCCAGTGTGACAGACACATGTGATTATTCATACCTAATCAGACACTGTAACATACAGCTTATTGAGTGAACTAAGGTCTTGTCATCATTGGGATATTCACTGTTTTATACAGCCTTACTCTGCTTGTGAATCCATGTGACTTGTGTCTACATGCTCCTGTATCCTTGTCAAAGGCGTGTGAGCCAAAGGCCAAATACAAAAAACACAACATTCGTGTTGTAGCAGACAGACATACAGATGGAGAACAGCTTTTCCTCACTGCACAATTGTGTCTCAATTTTACAAATACTTCATTGTTCAGCGTTGGAAACTATTAAGAAGTTTTTGTCTTGCATGGGCTCACATATCAAAAGCTGGTTAGAAAGCTGGTTACTGTTATACTTGGAGAGAAATCATCTTACTCAATGATAATTCTAGCCGGGCAGGTTTCTCTGACCCTAAGCCAGTTACGGGTTTACACCGCTAAGAGTGTGTAAATGCATTGATTATCAGGTTAGCGTGCGTGGCTGTGCCGGGATCTGTAGCTCATCAGCAGCTCCTCGCACGTCCACACTCACCTGGTTGCTGTCCACGCTGTAGCCGTGCTTCAAGGCAAAGATCTTAGCAAGCGAGATGCCCATTGAGAATCCTACAATTGCTACAGCAAAGGAGTCTGTGACCAGTCTGGGTAAGAGGGAGAAGTCTGGGGCAGCAGGAGGGAGAAGCCTGAGAACACACAAGTTAACAAAAGAGCATTCAGAAGAGGAGCCTTAAACTAAAAAATTAATAGAATGAAGATATGAAACACATGTTCTATAATATATTTCATATCTCCCAGCTGTAAAACCCACTGACTGAAACACGCCTTTCTAAATTCTGAAACGTTCCATAAACTCCCGTGACAAAACGAGAAGGCAACAACCTACCCAGCCGGTATCTTCCCAACCACATCCACCTGGTAGTCGTCTGATAAGGACAGGCCATACGAGACGCCGGTTGACACGATGACCACTATAATTTCTCCAGGAATGGGGATGGGCAGCTTCTTCTTGAAGCGCTCGTTTAGGTCTTTGACCGCGTACAGGAAGACGATGCAAGCGAGGCCCAGGATGAGCGTGGTGACATTGGTGTTGGCGATGTCACTGAGTACCGCCATTACGCTCTGGGGCAAAAGAAATAGGACAGCGTGACCATTTACAGTGCATTTAAGTAATGTATACAACCAGACCTAGAAAATTACGCAAAAAGCTATTTCTCCCAACTCCAAAATCAAGGTGGCTACCATTGCACTCTTTCTACCTTCAAACCCTCCACAAGCTATTAAAACTCACATAAACTGCAGAGAGGGGCCCACTGAAGCGCTGTGTTTTCACCCCCAGCAGGTACTTTAGCTGAGAGACAACAACGTGCACGGATGCTGCTGTAGTGAAGCCTCGCACTAAGGGCTCTGTGAGGTAGATCGCCACAAAGCCAAACCTGAGAAGACCCAAGACAAACTGAAAGAAAGGAAAAAGAAAAGAAGAAAGCCTGACATGAGAAAGAGGTGAGGCGATAAGCACCAGCTACACAGTTCTGTTTCAAATGAAAACATTCATTCAGTGTGTGGATACATCAACAGGGATTCAAACATCCTTTGGGTAAACAGTGATTTTTGAGCGTGAGAAGATTTCAGAAAGCTGTATCACTTCACTGCGATATTCCAAACCAAAGATGAGACGCTCTGTGGGGGCTGACGGCAGTTATGCTGGCCGAGTGTGGTTTTTCTAGGCTGACCTGGATGATTCCCACCAGGGTCGTGAGCGCCACGGCCACCTGCACCCGCCTGGCGTCACGAGCCGCCACGTCCAGGACGGCAGACGTGTTGGATCCGTTGGCAGACTGGACGTAAAACATGGAGTCTGGAGCCTCCCTCACTGCGACACCCCCAATCATCAGACTTATCACTGCAAAGGTGCCTGCAGATCACACACACACACAAACAAACTTTATTATGGTTGAAATATGAGTGCCTCATCTTTCCAGGCTTGGCTCTGTGCAGTATCATGACGTCCACTGTAACTAAGGAATCATGCACCTAAACTATGTGTGTCAGTGTGAGCCTGCACCCTGTCATGTGCTACATCCCTCTGAGTGAAAAGGCCATCTTGCCCAGCACTTGAACAGCAGCCAAGCTATTCCCTCTCACTCTCTGCCAGACACTAAGGGATCATCATTTCCACAGCTACCTGTGATCAGGCTTAATTTTAGGCACAGGCCATTTTATAGTGAATCCAACTGTGTCCTGTTGTTCAGCTGAGATCAGATCTTTTGTTTCAAAATGTTGAGTGGGTTTGGTTTATCGCAGCCATTTGTCAGACAGGCTTAAAGGTTGGAGCTGACATTTGAGATGTCTTGGAGACCTTTCGTGGAATGAAAATAGTCAGATGGGTGCGAGGGGGGGTGTCAGGTCACTAAAATTTCACTATCCCGCTGCTCACGTCGATTGTAGCTACAGAGAGCGCATCAAAACACCTCCTGATCTGGATCAGTGTGTAACTTGTTCAGATAGCTAATTTCCATACCCTCTATGGCCTTGTTCAGTTTGCCCGCCCAAATCCAACATCACCGTGTACACCAGCCTGTGGCATACAGGAGCTCTGCAGCACAACATGCCAGCGCCGTTGTTTAGAGGGGAAGATGACTGCCATTTCTCATGCTTCCCTGTTGGAAAGCCACGTCGCCAGTGTCTATAGTTACCGATGCTGTTACCACAGCAACCCATGCAGATAGGTTGGTAATGTCTGTACAAACACATCTAATCTGATTACTTGCAAATAACAGTGCAGACAGTCCGTCTTAGAGATCTGATTTCAGAAGCAAATCTGATTTACCTGCAGCCTGAGCCAAGCCTATGATCGTTTCACGCTGAAGTTATTGCACAATCTCTTAAGATTGTCACAAGCAGCATTTACAACAACCAAGCCTCTTATGACGATATGCAATTGAGCAATTCACATTTTAGACAGGAAGCTGATAAGATTGTATTATTGCCACATTCTTTGAAAAATCTAATATGTTAAGTTTTAATCACTTTATTAAATGTGCTCATCTTAAAATCATCGATGAACACATATATATTCGGGCTCCTCAGGTATTCAGTGACCTTGTGGTTCCACACACAGTTTCAGGCTCGCTTACAGGCAGAACTGAAACTGGACCCTGACTGTGACATTCAAACTCAAACTGAAGAGGGACTTGTCTCTATACAAGCAAACATTTAAAAAATAACGACAAAAATAACTGAGCTGACCGCTCGTGTGTGGGACAGGGACGGTTGGCAGTTTGAGCTTGAGAAAAGGCAGCGGACAGCCTTAAACATCACCATTAAATTAGACCAGGATGAACATTAACAAGCGTAACAACATGTGAACGGTATCGGAACACCACAAGGTTGCAGGTTTGAAGAAATGACAGAGTCATACTAACGTTGGCATCAGTTTTTTTCTACCACTACTGCTTAACATACAGCCACATGAGAGTTCATTACACTCACGCTACTTTAACAGAAATTTGACCAAGCACAGTTACACCTCTGTGCTTCTGTATAATATGTATAAATGTGCCTGGCACCTCCTATATTCTGACTCAAACTCTGATCTTGAAAGTACAGCTAGACTGTGGGCATTTATGGCCATATGTGAATGTAGATGAAGCTTGGCTTTGCATCGGAACATTATGAAAAATGCATACTCTTTATCAGTCACCACACACACACACACACACACACACACACACACACACACACACACACACACACTCTTATCAGTGTTGGCCCCCGCTGCAGAAAAATGCAGCAGAGTAACACCAAAACAAACACAGCAGTCCTCGGTCAAATATCATTATGTCTGAATCACGGATGGAATTCATCTTAGTATCACTTCCTGTATGTCCAGGCCAGGGGCTGTACAGCACATGAGTGTGTGTGTGTGTGTGTGTGTGTGTGTGGATCCCTCTGAGTGAAAAGGCCATCTTGCCCAGCACTTGAACAGCAGCCCAGTTATTCCCCCTCACTCTTGCCAGGAGTTAAGGGATCATCATTTCCATAGCAACCTGCTATCAGGCAAGATTTGTGGCAGAGGCCGTTATACAGTAGAGCCAACTGCTTCCTGTTGTTCACTTGAGATGAGATCCTTTGTTTCAAAAGGCTGAGCAGGTTTAGTTTATTGCAGCCATTTGTCTGGAGGACTCATACCTTATAGCTCACATTTGAGATGACTTGGCACCCTTTCTGGGAAAGAAAGTAGTCAGATGGGTGAGATGTCAGGGGTGGGTCACTGAAATTTCACAACACCGCCACGGATGTCAGCTGAGGACACGGTTATCACATCTGACTGAAAACATTTCCCCCTCACGGCATCTCAAAGACAACCAAAGCTTTCATCTCATTATCCTGGACCAGTCTGTAGATTGTAAAACTTCAAATAGTTAATTGAGTTGACTCCCAGAGCAGTGCTGTGCCTCCTCTGTGTGTGTGTGTGTGTGTGTGTGTGTGTGTGTGTGAGACAGAGATGGTTGGCAGTTTTAGTTGATCACGGTGTTCTTGGCACTGACTGTGAGGAGCAACCTGGCTGTGTGAAAAGGCCAATGGCTTCCACACATCCACAGTTAAATTTAAACATGTTTCATTCCAATAAAAAACATCATAAAAAAGGAACAACGTTGGTGTGCTACTGTTTATCGTTTTTTTAATCAATGGAAAATTTACTTAAAACTGAAAAAATGTGGGGTAAGATAATTAATTAGGAACAGGCTTCCAGGAACCATTGCAAAAAATGGCCAAGTGCCAAAGTTTGGGTCTTTTGCAATGATTGCATTTAATTGTATGGATTTTTTATATATGCTCCCTATTGATAGTTCATTAACCCCGCCCCCAAGCAGCAATTGTCCAATCATAGTTCAGAAACCAGTAATTAGGCCTAGATGGTCTGTCAAGTCTGTTTGGATTGGTCATTTCTCATTTTTGGCATGTTGACATAGAACAATACACAAAGGGACATAAGGTAACAGCACAAAAGGCACCCATGGGATCCATCAGGTGTCTGTTTCTACTGAATCTCCATACAGGCACCAACCACAGTTTACAAGAGGAGATTAACAAAGCCTCTACATGAAGCTTTAAGGCAATTTCTCACCTATGGATATGTGTCTGGACGTGCCAAAGAAGGTGTAGAGCAGGACCGGGTAGAACGAGGAGTAGAGGCCATAAACTGGAGGCACGGCAGCCAGCATAGCATAGGCTAGTCCTGCGGAGCGGAGGAGAGAGACGGATGGAAATAAACTCAACAGTCCCAGAAGCCAAGTGATTGCATCACAACCGCAGAGCTGCAGAGGAACCAAAACAGTGACAGTGTGAAGCTGAAAGCAACCCATCAGGAGTTGGAAACCGGCCCAGCACACACTTAACCCTTATGTCATTCCAGATGACCAGACTAGCCAAATTTAGCCCGTGCTACTGTACAAGGCCTTGGAATACTTAACATTTGTTAGGCCTTCAAACATACAGATGGGTGACAAATAAAGTGTCTAAGGTGTTTTCTCCCCCACAATCCTTCCTGGCCCCTGCCATAGATTCTTCAAGTGTGCAGAACTCTACTGCAAAGATGAACTCCACCATTCTTCCAAAGACGTCCCCTCGTTTGCTGTTTTGAATTAAGTGCATGCCTGAAAGGGGCTGCAGGGCGCTGACCTTGAGGAAGCTGTACAACTCCCGTGCTGAGACCTGAGACCACATCCGAAAACAGGTACTGCTTGATTGGATAGGATGGCAGCCACGTCAGAATTGGTAGGAAGCTCAAAGCTGCTGCCTTGGCCTTCTCTGATGAGCACCTTTGAAGGGAGACATGTGGATTAGTGTCACATGGGTTTGTAATCAAATACAATAATAATAGTTCACACTTTTTATGTCCCATCAGAAAAATAGTATCCCGACAACTACAGTTCCTCTTCCTTACTTGACTCATAGCCATGAAATCACTTACAAGATATACTTCATAAATCTCATACCCTACCAAAAACAGACAATCACCATGAGGGAGATGGGAGGGTTATGCTAACCAAGGAATTAAACTTGACAAAAAGAGAATTATAATAAAATGGATCCTTCATTTCAGCACAGGACTATGATGGGGAAATATTCTTGCTGTTTCAACTGCCTTTAACTGATTTAAAGACCGTAAAGAGAAATTCAGACCAGTGACATACTGCTTGGCATTGTGTCATTTCACTGAGCCAGAAGTTTTAACAGTGTTGAACTGTTCACTGTACCCATAAAAGCCAGAGGACAGGTGATCACAGGCACTTTTTTGTTGAGGGCTTTTTTATTCTTACAATGAAAAAAAAACACACCCAACGTGTTTCGTGCTCGTTGCTAACACGGTGCTCTAAACTGCCACCACATGCTCCATCATGCTCCTCACCATCCACAAGCTGGGGCCTTACATTCAGTCACCAGGCGGGACATATGATCATATAGCGCCGGGTTAGCCTGTGACAGAGCCGGACTACCTTCAAATTAACAAGCCGGAGGCAGGAGGACAAGCACTTTGTGTGAGTGGGGAACTTGGCGAAACCTTTTCAGTCAGTTAACAGGCAAGCCATTATCAAACATTGGTTCCTGTTTCTCAAATATAAGGTTTCTATTTAATGTCAGTTAAATATCTTCGGGCTCAGATCAAACAGCGTGTCTGAATATGTCGATTCTTTTGCTCTGGGAAAATGTAATTGCATTTCCACTGAAGTTGTGCTTAGTTAATTGAGCCCTGTAGGAATATTTCCTTTTTAACTTGCGAGAACATAGCTACACTAATTCAATGGTTTGCTCAACAGCACTTCAGCAGGACAAATCCAGAGGTAAATTCCACAGTCCGAACTTACCGGAACTGTTGTGCCAGCCTCTGCCGGAGGGTGGTAGAGTTTTCTCTGCGGTGGAGAAGCTGCGAGCGGATGAAGGCTTCATCATAGACCGGGCGCTCTATCCTGTACATCAGCGGCGAGTCTGCCTCCTCCCGAGCTGCAGCTTCTTCTTGCTCCATAGCAGAGGCAGGAGGGCTCATCGTGCTGAGCGTATATGTCTCGCCGGTGTTGCTTATCTCCCCTGCTTTTTCTTCTCCGTCATTGTTCTGGATGGCGTGTCTTCATTCCTTTAACCGCTCCAACTGTCTGCACTTTCTCGGTCTGCTCAGATGGCGAGAAAAGATGAGATAGATGTTATTCCAACACTAGCTGTTTTGCTTTTCGGTTCACTACTTTCAGATAACAAGAGCAGGAGTGAAAGATAACCAAGCGGGCCTTGGTGTTTGTGCATTTTTGTGCTGGGACTTATCAGATTTTTAGCCAATATTTGGTCTTTGGACAGTTTATGCAACTAGGTGGGTTGTGTTACATGGGATCTATTGTTGGGACCGACTCTGCTGTACAAAATCATATGGCGTAAAGGTTCCTCCCCGCTTCCTGTCAGAGCACGACAGGTTTCATAGCAGGCGTGAGAGTCCTGCAATCACACGCCTTCGTGTTTCGACATCCACGGAACCAAGAACACATACGCAAATATATTCCTTGTTTTATGCTTTATGTATCACAGAATACAGTTTGTCAGTTGGACACAGCAGGGTGTTGCCTTTAAAGTCAGACAAGAAACAAAAAAAAAAGGTGGTATAAAGTGTCTACATATGACTTCATAGTGAATTTACAGTAAGCTCATCTTCTGTGACAGAAAAAGCTTTAATTCAATAAAAAGTTTAGCATATACATAGATACACATTTCTGGATCCAAATGAATGAAATAGCTATAAAATAAAGGATTGATGCTAAACAAAAAAAAAACTATTTAACAGCTATATTATTCTCTGAAGGCATGAAAGCTTGTAACAGAAGATTGTATATAATATGTGCAAGGCTGCAATTAATTATTCTCATTATTAAATAATCTGTCGATCATTTTCTTGGCAAATCAATTAATTGTTTGGTCAATCAAATGTCAGAACATGCTCAGGACGATGTCCTCAAATGACTTGTTCTGTCCACAACCCCAAAGATATTCAGTTTACTGTCAGTGAGAGAGTGAAGAAACCAGAAAATGTCCACGTTTAATCGTGGAATCAGAGAATTCTGATTTTTTTCCTTTCAAATGTACTCAAACCAATTAAAGGATGGTCAAAATAGCTAAAAACAGCTGTAAATATGCGTTGTCTGTGACATGCAGACGGATCAGACTGAGTCCACGGATTCACTCAACTCTCTGACGCACACACGTCTGAGAGCCTCGCGCTTCTTTAGTCACCTTTCCTCTACGTTAGCTAGCTAACACGACATTGATAAAGGACAAACAGCGACTTCAGACATTTGAAATGTGAGAACAGTAATATTCGTGTTACAAATATAAACCAGTGTCCAACTACTCTACCCCCTCTTTGACAGGAGAGCGTTTTTTCTGGCGCTCCAAAGCTCAGCGTTTAAGCTAACATAAAGATGCTAGTAAAGACAGGGCTCTTACCTCCGCACTCCTCCAGCTCCTGGAGATGCTGCCGGATGAAGAAGAATATGATTATATGATCTGACCTCTTGAGTTAAAGTTTAACAATGACAACGTCCTTGGTCGGCACACATCAGCTACCGTTTATGAGAGACCAGAGATAGTCTACGTTGAAAGATGACTTTCTGTATGGTGAAATTCCTTTTCGCCTTCCGGTCTGCAACGATCCTCACGCATGCGCTCTCCTCTTGCCAGTTTGTAGTCCTAAACACTGGGAGTTTTGAGCCACGGCGTTGCTTGCCAGATTTCTAATGCTGTGTTCCCACATGAGTTTCAGATTAACGTTACATTATTATTTAGCTATGAAACTGGCAGATGTTGTTTTATATTATAATATATACGTCTCTATCTACAGAAACACCCACAAAATATTACAATACTACAGTCTGAGTCCCTCTGACAGCTCCCATATTCGTTGAGATTAAATGAATTTTCATATTTTATTATTTGTTCATTTATTCACTCTTTAGCTGTATCTTGAGTGGAATTTATTGACATGAAGAATTTGATGCTCTCAATACATTCTGAAACCCAAACGAGTATCAAAAAGCATTCGCTATCAAATTAATCTAGTATTGAATGTTTGGTCAGTTTCTTGCCCTTTTGATGTATTCTTCAATCAAATATGACTTTTCTAACTTTAGATTCATTTTTATTGAGGCTTTTTTTAGGACTGATGCATGAGCAATGTGATAAGCATCATATTGGCACATTTACTGACCTTGTCCTTTCTAAATCTATTTTTCATTCCCTAAAATGTTGGCAATTTTAAATCTATTTATATATAATATGATCTTGTTCTTGAAAACTGCATGTCAGGAAAGGTTTATGGTCACATTTTATTTGGAGGGATTCTGTAATGAAAGTGAAACGTTGTAGTAGTTTAAATTGTTGTCGCAGTGAGAGCTCTTGTCTGCTGTGGATCTCTGGCTGTCTGGGGGCAGGAAGCTGAATGATAAAGACATGTGGTGATCACGTGGCTGGCTCTCCCCCTGCCGTCCTTTCTCTCACGGTGCAAAATGAACAGGGGAATTATATATAATCTCTTCACAGTGTGCTTTTCAACAACATAAATATTTATATAAATAATCATTAAAAAAGTTCACGCCCCTCTCCACGTGTTACACATCCCTCTAACAAAGAATTTCGTTTTCAAACACATGATGATGATGATGGTGATGATGATTTCATTAAATTTCACACTACTTGTTTTTTATTTGATATCTGCTCTGATGGCTTGCTTTGCAGTGGTGTAATGCAACTAAGTACATTTACTCAAGTCCAGTACAGTAGAACATTCACATTAATGCAGCAACATCACATATAATAGTAAAACACTGACAGGGACCATTTTACTGCACAATGACTACTTTTACCGTCAGTACATTTTGCTGTTATTACTTACAGACTTTTACTTAAATAAGATCGCAAGTGAATGCAGGGCTTTCACTTGTAACTTCCCTGATCATTTTGATATATTGGTTCCTCTGTGTTCCTCCATTAAAGAGACCAGTGAGACGAACCCCCAGCCAACAATATCCCATTCACAAATAAAAACTACAGAAAATGGGAAACTAGAGCGTGTTGTTCATATTTTGTATGCAGAGCAGAACATGCAGTGAGTACAGTTAAAGTGAAAGTGAATGTGAAATGCAGACAGTATTCGATGCGTTGAATCCACCTGACTCTCTGTATTAACAGTCTGTTTCCATTAGGGGGCGATAACAGCCAAAGAGTTAACACATTTCACTGCAGAGTTTAGTCACAATGTTTTCTCACGCTTTTAGCTGTGATAATACCAACCAAATGTGAGAAATGCGACTTCTCATACATGCAATTTCAGCTTAAGTGTGATTTATAATATGAAAATGCATTCAGAACAGTCATGCAGCTGTAAAATTGATGTCACAAAATGAACTGATCTTACACTATTTTAGTGGGAGAACTATGACCCCCAATTTACCACTGAGCTATTGTAATGCTGCCATTGTCTCAATTATTGTGTTTTTTATTGCTTCCTTGATGAAAACACACATAAAACAACACCAGATTTGGTGTGACATGGCCTGAAATTTTAATTTTTTTTTCAGGAAATTCTAATTTAAACACACAACAATCAGTGCAATGATGAATGGTCCAAAACAAAATAAATGTAGTAAGGTAGAAAAAACTAATCCATGCATCATCACTCCTGGTAACCAGGTTCCCACATGCTGAGGTATCACTGGTGTGAGATCAGCAACAGTTCATTAATAAAATCAAAATCTGACCTTCTGCAGAAACAGTTTGAGAGTTTGAGAAACTGAAGACTCCAACTTTACATGAAATAAACAAAACAACAAAATCATCCTACTAAAGAAATAGAATTGAAGTATTATCACCAAAATGTACCTTAAGCATCAAAAGTAAAGGCACTCATTCTGCAGAGAAATGACCCCATTCACTGATTCTAACATATATCTCTCTATCATTAGGTGTTAATACTGATCCATCATCGTGTAAGCAGTATTTTACTGGTGAAGCTCCTTGAGGTGCAGTTACTCTTAAATACTTGGGTTTGAAGGATCGGGCTCCTCCAAAGCATCACAGGATAAACCTGAGGGATCGTGAGATTGTTAACGGGAGAGGGAAGAGTAAAAAGTTCATTCATTTTTTTGGACTGATCTCTAAATTTAAAATATATCGTATAATCTCACCTTGAGCATCTTATTGAAATGAAACCCTGTGAGAAGTTTGGAGGGGAAATCACTCGTGGTGGACAGGGCCGTCTGTGCACTGTAAATAATTACCAGGATTTCACAATAGTCAACTGTAAAACTTCACTCTAAATTGCAGTATTATTACTTTACAGTATTTAACTTTAATGTTCGCAGTATGACACTAATTTAGAAGTTTACTGTAAAAACAGTGCCATCACAGTAAACTGTATTATTTGTTGTTTTAATTATTACTGGGATTTCACAGCATTTTATTAGTGTTATTTCAGTGCAAAATACCGTATTAAGACTCTCCACACAAAAACACAGCAAATTACATGAACCGCACTGAATTGTGGGACCTGCCGCGGATTTTTTCCAAATATTATTAACTGTCGGTGCATGGACTTGGTACCACCCGCCCGGAGAACAAGAGAAGGTAATTCAGCCTCATTTTCCACCTTTGCGTTCACTGTATTGACATTTTAAACTAGTGTGACGTTCGTCGTATTAATCACTCTTTATTCTCTGACGCGTTTATTTCTACACAGTCAAAGCGAGTGACACCCACCTCACCGAAGGGACGCGAGGGACAATCACCCGGAGGATTAACACGGTTAGTTGGTTTGATTAACTGTTTGTGTGAGCTAAAGGGACGTTTTGTGTCACTGTTTGCTCCACATTTTGATTTGAGGCTGTGGCTGCGGTAACGTTAGTGTGGCAACGCGGTGGTGGTACCGTTATATTATATAGGGGCGGTAACAAAATACAAATTGCAAGCCAGACAACGCCACCTAGGGACTTTCACCCAAGGAGTTTTACCCAGTTCTACACAGTAAGGCAAACACAGGTTCGAGCACTACAGGCAGAGACGTGGTTCAAAAGCAAATCAGAATTTATTAATGATTTAAACAAAAAAACATTAAACTGGAAGTGTCTGTTGGAGGGAAAGAAGAGATTAGCACTGAGCAATGAATGCAGATCAAAATTACGGTAGGATGTATGGAAATTTATTACAGTAACTGTTTTCACTTAAAACACTTCCAAAGTGAAATATTAAAACTATCAGAAAAAAAAAGGGAAGGGGAAGTGAGTGGAAGCCAGCAAGGGGGAGGCAAACTACCGAAGGAGGTGTCCCAGGAGTGCACTTACTCACCACTCGTGAACTCACAGCAAACACACAGCAAACGGGTGCAAACTATCGTGTCCCAGTGCCCTTATCACGACAACGGAAAGGTGCCGGGAACCACCCCGAGTGCCTAGCCTCCACCGCCGGCCAGCAACCACTGCACTGTAAGGGAGGAGAAAGCAAATGTTACCAAAGAAACAGTTAAAACTGTATTAAACCAGTTGGTTCGAACTAAAAGGGCAATTTTTAATAGCACTTACAACACCCAAATCTAAAACAAATAACCCAAGACAAACAGCACAAATAAATCAAAAACAAAACAGATACAAGGCAAAACAATTGAAACAAACACAACAAACGAATCCAACAAAACACAGCAAAACAAAACAAAACAAAACAGCACAAAACAAAACAGCAGCTGATTGTGTCTGAGCAGGTACTACAGTTACCCTGATGTCCTCAGTCTGGAACAAGTCACCACTACAAAAGAGGCAAACAGTGTTAACATTTTGTGGGGTTTGTGGAAGTTGAACATTGTTGAAAAGTTAACAAACCTCAAATCCCTCCCAATGCACACCACGACGACCAGGTCACCAGCACACAGACAGCAAACTACCAAACACAAACACAACACATGCTCACAATGCCCATGTTAAAATAAAAGTCACAAGAAGTCTAAAATGACCTCCAGGCCACATTACCCACCTCAGACACACGACCATGTGGCAGCCACCAGGCACAGACAAAGAAAGGGCAGCCTTCATGCCACAGGTGTCTTAAATAGGCTACCAATTTAGAGGGGTTGGGAAAAGGGGAGGGGCTGACCAATCCGCAGCCTCCAGCTCAGGCTCTCTCTGCCACATCTCCCCCTACCTTTGAATCGCCGACTCGGCGATTGATTATTGCCAAGGTCTAAAAATGTCAGATACATGTACCTGGGAGTTCGCAGCCCCAATCGCCCTGCTCCCCACAGCCTGGGGTAGGCGGTGAATATTTGTGTGCCTTCCAGCTGTCGACCTGTTGGACCTCCTCACCGCTTCAGGCTCAGTTTCCTGTCGGTTCCCTGCCTGGTGAAGTGGGGGCCAAGCCTGTAACTGCCCACCTGAAGATGCAGAGGGCACTAAAGAATCAGGCTGAGGCATAGGGGCTGGCGCAACATCAACCTGTGGGCATGAAAGATTCACAGGCACATGAGTTTGAGTGGATTCTGGCTGGATTACACACAAATCCTCATCTAATGAGTCCTCTGCCAAGGGATAGGATGCCACGTCCTCAGGTGAACAGGTATTGGTGCTTTTGTCCCCCACGGTACCTTGAAGGCAACTCTTCAGTAAGGTGCGGTGAACGTGCTTTACCTTACTGGGGTCATCCAATGGAGCAACGGTGTAAACAGATCCACCTCCCTGGGGGACCTTCACAACCTCGTACAATACAGAGCTCCACACATTCTGGATCTTATGGCGACCCCTGATGCCCACGTCCTTGAGGTACACCAGCTGTCCAACTTGCAGGGAGGAATCCCTCACCTTTGCATCATGACGTGTTTTGCGACGGTTTGCAGCAGCTTGCAGATGCTCTGTGGCTCCTTCAAAAGCCAGCCGGAGCCTGGTTTGATGCTCCACAATCCAGTCTTGTGTACTTCCTGCCACTGGGACTGGGGCTCTTCCTAGAAGAAAGTCAACAGGTAACAGGGGATCTTGACCAAACATTAAGAAGAATGGGGACTCACCAGTGGATTGATGAACTGTTGTGTTGTACGAAAACACCACTTGAGGCAGATAAGATGACCAGTCTCTCTTTTTTGTTGTAGGCAATGTGCGAAGAAGGTCGTGCAGGGTCCTATTAAACCTCTCACACTGGCCATTTCCTTCAGGATGGTAGGGTGTAGTGCGAGTCTTTTTGATGCCATACAAGGTGCACAACTGTTGGATTAAATCACTCTCAAAATTTCGACCCTGGTCGGAGTGAATGCGGCTGGGCACACCAAACTTGCAGAACCACTCGTTTACTAATATTTTGGCCACAGTTGTTGCACGTTGGTCCTTAGTGGGGACTGCCAGAGTGTATTTAGAAAAGACATCTGTCATTACCAACACATTTTCCATGTCATTTTTAGAAGGCTCCAACAAGGTGAAGTCCACTGCCAGGATCTGGTTTGGACGAGCAGCGAGGAGATGACCCATGAAGGTGCGAACTGTTGGCCGAGTGTCCTTGGCGACCTGACACCTTTCACACTCTTGACACCAGCGCTTGACATCCTGGTGCAGGCCCGGCCAGTAGCACCTCTGCCACACTAAACTGGTGGTCCGATCCACCCCCTGGTGGCCATGCTCATTGTGTAGCTGATGCAACACCTGGGTTTTCAGTGAGGAGGGCAGGACCAGCTGGAGTACCTCATCCCCGTCGGGTTGGAAGACCTTACGGTATAACACTCCATCTTGCTCCACAATCCGATCCCACTGTTTTACCAATGCTAGGGCCTGTTTGGACAGTGCACGTTGCTCTGCTGCGTCTGGGGCCCTCGTGCGAGTCCAAAACATCAAGAAGTCACGGATTACAGAGTCAGCTGCCTGTAGAGCATGGAGATCAGTAACAGAATGACTTGGAAATACAGATATGGTATTCTGAGTTACCTCGGGCACTGGATTTGATACTCCCTGGATGGCCTGTGGAAGACGGGTGCCAGGTGCCAGATTGTCAGCTGTGACTGATGCAGGTAAGTACTGTCGTGATAGGGCATCAGCATTTCCATTACTTTTTCCAGGTCTGTACTTGATGACATAATCAAAGTTGGCGAGTTCTGATGCCCAACGTTGTTCCACAGCACCCAACTTTGCTGTCGAGAGGTGACTTAGGGGGTTATTGTCAGTATAGACGATGCATTTCTGACCCAACAGATATTCTCTAAACTTTTCAGTCATGGCCCATTTAAGAGCCAAAAATTCAAGCTTCATAGAACTGTAATTGTTCATATTACGTTCTGTTGGCCTAAGGCCACGGCTGGCATATGCTATTGGCTGAACCTTACCGTCCTGCTCCTGGGAAAGAACAGCTCCCAACCCGCTGTGGCTGGCATCCACTTCCAGGATGAAGGGCAGCGAAAAATTGGCATAGGCCAGCACTGGAGCCTCCACAAGGTGGCGCTTGAGACCTTCAAAGCTCTCTTCGCACTGGTCAGTCCATGCAGCCATTAGAGGCTGCTCAGATTTTCTGCGTTTTTTTGTGCCTCTCAACTCAGCGACCAGCCGGTGAAGAGGGGCTGCCAGCTTAGCGAAACCACCAACAAAACGTCTATAGTAGCTGGCAAACCCCAAAAATGACTGCAACTCAGTGACATTAGTGGGCCTTTTCCAGCTGGAGACTGTTTCAATCTTACGAGGATCGGTAGCCACCCCCTCTTTCGAGATCACATGGCCTAGGTAACCAACCTCCTCCTTGAAGAAGCAGCATTTCTCCAGCTTTGCCTTGAGATTCTCTTGCTTCAGCCATCCCAGCACTGAATCGAGACGCTCCATGTGTTGGGCTACCGTGGAAGAGAAAACAACAATGTCATCGAGGTATAATAACAAGGACTGGTAATTTTGAGCTCCAAAAATCCTTTCCATGAGCCTCTGAAATGTACTTGGTGCATTGCAAAGTCCAAAAGGCATTCTATTCCATTCAAAAAGGCCAAATGGTGTACAAAAAGCAGTTTTCATTTTGTCCTTCTCGGTTACCGGCACTTGATTGTACCCACTAGCCAGGTCTAGGGTGGAGAACCAGCGAGCTCCAGAGAGGGCATCCAAGGACTCCTCGATCCTGGGCAGGGGGAAGGCATCCTTCCGTGTCTTGCTGTTAAGCAGCCTGTAGTCCACACACAGCCGAAGAGTGCCATCCTTCTTCCTGACGAGGACTATGGGAGAAGCGAAGGGGCTGTTACTTTCCCTGATAACATGTGACTCGAGAAGCTGGTGAATATGGGCTTTAACAGCATCATACTCTGAGGGAGGAATGCGCCTATACCTCTGTCGTATTGGTGTCTCATCCAGTAAAGGAATATCGTGAGAAATCAGGTTAGTACAGCCTAAGTCTCCATCATGAGCTGAAAATACACTGCTGTGTTCCTGCAAAAGGGCTCTAACCTGACACTGATCATGCTCTGACAGGGCCGACAAATCAACAGCATTAATTTTCTCCTGCACTGAGCCGGAGATTGTCTGAGAAGACACTCTAGCCGAGGTAAGTCCCTCAATCTCCGTAACCCCGGTGGGCAAACTCACTACCTTGGCATGACTTATCGAGCCTATCACAGTCCTCGGGTAAAGCACAACATCACTACCTCCTACATTGACAATCGGAATGTACACTGTACCCCTTGTTGGTCGAACGAGAGCTGGAGAGGCCAGTAAACCTGCAGGTAACCCGTCACTCAGAGGTTCGAACAAGACATCATTGCTCAAATGCTGCTGGAAGCAGGTGGCAGCCACTAGCTTCATGCTGCCGCCAGGAACTCTAAAAACCCGCCTACCCTTCACTCTAGCTCTGCCTGAGTGTTCAGGGGGTGCAGTGGCCTGGGCTTGGTGACACTGCTGTAGGGCTTGTTGGAGTGGACTGGGGGCCTGTAACACAGAGGGCAGATCAAAAAGAGCAGGACCATGGTGTACAAACAACTCTTTATAGCATGATTTAAGAATGTTCATACCCAGTATACCTGGTGAGGAAGAGGAGTGACCTGGGGGGTCTTTAACCACCAGCACCCCACGCTTTGTCATTACCTTGTCGCAAAGCTCAACGTCAAGCTCAAGATAACCTACATATGGTATTTCTAGCCCGTTGGCCGCCTTCAGTTGTAGCCAGTGGCATGACTTTAGCTTCTCTTCCCCCCAAGGAGCAAAGTTCTGCACAAAGAAAGATTCCGTTATAGTGGACACCATGGAACCTGTGTCAACTAAACATGGCACTGGAACCCCACCAATTAAAACACTTATGTGAGGACAAGCGGACATCAACTCTGGCATAGCGATGGATTTCTCTGCACCTAGCTCTGAGCCAACAAGGCCCCCACCTGAACTTTGGCTCAGCAGTTCAGGGGGTGAAAGTTTCCCGATTGCTGGTTTTGGTAAGACTGTCTATGGTTAGAGGTAGTAGCAACAGGTGGGGCTGAATTAGCTGGCAGCCTAACTCTCTCTCCATCACACTCCCTCGCAAAGTGACCAGGTTTCTGACACCTGCGGCAAATAACCGACTGTTTATTTTTATTTAAAGTTGGCCTGGGGGCATGCTGAAGTGCATTTAAACAACTGCTTAGTTTGTTTAGCTGTTCTTGTTGCGTTTTTAACATTTGCTTCAATTCTTTTAATTCAGCACCACAGTCTGGGTTACCTGACCCTGAATGAGGACCCCCTGTCTGAGAAAACTGGAAACCTGTAGCCGATGAGACCGAGTGGCTCCGGCCTCTGGCACCCCCTGGTGTTCCCTCCCGCTCCCACCGAATGGCCTCACTACGGACATCAAGCATTGTGACATTAGGTTGACGCCGGATTAGCTGTTTTAATTCCCTGCGAAGGGTAAAATCAAAAACATGCTCAACAAACTGGTCACGGAGTAAAACACCAGAGTTTGGAAGGCCATTAGGAGCATTGGTTACAATTTTGTCCATCAAACACATTAAAGCGTGTGAAAATTCCTGGAGTGTCTCTCCCTCCTGTTGCTTTCTTGAGAAAAAGTCTTCTTGCAGAGAAACATAAGATTTAGAACATCCATACAACTCCTGCAAAATGTCAAGGACTTTATCTGGGTCCTCCCTCTCCTCTTTAGATCGATATTTGGTTTCCTCTCGGGCCTCACCCTCCAAATGATCATAAATGAAAAGGGCCTTGTCAGCGCTAGACAAATGACGTACACGCATGCAGGCTTTAACCTCCTCTAACCATTCTAAAATGCTAAGGCCAGTCCTACCCCTAAACCTGGGACACTTCCTGTCCCTAGGGACATAAACCAGTCGCTCAACTAGTGGGGCATTGGAAGAGGGGGGCTGATTAGGAGAGGGACTGACTGATGCAGCACTAGTACTGGGTGCCACATCTCGTTCTCGCAGCAGCAGGTTTTCAGCTTGAAGTTGAGCAACCAATTCCTTTAACTGGTTCAGTTCTTCTGCCATGATGGAGGAGGAGACCCAGGGCCGGTGAGGCTAACAGGGAGGGGTCGCTTGAAGCTTGGGATGCCTGTGGAATCAGCTGCTGTTTTGTTTGTTTTCTAAAATACTCAACACTAACAATGCTTTGTTTTAAAAAATGAACCAACTGGCATACAGAATAAAACAAAAAAAAAAAAAGAACACACGTCTCTGCTTTTACAGTAGAATCCTGCCGACAACGCCAGAATGTGGCAACGCGGTGGTGGTGGTACCGTTATATTATATAGGGGCGGTAACAAAATACAAATTGCAAGCCAGACAACGCCACCTAGGGACTTTCACCCAAGGAGTTTTACCCAGTTCTACACAGTAAGGCAAACACAGGTTCGAGCACTACAGGCAGAGACGTGGTTCAAAAGCAAATCAGAATTTATTAATGATTTAAACAAAAAAACATTAAACTGGAAGTGTCTGTTGGAGGGAAAGAAGAGATTAGCACTGAGCAATGAATGCAGATCAAAATTACGGTAGGATGTATGGAAATTTATTACAGTAACTGTTTTCACTTAAAACACTTCCAAAGTGAAATATTAAAACTATCAGAAAAAAAAGGGAAGGGGAAGTGAGTGGAAGCCAGCAAGGGGGAGGCAAACTACCGAAGGAGGTGTCCCAGGAGTGCACTTACTCACCACTCGTGAACTCACAGCAAACGGGTGCAAACTATCGTGTCCCAGTGCCCTTATCACGACAACGGAAAGGTGCCGGGAACCACCCCGAGTGCCTAGCCTCCACCGCCGGCCAGCAACCACTGCACTGTAAGGGAGGAGAAAGCAAATGTTACCAAAGAAACAGTTAAAACTGTATTAAACCAGTTGGTTCGAACTAAAAGGGCAATTTTTAATAGCACTTACAACACCCAAATCTAAAACAAATAACCCAAGACAAACAGCACAAATAAATCAAAAACAAAACAGATACAAGGCAAAACAATTGAAACAAACAAAACAAACGAATCCAACAAAACACAGCAAAACAGAACAAAACAAAACAAAACAGCACAAAACAAAACAGCAGCTGATTGTGTCTGAGCAGGTACTACAGTTACCCTGATGTCCTCAGTCTGGAACAAGTCACCACTACAAAAGAGGCAAACAGTGTTAACATTTTGTGGGGTTTGTGGAAGTTGAACATTGTTGAAAAGTTAACAAACCTCAAATCCCTCCCAATGCACACCACGACGACCAGGTCACCAGCACACAGACAGCAAACTACCAAACACAAACACAACACATGCTCACAATGCCCATGTTAAAATAAAAGTCACAAGAAGTCTAAAATGACCTCCAGGCCACATTACCCACCTCAGACACACGACCATGTGGCAGCCACCAGGCACAGACAAAGAAAGGGCAGCCTTCATGCCACAGGTGTCTTAAATAGGCTACCAATTTAGAGGGGTTGGGAAAAGGGGAGGAGCTGACCAATCCGCAGCCTCCAGCTCAGGCTCTCTCTGCCACATTAGCAAGTTAGATAGTTGGTTTGATACGGTGCAAAACACCTACGCTAACGTAAGCTTACGTTTCTCTTTCATCTTGCAAGGACCTTAAAGTCCTGGAGGAGAGAGGTATTGTGACAAGTGACGGTAGTGTTGTAAAAGGTACATTGGTTGCCATTTCAGGAGATAACTTGGGATCCCATTCTGTTGGTGGCTTTTTAGAAAACTTCAGCCGGGCTGATCATTTCTGTCGCTACTGTGAGGTAGACAGAGCCACATTTTTGAACGAACCCCTGTTGTGCGGTACCCCTAGAACAGAACAGTCTTACCAAAGTCACTTGCAACATCTAACAACTACTTGCACTGACTCAGTATGTGGCATAAAGTGTGACTCTCCTTTTAACCAGCTGGCTCATTTCCATGTCTGTCAACCTGGCCTTCCACCATGCTTAGGCCACGACTTGTTCGAGGGTATTGTCTCTTATGACTCAAATACCAAGGAAATGACAAACCAGCAGATGTCCTCCCTGGAAGTGAGAGATTAAGTGGGCATGCAGTTCAAAACTGGTGCCTGCTAAGACTACTACCTCTCTTGGTGGGAGACAGGATCAAAGATCCTTGTAACAATGAGGTTTGGCAGGTTATTTTGCAGTTGAGGGAGAGAGTGGTCATGACACACAGTGTGTTGAGGGTCTAAAAGTTATGGGAGTGGAACAAATGTATGGTTTAATTTCTATTATCATAGTACAGTTGAAACTCGTTAAATTGGCGTATTTATTTTTTATTTATTGAGATGACTGTTACCCTTGATGAACAGAGGTATTGCAAGTGGAAACGAACTAAGATGGGAATTGTTCGTCTTAGTGGTGGCACTCTTAGGGCCCCCAATGTTATAATAAATAAAGCACCATTAATTGAAGACTGTACATTGCTGTAATCAATTTGTCTGTCACTCTCTCCTATCTTAAAGAACATGAATCGTGAAGACATAGAGGAAGCAATCTCAACACATCTACCTGGCCTGTCTGCTCAATCTCTTACATCCCTGCTGGAGGTGTTGGAAGAGCTTGATGTTGAGAGTAGAGCAGACCTTGTTTTACTTGAAGAGAATGATCTGGTGAGAGGCCTTCGACCAATACAGTTCCGTAAGATGCTTAATGGCCTTAAGAATGAAGGTAAATACACATTTAGATACTGCTCTACAAAAGTTGACCAAATGCAAATTTGGCCTATGATATCAGTAAAATAGCAAAAATTGCAGAATGTAACATTTTATTAATTGACACTTTTTTCAGCAATATATTTATCTCATGCCTCCCATTTACCAGGAACTCAGCCGTCATCCCAAAATTGAAGAAATCGTGGCTGATTACGAGCCAGAGACATCAGACAAGGCTGTGTGTGTCCTTCTACTCCTGATGCTTGAGACTGATGTAAGTTTTTAAGAAGAGAAATAAGCATGTAGTGATTGCATAAGTAAGCACACATTTTGCTGGAACCGATGTATGATACAGGGATTTTATTTTACAGCCATGTGCCACTGCCGCTGATATACAAAGGACACAGGAGCTGCCAAGCACCCCCTGCTTGATTGTACAAGGTATTGTTACTTTGATTTTAACTTTATATTTGTAGGAAAAATGTGAAAACTGTCAGTATTTTAAAAATGATTATAAGTTCATTACATATCTTTACTTACTGTAACTGGCTGACTGAAAATTTTCTTGCTAAATTTTGTCTTATCTCCATCTCTTCTGATTGTGATCTTTTCTGATAATTTTTTCTTTGAGCATTAAATGTTGCTGATCATCTCAATGACACATTCAGCATTCCACATCTTTATGACAGCACACATCTGCTTATTTCAGGTGACCTGATGAAGCCAAGGGCGTGGATGTTGTCGATTGAGGAACGAGTGGTGATGGGACCATACAGCAACATCGTGAGCGGGTTGGCTGCGCTTTTTGCCAGCTACAATCTGAATCTTCAGTACCCTGAAGACAGTTCCTGCACTTTGGAGTTTATTCAGAGGTAGGCTACAGTATAGTAATTTCAAAATTAGCATTGTATTGGATCTTTAGTTGACACCGTTTTTTACTCAAAAATGAAAATATTAATGCACACACACACACAAAAGACCGTAATTATCGCCATCTACTGATGGAACAGTTATGCATCAAAAATTGTTTTTGTTTTTTTACAAATCTTTGACTTATCCAAGACTCTGATACCAGATAAAAATATCCCTCCCCCCAGATCATTTAAAATATTGAAAATACTTCAATTTTTGTGTTTTTTTTTTCCCAGATGCTTCCTGGGTATCAATCCAGAAACTGGCTCGAAGACAAAGAGGAAGCGTGGAGGGATCAACGCACATGTAAGCACTCTAATGCGCAAACTGGTAGATTTCGAGTGGCAGGCAATGTAGACGGTCATAAAAGGTAGAATGTTTTGTTTTGTTTTTTTAAAAACTTGTGAGTTAGTCCTTATCTAAAAAAAATAGCTTGTACCAACAATTAAAGATAATGGACCTACTGGCTATGACTATAGGGGTTATGGCAATGGGCCAGTTTGCCAAAATGTTGAACTGTTCCTTTAAAACATCGCTTGTAGTGGTTATACTGTTGTACAGTTTTGCTGTTGCACATTTTAAAATGTTAGTTCTTTATTTTTGATTTTATGTAAGAGACAAAAAAAATCTGTATTTCCTGTGAGTGGTTAACTGTTGCACATTTTTGCTGTTGCACATTTTATACATTTTGTCAAGGTGCATGCTTGTTCTGAATATGTTGGCAGCATGTTTGCCCAGGAAAATTTCCTGTTAAATGTAATATTGCACTTTGCACTTATCGCAAGCTTGATTAAAAAGTGAAAAAAAAAAATATATATATTATTTTGTTTTCTTTTCTTTTTTGAGCGTAAAGTGAGAGGGTGCAGTAAAATTACAATTAACAAATTGATTTTACAATATATTACGCTGTTTATTAAAATGTAAATTTACAGTAAATTATTGGTTAATAATTGCATTACTTTTACAGTAATTCAACGTAAATATTTTCACAGCAATTTACTGTACTTATTTCACATTAGTTTACCGTAAGTCCACAGCTAATTACTGCTATATCACGTTAATTCCTTGGGCATGGCAACCATGAATTTACGGTAAAGTGTTGTTGTTTTATTGTAAATTACTGTGGAATAATTACAGTAAAGTACTGTGAATTAATAACGGTAAATTGTTGTGAAAATATTTACAGCTAATTGCTGTGAAAGTAATGCAATTATTAACCAGTAATTTACTGTAATTTTACAGTGAAATTTATTACAGTGTGGGGTTTTAATACACAAAGGTCCAAAAACTCAGGAGTTTGGTGCTAAGCCCCCCCCCCCAAAAAAATTTGAATTCTATGATCTGAATATACCCATTTTAATACATTTGGAGAGCAAAAATTGGATAACAATAGCTTTAAAACATGCCTGTGAATATTCTCATTCATCCAGGTCATTGTAAGCTTTAGGGCATTCAATCGTTCGCAACTGGACCTCGTCAGTTTGTCTTAGAAGACGTTTCGCCTCTCATCCGAGCAGGCTTCATCAGTTCGTACGCAACCAGACTAGATAGGACAGCTCTAGTCCAATGCAATGATGTTAGGTTCAAGTATTTATCCCCTGAGTGAGACCAACCCACAAAAACAAAAATGGTATCACTCTATTGTGAGGCAAACGATCCCCCCATTAAGGCGGGGTGGGGTGCAACCCTTTGGTGTCAACGACAGTCGTTAGCCTCGTTAGTGTCCCATTGTTGTCATTGGGAGGCTCCTTGAGCCATGTGTGAATGGCTTTGTTGTTTGTTTTCAGAGGCTATAGCTTTAAAACCATGTCAGTGGGTTGTAGCATAAATGATATGTCAAACAGTGATACATGAGAATCAGGCTAAATGAATGATCCACACGACAATCTGAGAATACAGAAGAGACTAAAATGATCCTGAAACATCTGCACACGAACGCTGACAATGTTTAATTCAAATGTTCAAGTAGAAAGAAATTCACACTACAGACGCCACTGAAATATAATCACGATCAAACATCCTCACTTGTCTCTGCTGAAGATGGGCTTAGAGTATTAAAGATAATTCAGTAAAATCATATTCACCGCCATCATTTCTGCTTTGTGTTTGAGTTTGCATCATGTTGGATCTGAAGTATAGAAAATTGTTTGAAACAGTACATAAACATAATGAAACTGTGTGTTAATATACTTAGACAATAATACAATATTATTGTACTAAATCATACTAGGTTTTTGTGTTGTTAAATTGAGTCTACAGTTTCCAACGTAATGAATAGAAATCCTATTTATTATTTATCTATTTATTTATTCCTATTTATCTCTGTGGGATTCACTTTCAGTTCAGTTTTTGTTTGTGTCTTGTCCCGTAACTGTTCACTCTGTCTCAGTGAAAAGTGGAAATACAGGGTCCTCCACTGGGATAATCTGGCAATGAAAATATAATAAACATAATAAGAGTATCTCACTTTAACATGAATTTCAACCCTTTACACAAAGGGAATTCAAAGAAAAGCATCATTAAGACTATGCTATCCATGGCATGAACACCAAACACCATCTCCTGGTGCTCATTATACACACAGCAAAAACCATACCCAATAAACAGTCATATTGAAATAGGCAAAAGTCAGTCAGCCATTGGATGGATGGACTCATTCAGTCTCCCATCAAACTCAGAATAAGCATATATTTACATAAATCAATGAAGTTGATGAGGTAAAGCATCAAACATATCGTCTTTGTGCTGTTTTCAATTGGGGATATATCAAAAAGCATCAGCAAATGATCCCGCTCTGCTTTATTATGTGTCACACAGCGTCCCAGCTTTTTTGGAATCGGGTTGTAAATGAGATTAATGCTGTAATAAAACACGAGCTGCCACTGCTGCTGAAATCAGTGTGGGCTGTTTGCTGGCTGGTGTCAGTGACCTCAGGCTCCCTGATAAACCTGCAGTACAGCAGTCTCGCTGAACTTTGTTAAAACCTTCAGCAAAACAGGAAAGTATTTGGCTTTGGGGTTTTTTTTTTCACTTTGCATCATTTTTTCTAAACGCTGTGCACGTGTTGTCAAACTGGTGACGATGATTTCTGAATTTGCATGTGTTTGTGGTTTTTTTTTTCTTTTTTCATTGAACCCTCAGGGCCACTATCATTAGTGTCATATAGCATTTTGTAATAAATTACCATTATCTTATCAGCCTTCTGTCGGGGACCAGCACTGATAGAACTGTTTGTATTCTTTGATTGTGTTTTATGATTGTTCAGGTTTCTTGCGTTGACTGTGAACTGGACTGGACTTTTTGGAGGATTATGTGCTCAGGTTAATAAGTTCTGAGCATGTGATCTATTAATTATTGAGTCTGTTGATTAACAGTGATTTCCAATCTGGAATACTTTACAGTGTTGTTTTGTTCTGTGGGGTAGTAAAACCTTATTTATGGCTCCTTCAGTTAGAAGTGGATGCACATTGTTGCCATGATGGCTTTTCCCTGCGTCCCCCAGCCTTCAGCCTGATGACCGCTTCTTGCTCCTCTCAGATGGAAGTGCTGGTGTTGGTGGAGATCTGATGGTGGAGGCTGTGGCAGGCAGAGTGTTGCCACTTAAAACTAAAGTGATAAATAGCAGCGATTATGTTTCTCTGTGTCTCAATCTTAATCAATCACTGCCCAGCGATGTATTTTCTCTTTAATTCTGTTCCTCCATGTTTCTGTCTGCAGCACAGGTTGACCTAAAGCCTCAGTGCGGCGCCAGCATTGTCCGGTCGGAAGCACTTCCTGTTCCCTGTCCTCGCTTTGGTTTTTTTCATTGGCCTAATGGCATTGTCATCGCTGCTAAGTAATACAGCAGACATGGTCAGAAATAACAATGCTCAGTGAGTCCAGTGCATTGAGTTAAACTGCTACAGTACAGACAAACTGTACAAAGTCAGCATTTAAGACATGAAATATATGCTAATTTCTGTAGTATGTAAAGTTTCTTTATTTTAAAGATCATTAAAGTCTGCAGGCACATGATTCATTCATTAAACTATCTGTGAATTCTAACCAGTGTGGGAAGATGAGTTCGCCAAACCCAACTAGGAAACCATGTTTGTGTTGTTGCACTGAGGGCAGACTGGATGCTACAATGGCTCACCGTGGCCCCTGGGGTACAGAGATGGATTATGAGACAGGACGGGCCGGGGCTAGCTGATTAGCAGGCGAACTTCAGCAGATATCTGAATGTTTGAAGCTAAAATTCTTATGCAGGTTCAAGCACAGCGCACAGTGAGCTCAGTCTGTGCACTGCACATCGCACAGTTGTGCACACTCAGCAGGTGTTGCTATATGTGCTGTATATACATATATACTGTATATGTAGTCAGCATTTGTTTTGTATTTTGCAGTTTTCTATTCTGTTTCTAGTTTTCTCCAACTGCTATTACCTGCTGCCTGTATTACCTGAATTTCCCCAGCAGGGGATTAATAAAGTCTCATTTTATCTCATCTTATGTCCCTGTGGAGGGGTCAAAACACAGTCCTCAAGGGGGGGATAGAGACGAGCCAGCCCGTTTGCTTCCTGTTGTCGTGCTCCTCCTTTCTGCTGACATACAGGCACACACACTTTTTACGTTCACCTGTGTGGTGACGCAGCCACATTTATTACATCAACATTTACAAAACTATTCTTCCAGCTTCTTTATGATGTGATTTATTGAGAGTCCTTGGAAATAACAGTAGATAGATAGAGAGATAGATGTACTTTATTTATCCCAAGCTGGGAAATTGCAGTAGATGCAAAGAAGAGCCTACACGGACTTTATGCAACTGTTTTAATTAAAGCAAATCAACAAAACGGCATTACATTTGAAAAAAGTAGAACAGAGTTATATTTTTACTTCACATTAAACTTGCTTCCTGTAAAGGGGAGTGATGATATTTTTTTATTTTTTGTTATTTGAGGGGGATAAAATAAAAGTACACTTGAAGTTCAGTAAAAGGTAATGTCTCAGGTAAAGTCTAAAGTAAACTGTTGCACTAAAGTTGTGAAGAATTAGGCCGTCTAATTCAGCAGGAAATGTCGCATCTGTTTTATACATCACATCTGTACATTTGTAAAGTTTTACTGTATACACTTTATTCTGTACAAGTTCAGTAAATTTAATACACACCGCACAAACCGGCTTCACTAAATACGAGGAACAACCCTGTTTAGATGGCAGACGGAGATGAAAATGGTTTGTAAAATGTGCAAGTTCATTACACTGTTTGCATTTCAAGTATACTCAAGTAGCACTTAAGTGCATTATACTGTAAGGATTATTTTTCACAAGGCGATTTGAGTGAATGTTGATCAGATGGTTTCTGTTCTTCAAGTGCTACCATATTTCGCACCAAAAGAGGATATTTAGACCGGGCTGTAGCATTTACCACATCTGCAACCATGCCTTTCACCTGATATTGCTGGATGACGGCAATAAAAAAATGTTATTGATATTGAAATTGGTTACAATAAATACATTTTGAAAGTAAAACTGGAACTGCCATGTCTAATTTTTTCTGACTTGAGTGTTGAGTTACTTATACACAATAAAATTAAGGTAACAATTTGCATGGACTTTTCTGAGTAGAAAGAAAGTAAAATAAAGGAGTTACTTAAATAGAGTAATTTGACTTATTAACATTAAAACTTTGATATAAAAATTGCGTTGGTTCAACATAATAAAGCTTGTAGAGGACAAAACAAATCATGTTAGTTGTACTAACTGAGTTAGTGCAGCTATACCAGTCTCATTGCAAATACTCAATAATGGCTTAGTTGGAATTACTTACAAAGTTTTTTTAAGTTGAGCCAGTGTAATTTTCTTTAGAGTGTAGCCCAAAGTCTATAAAATGTGACTCTGTATGAATCACGTTTCAAAGCTCACTGTGAAATAAAGCGGTTCAGTTTTCATGTTACATAACAGCAACACATCAGGAAGGAAATTTCCATCCTGGAATATTAGAACGGGACAGCTCTGTCGAGTTACTGAACCACGTTCACCTAGGGTCAGGCGAGGGAGTTCAGGATGGTTGTGCAGTAGATCCACGCGTTATCCTGCCGGCATGAACGCTGACGTTAACCCGAAAGGTAAAGGTTTCTACGCTCATGTGAGCAATAAGAGTATCACAGGCGTTTAATCAAAAATTCAGAAGAAGGTGATGTGGCAGAAACAAGCTGAATCAATCAGAATGACTAAATAAGGAGGAACTAGGGTTGAAAATAGGCAAGCAAACATGGGAAATTCAAAGTCAGTTTAAGTTTATTATAGCCCACTATCACCTGTGTCTCAAAGAGTGAGTGAGACATACTTGGATGAGATGGTGTTCATGTTATTCTTTGTCACAGATCACACCTCTTACATCTTTGCTATTTATACAGGATTTGAGTCATTTTATCCTCCTCATGACCTCATTACTGTTGCGTCATTTCAGAGGTCAGGTCACATGACTAGAGCTGTGCTAGCTGCTCCGTGACTGAATATAGTCGCAGCAGCGCTTTGAGCCAATTGCAAACGCCAACACGCCGACGCTAAGCGGCTACAGTATGTTTACCCTGTTCACCATGCTAAGTTAGCGTGTTAGCGTACTGAACACAAAGAGCAGCCGAGGCTGGAGGGAATGCGTGAATCAACGTATTGGACAAACACGGCAACGAGGAACAGTCGTTAGGACGTGTGCTTTGGGGAATCACAAATGTTTGTACAGATATTTCCACCCCTGAAGCCATACCATCAGCCATAAACTTAATCTAGTTTACGCGGAAAATTTAGCGGTTTTGTCTACGAGCGATCTTAAATATTATTACAGTCAAATGAATTGCGTGAATTGAGGCTCATAGTCTATTTGACAGTTCTTCCACATCATGAATATTGCAGCGATCTATGCTTGAAGGCTAAATGTAGCACCGTTAATCAGTCCAGCAGCCTGCGGCGCAGTGAAACAAGATCGCAGCTATTTTTAAGATCGATCCATCTCTATTAAGTCAACCGAGATCTCCTGGCACGAGCACAATGTTTACTTCCTGCAGCACATGTCCACCAACACTTGTTTGAGTGTGAGTTGAGGGCTTGGACAGGAACGGAGGCCTAAACATGGAACACCATTCATCTGCGGGTGAGGACTGCTCACCACGCGGCTGTGGTTGATCTGAGGATAAACACGTTGTTTCCTCCCCCAGGGGGGCGACCGGACATCTGAAAACACCACAGACCCCGAGGAGAGACGCAGGAACTCTGGTCTCCTGCTTCGGGTTAAGAGTTATCTTTATACTCGAGCGTAGGATAACTCTGTGATCACGACAATAAATGTTGCAGATCACTTTTTTGGTGTGAAAATAAAAAGATAAATAAAGAGCTTGCACGCTTTTGGTGTCGAAACTATCTTTTAAAACACAGGAGCTCGTCACAAAATTAAAAGAATGAGTCAGGAAGAAAATGGAAATTACCCTAGCTAGAACAGCTAGCCTGACCGTGTCTGAAGTTAATGATTTTTTTTTTACCTTTGAGCAGATGTTTATGAACAAATAACATGTTATTCACCTTACAAATAAAATTAAAATGAATTAATAAACATTAAAACACACCTTTGCTCAGTTAAATAGCCTGCACTCACAGGTTCTGCTGCTAAGGCCTTACTTGGTCTAGTAATATTGTTAGCTTGTTTTGGCTAAAGTTAGCGAATGTTAGCAAACTATTAGGTAGATATTGCTGTGTAGACTGGTTTTTACTACTTTTTACTTGTTAGCGCACTTGTTTTTTACTTTACTTACTTCTCAACTTTCACTGTAAATGGTGAAAACCACATTTTTATCATTTACGGTGAAAGTAAAAAAGGTTTCCATGGTGACGTTCTATTTTATAGGGAAGCAATTTCCCTAATTTCATAAACAATTATTTCATTATTCATATATTTTTGGAGAATCCTTTGTATCTGATGACTTGTATGCTTGCCTGAACACAGATTAGATTTCTTTGCATGTTCAGCAGTCCATTCAAAAGTTCACAGTAGTTCACTGCCATTAATTACTTGGAAATTTACCAGTTGTGCGCTGTCTCTATGTGCCTTTTAATTACCTACCAATTTACACAGTTCTTTAACAGGATACTGCTTTGAAATTTTTAAAAAGTGATTCACAAATTACAACCCTGTAAAACGAAGCATCTAATCTAATCTACCTTTAAAGCTACCTAAGGAGAAATGTAAAGCGGATACAGGGGTCATTAAGGTAAAGGTCTGCTCTGACTTTTAAGGAGTTTGCCCGCTGGATTATGAAACGATGATAATAGCAAGGCAATCATGCTGATTAAATATTTACTTATGGAAGAAGTAACTGTTTTATAACGGCACAATGATTTCAAACAAAATTCTGTGTGTGTGAGGTTACCATTAAAAACTTTAACATAACTTTACACTCACATGTGAATCTACACTCAACTGCCAAGATTGTTCTGCCCTGTTATTATCGATTTTGTTGGTCCACGTGAACCAGTAAACTTTGTACCCCTTGTTGGCATTCATTCCTGTGTGGAAAGCTCTGAAGGTCCGGACATCAACGTTGTTTCACTTATGGCGGAACAATGTTTACTCTGTCCTCAGACATGATTGCCACTGTGAGAAAACACTGCACGGTCGGTATCGTTAGTCACAGAAGGAAGCGTGCTCGCACACACAGCTTTCTCTCCCACACGCCGGCCTCGAGAAGAGGCACTTTAAACGTACACCGCAGCAGCCCGTGGTCCGTGGTCAACGCTCATTTTGGTGTAAACACATACAGTTTTTAGTGAGTCAGCAAAGATATAAAGAGCAGAGGAGGTGAAATATTAGAAGCACAACTTTAAGGACACTTGAAGCCTGATCATAAGTTGAGTGAGCTGTCTGCATCAGTAAGTGACATTTTAACTGCATAGTATTTACACTTTCTCTGCATCTTCATGTGATCTTAATTCTGTTGAATCAGGGCACCCTGTTCAAAAACATTATGAATAATTAACTTAATAATTACTATATTGAGTTTACTGACTATGTATTGTACGTATGTAATTTTCATTATCAGTCTATTCTCATTACTCTTTGATTGCACCTGATAAATTTGTACACGGTTCTATTGTCTGCCAGCATTATCTCCACCGGTGGTTGTCACCATTTATTGCCCATGATGGGTTTAAAGTCTGTGCCATAAAAAAACACCTTTTCATTTGTCGAGCGTTCGATGTAAACAAAGATCTCAATGGAGAATCCCTTAAAGGAGCATTTATTTTGATAGTTTCTGTGAATGAATTTCATAGTCAAATACAGCTTTTTGTGGTTTCCATAAACTTCTGTGCTGCGTCTCTACGTTATATCGCTCTCAGCTTTTTCTCCCGACTAATCAAAATGGTCTCACATGTGTGAGTGAACCTCCCGCACTCCTGTCAGAATCAGATGTGATTATTTTTACAGCATCCTTGAATGTGTCTCCACATGACCTTTATCTGAAACTACATCTGCTCTTTAGTACTGTCTGAAAAGATACCGTGTGGCCACAGCGCATAACTGTCAGTAGCCCTTTTTCACAGCAGACAGTTTGACTTGATGCAGTGGGAAAAGGCACAGCTGTGAATAGTGAAATGAATGAATTTCATTTAGCAGCTTCAGTTTCAGGGTCCTGGCATCGTCCCTGCAGGCTCACTGTCACATTGTCTTGGACGCTTGAATAGAAACAGAAAAGGTCTGGTGAGAAAAAGTTCTATTGCATCATGTACATGCACAGAAATCCACACTTTTAAACAAATGGTTTTGTTGACAGGTAGAAATTGTACGATACATTTAGCCATTGCAGTATATTTATTCATCTAGTTATACTGACTAAAACTGAAGCTGGATTTATACATCTCTGCTAAGACATGCTTAGGGTTTGACGTTATGTCATTAGGCTACACTGTGGTTGAAGTGCACCTCCTAAAAAATGTACAAATAAACAATGGACATACATAGACGTGTCTACTGATCAGGTGACGATGCAAGCTCATTGCAAGCGGTGGCCATTTAAGAGAGGAATGACAAGGTAAAAGATGCACTCTCTGTAACTGCTTAGTGATAAAAAATGTTCCTGTGGCTTCCTGATGAGGGGCTTTTAAGCTTTACAGCTTTCATTTTACTTTCATTGGTGGTGAAATGAAATATGCACTTTGGTTCACAGTGTAAAACATGAAGTTATACAGCCAATATCTTTATTTTGACCAGCAGACTCTTTTTATGGCAAGTTTTTAAAGAGTTACTGCAGTAATTTGGTATTGATAATACACTGAACTACATGCGTAACAATAAGTGCCACTAAGCTTTGCGTCTCCTTCATTTTATCGATTGTACTCCCTTTTAATTAAGCCTCCTGTTGGGCTACAGTTTCCAAAAGTTTCGGTTTTAGTCCTACATAGTTGCAACAGATACATCGTGTGTTTTTGTAAAAGGACAGTCATGACTGTCGGAGCAGAGACCTTACAGTGTTGCAACATAAAGCAGATTAGTCCATGCGTACTCTTCCCTGACTTCAAATAATCTCTATCTGTCTCACCACATCCTGTTCACACCAGCGGGACAGTCCAGGACATTCTGTGTGCTGAAGCTGCAGTTTGTTCTTGATCTCTGGAATTTGCAGGGGTTTTATTTTTTTTTATTTTTTTTCCTTTTCGGCTGTTGTTTGAAGTATTTTCTCCGGCCTGATAAGCAATGGATAGGGAAGAAAAGCAAAGGGAGAAGCATATCTCATGATCCACAAAAGCACACATTTCATTGTTACATCAGGTCTGCAAACTCCGGCGGGATGAAAAAGGTGACTAAACAAAGTCGTACATGAACACGATGTATTTCCTCTACAGTGGCATTAAAGGCAGCACATGGGCTTGATGATAACTGCACTATATTTAAACTTCTAAAGGATATTTCTCGCAGAATTTGAGAGTGTAGTTACCCTTTAAGATCACTTCGGACAAGGCTACATTACTGAAACTAAGACACTTTTGGGGGAAGCAACCATGGAGATGGAGTAGGCTACAAGTAGAAGTATGTTGGAGCAATTTAAAACAAAATTTCCTGTATTTCTACACCACCATCCTCTTGGATTAAGTGAAGAAACAGCCCCCTGCACTAGTGTAGATTAATTAGATTGAGGGTGCGATGAAAAGTAAGAATGGACCAAGAACCGTAGATAACTGGAAGAATCGGAACAGGAAATGATTATTAGAAGAATGGCTACTTCATATTTAAAATCATATTTATAAAAATACTATGTAGCCTGAAATAGTAGCAGCAGAAAACTTGTGCCTCTCATTTACTCGGGGCAGCAAATTAGCCTAAGATATTAACAGTAATTGGACAAAATCGTGGAATAATCTTTGCTATGTCAATTTTTTTACCAAAATAAAAGATTGACATAGCAAAATCATTACTAGCTGCCCCTTGAATAGTGAGGATGTATTTGCTCCACTTGCTCCGTTGCTCAGATATCTGTATCAGGTATCTACTTTGGTCCAACCTGAAACATCTCAACAGCTCCCTCGATGGATTAACCTGTCATTTGGTACAAATATCAAAGCTCTCCAGATGATCAATCTTAATGACCTGGTCCTGATTTTGTCGTATATTGCCACGATGAGGTGACACTTGAAGTTGCCCAATACTTCGGTTTACAACCAAGTGCCTGCAAAACTATTGGTATTCCTATCAGCCTTAGCCGCACTGTATTGTGTTTTGTCCTAATTAGCAAACGCTGCAATGCTAACATGTTTAACTAAGATGGTGAGCATAGTCAACATTACACTTGCTCTTTATTTGATTACCAGGATGTTAGAATCGTCATTGTGAGCATGTTAGCATGCTAATGTTGGCATTTAGGTCAAATCTTGATGCAAAAGATGCAGAGGTGCTAGCTTGACTGTAGACGCTCTAATTGTTGGAGACGCTGACAGCATATTGTTCATATCTGCAAACATTTACTCCATTTTGTTTTTCCAAATACTACGAAGTTGATTTTGTGTAAATGCAACCTGCAACCCCTCAAATTAATGTTCTTGGTTAATGATAGCTAACGCTTTGCTTTTGAAGCAATGCCATGTAGGCACTTGGCCAGTTGACTCAATATCGTGATGATTGATTTATTAAAGAATCAGTAATAAATGCACGGCCTAGAAAGCAGATGACCTTGCTGTTCAAGCAATCAGTTATTAATCATTGTGCCGTAATTATCGCTGAGCGAAGGTGTGACAGAACAAAGGCTGGCTGAAACCGCCCGCTCACAGCAATACAATGAGATCACACTTTTATTATAGGTTTATTACAGTGCTTTTCATGAACTCAAAGTTATTACTCCAATGAGTAAGACAGCTCCACCCGTAATTGTGCACTCACAATTATGCACTGTCATTGTCAGGTTTGGAATAAGTCCATTAAAGCTGCAGTAGGTAAAAACCCCTGCCTCTCTCTGCTGCCTCTTGATACTAAACCCACAACTTCAGATGGCAGCAGAAGGATGGTTGACACCATCAGGATGAGAGGCTGGTGCACCACGCAGAAACACACACACACCACTGTCCCCTCTTAAAAGATTTTCTGCAGCATTTTGGCCGTTAAATTAGGCTTTCACCATCTAAAGGGAAGCACGTCTGCATTAATAGGTCAAGAGGAACTCCCCCTCTCTGAAATGACCTGTGATAAAAGAGGTAAAAGAGTTGCATTGCCGGCTAGATTTTCTAAAGCCTGAAAACAGAACCAGAAGTAGGTGACGTGGTCTAGTTTTCCCTCAGATCACTCGAATAACAATATGCTAAAATGTTATCATGATATTTTTCCCTGTGATTCACAACAATTGCTGCCTACCCCAGTTTTAAAATTCCTGAAACTGGAGACTGGAGACTTTTACAAAGAGATGTATTCATGTGTCTGGGTTCACACACACACACACACACACACACACACACACACACACACACACAGTTCTCATGAACCTGGCCTGAACTGTGCTTGATCCTGCACAAACAGTGGGGGCAGGCATCACCTCCACTTAATTCTGAATAGACACTTGGATAAGATTGCACCGAAACCAGTGGGCAACTGACCCCCACACCACCACCACCATCACACACACACACGCACACACACACACACACACACACACACACACACCTCACAGTCCTCCAGTTTCTGCTCTTTTTTTTTATCAATTTGGTTGGTGTCGCTTTAAATTTGAAGAAAGACTCTGTGCTGTCCACTCGGTCGGGGAACAACATTAAAGGTCAGTTAAGTTTTGACTCATGAATCTCAGCCTCTACTGTGTTTAACTTTGACACATACG
The DNA here is from genome assembly GCF_017976325.1 of Chelmon rostratus. Taxonomy (NCBI): domain Eukaryota; kingdom Metazoa; phylum Chordata; class Actinopteri; order Chaetodontiformes; family Chaetodontidae; genus Chelmon; species Chelmon rostratus. The sequence continues at coordinate 3,436,015 of NC_055679.1, read as the reverse complement.
ATTATCAGAGTATCACTGTGTCTTACTCCACTCTCAACTCTTGCACTCAGCAGCTCTTTCCTCATTCTTGGTTCCTGCAGCCCACAGACTATTTTTACCACTGAAGTGCACGGCTAGAGCTCTGCAGCCGACCTTAAGCAGAGTTTCCCGTCCTGAAAAGCTACTTGGTTTCCACTTCATAACAATGACCCGTCCTGTCCGCTCCTGTCTGTCCCGTCCACATCCTCCCTATCCTGCCCATTGGTACAACATCTTCCAAACTCTCTTTGGGGGCGGAAAGCCGCCGCTGAAAGTTGCGGGTTGCAGATATCAGTAAGAACAATGGTCAAGGATAAGGCAGGCGTCCAGCATTTGTGCGAAACAGGGAGTTCATCATAATTGCTGTTAATAATTACAGTTGTGATAAGGGACGCAGGTGGCATTTATTGATGGCAAAGCTGTCTGAGGTCCCAGTTGATCTCCAGGAGCTGGAGGAGAAAGAGAAAACGGAGAGTTTGGATTTGAGACAGATTCAGACACCGTCAGGTATGTGGGACGAGCTGCTGTACACTGCATGTGGATGTGAAAGTTGCTGGAAATAGAAAATACTACTTTTGAAGGTGAAATCTTTTAACAGTGGAGGATTTTCACAAGCGGCTGGAATGTTAGCTGATAACAAAATCTTGGAAAAGGGAGCTGAGACATTTCAATGCTAAAATTCAAATCAAGCCGACTCCGACTTTAGTCTGTTTCTAGAGCTCAAATAGAGGTTGACAAAACACCCCCCTAGGACAGTGCAGGTCCTGACCTGGCTCACGGGCTCTGCTTGTATTTGAGGGTCTGGACCTTTGCTGTTTGCTCTTAATGCTCTTTGATAAGTGATGTTCAAAGGCAAGACAGGATCCTCTTCCTAACCTAACGTGATTAATGGATTTCAGAGCCACATAGAGAGGAAGCAGCAGTCGTCCAGGCAGCAGAGGCGAGATGATGCGCCCGGGAGCGAAGCAGTATGTGGTGGTCAGGCCGGTGTACTCGGAGGAGTCCTTCGCAGAGGAGCACGCGAAGGTCTACAGGCACCACAAGACCATGCTGGATCACGTCAAGCAGTACTTCACGTAAGGAGCACTGTGGTTTTTGGCTTTTGCCGCTTGTTTCATGTGAATCTTGCTTTGATAACAGCACAATTAACTTTTGAAGACTTTCTTTTTTGAATGTTAAGATGAGGAACTTAAAGGGGCGGGAAAAGTCGATCTTCTGGGTGAAATGTGTCTCTTCTTGTTTTTTTGAGTCATGCTTCTAAAACTCTACTGTCTGCAGAATAACTTCCATTACAAGATACATACACAGTCTAAAACAATAAACTTTTCATATAGCATCAAAGTATTTTTCCATTTTTACAGTTTAAACTGAGGTCAAAACATAATGATTGAGGTCAGGATTTGTTAAGTTAAAGGTAAATCTATGCTTCTCTCTCCACGAACGTTAATATGGAGAACAACACTATAAGGATGAATCCTGTATATAAAGCATCAAACACGTCATTTCTGTTTGTACAAACTGAAAGAACCAGAGAAGTCCAGCACACTGTCAACCATTCATACTCACTTTATCTACAACATTTTGGTCCTCAGACATTCACCTGGTAATTTCATGTATATGAGTGATTGCATTTTTTGGTTCTAATTTTGATGCACCTGTTTATAAGGCTTTCCATTGTGCCAGAGCTTTGAAGAATTTTTTTGTATGGTTAAGTGTGCCTAACAATCTCTTGTTTAAAATAAATACACGTTTACTGCGTCATAGCAGCAGAAAGTTTAAAAAGTATCATTTTAATCTGTTAAGATCTCTTCAAAGATCAGATCAACATACAGTTGAGCTTCAGAGAGTGTTCATCACGTTACTTTATCTATTTAACATGAACTCCGTATTTGTTTTTGCCATTGTGCCATTGCAGATGTGATGCCAAACGAGCCAAGAATGCCGCTCTCTCTCTTCTGCCAATCATCAGCTGGATAAAAACCTACCAAATCAAGGAGTGGCTGGTCAATGACATTGTGTCTGGTGTCAGCACCGGACTGGTAGCTGTCCTGCAAGGTAAAACGCGTTTCACTTCACAGCATGTCAACGTCAAACCAAACTGGCTTAATAGAGGCATCTGCATGTCTATCTAATATAATATTTGGCTCTGGTGGTCACATTTTGGCAAGACCTGCATGTATGATGTGTCAAAAAGTCCCAGTTGTGGAGAAAATATGAGTGTTATTATAAGAGGTCTGACTTGGGGCTGCAAAGGTTAAATCTGCAGTGCAGAACTTTTGTCTCCCCCTTCTGGCAGTGACAGTCATTACACAAACACCGTCGCTAATCAGGCCATATTCTTCGCCATGCTCCTTGTAGCCTACTCCATCACGATGGTATGGCTCCGGCAAACCAATCGTTGCTGGCTGACGTAAAAAGCGTCACTTTGTAAAACGCATCGCTACGGGTGCTCTAGTGTGGGAATGTCACTGCAGTCACCAGATTTAAAAACTCCTGTACGGTGAAATGCAGAGAGATTTACCTGGTGGTGATAGGCTTAATCAGCATTGTGTGAACTTGTTTGGGCTTGAGTATAAGAGATGTTAATTCCTCTGAAAAAGTATTGCACCCCAGCTTTAAATTCTTCTCAAAAGAGATCTGGATTTCAGCTACCAGTACTAGTACCAGTACAACTGGAGTGTGTTCGCAGGTGGGATACTGGCAGGGTTCGTCGTCCTCCTTCTCATTGACCAAGGTAGCGGTGAAGCTCACCTCTGGCTGCCGGCGACACACTGTCACAGAGGTCTGTCTGCAGCCCTTTGCAGATAAGCAGTAGAGTTAACAATGCAGGGGGAATCTGAGCGCACAGATAAATTATGCATTTTGACTGTTAAGCTATACAAACACACTGTAGCTGGCCAGAGTGTGGGATGAAGATGAAACTACTTTAATTATCAGTAGCCTCATTCTCACTGCATGACCCAAGTGAAGGGAGTAGAGAAATGCTTCTTTGATCACATAGTGTTGGTATCGGTAGAAGAAAAATGCAGTGTTTGAACATTCCTCAGGAGGGGGTGGAGATGAATATCGTTACTGATTTGCCTGAACGAGTCCTACATGCTGTGATACGTTGTGCGTTTTAATAGAAAAGGAGTGTTTCTACTTCTGCACAAATCCACCCACGAAATACGCAGCTGTAAACCTCGCCTGAGCCTCGGAAAATAAGCAACTGCGACAAAAGGTGAAGATGTGAGTCAGGAGCAAACATTTCCTTTGTGAAATCTCACCTGATAACTGATAATACGCGATAACCTCACAGCCAGCTTTCCCCCGCTATCTGAGTTGTTAAGCATGATAATGGCATTATCTTTAGCAGCAGGTCATGGTTATCACACAAGCAGTCCCAGAATCGTTTTCATGCATTCGCTTCTTCCTAAACATAATCCTAAACATATTTTAATACATTTTAAAGATATTTTGCAGAAATCAACCTTTGTATTTTCAAAGTGAGCTTTGGAAAGTATAAAAAGGAAACAATCATACTATAAATCTGTATAATATGCACATGGTTTTGTCTTTCAGGTCTGGCCTACTGTCTGCTCGCCTCTCTGCCACCCTGGTACGGACTCTTCTCCGCCTTCTTCCCTGTTATCATTTACTTCTTCCTGGGCACGTCCAGACACATCTCAGTCGGCCCATTCCCGGTCCTGTGTCTGATGATCGGCTCGGTGGTCACCAGGCTGGTCCCGGACGACGGTGTGGCTGCCAACATCACAGGCTTTGAGGACCTGAGCAGAGACGAACAGAGAGTGTTGGTGGCTTCTTCTGTGACCTTCCTCGTCGGCCTCATGCAGGTGAAACACACTCACCACAAGCGCTCATATCGCCCCTCCCGCAGCTAAATCATCACAAATAACCATTAACTTCTCAGCACAGTAATTCAAGTTTTCGTGTGTACAAAACAAAATATTTGCATTGGGGCGGCAGGGAAGCACAGTGGTTAGGGGATTCTGACGCAGCCGAAAGTCCTGTTACAGCATGAATCTGTCCTGTTTGAATGATGTAGACAGTCAACTTCAGTCAGCTCTTCACAATCAAATGCAGAACAGTTTGCATGCATGCAAGTTAAAGGTCCAGTGTGTAGAATCTCAGGGCATCTATTGGCAGAAATGTAACACAATACTCACACTTATATTTTCATTGGTGTAGCATCGCCTGACAATAAGACTAGTTTTGTTTTCGTTACCTTGGAATGAGCTCTTTATATCTACAGAGGGAGCAGGTCCTCTTCCACAGAGTCCACCATGTTGCACCGTTTCTACAGTAGCTCAGAGCGGACAAACCTAACACTGGATCTAGAGAGCAGCTTTCACATTTTTCAGCCTCCATACAGGGGAGTGAGTTTTGGACTCTGAAACCCCCACGCTAGACGTCACTAATCCTAAACACTGGACCTTTAAAGAACCCCTCATAAAACACACTTCTTCACTGAAACAGTCTTAATTCATTTAACCTGCTGAAAGGAAAAGTGTGACATTCAGGAAACAGGCTGATCCTCCTTCTTGCAGAGAGTTACATGAGAAGGTCGATATCCCTCTCATGTCAGACTATTACATATGAGTCTGCAAGTAGGAGACAGTTGGCTTAGCTTTGCATCACAGTCCAGCACACAAGTACCCTCATCTGAATAAGTATCCAGACATAGTGCTCTACTATAGACCTTCACCGCTCACCTCTCTGTCTCTTCCAGTTGGCAATGGGTGTCCTACAGGTGGGCTTTGTTGTGATGTACCTGTCTGACACTCTGGTGTCTGGCTTCACCACAGCAGCCGCCATCCACATCCTGGTGTCCCAGCTCAAGTTTGTGTTGGGGCAGCAGGTCCCAGGCATCAGTGGACCTCTTGCTGTCATATATGTAAGTCCAGGACAATTCTTGCTGTTTATCACAGCCAGCGTGTGTCATTCATTCATCTATTAGACCCGATTCATTTGTCTTTTTCAGACCCTGGAGATCATCTTCAACCAGATAACCTCCACCAATGTGTGTGACGTGGTGATCTCCTTGGTGATCATGGTGGTGGTGTTCATTGTGAAGGAGTTAAATGACAGATTCAAATCCAAGCTGCCAGTGCCCATCCCCATCGAGGTTATCATGGTGAGCAACATGGTGCAACACGATCCTTAACAGTGTTTCTATAACCCGAGGTGCTGAAAGCGAGTTCGTTATATAAACAGTAATAATGATAACGCATATTTTGGTTGTGATTTTTTATGACAGTGATCAGCTGGAGTGCTCTCCATAAGAATCATTAACCTGATTTAGGAGATAACATTTGTCGCTTAAAAGAAAGCATTTATGTCAGCTCAGTTCACAATCTGCAAACCAGGACTTAGTGAATACTTCTGTCCAAGAACTTCTGTCCGATTTGTCATTTCTTCCCCAGACTGTCATTGCATGTGGAGTTTCGTACGCTTTTGACTTCAGGACAAGATACGGCATTGATGTCGTTGGCTATATTCCCAAAGGGTAAGACACACATGCACAGCAATGCCATCAGTGATGAGTACACTTCAAGGCCAAGCACTCACTAGATTATAGGGCAAGCCCGACCAAACACAGATGATCTTCTCTCCCTCTGAAAAGGATTTTCTCATGCCACGTCATATTTTAGGTGACACAGTTTAACAATGAAAACAGAAGTCAGTACAGTAAGTCGGAATTTCAGAGGAAACATTGTCCAGGAGGCTTCTGTCCTAAGTGTGCGCTGGCAGCAAGCAACGCTCACCCAACTTCCCAGATTTCTACATTTCCTTGATTTACTACAAACAGGATTTTCATGAACAGTTGGCATTCAAATATCACAAAAAGTACTTTTATCACTTTACCCTTACTGTTATCTATGCAGCTGTAGTCATCCGCTGAGGGCAGCTGAGATCTGCTAAGAGAGAAATGTCAGAGATACACTTTCTATCTCTGAAGTAAATATGCAGTTAAGTTTAGGTGGAGTTTTGTTTGTTGATCAGCCGGGACAGAGGTGTTCACGGTCAGGCTTTCGATGTTGTGAACACCACGGATGACAGGACACATGATGGACTTGATGACCCATAGCCACAAAGAAAAATGTTAATTGAGGTAGAATTCATATTGAAGTGTCTGTGTTGAATATTACAGAAATATTTCAGCGTAACACGCTAATATCCTTTCTCAGGTACGAGCCTCCGGTTGCCCCAAACCTGCACATCTTCCAGGAAACGGCAGTGGATGCATTTCCCATGGCCATAGTGGGTTTTGCTGTCGCCTTCTCCGTGGCGAAAGTCTATTCTGTAAAACACGATTACACCATAGACGGAAACCAGGTATGGAACAAAGATTTACGCGAAGTAAAAGCCGCTGCACAGGTTTAATCAGCGTTTGAATAAAATGTGTCCTGTCTGACCTGGCTGTAGGAGCTGATAGCTTTTGGAGTCAGCAACATCTTTGGAGCTTCCTTCAAGTCCTTCGCTGCGAGTACAGCTCTTTCCAGGAGCGCAGTGCAGGAGAGCACAGGTGGCAAGACCCAGGTAAACTCACATCAGGTGTCTTTTTGTTCCTCAGCGCAGTCACTTTACTTAATCTTAACCTGAAGTCTAACCATAGAGGAGTTTTTGTCAAATCTGGGACAAAATGCAGTGATGCATAAAACCACAACATGTTGTTTTTACGCTTTAATTTGATTCACATTGAAGCAACATGATATAGTGAGTTAACTAGTGAGCTTTAAGTGCTAGTCTGTGGATTTTGTTAGCTTTGGACAGAGCCAGGGTGCTGTCTTTCTAGGAACTTGAAAGGCTAACCTTAGCATTTTAGTGCTATTGCTAAGTATGTAGCATGTAGTATAGTTTGTTTTCTTCGTGTTTATACTTCTGCTCATTTACATTTCAGAGGAAAATATTGCAATTTTAATTCTGCTTCATTTGTTTAACTTCTTTGCAGGTGAACATACATACAAAACAAATCATCAGTACCATCAAGATATGATGCATTTTTATAGACTACCTAACAGTTTATAAAATAGCTAAGAATTAGCTAACACCAGTAATGGTGTTCCAATAATGTAGTATATAATGGTTAAACTGCTAAAGAGGCCATCCTTCTGCACAATAAGTAGCACTGGCTTGAAAGCTGAACTTTTTGTATTATTAAGTATTATTAACTGTAATATTACTAATTTCAGTTCATTATTAGCTGAACTTTACAAATGTAAAACACATCATCTCCAGATGTAAAGAGTGTAAAGTTAATAGAGCATGCAGGTGCCCAGAGGCCAAATCCCCGAAAACACTGGTAGCACTATGTGGAAAAACACAACTTTGATATGATTTCCAACTTTTTGACCTTAAAAAGCATTCTCGAGACTAGAGACTAGAGAGACAGTTCATTAAAGTCACAGTGACAGACCAATAAAAATTCTAAACAACATTGACCTCTACTGTTTAGGGAGGAGGCCATGATATCCCTCTACCAATACATATTAGATTAGCAAACTTGAAATGGAAAAGCAGAGCAGTGGTATATTTTACAGATGAACTAAAACTTTAGTTTAGTGAGACTGTACGGACTTTGCAGCACAATAAAATTGAACATATGGAAGCAAAAGGAGACTTCATATCCCTAAATTTCTGTTCAGCCTATATAAGAGATGAGGCACCAAGGCATTCTTCATCTCTGTAATTTAACATGGCTGTTCTGTCCTTTTCAGGTAGCTGGTTTACTGTCAGCTATCATAGTGATGATCATCACAATGGCCATTGGATTTCTCCTGGATCCTCTCCCGAAGGTAACCCCAGAATTTCCTCAATCTCACACGTGTTTGGAGTCTTGACTGGCTGAAATCTGACCTTTGACCCATTGTTTTAACAGTCTGTGTTGGGTGCTGTGGTTATCGTCAACCTGAAGGGCATGCTGATGCAATTTAGAGACATCCCATACCTGTGGAGGAGGGACAAACCAGACTGTGTAAGTTCTCACACTCTCTGAGAGTAGTTATAAAGAAAGTTATAAAAAACAAAAAATCTCTGCATTTAAAGACTTATGGTTCCCCTTTTGAAAAACTTTTCTCACCACTTTCATCCAGGTGGTGTGGTTAGCTACCTGTATTGCATCCATCTTGCTGGGGCTGGATCTTGGATTGGCCGTGGGTCTCGGTGTGGAGCTGCTCAGTGTCGTCCTCAGAGCTCAGTTGTAAGTATCTGGTCAACTCTGTACTTTTTCTTTACATGTAACTTTGAAACTTGTTTAATTTTGCTTAAGTGCGCCAATTTATGCCATGCTGGCAGCAAGGATCTGGGGATGGCAATGTTGGTTGTCGGTCCTCCACTTTGGTCTAGGTTGAAAAATTGGATGGACTGCAATTCAATTTTGTACAGACATTCATGGTTCACAGACACTATATGCTAAAGGCTTTGGGGAGTCGCTGACTTTTCCTCTAGCACCACCATGAGGTTCACATTTGGGGTTTTAGCTGAAATGTTTTAGCAACTATTGGATGGATTGAAACAAAATTTGGTACAGACACTTCTGGTACAATACTTGAATATATGATGAAAAGTAAACTAATGAGATTCTCATTCCCATAGCCTCAGCTGTGTTTTGTGCACTATTACCATGTTGTTTCATATAAACATTGACAGCTCAGTGAATAATATCACTTTATTTCCAAAGTTGGAATTAAAAAAAAGGAAAATAGGTATGGATTCTAGACATAGGGGAGCTGAGGTGGTTGAACCCTAATTCCAGGAATTATTAAAAGCTATCAATTTCTAGAACAGTGTGATGCAGACTTGCAGAAGAGAGAGTGTAAGAATATTGACAGAAGTGTCAATGTGATATAAAACCTTCCTTTAATAATAAAGCCTAATATTACTCACAGTTGTTTATCAGTGAAGTGTCTGAACTACATTACAAACTGGATTTAACGGTGACAAACAGACATATAGGTCAGCGTTTAGGCTTCGCTCTTCTGGCGCTGTGTCTCCCTCTTTATCACCTCGCAGGTCTCATTAGTTACGTGTTGCTGATTGTTGCTGTGGCTGCTTTGATGGGCAGCATGTTACAGACTGTTATGGCTAATATGCTGATTATGGTCCAATTATGAGCCAATGTGTATAATAGCAAGAACCATATCTCAGTACACACCTTGAAATGTTGACTTGATTGTGCTTTGAAGTTTTTATAGCTGATACAGGCTGTGGACATGGAATGTGACGTGTTGATAATTTGTTTTAGTGAACAGCCGAATGATGCTTCTCTTTTAGTGCTGATGTTTCCCTTCTTTTTCAGCCCCCGGTGCAGTGTGCTGGCCAACATTAAAGGAACTGATATCTACAAAGACAAAAAGGACTATATTGATGTAAGTCGACGTGTGTGTTCAGTTGTTGGTAGATACACTCATAGACTGTATAAAAGGAGTGAAAATAGCCACTGCTACATCACCCATTGGTTTGTTGCTTCGAGTTTGGCATTTTGGCCGTCGTCCTCTTCATTAAACAAGCTGAAAACAAAGTACACTCACTGGAAAAAATGAACAGCTGGCTCCTGCGAGTGTCTTTTAGTGCTGACATGTTTATGTGACCAAACTTTTACAATTAACGTTAATGAACTGAAAACAGAATGTGAAAGTGTCAATCAATAAATCATTCAAACTTTATTTATATAGTGCCTTTCGAACAAATCTAATGCAACTCAAAGTGCTTTATAAGCCCTTAACCAACCGTAGGATGTTAAAAAAGATTACAGACAAATGCACTCTGACCACCAACAAACAAAAACCTGTAGAAAAAGTGAATAAAACAACAACATAAGATGGATATTTATGATAAAAAAGGCAAATAATGATAAGCAAAAATGTCAATTAAAAACAAGAATTAAATAAATAAGATTGATCATCAGTTAAATGATAAAACAAATAGAATAAAATGAATAATGATCGACAGCAAAATTTTTGATAAAACAAAATTGAACAATATAAATAATAATGACGATGATACATAAAATAGGTAGAAATTATAAAACTATAAAATTACAAAACACAAAAAAAAAGCCAGACTGAAGAGATGGGTTTTTAGTTCATAATATCAAGAAAAAATATAGTAATATTTTGACAATAGCTCCTCTCAGGTCTTTGAGTGTGATGGCTGAAAGCATCATCACTAAATATTTTTGTTCTGCTTTGCGGAACAGCTAAAAGAGGAGATCATGAGGACTAAAGGGGCTTTCCTGGTTCATAAACCAAAAGGTGCAAGGTGCAAGGCCATATAGTGCCTTATAAAGTCATAAAATAATTTTAAACTCAATACAAAAATTAACCAGTGATAAGACTTAAATAGGCCTAATGTGAGTAGGTGTAGGTGTATTGTGTTCTAGTTTTAAAGGGTGCATCGGCCTCTCTGTGCTGCTCAGTGACTGAAGTGGTTTGGAAAGATACTTTGCACAGAAGCAAATTAAAATCAGTTAAAAATCACTCCTAGATTTCTTGCTTCTTGTTGAGTCCTAGTGTATTTAGTCCAGTTTCTCCCTCTCTCTGAGCCTTTGAACCTATGATCAGTACTTCTGTTTTATCCTGGTGGAACTGTGAAAAATTGCATAACATCCAGGCTTTTACATGTAAAATGCAGATTACAGGTGAGTCAGTCAGCCCAGCGTCACCAGGAGACATGGCCACAAGAGATGCCGAGCCTCCTGATGACACTGCACAGGGGTAGCGGTTAAGTTACACTTGCTGGGTGTTACAATATCAAGGTTCAGCTTTACTAAAGTAGTTTGAAATTCATAGGGGAAGACACTGAGCTGTAGGGAGTGATTTATCATGGCAAGTATGTCTTCAGATACAGAATTAAAGAGTTGGAAGTTGAAATCAGCATCAACCAGATCCAAATGTTCATACTGTACGCAGGATAAAGGTAAAAGTACAGTGTGCCTTTTCTGCCGACATATATGAGATCTAATATTGATTAGCCAGCAAACTCTTAACATTAAGAGCCTGGAGGCTTGATACTGTAGTGGGTTGTGGATTTACCAGATAATCTACTGAGCTGATGAGTTATATCAGATCAACAGAGGTAGGCAGTCATGGTGAAATATATTGCACTGAGTTGTTGGCGAGCACCTGAGAACCCGTCGTTCAGGTGTAGTCCATCGTGCTGAAATAAAACAGGGCGGCCCCCAGAAAAGGTCAGAGTTGACCATAAAAGTGACCTTAAATGAACATCAAGCTCTATTGAAGAAGTCTTGAAACTAATAATTGAGACCATAAACTCTTCAGGAAATGTTTACTGAGGTAATAAATCAAGTGAGAAATGGGGTCATTTCCTCATAGACTTCTATGCAATTGGACCTCTTTTTGCAATCAGTGGAGTCATCTCCTGCTGGGCATGAGACAGAAGATTTAAAGTACTTACACAACGGGCTTCACTTATCAGACGTGGAGGCTGTGTCTTCTTCTTTGCAGTCTAAGGCTGCATCAAAAGATTATACCTCTCTAATACTTGACTGTTAGATAAAAAACTATAGCCAGTTAGCTTAGCTTAGCATAAATGTTGGAAATAGAGTAGAGCAGATCAATTTCCCCTGTTTCAGTCTTTGTGTTGAGCTAAGCTAACTAGCTTTGGCTCTGGTTACATATTTAATGGACAGATAAGAGAGTGGTATCATTCTTGTTATCTAACTCTCCTTTAAAACATTTATCGTATTGAATTGTTCTGACCAGTGGCTCCAAAAGGGAGCACCACCTTACAGTATTGGGACCACCAGTTAAAAAAAAAAAGAAAAGAAAAAAAGTCTATATAGTTCTTAAGGGAACCAGAGAGCCTCCATCCTCCTTCTTGCCTGTTTTATGTTTGCATCACACAAGTTGTACTTGACTATGGTTTTGGGTATAACGCCAACAACTCTCTCCAGATATATGAACCAGAGGGAGTGAAGACGTTCAGGATACCATCACCAATCTTCTTTGCCAACATTGAGTTCTTCAGGAGCAAACTGGTGGAGGCTGTAAGTACAACTGTGGCTACAGATTGTGTTGCATTTTTTTTTTCAGCTTAGCTAATTAGTTTGTAAGACAGCATCTTGTTGAATGGAAACTACAGTACCATAAAGGTGCTATTAAAGGTCATGTTGTAAAGAGACAGACTGGAAAATAAAGCTTTATAAATCTTATCTGTGACCTGACCTAAAACGTCTGCCGTACCTCTCATATTGTCTCCCCAGCTTGGCTTTAACCCGCTGAGAGTGTTGAGAAAGAGGAATAAAGCACTGAGGAAGATCCGGAAACTGATGAAGAAGGGATACCTGCAGTGGACATCAGTAAGTAACAGCTTTGTTGTATCATAAAGGTCCCACTCACTCCATTTTCACACTATTTTGTTGGCCTGATGACTCTGTGCAGGTCAGCAATGAACAATGAAAACATTAACATTACTGCCACTTGAAAACCATTGTTAAAGGCAAATCAGTCCTGATAATAATAAAGCAATTATTATGTTTTATGTGTCATTATGTTAATTACTATGCTAAAGGGTTAAAATGAATATACCAAATGTGAATTGATGTATGTTAGGCTCCAGTTGCTAGGGGCAAAATCCAAGCTCCCATGTCATAAATCACTGAGTTTTAGGGTAAAGACTTAAAGGGCAGAAGCAGCATTAATTACTTAATTATGTATAAAATCTATGTACTATGTAAATCTGACACAGCCGTCTGAGATTTACTCGCCAATCAGAAACTCGACCTGCATTTGGTGCTTGGTGGGTGTTAATCTGGACGCTGAGGACTTTATAACACGCCACCATATTGATTTGTGTTCTCAACTAGCCAGTACACATAGCCATAAATAATATGCATTTTTTACCGGCCTTTATCTCAACTAGCAATCCCATTGATCTACATTAAATGTTTACATCAGCATTTGCATAGACTGGATGCTTTCTGCTAAGATGCTGAAGAATTGATATTGTGCTATTGCGATTAGTTTGATTAATAGACACACTGTATAGAGCTTTTGCTTTGTTTCAGCTTGAAATGCTCGCAAACTTTGGCCACTTCCTGTCATTTCCACTGGCCTCTCTCTTCTCTTCTCCCCTCCAACAAGCACTGTTCCACCCCCTCTTCCATGCGCCTCGTTTGAAGTGTATCATGCCCCGTCGTGTTTGTTGAGGTTTTGCTCACTGGCGTCATGTTGTTGTCTAGCACTTCCTGTTTTATCGTGAAACCTAGCTTCCCTCTCGTTTCAGGCCCTTGACTTCCTGGTGTGTTTCCCGCCTGTCTGATTGTCTGCCCCGCCCTGATTGTCTCCACCTGTTCCTTGTTACCTCGTGTATATATTGTCTGTGTTTCCCCTGTCCTGTGCCAGATTGTCTTGTATGACCCATGATTCATGTCAGTCCTGTCTCGTTACCTTGCCTGTTGCTCACCTTGTCGACTTAAGAGTCTTTTTTTAAATTGATGGAACAAAAGGACAAAAATCAAATGAAAATAATCCAGTCTGTTCCAAAGTACAGTAAAGTGGCCACAAGTAGGCGACAACAAACAGTAGAGCTTGTAGCTGCATGATTCAGCTTATCTAAAAGGCTACTTTGGACTGAAAAGTTGACATACAGTATAAAACAATATTGGCTAAACTGGTCTCAACTGTCTGCACCTATAACTTCAGTATAAATTTAGCTCTGTTTCGTCAAATGCATGAACAATATGTTACCTTTACAGACAGGCTTCCTGAGTACGTCGCATGGATCAATGAATGAGTCAGAGGATGAGAGCAACATGGAGGAGCTCGACCTGCCGACTGACTTCAAGGGCCTTCCCGCCCGGATCGACTGGAACGCCGAGCTTCCCGCCAACATCATTGTCCCCAGAGTGGACATCCATAGCTTGATCCTGGACTTTGCTGCGGTCTCCTTCGTGGACATCTCTGGTCTGAAGGGACTCAAAACGGTGAGTGGTTCATTCGCAGCAGCGACAGACGCAGTTATTTTACTGATGTTGTTTTTCTCTAATCGCCTTTAACTTTTGCAGGCGTTGAAAGAGCTGGTCCGGGTTGAGGTTGAGGTCTACATCGTGGCTTGTGATCGTAAGTGTGAACCCACAGTATTTAAGTTTAGTACTCTCTGTGGAGCAGATGCTGGTTTTTGCATATCATGACATCATGATTTGTAACAATGGATTTTATTATGAAGGACTTCTTCCAATAAAAATGAAAGATCTATCTATGAAATGAATCTATGAAAGCAAGCACCCATCATTTATTATTACAGACGCAAACAGCTGCCATTGCTTAGCAAGTTCAGGTCTTCGAAGTCATTGCTCTGGTCCTTTTTATACTCTACTAGCAAACTGGAGACACCAGAGGGCCAGAAGAGTTTGTTTTTTGTGTGAAGTGCATGCACCAAGTTTGCAGAAGCAGCATCACTGAGTTGGGAAAGGGGAATTTGGACTTGCAAAATAGCTTCCAGTTTTTAAAATGCACCAGTGCTTTCTTTGTATTGTGCCCTTACTTTAGCAACTTGTGCATACGCTTCACTGAATGATGGTGCATCCTCAAATGCTTTCTGTCCCATTGTCAAGCATATTTTTGTGCATTTAAATGTTCAGTTTGGGCATTTGCTGCCAGCTGACTGGTATTACAGTAGATTATAGCCCAATTAGTCATAATCTCTATTTAAAGAAGGACAACTTTGTCTTTGACCTAACAGACCTCTGAATGAAGTACTTAACTTCTTCTCTTTACCTGCAGCTTACATCCTGGAGAAACTGCACGACTGCGGCTTCTTTGACGATGAAGTTCAGCCGTCAATGTTCTTCCTGACCCTGCATGACGCCATGCTGCACATTCTGGAGAAACATCCTCAGCCTACAGAGAAGAAATCTGACTTGGACAGGGTAAAGAAGACAAGGCGCAATATCTGGAGGAGTCTTTTATCTGAACAAATTCTGTATATTGGTGCTGTGAATATGACCTTAACTCTTCGTGTTGTTCTGCAGATTACAACAACAGTCACAGTTCACCACCCTGGACGCCATGTGAGGAGCAGAGATAGAAATGTAGGTGTACAGGTTTCATCTCCTTTACTATAACCTTGTCCTATATTTAATGCTATTGGTTGATTATTCTGAGACAACGCCCTCTGATCAGCAGACAGAAACTACAAAATGCACCAGAGTTGGCCATATTCATTCTTCAAATGCGATGCCTTTAAGCTTTGATGGAAACCCGACTGAAACACCACCCTTTCTTCTCACACAGGCTCCAGATCCAGAAACCAAGTTCTAACTTGTCCATGAGGAGATGGGGATTTCTGGGAGAAAACCCGAAAAAGACCAAAGAAAGAACATGTAAATGTTTTACCAATCATGCTGTACAATACACTGATGGAATGAATCACGAGATACTGTTTCTGACAATCTAAGTTTACAAATACAGAATTTACTGTAATGTAAGAAAACAAATTTCATGCTATTTTTTGTTTTTTATGCTGTTTATAGTGAATTTGTAGAAATTTTAGGTGCAATATATTTTACATGTTGTAAAGTTATTATTATTGTCAATTCACTTTTTTTGGCACACTGTTCTAACAACAGATAAATAAATAAATAAAATAAGTATCCTTAAATTTTGTTTTGGCCGCTACCCTCGCAGACCATCATACTCACTGGATACCAAGGCTGGATTTCCAATTGTCAAAAACTCTGCTCATGTGCTTCCTCAGGAACAACTGTCATCACACTCTGCACTGTGATTGGTGCATTTAAATGTGACATCACATTTTTCTTAACAGAATTTAGGGACTTTTGAAGCCATGTCAGGCTTGATGGTCTGAACAAGCAGCTGAGTTTTTGATCTTCATAGATAATATCTAGATCACTTTTTTTTCCTTATTCAGTCATGGATATTTAATGCCATAGAGAAATACTGAAGATTTTAAAGCTGAGTTTTCAGGGGCTTTAATTGGATTCCTGCTTTAATGCCTGATGTTGAAGTCTTGAGGAGGATCCCTGTATCAGAATCTAGACTAATTACCACAGACAGAGGACCAATCAGGCCATAGATTTTCATCCAAACTGCACCTACTGCAATATTCTCTTTGTCTAAATGGGTTTACATGGGCCCTGAACTTCTCTTTTAAATTGCTGATGAACCTCATATTGTCCAATATCACACTGTCACAGAGTTATACAACTATTGCACCTTCTTTGAGTTCAGTATTCCAAGTCAGTGCTGCTTTTCTTACTCGCATCGCGTCAATTTATTTTGCCACACTGTCGGCGACCAACCAGGCGTGTCCCTTCTCATGTGACCTCACACGAAATATGGAGCCAAAGAGTCGACAGCTACATATTTGATTTTTCCTCACTCATTAACTATGTTGCTGGAGGGAAAGAAAGGAGAAAAGATCTGATTCTCTGGGATCATTTTTTAGCCATATACAAAGAAAATGAACATTTCACATTGAAAGTAACCAATCCAAAATCAACATTTTAGAAAACCCTCTCATCCGTTATACCCGTTTGAACCTGACTGAATCAAAACAGAAAAGGAAATGAAACGGCATATGAAGACAACGAATCATAAATCTCCTTGTGTTAATGATTGAGCAGTGTTAAGACAAAACTGACAGAGGCATGAGATTGATCTCTGATCACAGATTAGATACACAGACTCACAGCCCTTCACAAGGAAGTAACGGACAAAGGTTATATAGGGATCTATCTCCAGATCCTCTCATATTGCACTCGGATTAGATTCCTCAGACATCTGAGGCATAAGATGGCGACTCTGAGGAGACAATATACGGTGGCCAGACCTGTGTACTCTGAGGACAGCTTCGGTGAAGATCATGAGAAAGTCTCCAGGCAGCGCAAAACCCTCCTGGACCATGTGAAAGAGTATCTGACGTGAGTGAAGCCCGGTTCTCTGTAACTGTCTGATCATGATCATGGTTTTGATGAAACTGTATGTGAGGAAGAGCTTTTTCCTTCTGCTAAATCCAGATGCGATTCCAAACGCGCCAAGAATGCAGTGCTGTCCCTCCTGCCCATCATTGGCTGGATGAGGATCTACAGAATTAAAGAGTGGCTGCCGGGCGATGTGGTGTCAGGGATCAGCACCGGGATGGTGGCCATCATGCAAGGTGAGGAGCAGGGCGGAGAGAGAGCCCGAGTGTGTCGTGGGTGCATTAAAATGCGTTCAAAAATTTGGCTCAAGATAAGATAAAACTTTATTGATCCATGAGTGCAGTGAAATGAAAGAGTCGCAGTGATAATTACAATTATGTAAGTGTATTGAGACACACATGATAAAAATAGTGTTATTTGGCGCTGGTTTAAAACCAGAAGCAATAGATCAATATTTATTTATTTATTATTTATTGGCTATTAGTATCATATTTGTATTTATATAACTACGACAATTAATGTGTAATGTTGTTTGATGCAGCCCTGGTTATCTGAAGGAAGCCCTAAAGCGAAATTAATTTGGACATGATTCACTCACTGTGGGGCATTTTAACGCTGGCATCATGGTCATGCAAATGGCACTTTTGTTTCACCAGAGATATTCACTGTGAAAAGTGTTATTGAAATCTTCATTCTCCCTCAGGACTGGCCTTCGCTCTGCTGGCCTCCCTGCCTCCGAGCTACGGCCTCTTCACGGCTTTCTTCCCCGTCCTTACATACTTCTTCCTCGGCACTTCGAGACACTTATCTGTAGGTATGTCACGCCACGCTGAGCCGCTGTTGAATATTTGAAATATTTTAAAATATTTCTTCCCTTGACTTAGACTCTCCAAACCCAGACGGAAAAAGCACTTTGATCAGAATTTATATAAATTGAACTTTGTGAATTATCACTATTTTTCAAAATAAAACAGGTTTTTGTCATCAAATATCAGTTAAAGAGGCCGGTTTGGAAAAGTTTATAAAACCGTGTCCTCCCACCCCTCCACATCCACCTTCATGCAGGCGCTTTCCCAGTCCTGAGTTTAATGGTGGGAGCTGTGGTGACCCGCCTGGTCCCACCGGACGGACCAGCGGCCAACATCACTGCCTTTGAAGGCCTGACCCCGGACCAGCAGAAAGTCATGGTGGCGTCCTCTGTGACCTTCCTCATGGGGATTTTCCAGGTAGATTTGGCTGATTTGATACCATTCCAGCAATTCTATATTTTGTCGGAAAGATTTTAAAACCAAACATTTCATTTTTCTGTCCCATGCAGCTTGCCATGGGTGTTCTGCAGGTCGGCTTCATTGTTGTGTATCTGTCCGACACTCTTGTGTCCGGCTTCACCACAGCGGCTGCCGTCCACATCCTGGTGTCCCAGCTCAAGTTTGTGTTAGGGTTGGACGTCCCGGGCCTCAATGGTCCACTCGCTATCATATCTGTAAGTCCAGGATGCATCTGAAGGTCATATTATGTAATTTGAGATTTGGAGCTGGCAGAGAAAGACCACTTCCAGCGCTTTTATTATTCAGGCAGTAGGAGAATAAGGTAGAGCAGGAACAGAGGACATAAACTACATTTTGAGTGGTTGACTGAGACTTAATCATGCTGCTGAGTAAAACGTGCCTTCTTTTGCAAAGACCCTGGAGAAGGTCTTTGTCCAGATCACCTCCACCAACATCTGTGACCTGGTGATGTCCATCGTGATCATGGTGGTGGTGTTCATTGTGAAGGAGCTGAATGAGATGTACAAAGCCAAGCTGCCTGTTCCCATCCCCATCGAGGCTATCACGGTGAGAGAAACCATCACATCATCATCACATCACACCGACATTAACCATGGCTCTGTTCAAGTGTCCCAGTAAGCCATGACAGTCTAACAGTGAGTAAGCATAAACATGAACAGGATCGTTGAAACGGAAGCACCAAAATACAATTTAGCCATCATTAATGTTATTATTTACACCTGCACTTCAAACCACAATGAATGGAAACCAATTTGTGCCGATGCTTATAGCTCTCTCTCTTTTCTGTTCACAAAGACTGTCATAGCTTGTGGGGTGTCCTATGGCTTCAACTTCAACGAGAGATACGGCGTTGACATTGTTGGCAAAATGGTTAGTGGGTAAGTATCAAGCTCTGCGCACACAGTACATCTGTGCATTAGGAGTCAGAAACAAGCTGACTGTTGTCAGCTGTTTCATCAGGTAACTCAGATCCACTAGTGGAACAAATACTCCTTTGCTTCAGTAAAACATGTAAACATGCTTCATTACATGTGACAGAATGTGATTTAAAATCCTAATTCAACAAAATAAACAATCCTGCATAAGCATTATCTTAAAATGTGAATGGTAATATAAGTCTGATCTAATGTTATTCTTCAAAAAAGTGAATGATATTGCATATGACATTATTAGATTGTTAGTACTGACGTCTCAGTGTCAGTACTGTACTGCAGGTAAACTGACTGCTGGTTGAAGATGAGCTTGTTTTGAATACTATTGATTACTTTGCAAAGATAAGACCTTGTTCATCCCCGGCCGGGAAAATTCGAGAGGGGTCATGAGATGAATCTGAGGTGTCATGAGATGATTAAAGGGAGAGGAAAATAGAAAAGACTATTTTTCTGCTCCACAAGTCTGGCTTTTCTCTAGCATTAAGGCTTTTATTGTGAATTATTGAATTGTTCGCCTTGGACCGTTATTTATATGAAACCGTATGAACGTTTTGAGGCGACGTGTCTCTCTGGTGAAACTGACAACTCATACACATATGAAACAAGACAAGGATCCCCAACCAGACGCTGCGTCTCTGTCAGGAGTCAGTAGCTAAAAAGGTTGGAAACCACTAGTTTAATCATTAACAATGTCATGTATTTAGAAGTGTTTTTATGCATGGTCTTAATATTAAAATTAGCTAGTAATGACTAAGTAAAAGTACAATTCTACCCTCTGTAATGTGGTTGAGTGTAAGCTCAAAGTAGCATAAAATGGAAATACTCAAGTAAAGTACAAGTACCTGTAAATTGTAGTAGGTAAGTCATGTAAGTAAATGACATGAAATGTACTTAGCTACTTCCCATCAGGTCCTTTAAATGCTCATTATAACACAATCATCTTTCAGGTATGAGCCTCCCAGTGCACCCAGTATGGAAGTCTTCCAACAGAGTGCTGTGGAGGCCTTTCCTATAGCCATAGTGGGGTTTGCTGTTGGTTTCTCTGTGGCCAAAGTCTATGCTATCAAACACGATTACACCATTGATGGGAACCAGGTGAGTTACATATTGTATATGCACACTGCCTATCCCTTCCTGGCTCTGACAGAGGAAAAACAGTTAATTGGTTACTGATTCAAAGCTATAATAAGAATAAGACTCATAATTTTGGTTATGAAGATATAAAGTGACATTGAGTATTGCTTTTATCTCAAGGTTGGACATGTAAAAAAGGTGGTCAGACAGAATCATTCAAGTCAAAACAAAAGGAAAGCTTTTGTTGTCAGAGTGCTAACTTCATATTTTACCGTTCCATCCCAGGAGCTCATTGCATTTGGGGTTAGCAACATATTCGGTGCAAGCTTCAAGTCGTTTGCAGCCAGCACAGCACTCTCCAGGACGGCTGTGCAGGAGAGCTCAGGAGGCAAAACACAGGTCAGAAAACAAATCTCATGTGTTTCCTGGGTCACGAACTTTTATTAGGTCACTATGCGCCGTGTATGGTGACCTACTTTGATTTTAAAACCCTGATTCCAAAAAAGTTGGCAAGCTGTGTAAAATGTAAATAAAATCAGAGTGCAATCCCTTGTAAACAAATGAAGTAACACCCTTTATACGATCATGTGTTCACAAAGTGGTGAACCTCCCTCCATCCTCCTTGGTGAACCACTGAGCCTTTCCAGGACGCTCCTTTCATACCCAATCATGATGCTATCACCTGTTACCAATCAACCTGTTTACCTGTGGAATGATCCAAACAGGTGTTTTTGTAGCGTTCCACATCTTTCCCAGTCTTTTGTTGCTGCTGTCCCAACTTCTTTGAAACGTGTTGCTGCATCACATTCAGAATAAGCAGATATTTATAAAAATCAATGAAGCTGATGAGGAAAAACATTAAATATACTGTCTTTGTGTTGTTTTCAATTGAGCATAAGTAAAAAAAAAGGGTCAACAAATGATCCCATTCTGTTTTATTTTTATTTTACACAGCATCACAGCTTTTTTTAGCATCAGGGTTGTAATGTCGGCTTTATACAATCCACTTTATATCACATTCTCTTCCTTCACCGGCGCATTATAAAGAAACATTAACTTTTTTACAAATGCAGATTGCAGGCATAATCTCAGCCATGATGGCGATGATCGTAACTGTGGCGCTTGGCTTCCTGCTGGAGCCACTTCCCAGGGTGAGCCTCTGCTAATGTGTTCATGTTACTTTTATATGAAGAGAGAATTTTCAGTTTTTGTTGTCATGCGATTGTACGTCTGCGGGTCTTTTTTTCTTATACATTCCCTTAATATTTGACTTCACTGCAGTCTGTCCTGGGTGCCTTGGTCATCATCAACTTGAAGGGCATGCTGATGCAGTTCAGAGAAATCCCGTACTTCTGGAGGAAGGACAAACCAGAATGTGTAGGTGTTCAAAATGTCTTACAGGTCACTGGCAAATCTAAGGTGTGCTCTATCTACCTTTCTTGGCCCAGTCTACTCTCTGTCTGTGTTTGACCGCGGGTGTTTGTCTGCAGGTGGTGTGGGTGGTAACCTGTGTGGCTTCCATCCTGCTGGGACTGGATCTTGGCCTGGCCGTGGGCCTGGGGGTGGAGCTGCTCACTGTCGTCTTCAGGACTCAATTGTAATAATACTGATGCCTTGTGACGGCCGATAATTTGTTTTTTGATATGCAAACTGGCTGCAAAAAGGAAATAATGAGAGAATCGTGGATTTGCTGTCGTGGATGAAAAACAGCATCAACACCCCTAATATGATATATAATTATACATGATAAAGCAGTAAAAATGGCACATGTGCGGTGTGTCATAGAGTCCATCCCCTGACCTACACTGTCCAATATACATGTTGTTCATGTTCTTCTAGCCCCCGCTGTTCTGTCTTGGCTAACATCCCAGGGACTGACCTCTACAGAGATCGCAAGGATTACCTAAATGTACGTCAATCTGTTAAATGAAATCAAACAAGTTTCAGTTCATGTCGTCACATCCTTCTGAATCACCTTTGTTTTATCACGATGCTTCCCTTCTCAGATACATGAACCAGCGGGTGTAAAAATCTTCAGGATACCCTCGCCTATCTTCTTCGCCAACATTGAGTTCTTCAAGGACAAGCTCGTAGAAGCTGTAAGTACGACACATCTGCTCTCGCCTCTGCTTCAGTTTGCTTTTCTCTGGCTGTCAGAGAATGTAATGCCAACACTTGGTTGTTCCAGGTTGGGTTCAACCCTCTGAGGGTTTTGAGAAAGAGGAACAAGGCTCTCAGGAAAATCAAGAAACTCTTGCAGACGAAGAATCCTGACATTACAGAGGTGAGATCTCAAATATACTAGAAACCGCTGCACCAGTGAGCGTGTTCTTCCAAAGAATGCTTTAAGCCTCCTCTCCTGCATGTGTCCAACAGAAAGGCTTGGAAGACGTACTCAGCCAGATGGGTGACGAGGGCTACATGAACACGGAGGAGTTGGATCTGCCCACTGATGTCAAGGACCTCCCTTTTCGGATAGACTGGAACGCAAAGTTTCCCGCTAACATCAGCGTCCCCAGAGTGGACCTCCACAGCCTGATCCTGGACTTCTCTGCCGTCTCCTTCCTGGATATCTCTGCTCTGAAGGGACTCAAAACGGTACAAAATCATTCAGAATCATTCACGGTTCAATTAATGGCAGCGAAGCTGAAAAGGATGTTACCTTGATGGCAGGCCTGTCAAAAAGTGACAAATCCCAAAGCCCAAGGCTCCATGCTCAGCTTGCCCGACCAACAGTCCAAAACCCATTCAATTCCACTGCATGCAAAAAGATCAAGTATAAGTAGGTGTCCTCATGCGGCCTAAAACCTCACTGTATTCCCCACAGGCGCTCAAAGAGTTCATCCGTGTTGATGTGGATGTTTACATTGTTTCTTGTGATGGTGAGTTCAACACTACATCCTGGCACCGCTGGTGACGCGTGCACACTGAGCATGAGGCGAATTTTGCCCGTAAAACCCTACAACCTGCTTCCCGTGTGTTGACAGTGTACATCCTGGAGAAGCTGCACAGCTGCATGTTCTTCGATGACGAGCTCCTGACCTCCATGTTCTTCCCAACCCTTCATGACGCCATGCTGCATGTGCTTGAAAAGCACGAGGACAACGGCAAAGACAGAGTGGTAAGGACAACTATTCATATCTATCATTCTTTGTGAACTGGGCTTCTGGATGGACGCTTAGTATTCTTAAGTAGACAAACATATGCGGTAAAATAGTGATATGAATCATGGAGCTAAAAGAGTTTAGCGTCAGGATCATCATCAGAGGTCATCAGGTCACTGTAATCAAAGGTTTCATTTCCTTGATATAATTAGATGCAGACTATGGAAGATTTAAAATGCCTAAATAAAAACAAATCAAAGACATAAAGTGAAATACAATTGAAATTGTAACATGCATTTCTGTTTGATGTGTGCCTTCACTGTGTCGTGATTAAATAAAACACACACTTAAAAGGACATGTATTTGACTTCTTGTCTCACATAACTGGATGAAATGTTTCGGATTATCTATTTTGAACATTGTCACATTGAAATCAGACCACAAAGTGAAGAGTTAGTGTGGAGTTCTGTATCTCAGAGCTGTCTGGCAGAAGGAGGTATCTTGCTCCACAACAAAGTATGAATGGATCAATGGCCCGATCGCTACCATCCTCAAACCTCATGGCGAACAAAAGCACCCCTTACATAATGCCGTTAGAAGGTTTAAACTTTACTTATATCAAACATCTCTCTTATGATAAATTGTGACAGAAGCAAACCACCTTGGACCAAAAACGAAAGAAACTCCTGACTTTTAAAAGAGTAGATAAAAGTTTATAAGTTCCAATCAATCCAAGCTTTTACAACTCTGAAACTCATTTGACTTTTTATTTTTTTGCAGTTAAAAGACACCCAACTCTAGAAGAGCAACTGAGCGAGACCATGCAACCACAGACCACAAACTGCCTTTAAATGAAGTGTACTATTTTAATCTGCTGTACTCACTCACCACTGGACAATATTTTGGAATTTAGTTTTTCTGCTAAATAGACTCAAGTTTAAGTCTTTTGAAGATTTTTAAATCCAGCCTTTGTTGTTGTAGTTGTTACACTCTCCAGTAGTGTCCTGTTTCAGACAACTGTTTCTTTGACAAAAATGTTTTTCAAGATTAAATGCAACATTTAGTGTAACAAATAAACGTGTTAATTGTATTTTCTTCAAAATCTGCAAATGTGTGGCATCTACATGGTTAAAACCAGCCTTCACCATCAGCAGGTTTTTCCAAAACGACGATTTTTGAAATGCCACCTGAACACAAGCTGAATGTATGGACTAAGGTAACAAAGCTGGAAAAAGTGAGGCATCAGTGTGTGGTTTGAAAGAGAATAACCTTCGTACAAACCTTGAAAAGGTGTACGTGATAAAACAGCCCAAAGACGAGAAAGAGCTGCCAAAGTGTCAGCTAATCCCTGACAGACGGGAAGCACAATGTCCTTCAATGTTCATGATGCATGACACTGGCCAGTTTTAAGCACTAACCATGTTGTGTTTTCTCTGAAAAGCAAATAGACAAAGACACATGAGAAGAATAACTCAAGCTGCGTATGAGCTATGAAAGAACCAGAAACAGCCAAGGGACCAATAAAATGTCTTCTAAAGACACACACACACAT
The DNA here is from genome assembly GCF_017976325.1 of Chelmon rostratus. Classification (NCBI taxonomy): domain Eukaryota; kingdom Metazoa; phylum Chordata; class Actinopteri; order Chaetodontiformes; family Chaetodontidae; genus Chelmon; species Chelmon rostratus. The sequence goes on along the minus strand of NC_055679.1, from coordinate 3,411,143 downwards.
TTGGTGACTGTCAAGTATCTTCTTTGATAAAACCTGTTTTAAACATCATAATTAAATGTCCTCTTACATGCATAAGATGTGCATAACCACAAAAGCTTCATCAGCTGTCACATCAGACAAAGATGAGATGACAATTTTCTGTTAAAAATTTATTGAGACATTGTTGGTGTCTTTCAATGAACAGTACATACATGTGAAATCAGCTGACATATATACAGAAATATTTACCATACGCTATTTAAAAAAAAAAGAAAAGGGGGACATTCCTGCTCTTCTCCAAGTCTATTGTATGTTCAGCAGGAAGTTCAGTACACTTAACTAAAATGTGCAGCACATACACATTTGCTTTGGGGCAGTTTTATCAAAATTAACGTCCTACATCCTGTAACCCTGAGGTTTACTATCACATTAATCAGACAAGTGGTATGGAACAGAATGACACAGACTGTTGCCCATTCATTCATTGGCAGTTTACTGATAGTAAGGCCGGTAGCGGCCCTGATCTGGGTGGTGCGGTCCAGGCATCTGGCCCTGGGGAGGGGGGCCCTGCATTCGTGGCGGTGGGGGCCCTCTTGGAGCAGGCCACATCCCAGGACTGAGCCCTCCTGGCTGGCTGAACGGGGGGCTGAGGGTGCCCTGGTCTTCAGGGAACTGTTGCATGGAGTTGGGGTTATAATGATGAGGTGGGGGGGCGTTGACAGGGGGGCCACTGTGCTGTGGTGGAGGTCCTGGGTGTGGGTGGTTCATATAGGGCGGCATCTGGCCCATGATGTGCCCTGGTGGTGGAGTGATTGGTGGGGGAGCTGTGGACATGGGGGGCGGAGGGGCCTGGTTGTACACCATGTGTGGCGTCCCAGAGGCCTGGGAGGGATGCTGCATGGGGTGGCTGATAGGAGGAGGTGGGGGAGGTGGAGGGCCGAAGTGCTGCTGCGGTGGTGCCATCATGTGGTGAGAGTGGGACACTACAGGCGGCTGGCCAGGATAGTCCCCGGGGTGGTGGTGGGGCGGCTGAGCAGGGCCTGGCCCGCCAGAGTGGGGTTCCCGAGAGGAAGAGGAGTCATCTTGGATGGGTACTGTGATGAGATTGCTGTGTTTACGGGTTGTTACCGTGGCAATACGGAATGTCTCGGGGCCAAGAGCGGAGGTTGGGGGCGGGGCTTCATGAGCAGTGGGTGGGGGAGGCTGACTGTAGGGGTCATGACTGCTGTGCTGGAGCGGGTTGGGGAGGTGGACATGGTTTTTGGGTAAGTGAGGTGGATGCACACGGAACCGGTCGGGGACCTCGGATGCAGGGGGAAGGTGCACAGGCTCCTGGCGGCCGGAGGAAGACTTGGCTGCCCTCATGTGGCGGTGGTTGACATGGGCCTGCAGGTCACGCTGGGACAGGTAGGTGCGCTTGCATCCCGGGACAACACTGCACATGTAGAGGGAACCACGCTGGCACTGCTCGATACGCTGCACTGGGTCTGTACAGTTGTACAAAGTGAGGCTGAAAACACAGGGAAAAAAGTTCAGTGACAATAAGTAGTAATAAAACACAAGAGGAGGAGCTGAGGAGCGACCCCTCTAAGAAAAATACTGTTCAGGTTCAGAGAATATTTCAAAAACAGCTGTGATCTAGCACTTAATAAAGGCTGTTAAAACTATGAGAAATTGCAATATTCACCACAGCACATTTTAATAGTTAAAATGTCTCTCAAAGAGCTCACCCAGGGCACATCTTCTCTCCTTTCTTCTCATGAAGCAAAGCACAGTCGTAGCAGAAAACATGTTTGCACGGGATCTGAGGGGTCAGGCGGAGGAAAAGGAGTTAGTGTTACACATCAACATATCTCTGTGCCTGCCTGTAGAGAAAGGTCAGTTCACCAAAATAAGATAAGATCATCCTTCATTGATCCTCCAGAGGGGAAATAAATACATAAATACATACCATCCGGCCATATAGCTGAATAGGAAGACCACATTTATCACAAAAGTGAATTGGTACTTCATCCCGTTCTCCAATCAAATTTAACTGTTGGGGAAAAAAAAACATCAAAATCATAAGTAAATAATAATAGATAATTGTTTAAACCAGTGTGACATTACTTTTCTGAATGTCTGCAGAGGAGACACCCTGTACTGTGTGGCAGACATTAGTGAGAAAGTGTTATTAATAACCATCTGAAACCACTGCATGGACTGTTGAGTGGTTTCACTCCCCACATGTGATGTACCTTATAGTCCCAAAACAGTGCCTGGGGGAATCTCCTTTGACCTGCGAACACATCACCAGCTTTAGCTCCACAATCAAACCTCTCCTCCTGCTTGAAGCCAAAGTTATCTGTAACAAGAAAGAGACAAGTATTAATGACACAATGCAGAAAAACCCAGGCAAGTGGTGTTAATAGGCAGTCTAATTCTAGTGTCCCCAAAGCAGTAACCAAAGCCCTTGATAGGGCTGGAACCAAATGTTAACTTATTGATAATTATGGTCATGAAGGTAATTCATTCTTATGCTCTGGTGGTGTAAAGGAAAAATGCATGGTGTCGCCACAGTTTTCACTTTTAAAAAAGGGGAAAACGGACATCAACAACAAGCATGGCTAAATGCGAAAGTAGCACTGCTCCTTCCAAAAAATTAGTGTGGAAGTGGTTTGGTTACAAAAGATAAGAAACCACGGCAATATGCAAGAAGACTCTAAAAGGGGAGCAATACAACAACTTCTTTCACCACCTCATGCAGAAGCAATTGGTGAGTATGAGGAGAGCTAAAAATCCGACCAGGAGAGCTCAACAGCTATTGAGAGTTCTAAACCAAGCAGACAAAGTACATGGGTTCAGCATAGCATCGCCAAATCTTTGGCAAGTGTCTGGAAAGACATTACCGAAGCAATCACATTTTGTTTGGCTAAAGATAAGATGCAGTTGAGAAGGAGGGTTTCACACAGTTTATTAAAGAGTTGAACCCAAGATATTGCATTCCTAAAAAGGAAATTATTTTCAAAGACAGTAGCCCCGGACATGTATGAAGAATCCCGTGGTACGGTAGCAGCTGCACTGTCTTTTGCAGACTACTATGCATCGACCGTGAAGATATGGTCAAGCAAATCTACGCAGCTCTATCTAAACTTGACCATGCACTACATTACCAGTGAATGGAAGCTGTGCAGCTCCTGCTGTATTCGCAAACTTCGTGAAATACTCATGAACTTTAAATATGCACACAGTCTGAGTCCCACTAAGAATGCTCTCTTTTAGGTACTTAACACGTTGTACGAAGAGGCATGGTGTACTACAGACTGTGCCTACCATCTTCTCCAGCCTCACTTTTAGATGGCCTGCTGCCGGGTCTCTGGGTGCGGGGCAGAGGTTTGCTCCTTAAGGGCTGCTTGGATATCAGTTTGATGGGGATTCTTCTGCGAACATCTGGGCCACCCAAACTCCCAGAGCCATCACTTCCTTGAAGATCATTGTCTATTGGGGAAAAAGGCAAAGTAGTTTAAAATTATACAGTTACTCAACCAAGACTCAATTACATGCCAACATTTTGTCCACGTTATACCATTTTGATATTATTTTGTGATTGATGATTAGTATAGATTAACATAAATGACCTGGCTCAATGTGGAGTTTCTAGTTATGTTTCTTGCAAAACGAATGAAAAGAAATACAGCTTTTTATACAGAGGGAGGTTTGCTTGCAGGAAAAGATACTCGAAGTCAGGATGTACAAATGCACTATGACGGGGCGTGTGATAGCGGTCCTTGCACATCCACAGGGGTAGGAATTACATTACAGATCGACAACATGTTACTAAGGGACACGTTTTGGATAAAATCCTCACTGCCAAAGCCCTCATCCCACCCCTGGTAGACCAAGAAAGACACTTTAGTTGGTGACACACGATAACATCTTGAAACTTTGAATAACCAGCTACACTTGGGCTATGAAGTCCAAATTCATCTGTTATGACCTTAGCGATCAGGCTTTAGGATTAAAAGACAGACAGCTACGGGGGAATGACTCACTCGTTTCAGCATGAAGGTATGTTATTAGTTATGCCAGCTCTTACATCTTAACTAGCTTAGGTAGCATTATGCTAACGCTGGTCAGGTTGCATTCGCGCCCCAACTCAATCGCAGCAAGCAGTTACGGCTACCAACATGTCGAAAATGCAGCATTTGCCGTTTAATATCGTAACTGTGTAAACTCGGTTGCTACATTGCATGTGACCGTATAGATTCACTTATAACTTCACGTTAACTTTTGGTGAACACAAGTGCTGTAGCGTTACTCCCACCGTTAGCCTGTTTTTAGCTAACGTTAGCCCGGACCATGCTATCTTTAACGTTGCTCTGGAAGACAACAGGATGCCGTAGCAAACCTGCCGATTGAGAGTATGATATGTCGTTATCCGAAGAGCTGGTACAGCAACAGCTGTAACTGCATAGTGAAAAATATATCACATAAAAGTACTTTGTTAATGTCGGCCCTACTGGGCTTTTTGCTTACCGCTTTGGTCCATGATCCAACGAGTGAACACAATGCATTGTGGGATAGATGAGGAGACGAGGTGAAGGGAGAGGAAAGGAAAGAAGAGAGCAGGAAAGGAACATAAGTGGGGAGAGCGCCGAGAAAGGTGTCAGATGATTATATGAGTTGAGAAAATAAGCAAAGGAAAGAGAAAACAATAAAAAGAAAAAAAAAATCAGGACATCATTAATAAAAGGCAAGTTATCACCCCTTTCTTACATAACTGTCTAATAGCTTAGAGTCAGTTAGGTGGAATATTAACCTATTCGGATGGGAATTGAAGTTTATTTTTAAAACAAAATAAACTACATAAAGAATCACTTTTCAGCATTTTCTATTCATTCATATGGTTTCATATTATATTCAAATTAATATTTTCTTGGCTGTGGGTCAAAAAATTGTAATAAACAAATTTATGCTCTGATATATATAACCAAAGCAAGACTATAAGCAAATTTGAAACTTACGCAATTGACTACTGAATTGTGTAATTGAATCACTTCTTAATACCTAATATTGAAAATGAAATCCACGTGGTTGTAATGAAATATTTATTTTGAAAACCATTCATCTAAATTTAGGTGCGATCATTTGAATTCAACTCTTTTAAACTTCCAGAAAGGTCATATTGATATCAAATCTTTTATTTTTTATTTTTTAAGAGATCACAAAGTCAAATATTCAAGTTTCTCAATTTCAGTTGATCATTTTCTGATCTAAAATTTAGAGCCCAGTCACATTTTTTGTTGGACTGGTGAACCTCACACATCATAACTGAATATGAAAATCTGGCCCACCGTGGGTAAACAATCAAGACTGGACGAGATCGATCACCCCTTTGAGCTATTACGTTACGTTCTGTCAGTCATATGATCCAAGAAAGATAAGCTCAGGTCAGTGACTGGAAAACTTTGCGACCTGAGTTTTCTGATTTTTTTTTTTTTTTTTTTAATGGCACAACTTGAAATTAACCTCTGAAAATTTCGAATCTCAGATTCAGATAGTTGGATTTCAATGTAAAATATTCAGTGATAAATTTAAAGTCAACATTGGCTTAGATTTCGCAATTAGATATATGGTTGCTTATGAAATTTTAATTATTAGAGGCCTTATTTGCTTCCGGACTCATAACTTGTGTTGGATATTTGTTAATTCATATATTATTTTGACTTTCTGAACTAAAAAAATCAGTGTTCATTGATCAGTAATGGATGACTGCTGCCTTGAAACCCCTCGCCTTTTTAACCCACTTCACCGTACTTATTTTATTTTGCAAATCTTCCTGTCCTGATCATCATTCTGCTAAATACAGTGTGCACTGCCCGAAGTCAATGCACGTCCCCGCATAGGTCTACTGCGCGCTCTCGTAACCATGTCGCCATTTTGATTCGAAAAATATGACTGAGTTTTTCCTGCTTTGTATGCTAAACTTAGCCCCGCGTTTGAATAACTTTGTGCGTGAGTACGAACAATACACTCTATATTTATAATAACAGGTAACGTAATTGCTATTAATATCAAGTAACCATTAATGTTAGGGAACCGTTCATTTGATGGACTTCAAAGCCACATTTGACTAACGTTTGCTAAGTTGAGCTAGCTAACAGTAGCCTGTGCTGTCGCAGACTGACCCTTCAAAACAAATCACTATTCGCTCACGGGCTAATGTATGTTAGCCAACACAGCTAGCTAATAGTTAGCTGGAAAGCTAGTGACTTAGTGGCTGGCCGCTTGACGAAAAAGTCCACCAACAATTTAATACAGACGGAAGGAATAGCAGCGGACTTTCAATCAAAGGGTGAGTTTTGGACAGAAGGATCGTCATGAGTTTCAGCAACTAGCACACGTTAACTTTGGTGCTTCGTCGACAAAGTTGAACCTAAGTTGGAGAGCTATTTAAGTTGGCTAAGTCAGCTCAGCACACGTTAACTGTTAGTAGCTAATTAGCTTACGTGCTAATCAGAGGGAAGGAGGAACTACCGTTAACGTTAGCTAACTTGATAACTTGGTGCCTAAAAAAAACGCCAGTTAGCATTGATTAAGACACCAATGTTGAGTAATCTACTAACTTTGTCATAGGAATATGTGTAGCTGTTAGATCATTTAACGCTAGGTAACAGTCGCTAAGTTACCTTTAACATTTATAGCTGGGTACCATCGAGATAAACATAACTTATTTTCCAATGGATATGTCCTTTAATATACTGCAAATCTTTTTGCAAGTTAAATATTATCTAATAGCTAACCTTAAAGAGCTAAGTAGTTAACTCCTAGTGTTCTTGACTGCAGCCATTCGGGTCTAGCTAAGGCCAGTAGCAACGACGCCTTGCTGAATTACTGAAATCAGGCAACCTTGCACACCATCTAGATTTGTTTGTACATCAGTTACCGATGGATAAAAAGAAAGGGACCTCGACGAAACGACGGAATATAATTAACCGTGAGGAATGTAGTTAACGTAATGTAAATATGTTGTTTTTAAAATCTTATACCACTTGGTAGTGGTGCCTCCACTGGAGTTGAAGTAAACAGAAATCTGAGCTCCTACCGCAAGTCAGTTGATGTGCACTTCATGCCAAGGCTATGGCGGCTCAGTTTACATTTCTTTAGCTACACATCAGTGTGTCTCCCATTGTTAGACCGTCTTAACAAATGGGGGCCTCACATAAAAAATTACGACAAGCTAGGGATGCAGATACCTTTTTTTCAGTAGGTTGATCTGTGGTTTGATGTATCATTAGCTGTCACATGTTGTCACTTCTCAGGTGATCGAAGTTTGAAGCGATGGCTTATTTTTGTTTGTAAACAAACCAAAGGTGATCAATAATTTGATGTGAATAAGCACCATGAACTTAATCGTGCATTTGTAAAGGACTATTATTGAACCAGCTAAAATCACCAGAGTTTATTCGAATAAGGAAGTGTCTCAATATTGTGGGACCATCATCTGTGTATCAAACATTAGGTACAGGTCTGTTGACCAAATTTTAAAACTTCAGTGCAAGTAAGCAGCAACAGGCTGAGTAAAACTGTAGTTTTTGTTTGTCCTTTGAAGCACACTGTTGCAGATGGGTTGATTATTTTTAGTTCATGTTGTACAAGGTATCTACAGTAGTACGACATGCACAACTACATGACCAATGGTGTACTGTTGTACTAGGTATCTAGTATAACATGATAAACATTCAGTCATGAATTACCAGTTGCATTCTTTATTTACATTCAGTAAGTGGAGAACTCATGTAAAAGTGCAGGTGGAATTTCCGCTTGCCTTATTTCACTCTATTTAACTTGCCCAATTACAGACTATTGTTAGCTGACAACATCCACATGTATGCCCTTTATGTCTGCCATTGTTCCTCTTTTCATCGTCTGTTATATGTGCCAGTAGACTGTTTTTGTTGAGGTTGCCTCTGGTGGATTCTATTTTGGATATAAAGTCAAGCATTTGCTTTCCTGCTCAGTGTCCACGGGGAGTGTTCAGCGGGTTATTATTGCACTTGTGTACTCTGTAAATGTATGCCAGATGGACACTGCTGCTGCATGTGCAGGCAAGGGTCCTCCCCAGGAAAAAAAGGAAAAGAAAAAGGAGGAAGCATGTTGCTCAGAGAGACATGTTACCATTGACAAAGCCAGAAGACGTTTTTTTTTTTTTTTTTTTTTCACTGCTGGTGTGTTTGGTTGTCTAGATTAGCTGCCACAGTAACCACATGAGGGGAAAAAAACTAAACATACTTACATAGTCACAAAAGCATCAAATACTTGTTCTCCATCATTTAAGATGCAATACCTCCATCTGAAAGCAGGCACAAAGAGTCCAACACAGTGCTTTTTAAAGTACTTCTTAAAAATTATATTAGGTCAGCAACTACCAGTTATTTTTATTGTTTATTAAACTGTTAATTATGTCCTTGGTTAATTGATTGTTGTTTGGTTCATAAAATGTAAGAGAATATTGAAAAACGTTGATCAGTGTCTCTATAAGATGAAGTCCTCAAATGTCTTCTTTTGTCCAAAACCCAAAGAAAGATATTCAGTTTACTGTCATAGAGGAGTGAAAAAAACAGAAAATATTCACATTAAAGAAACTAGAATTAGAGAATTTTGACTTTATGGATGCACTGTTTGGTTTTTTTTTTTTTTTTGTTCATCAAACTGAAATATGCATTCTGTAAATTTGACTATTAGAGATAAAATTTACATCATGATCCTCTCTAACATCATTAGCTGTCAGTTGGAAAGGCACCAAGGCCACAACTTAAAAATAAGTAAATAACAAAAACAGATAACAGAAATGTCAGTAAATGCTCCAGACTCAGACCTGTTAATAATTCCCGAACAAGTGCAGCTTGTGCTCATGTATACAGGGCAGGCACAGCAGACTGACTAAAATACACACGTATAGCAGGGCTCGTGCACTTTGACCATATGCTTAAATCCTGCATTCTCTTAACTAACTGTGGTCACATATCTGCAGCAATAAACACTCCTATAGCATTAGTTATGGCTTTGGCACAGTGGAGAGGACTCGCCCTCCAATCTCTTTATGTCTTGTTTCACTAACTCACATATTCATGTGATTGTCGTAAACTACATGTTGGAAGTGCTCCCGCAGACATACCCACTTCATCTGAAGGATATCAGTATACAGTTTTCGTTCAATCCGCTTATCTTTGTGGATTTTCGTGTAGTTAAGCACTATATCGTGACGCTCCTATACGGAGGATCTTCCAGCTCTGGTGTCTCGTGTTTGTGTTACAGATGGCAGCAGCACTACATGAGCTTGAGTAACCTGGTTAACCACTTAAGCTGACTAGCATGCTAGAGCTGATAGACAACAGCTGATGCATTGCCAAAACTTTCTGAGTAAAACTCATGCTTAAGAATGTCTGCATGCGACAACCAAACATTGCACCTTCTGCTTTGGGACGACACAGCATCACAATGGTGCAAAACACCAATACAAAACATACACTATCACTTGTCATGTATGCATTCAAATACATAATTTGTACAGACGTAGAATAACATTTGAATGGTATGTGAACACAGTGTCGTAAAATCTTGTTGCACAGTTGATTAATCTCTGCTGTTTTTTTGTGACATGCAGGTTATGGTGAGCCTCTCAGCGTCTCATCTCCTAAAGAGGCCTGCGTTTTAAGAGGAGACCCATGCTGATAAATGCCAGGCCTCACCACACTCTCTGTCGTCTGCACAAACACAAATGCCTGCCTGCCCGTGGGGGAGGTCTGATTAAAGATATCCACATTTCATCCACTGGTATGTGTGAGCACTTTGCTGTTTGGCATTTCCATCTTTGTAATTGTATGTGTGATATACATATGGCTACATTTACCTGTACCATAATAACCGAACTGTTGTCCTTATTGTAAATACTTTAATCTTTTAATATTTTTATTACCGCAACTATATGGTATATGTGTTGTCTATAGATCTATTAAATTTTAAACTTACATTTAAATTTTGTACAACACAGTTTAATTTGTGACTGAAGACATCACCTCTAAGTTATGTTACAACATCAGGGTTGTCAACATCAGGTCTAGTATTTAACCAGATACTTACTTATTCTGTTATTTTGATGACGTTGACCTCTGTGGGCATCAGCATGCAAATTTAGCAGGAATATGGGCTGTTCTTTTAAAGCTTAACATGAAAGATCCAAACAGTAGAGCATGTGTTGTTATTCTTATTGCAAAATCCTGCAAAAACTTCCACTAAATCTTACTTCCATGAAAGTGTATACATGGCCAAAATGACCCACATTAATGCAGCATAAATTGGAATACTCATGTTAATGTGATCATACTTAATGTAATTCAAAAGTACTGCAATTCCTGTAAGGACATTTTGCAAGTGATAGTGCTATGTTGTTGTTACAGCTATTATTGGTTTAATCCCCTGGTTTACATCATTTGTTTACTTCATTTTTCTCCTCTGCTTCCTTCCCCACCTACGCATCCAATCTTCCCTTCCCTTTTCTAACCCTTTCTTTCATTGTTCTCATCACTGCTGGGCCTCTTTGTGCTCCCTCAACCTCCTTTAACCCTTGTTTTTTCCCCTTTACTTTCCCTCCCTCATCACTCTTCTGTCCAATGGCCCAGGGCTGTGTCCCCTGTCCCAGCGGCCACCATGTTTTGGAAGTTCGATCTGCACACCACCTCCCACATCGACCAGCTGCTGGACAGGGAGGACGTGACGCTGAGAGAGCTGATGGAGGAAGATGACGTCCTGCAGGAGTGCAAGGCCCAAAACCGTCGGCTGCTCCTCTTCCTCTCCCAGGACCACTGCATGCAGGAGCTGGTCAGCCTCATCACCACAGAGCCGCCTGCTGACCTGGAGGAGAGGAGTCGCTTTAAGTGAGTTTTCATTGTCATTAGATGGAGACATCAGGGCAGCATGAACTCAGTTCTTGTTCTCAGTTATTGCTCTTACTTCAGTTCTTGAGACAAATAACCAAAAAATATTTTAGGTGTATTAAAAATGTGAAATCTTTTTTTTAAATGACAGAAATTATGAATTTCAGTTGAATAAAGGAATGATTTCCTACTAAACCTGCTGTTCTTTATCTGGGGACCTGGTATTATTCATTTGGATTAACATGCATTAAAATATATTCTTGTCATTCTGTACTTTTATTCATATTTTGTCTGAAAAAGAAAAAATAATACGACGTAATTTGTTCTCGAGCTGTAGCTATTGGTTGTGTTTCTGGTCTGATTTTGTGTATTTATCCTTTTACAATTTATTTGATTTAATTTAATCAAATTTGTTTTGACCTCTTTTAAACTCATCAAGGCTCAGATCATCAGAAAACATTTCAGAAATGCAACATGAATTGTACCGAGACTCCTTCGTTTTGTTTTTTTTAAAGATTTCCCAACATCGCTTGTGAGCTCCTGACATCAGATGTGTCCCTTATAAATGATAAGCTGGGCGGGGAAGAGTCTCTCCTTGAGATGCTCTATCACTTTCTGGAGCAGGATCCACCCCTCAATCCGTTATTGGCCAGCTTCTTCAGCAAAACCATCGGCAATCTCATTGCCAGGAAAACCGAACAGGTACACTGAAAATGATCATGAAAGGGTTTCTTGATCAGAGCATCTAAATAAGCAATAAGATGTTGAAGAGCGCACATTCTGCTATTTGGAGCCAAAAGTAATGTGCACTTGATGTTTTCCAGGTGATAACTTTTCTAAAGAAAAAGGAAGGCTTCATTGGTCTGGTGCTGAAACATATTGACGCCTCTGCCATGATGGACTTGCTGCTTCGCCTCATCAGTTGTGTGGAGCCTGCCCCCTTGAGGCAGGAGGTCCTTCATGTAAGCTCTCTAAATATGTCTTTGTGTACTTCCATGAGTAAACACCAGCTAGGGGTGGGCCGTATGCTGGTTTTGCCATGATCACTGGTGTCAAGTTTTGCAGAGACATGGATTTTGCAATACCGTCATTACTGTGATAAATGTCTAAACATATTAAAAATAAAAATATGCCTGTGATAACATGGAGGTAAAGGGCTACACGTGTACTCATAGAACTGGAGTTATATCCAGTAAGTACTATTTTCTTTGCTATAGTGCTGACTCAGATAACACAAAGATGTAGAAGTTAACAAGACAAGCAATGTAGGCCAATTTCTCTGTTGCTGGCTGTAAAAACCAACACAAAAGTCCTCATCTACTCCCACCATTCAAAGAAGTGAAGAGCCAATGGATTAATGAAAATGTCCCCACAACAACAACTATTTGAGTATACATGTGCTAATCATTTTACTTCGGACTGCTATGAGGGCCATTACAAAGCGTTTCAAACCTGAAGCTCAAGAATGAATCAATACTGACCTCAATCTTAGAACCTGTAAATTTTTATTGTGCCTGAATGTTTATTTTGCTGGTTAGCCTGTTGAGTTTGGCGCTGGCACATTCCACAGCTAATATGCCAAGTGGTATCTGTTGTAGACACAGTGGAACAGTGTTGGCGTATTTAATGCAAAGCCTCATTTAAAGCCAATTAAATAACCAGAGTAGAAGCTTGGATGTCGGAAACTGTTTTTTCATGTTGCTTTTTTTGTAGTCTCACACAGCCGGTCCTAATGTTATCTCCACACTTCATACTGCAACACAAGCCCAGCTGATTCGGTTGTTGCAGGAAAGCCATACGTACCATACTGTACCATATGTGACAGTACTTGACAGACATGCCCTGTGGTATATTGACTATTGTACTTAAATAATAAGCTTTGGGTTTTCTGCCAAAGTGTGTTATGTTGGTATGTGTTTCTGTCAGTGTTGCGCAGTTACTAGTTTAACTACATTTCTCAGTGGCGTGATGGTGGCGTCGCTGTTTTCTGAATCACATAGCTTTTTAGCAGCTAAGCTCTGATGCTCAAAGGTACCGGAGCTTTCTGCTGTAGTCTGAAATGAAACCTCTGAAGATCAGGAAGTGACGCCACCACCATACATGGACGTGTATGTGTAGCCTACAGAAGCACTTACATATGAAAGTGACATCACACCCCAGTCCTTGGGCTGAGGCCTAAAACATCTTTGCTGCAGGGAATACAGACATACTTGATGGAAATATGGCAGAGGGTGAGGACAGAGAGGAATTGATCCTGAGGGAGTCAGGATTTTTGTTCTAGAATTTTTTATCATTATTATTCACTTCATTGAGTTATTGCACTTTTCGTTAACAGCCTGTCCTGCAAAAGTACCCAGGTCTAAATTAAGCACACCCACGTGAGCACAGGTGCATGCACACACGTGCACATAGGTGAACACACACTCGACAACTGCTTATTTTAATTATGCGCTGCTTATGTTTTTTAATTTGTGTTTCCATATTGGTTTTGAAGCAGTGAGAGTAGAGAGCACAGCTTGTTTAATTAGTTATTGAACGTAACATTTTTGCCTGCTCATCAGTTTCACTGACATTTTTATTGATCACTGAGATGGCACTGACTTACAATGAAGTTGATTCAATGTTTCAAAAAAAAAAAAGCACCTTCACATGTTGCTGTGCATTTGTAAATCTACTTGATAGACATGCCCTGTGGTACACTGACTGTACTTATATAATATACTTTGGGTTTTCTTCCAAATACATGCTGCTGAAATGCCTAATCCGACCCCTTGTCTAACTCTGAGAACGAATCACTTTACATTTAATAGTTAACCTACATTATGGGGCAGGTTTCTCCCTCCAAAACACATGTATTCCTGGATCCTATTCATTGGAGGCAATAAACAAATCCATTTTGACCGTGATATAATACCATCACTGTAAAAGGTGGAAAGAATACTGTAATATAAATTATAGGTCATATTGCCCACCGCTAACACCAGCATTTAAGGTATCTTAACACTATTCATTTTTTCCCCCCCAGTGGCTAAATGAGGAGAAGTTGGTACAAAGACTCACAGAGCTCATCCATACTGGCAAAGATGAGGAGGTGAGTGTCAGGCATGCTGGGAGTTGACCTGTTACAATGCTGTCATGATGATCTCGCTATAATCTGTAATTTCTAATCTGTTAATTTCTGTGTTCTATTTCAATGATTTACTTTTCAGAGACAATCAAATGCATCCCAAACGCTTTGTGACATCATCCGCCTTAGTCGAGACCAGGCCAATCAGATGCAGGAGAATATGGAGGCTGACCCACTATTGGCTGTACTAGAGTCGTAAGTTTACAATGACTGTTGATTAAAGTTGTAAGAGGAAAAGTAAATCTCACCTGTGTCCAGTTGCTTGTGTTATTTAGAGTCAGTGCGTCTTGAAAATTGTCTGACTGCCACACATTAGAAACAAAAAAGCCCCCAGACTGGTTTTGTGTGACTGTCAAACATGTTGGTTAAGGATGTCACATAAGTTATACATTCTTTTCATGTTTCTTTGTGTCCTTTGAGTGAGTTGAGGGTAGACTCTGTAAAGTTGGGACAAGATGTTTGTGCTTACATGTCAACACAAGCAGGGATTGTAAACATACTGAAACACTCCTATGTTGCCATTGCACCAGATTTGCACATTTTTCTAATCTGTATTGGAGTATTCTCAACAAAAAAAATCCCTCAGGTTGTAGCGTGTATGCAAACACCTGTTAAATAGCCATCACCATCAGCTAGTTTGTTTTTTAATTTTGCCACCGCATGAACCTTTGTCTTTCAGGCAGGAGAGTGTAGCGGGGCTCCTTAAGAACATGTTTGAGGGCGAGAGGAGCGAGGCTTCCATCGTTAATGGAACTCAAGTGCTACTTACCTTACTGGAGACCAGGAGGTCTGGGTGAGTCAGCGTTTCCTGTCCAGCCTTTAACTGTACATGTTGCATGCATTAACATTTCATAGTTTCAAGTAAGGAAGGAAATGCCTTTTTTTGTATAAGACCTTTCAACAGCATTATGTCACAAAGTGCTCCACAAATGAAATATGGCCAATGGCATAAATACAGACTTGGGAAGAATAGAAATAGTAAATAGAAAGTAGAAAATTACACAGTGATGACTCTGAACTGTTGGAGCTTGACCAGACATAGTGTGCTAACATTTTTGTCTGCTTGTGTCTCTCAGGTTGGAAGGGCTAATGGATCTGTATTCTCAGGGTTATGAAAGGTCTTACACTGTCAGCAGCAGTATTTTAAATGCCATTGAGCCCCATTTAAAGGACTTCCAGCAGCTTCTTCTGGATCCCCCCAAGGTAAATCCATTGAGCAAGTAAAGCAAAATACATTCCAAACATAAGTCAGATAGTTAATCCCATCATTTCAAACAGTATTTTCTGACAGTTGACTGGTGGCAACGCATTATATATCCTTATCTTTAAAAATACAGCAGTAGCTGATGGTGAATTGGCATGATGCACTTGCACTGTCATACAACCTCATTTTTCCTCTGTGGTGCAGTATTAGTATTGAAACTTGACATACTTTTCTTGTTCCTTCTACAGAAAAGTGCAATACTGACGACCGTTGGCGTTCTAGAGCAGCCACTGGGGAACGCCCGCCTTCACGTGGCCCGGCTTGTGGCCGCCCTGCTGCAGACCAGTGCCCCCAGTATCTGTCAGGAGCTCTGCAATCTTTCCACCATGAACCTACTACTGGTAGGCTAAGCCTGGCTTGACTCTGGACATTGAAACTCTGTCGCTGCTTTTGCACGCATAGTGAGCACGATGTGTTTGAGCTTTAGAGTATGCTTTGTCTTATTGTATTTGCGCGTAATGTCAGAAAAAGTTGCATCAGATTTGCACAAGGTTGGCAATGAGGCTGGGAAGCTCTGATTACCTTATCACGCCACCTGACCAAAGGGCAGAGGGTGTGACTTATTTAGACCAATTTCATATAAAGTTATTCAGCTTAGTGTGTTGTTCAACAGACCAAGGATTCAGACCCTCCACTTTCGCCCATGCGTAATGGACAATAGACAAGTGTCCATTCATCTCAGTACTGCCCTTACATGCAGTCTTTTGCTGCATGTCACTGACTTTGCTTCACATCCCTCTCTCTGAATAGGATCTGTTCTTCAAATACTCCTGGAATAACTTTTTGCACTTCCAAGTGGAGCTGTGTGTGGCGGCTATCCTGAACCATCCTTCCTCAGAGGAGCGGCCCAGTCCAGGCCTCCAGAACCACGACGGGAAGCCAGCAGCATCCAACCCCGAGGTGCAGGGGGAGGCAGGGGAGACAGGCAGGACCAGTGACCCACAGACCTCCATCCACGCTACCCTTGTGGCACATGTAGGTGGCTGAAGCAGCTTGATGTCCTGAACTAGCCACTACACCCAAAATTTTGTTGCAATGTTTTGATGTTCCTTCTTGTTTATTTCCACACGCCTCGTCATTCCATGTTTCTGTTGAACTCTCAGCTGTTCCAGAAGTGTCAGCTGGTACAGAAGATCCTTGATGCCTGGGAGGAGAATGATAAAATTCAGTAAGAATGTCTTTGCATCCATAGCGTAGCTATGTGCTATCCTTTGTACTTCTGTAGCTGCATTTTTTTGCTTTATGCAGGTCTTGTTAAGTATTTATTGTGGTGCTGCATTTTTGTGTTTTTATTTTAAAGTAAAGAGAAACATATGCAGTGATGTTTAAACTGGTAAATTGTTTTTGATCAGAATCTTCTCAATACCTAGACCTCAGCAAATATTGTGCTGTAACATCGGAGCATTACAGATTTGTTATGGCAGTGCAGTTGTGGTTTCACGGTGGAGTTATTTTGCCACTTGAAGCTAATGGTAAGTGTGTTTCTCTCAATCTCAGGGCTGAGGGCGGCACCAGGAGAGGCAACATGGGTCATCTGACCAGAATTTCCAACATGGTGGTCCAGAACCTGGAGAAAGGACCAGTACAGGCCCAGATCACTGACCTCATCAAAGGTTGTCATATACTACAATAGTCCTGATTTGAGATGAGTCGACATATCTGGAAAGTCAGTGAAAATGAATATCTCTGCTTTTGCAGAGCTTCCAGAAGACTGCAGAGGTCGCTGGGAGAGCTTTGTGGACGAGACCCTGAGAGAGACTAACAGGAGGAACACGGTAGAGCTGGTGAGATGTCGTTTAGTAGCACTCAGGTTCTCCCGCATCAATAGCTTGCTCTTAACTTCCTCTCCTTTCCTCTTTCTCAGTTTAAGCCTGCTTGTAATCATGACAGGACCAAGCAGCCCAGGGCAGTGTCAGAGCAGCCGTCATCAGCTTCTCACCAAATCAGATTTTTTATCTGATATTTGTTATTTAATAAATCTAAAAAAGGAGCAACAAAAGTCAGAAGTGTTGTTTTAATTAATCAACAACAGTAGTGGCTCAGATGATACTTAGTATCAGAAGTGTGACAGCATCCCTCAGTGAAGGTCGCAGGCTGCATTGAGATCTGATGATATGTTTTCAAAGGAGAAGGAAACTGAAGTAGGCATGTTTGCAAATTATTATTAGTGGATTTGCAGCATTGTAGGTACTGTGGTATTTA
Source organism: Chelmon rostratus (assembly GCF_017976325.1). Taxonomy (NCBI): domain Eukaryota; kingdom Metazoa; phylum Chordata; class Actinopteri; order Chaetodontiformes; family Chaetodontidae; genus Chelmon; species Chelmon rostratus. The sequence goes on along the minus strand of NC_055679.1, from coordinate 3,393,655 downwards.
AGAAGACTGTTAGTCTGAATGACTCTTACTTTCCATGGCGAAGTGTTTTGACAAAAGCTCAGTGGTATACTGTAGGATGATGGAACATCTGTTATTGGGGTGTTGTAGTTTCCAACAACACTGAGGGAAAATGATTATGCCTCTGCGCCTGTGACAGCCGTGGCTCACGAACATGATATCTCAGGAACACGTTGAGGGAATTTCTTCACACTTGGCACAAACGTTCACTTGGACTCAATGTTGAACTGATTCGTTTTTGGAGGTGAAAGGTCAACGTGACTACACGAAACACATTTTTGACCATAGCTCAAGAATTCATCTTCTAATAATGACAAAATTTCACACAGATGTCTCATAGGATGAAATGATGAAGTGATGGCATTTTTAATCCAAAAGGTGAAAGCTCAGCTTCACTGTGACATCTAAATGTTCTGCAGCAACACTTTTCTGGTCATTATTCAGCACCATCACTCATATTTCACATTGACGTTGAACTGTGTATTATACTGTTGAACACTGTTAAAAGTTCATCAAACCTCTGATTTGATTTGTGTCGTGCAGGTAAGCACCCACAACATGCACTCGTCTAGTGAGGATGATGACATGGAGAGCCCCTTCCCCAACGACCTGTCACTTCAGCAGGTACGATGCACACCACCACGGAAACAAAGTGACACATCACACCTCTGTTGCTTGTAGTAATAAAGAAATATCCATCTTTAGTAACCTCTTATATAATAATATTGCCCTTTGACCTTCCCAGGCCTTCTCCGACTATCAGATCCAACAGATGACTGCCAATTTTGTGGATCAGTTTGGGTTCAACGATGAGGAGTTCAGTGAGCATGATGAAAACATCAAGTACGTAGTAGAAGTCTCACACAGTGCGTTGCCCTTTACAGATTATTAAAGGTTTCTGCATTCACACAGCAACAAATCCTCTACACCAGAGCTCAGAGACATTTCTATTGATTCTAAGTTACACTGTGATTTTGTGTCTGTTGTAGTATTTGAATACTTCAGTGTAGGTGTCTTATTCTTTCAGTTATCCCACAGCGATCACCTTACCATGCAGGATGTTTGCTGTTAGCTTAACATTTCTCTTGTTCTCTCTCTTTAGTGCCACATTTGACAGAATTGCCGAAATAAACTTCAATCTAGATGCTGATGATAATAGTGTAAGTAAAAATGTGTTGCTATCAGTGATCTTAATATTGCAACTATTTATAACAGCTGTTGATACTGTTGAGTGTTTTCAGGTGTAACATAATTTAAAAAGAGACATTGGTGATCTGTGTATTAGACACTGTCACAGGAGGAATTATGACGTCATCTAAGTGTCTGTTTATACACAGGCCAATGCGGCTGCTTTTGAAGCCTGCTGTAAAGAGAGGATACACCAATTTGATGATGCTGAAGAAGAGGAGGACATTTGGGAAGAGAAGGAGATGAACTATGCAACACAAGCTAAATCCAGAACACGGTAAACCTCACAATGAATTTCTAGCTTTTCATTTCCTCGTGGCAGTTTTCAGTACATCAGATATTTCCGTCTTGTGTCTGTAAACCCCTTCATCTCTCCTCAACCTCATTCTGTTGTCACTCCCTTCCAGGTTTGGGGTCTCCCAGACCTCAGAGGGAGGCTCCAGGAGCAGCATGGAGAACGGAGGCAGGGAGCGGGATCGCGGATCTGAATCCGATGAGGATGAGGACTCTGAGCAGAACACATCAGATCCAGGTAGATAAGATGACAGCAGCCAAATGTCATGTAAACTGTTGAGCAGCCCTTCAGCATAGGCCTCTTGTCTTAGTTTGAAAGTCTTTTTATGGTCTCGTTTCCAGGTCCAGGCTGGACAGCAAATTTCAGGGACTCTAGAGGGACTGCAGCATCCCAAACCCCGGCAGGGTGGGACAGCTCATCCGGGAGTGGAGCAGAGACGCAGGAAACTGGCTGGGCCAACTTCACTGAGTTCCAGCCTTTCTCTGGGTGAGAAGCAAACCGGTTCATTCAAAGAAAGTCTCCTGCGATGGTTGTCAAGGAAAAGTTAACAGAATTTGCCTTGCCTTTACATCTGATTGGTTATAGGTTTAATTAATACAACAGACTCACTATTAGTTCCACTCAAAGGAACTTTCCCAAGGCACCAAGAATCTCTTGAACTCAGGAACTAAACATGCATTTTAGGGTTAGCGTTAATAAATTTAGTTCCTGTATGATTCAGGTGGCAAAAAAGTCCCTACTGCTGTAGTACTTTCCAAAGGTTTCTGTTGTCTTCTCGGCTTGTTTCAAAAGAGTGAAAAGAGAGAGAGAACAAGCTGGCAACACGAGCAAATGAGGAAGAGGGAGCACTGATGAGCATTAACGCAAATGAAGGAGAGGCAATTTTTTTTTTTGACAGTTTCACAATATTTGTGTTCCAAAGGAGAAATCATTGAGCAAACCTCAAGCTCTCTCACTCAACTTTCCATCACATGTAACTCAAACCACACAAGTCTCACAACAGAAAATACAAAGAACAAAGGGCCTGACACGATGTTTTTCTTGTGTAAAAATATAGTTTTTTAACCGTAGGTGTAATTTGCCTGATCTTCACGCTTCTTCAGATACAGACCATAGTGCATCACACTGTGTGTGTGTGTGTGTGTGTGTGTGTGTGTGTGTGTGTGTGTGTGTGTGTGTGTGTGTGTGAAATGAACCTATGGGCTGACATGTGTAACTGGTCAAAAACGCTCGATTAACCGTAAACCATGAACATCCCTAGTTAAATTGGTTCCATAGTTCCTGGAACTTAAAGGTTAAAAAGAGGTTTATTTAACTGATTGACCTTCTATATCAGAAAGAGTTGCTGTTTTTGGCTTGAGCAGAGGAGGATTCTTGCATGTGACCTATAAAGTGTACAGGACAGTTTCAAATAGTCAGTCAGTCAGTTATAGAGTGATTATTCCGATACACCTGTCTCAAAAAAAGTGACTGTTTGTTTCTGGGTCTCAACATTTGCTAGAATAAAGGCTAAATATTCAGAGAAACCAACTTAACATTTGTCACTTATAGTGGATTTGTGTGTATGTGTGAGTTTATGAGAACCCAGTTCCTCCACCATGTCACATAAATGTGCTGTGGCTGCTGCAAATGGTTTGAGTTTCAGTGCAGGGAGAGAAACAAAAAGCTTGTCAACATGAAGGCGAGCAGAAGATCCGGACGACACGCCGCACAGTTCAATGTTCAGTGATGTCATATGGATACCCTCGATCGAATGGCTCTGTAGCCCACAGTTTTTTTTTTTTTAACACGGTGTGTGCTAGGCAACAGTTCTATCGTCTTATTACCATTTCACAAATTGAACACGGACCACGCTTCAGAATTACACAAGAAATACAGTCACAAAAATGAATGTTCTGTCATTCTTTACGCCTTGTTAACACGGTTTTCTTGTTGGTTCTGTGCAGTACAGAGACGGATCCCAGGTGCAGCTCTCCTGTGGACTCGGGCAGCAGTGATGCAGATAAACAAGCCAAACAAAACCACGAGAAGAGCGGTGAGCATTGACCTGCAGCATCAGAGCCTGTTGGAATGCACGTTTCCAACGTAAAAAAATGTCTTCATTGAGCCGAAGAACGCCACAAACTCATTTTTCTGTGCTTTGTGTCGGCAGATGTTAGTGCCTCGTCTGGCGCTTGGCCGGTGGGAGAAGGGAAGAAGGCTCCACTCGTGGCCTCGGACAGCAGCTCCTCCGGTGGATCCGACAGCGAGGAGGATGACAAAAACGCCGGCGCTCCTCCTGCCGCCACCGCAACCTGTGCCCCCGGCAACAAGACAGCTGACCTCAAAAGGTTTGCATCTTTTAGCGGAAACCCTCCCTGTCGGATGCTGAGCGGTAAAATCCTCTGTTGACCGGTCCACTCTGCAGCCACACACAGAAAGCTGCTGTGTGTAGAAACGTCTATATTTGAAACATAATTACCACATGGAGGTAATTATGGACTGGACTGGGATTTTCAAATTGCTGGATTCATTCAGTTTTGCCTTTCCCAGGAAAAGTATATCCTGGGAGCTTCCCTAGGACTCAAACTAGAGCTTAAACTCTGAGTTTTGCCTGTTCAGAAAGTAGAGTGACAGACATATTATTAACACTGTTTGCTTCCCCTGATGACTCACACAGTAACACACAGTTCTACAGCTTCTGCCCCTTTTTCTCCTCTTGTAATGAATGCTGATCACCAGCACTGTCGTTCAATATGTCCACACACATCTAAACCAGCTAAATGAAGTGCTTTGTTTATTCAGCCCAAAGCAGAAAATGTTTTCTTTTGCCTTATAGTGGGGGTCAAAGAGAAGGAGGGAGACACGGTTGACTGGAACCTGTAATATGTGCTGAAATTGTCTTGGAGTGGAGTAATTAGTAACTGTGTGTGTGTGTGTGTCTCCCCGTCCTGCAGTGAGGAGAGTCCGGTGTCTCTGGAGAAACTCTCTCTGTCAGATCCTCCTAAAGCGTCAGAGCAGCAGCCTGCTGAGGATTCACCTGTAACCACGCAGACTGACAGGAAGTGAGTGGCTGCCTGTTGACAGTGAAATAAGAACAAGCATCCATGATGGCAGCGGGTGGGGGTGGGGGGCAGCGACCCCATGGGGCCAAAAACGTGGACAGCAGACATGTGGTTGTGTTTACATTCCATGTTATGGGCCTTTTTTTTTTTTTTTTTTAAATAAAAAGCTATTTTCTGATGTTAGACCAAATGATGACTCAGTTCATTGAGATTAAACGATGGAGGAGCGAGCTCGTTACCGGCAGCTTGTCTGTTCAGCTTCCGGCACCTGCAACATAAACTTGGGTGGGGAAAGTGAAAAGACAGCTCCTCCATCATCACCACCACTGAGGTGCCCTTGAGCAACGCCCTTAACCACAACTGCTCAGAGGCTTGAAGATCAGACTGCGCTCGCACTGAGCGGCTTGCAACTGTCTGAAGGTGATCAGGGTGTTTCTGAAAAGGAGAGAGTTGCAGCCCAAGTGGCGCACAGGAAGCGGCTCCAGCTGCAGGAAATAGTTTTTGACAGTTACTGACAGCTTTATTCTCTAGTAAACATGTTTGTATTGTGCTGAATGAACAGTCAGCCGTGAGGGCTGAGCCTGACTCTCCACTCTGGAAGAGATACAGAGGATAGTTTGTCCTTATTCCTGTGTGTTTAACAGCTAACCCCACATTTCTGCGTGTATGTGACTGTTTCCCCTGTCATCCCAACAGAGAGGAAACGCCACCGCCCCAGGAAGTGTCGGTCAATGGGCCGGTGTGAGCGCGAGCTAACTCCATCGGCGACGGCGCCGCGGACTGTCAGCCTCCTCCAGAGTGACTCCCCTAAATAACCTCACTGCAACTACGGTGTTTTTACTGAATCACTCTGCCATGTTATTGGAACTGGACACTGCCAATCAACACCAATAATGAGGTGGCGGAACATGGAAAACAAACAACAACAACAAAAAAAACAACAAAAAAGAAAAAGAAGAAAAAAACGAATCCAACAGACAGAACGGAGTGCAGAGGAATCATCTTCAAAGCCTTTTTTCCGATGTTGCACATAATTCTGTGCAGTTTTAATGTAGCAGCGATCTTTGAAACGACAGAATCCGAGGGGTAACATCATCATCCTTATTTTTTTATGACCTGAAAGATTTCTCTCCTACTCGTTCAAAGCTGTTGGGATCCCATTGTTAGGGATTTGCCATCGTCACCCCTGAATGGATAGCACAGGCTAACTTTTAACGATGCCTCAACAATAAATACCTTTTCTTTTTCTTTTTTTTTTTTTTGGAAAACATTTTTTTTTTCCTCTTCAAGCTTAAGAAAAAGCACTTATGCAGCCATTTACTGTACATTATAGCACAATGTAAGTGTTCTACCCTCATCTCTGCTGGCTGTCTTATCTGTCCGCTCACCCAGATCAAGGTTTTTATCCGTTTTTATTTTCTCTCTCTCTCTCTTTGGTTGCTGTTGATGAAACATCTCTTGTTGTCGTACATCACCAGGTTTCTGAATGTTTTGAAGGAGGGTCTGTAGGAGGAGGAGGAGGAGGTCGATGAACAGAGCTCTAATAGTATTACTGTCTTTTGCTCATGTGCAATAATGTCAATTAGCCATCTTATTTAAAAATGAAATCCAGCATTGTTTCTTTTTAAAAATCAATCTAGCGTCGGAGTCTCATTTGGTGTAGGTTTTGGAAAAACAAATTTGGATATAATCTCAATTTATCTTTCAGATTTTTAAAATTTTTATTTTTTGGTTTGTTTTTTCTTTTAGTGCATGTATAACTGGTTCTCTGTTGACCTAGCTAGTGAGCTAAGACCTTCTGATTGTATTGACCTTTAAGTTCTTATTACTATTCCCCTTAAATCAACCAAACATTATCTACCTATATACAAATATTATCTACATTTAAAAGTAATTTTAAAGCAGTCTTGAGATTACTATTGTTGTCTGTTCCTTTTTTCTCTCTCTCTCTCCACCAAGCACTTACTCACAGGGCGAGAGTGGCATCTGGAGTGACGCTGTATGTTTTTTTTTTTTCTCCCCTTTTTTAAGATTTAATTTTATTTCTCTGAGCAGCAGGATTGGAACGAGGGCAGGTCTGGGTTCTGTGGAGCTCCAGGCCTCTTTGGTGTACCTACTTAAATCATTTGACAGCTATCAGGTTCTACGATCATTGTTAAAAACAAACAAACATTGAAATTAAAAGTGTCTGGTTGACCACATTAATACCAAAAGCTTGGCTCTGCCCGTCTGATTGTTGTCTTTCCGCCTCTGCAAAGATCCAGCTGCCTGTTCACGTTGAAGACGCTCGGGTGTCTTCAGCCCTCCTGCACCTGAGCTAGCCTGACTCAATATAAGGATGATGAAGGTGTCATTTGTCCCTCCCTCACAGGTCCAACAAAGCTGTAGAGTGAGTGAGGGAGATGTCAGTCAAACGCGGTCTACACATGCCCACCGAAGAGATCTACAGGGAGGTCAGAGATCAGGGTCAGCACACTACCTGCTCGGAATGACACAGCAGTTAGTTAGCAACTAGCTGGTGAATGTTCCGGTTCATCGTATGATCACGTGACTCCAGGTGGACGCCGATGTGCAGCCGGGCAGCTGCTTGCTAACACGTACGTCGTGTCAGCTTTATGAGGTGATCATTTGCTAGTGTCCCGTTTACCTGCTGCTTCCAAGTGGCCGACACATGCAACAACTGCATCTATAAAAATAAAAAGGGATGTGTTGTCATCCGAGGTGGAGCCTGGTGAAATTGGTCAATACACACACAACACAGAGGAACATTTAAACCCACAGTTTTTATTTGGATTCTAAAAACTATATTGACATGATTGACAACATAACCCGGCTCAGAAAGTCATTTCTAATTAAAAAAAGAGCAAAAATAAATAAAAAGGATTATATCATGTTGTGGTTAATGCAGCTGTTGTCGAGCATTACCAGAGAGATGAGTGAAGTAGAGTGAAAAGATGAGCTGGGTCTGACTGGATGTAGACTGCAGTCTCAACACAAGGACACACCGAGTCTTCCCTCAGGCGGGTTCTGGCTGCTGCAGCGTTCCTGCTGTCACTTTGGTCCATCTGTTCCTCGGGGGGGGGGGATTATTTTAAGATGTACAAGGTCACCTTAAACTTAACGACGTGGGATCATGCAGTTTTACTTTGTCACCAGACCTCCAGCAAACTGTTAGTGGATGCTGACGTGTCTAAAATCGTGCTTACTGATACAAGAAATCAGGCTGCTGCTGTCAGGGAACTGTACGTTTGATTTGTTGTAAACTGGGTACAGGGTACTGAGGCAGAACAGATGTTGAGTCGAGGAGTTTGGGTCAGTGATTCACAGGAACAGTCTCAGGATCATCCTGTGACTTTCCATTGAGCTTAAAGAGCAACTTAACACCAGCTGAACGTCAGTTAGAGGTGTTACCTTCAAGCAAAAATGCCCAAAATTCTCTAGTTCCAGCATCTCAAATGTGAATATTGTCTGCATGTCTTTGTCTTATGATAGCAAACTGAATATCTTCTTAACTTCTGGACTGACACATCAGTCATGTGGGTCACTGTTCATTACTTTCCTGACATTTTTTTGACTAAAAGAAATATAATGTAGAACATACTGGTTAGTTACAGCCTTGCTGCAGATGTGACGTGTACTCCGGGCTGTGTCAGTACACTGTGACATCACTGTTGGGTGTGGTTACAGGTGCAACCAGAGAGGGCAGCAAAACCGTGCTTTTAAGCTACTCTTAAAGGTTTGTGAATGCGCCACATCCCCAGAATCATCGACATAACTAATATTACTATATGAAATAATATGAGTATGCTTGGCATCTTTGATTAATATCTTGAACTACTACACCTCACATTTTAAATGCCTTCATAATATCCTTCAGTTAATCATGGAGGTTTCTGTGCTTCATCTCATACTGACTATTCAGTGAACACAAAAGGAGTCCATTATTCAGCTAGCAGCCGGCCAGTCAGCAGAACCCAGCACCAGGAAGACTTCATATGTGTGAAGTTTATTGGGACTGTAACCTCCGTCCAGAACATCCCACCACTGTAGGTGAGCAACACAGTAAAATCCAACCAGCCTTTAAAAACCAGCCCAGAGGCTTCCTCTTCCATTAACACACCATTTCCACTCTCGCGTTAACGGTTGCTATCGAGTAAGGACAACCACGATTACTACAAAAAAAAAGACATTGAGGGTTTACTTGTACATTTTTCCAAAAAAAAAAAAAAAGCATTAGTCACATTAATACAGAAATAAACAAATGGCACATTGAATTCCTAATTTAAAAATAAAGTGGTGCTTGAGGAACTTTCTTACTGAGGAGACAAGTTAAATAAATTACTACCATAAACGTTACATACAAATCTGGAGTAGTATATACAAAGGAGTTATTAGACAAAAAAAAATCTACAATTTCAAATTTTATGTTCAACAAAGACAGCAGTAGAACCTTATTTTACATAGCAGGGTTTGTGTTAACAGGTGTGGGTCAGAGTGGTTTGTGTGTGTGGAGGGGAGAGGGGGTGGGCAGTCTGACAAACCGTTGACATAAAAAAAAAAAAAAAAACCCAAGTGACTTGATGTTTGAAACGTGCTGTTTCTCCACAGCTCTCTAACAGGTGTAGACCTGAGCGCTGACGGTCGGTCGAACACTGGGGGTCTGTAGACACAGGCACAGTGAGTCTGAGCAGCTGCTGAGTACGAGCGAAGTGATGGAGGCCTGTATGTGTGTGTGACCGGCTCTCAGACGTCTGGCTGACTTTCCCTGTCCCGGCAGCGCCAAAGGAAGATTCGGCTGTTTTCCAACCCGACTCTTCTTTCCTGACTCCAGATGAGCTGAGGTGTTCGTCTAGATGTGTTTGAAATGATAAGAAATGTTTGGTATTTCTGCAGATGACTCGGTGTTATGCTTGTTGGCTAACTGCACAGCTAAACTAGTGAACCAGCTGGTTGCCCGGGTTTACCAAAGTAGCTTGCAGTTAGCGACAAGAGCTAATCTAGGGGACTCATTTCTGCGTTTGCTTTCAGTCGGGCTTGGAGACGAGCGTTTGAAATGATCTGTACACACAACAGCTGGAGACCCAGGTTGAAAAACACCTCAATCTTCCTTCGACAAACATCCAGTTTCTGACACTTTGAGCACTGTGGCGAGTCAATGTCCACCTCTAAAAACTGTAGTCTCTCCAAAGCATCCCATAATATCACTCTGTTCATTAGTATCCCTCCTCTTAATCTACCTTCCAGTTCTCCTTCTATAGATTGTTTTTAAGACATCACTACAAAATAAATCCCTCCATTTTCCTTCAGCATCCCTTAAAAATCTGAATGTTAATCGTGGTCGTACGGGTTAAAAACGCACAGGCGAAGAGCAGAGTTTAGCTTAGTGAGGGAGGATTTGTTTACTTTGTAAACACTCGCGGTGAAAGTTCACCGCCGCACTCTATACCTGACAGACTCCAATCTCCGGCTGGCTCTCCTGCTTTGATCTCTACGAGTGATTCATGGCTTTCACAGTATATCGCCGTCGCCTGCTGAGCACGGGCGACGACCATTGATCTCTTTCTGGTACAAATTTGAGATTTTGGGAAAAAAAAAAAAAAAAAGGGAAATCCTTCATGAACCGTTGAGGAGCCCTCCCCTCGCAGCTTCCTGTTTCTGCTACATCAGGCAGTGAGAGGCAAAGAGAGCAGAGACCTCTGAGGAGGGGAGGGAAGAGCGCCCCCGTGTGGTCCTCAGGGTTGTTTTGGTCCGTCGACCCACCAGTCAGTGTTTTTGATCCGGATCCTGTTTGTAGCTGGGCGACTGCAGCTCCTCCGTCATTCCTCCTGGAGTGTCATAAAGGGCAAGCGGGGTTAGTCGGGGGGGCAGCGGGTTTGTGGTTTACAGGTGGAGGGTCTGGAAAGATCTTCATGCTGGTCCGAGCTGCAGGATGCCTCACAGAAATGCATGCTTTCATATGCATCGTCTTTGTGCACACTGACATGAAGCGCACATAGTGGTCAGACTGTCGGAGGGGGGGTGGGTGAGAGGCTGCAGCTACTTGGTGAGATGACAGCGAGTGGTTCTTCAGGGACATTTTAGTTAGTTTTTTTTTTTCTTTTTTCTTATTTTTTTTATAACAAAAACACTGAAACATCGTGATGCAAGGTTATTAGTTCAACACTAGCGAACGGAGCAGAGCTTAAGTGGTGAAAGGCCCCTTCCCCTCCCTGTTCCGCCGGGATTGGTCAGTCGAGATGTCCGTCAGGCGCCGCTGCACCGCTCGCTCGTTCCTACTTGCATTGCTCCTTTAAGAGTCCCCGCCTCCCTCTCAGGCGTCTGACAGGCAGCTCTGAACACTGTCCATCCACAGCTGTGCGTTCAGGCTGTCCTGGGCGCAGAAGTTGTACACTCGTTTGGTCGTCTTGAGCTGAAAGGCGACAGGGGAGAAGTTCATTGCGGGCGTGTGCACACAAACGACCGATCACATGTTCTGCTCACACAGAAATCATGACTGCGTTGCCATTCTGATGTGAAAGCAGCAGTGGACTTACATCAAAGAAGGCTTTCTCGTCGATGTTTTTCGGTGCTCCCATGGCAGGCGTTCCCGGAATGACGGACTCCACGTCAGCCAGCTCAATCACCCCTTTACACTCCTTGTCCTGCCTGCTCTCGTAGTATCTCAGCTGGGGAGAGAGGTGACGCAGTCAGAAACGTCTTAATGCTTCACGCCAACGCCATAAAAACATGACGTCACTCCGTGAGGGTAAATCTTTGCAGAATTTGTGGGCTTGAACACTGAATCCACACTTTAACTCCACAGTTTCATGCTCAGCATCCCTCCGTCTTACCTGATGCTTGGTCTTGTCCAGCACAAACCACCGTGGTTTCCATGGTTTCAACAACGCGCCTTTCTTAAACAGGATGCCTTCGAAACTCCTAGTGGGAGGAGGTGAACAAAAATGAGAGAAAAGATGTTTTAGGGAGATACATTGATATTTGACCAACGATGATGATTCAACCTCTGATTCCTCGCTGCCTGACATCCCACACAGTTTAATACGAGATGTGATGAGATGAGATCTTGGTTAATTTAATGCATGTCTTCTGTCAGTTGTACTGACGCCTCTGCTGCTGTCATTCACAGATGTTTCCATTCATAGAGCAGCAGGGCAAAAAGCCACATGGTGTCTTTCTCAGGGACACTAGAGCAGGTGGCTGTACAAAAGCATTAGAAATCCTCACACAGAGCAGCTCTGCTCTCGCCACCATGGCGGGTACAGACCTGTTCTCGCTCTCGGTGCTCTGGAACTGGCTGTAGAGCGTGCTGGTGCTGGGCCGACCGGCGACAGGCGTGGAGGTGGCGCTGGCCTCGCAGTCCAGAGCCAGGTTGATGGAGGACCCCACGCCGCTCTCCTGCAGGTAGACGCCCTGGGAACGGCGCTGGTGGCTCAGGTTGGACGACATCAGCAAGGAGCTGGAGAACGACGGCTGAGGGGGAAGGAGGAACAGCTTTCAGCGAGAGTTCAAAAACGCTTACTTCATTCAGTAATTTCCATACAACAATAACAGGACACAAATGTTCCACGTGACATCTCAAGCAAGCTGCTTTAAATACCGAACAACAGCTTGTCAGAAAAAGGAGGCACCATGCTCCTTTAATAGTGCACCATTTACCGGCATTCTGCCTTTTCACCACAAGGTGTCAGTGGAAAACACCTGTCTCCATCTTTACCTTTCATTGAAACAGCTTGTCAGTCAGGTGTTCAGTCAGGTGTGGTAAATAAATAAATGCTGGCTTCATGGTGACAGACACAGCTGCGGATTATCGGTCATGTATTTATGTCAAAGGACATGAATAAATTCATTTAAAAAGTTGGAAACGTTTGGAAGTCTCTTGAAAGAGACTTTATCAGGGTGTCTTTTTTTAACTATACCAGTGTAAACACTATCAAGCAGAATCACGCTGTGAGTAATTTATATGTGAGCAACATTTGACAGATTTGTTAGAATGTGACCATAACTGACTGGTCAAAGCCCCAGCTTGTGGCAGAAGTAGTCAACTAGTGTGTGAAATTCCTTCCACAGAGTAAAATACTTCCTACAGAGACTGTTTGTTCTTCAGTATTGTTTGAAGAAGACTGTTGCATTCACTAACTAATCTTCGGAGTAGGAATTTTGCGACAGTCTGCACAAGAATACAGCACTTCAGCAGAGTATCAAATGTGTCTGTTTCCAGGAAACAAACCCGCCGTCTCACCTTGCTTTCCAGTTTGGTCTCAGTTCTCTGTGTGGTCTTGATCTTGTCCCACGTGTCCTTCCACTTCTCCGACGTCTGGCCGAGCTCAGCCTCCAGGCTCTGCAGGTCCTGCAGCAGCTTGGTGATGGCGTCGGGCACCACCTTGCTCAGGCTGTCGTAGCACGGCCACACGATGCGCCGCTGCGATTTTGGCCCGCTGGTGTCGGGCTTCTCCGCCGTCTCCTCCGCCACGCGCTCCTGCCGGCCCCTCAGCTCCCAGTCATAGGAGGGCCCCTCTGACAGAGTCTCCTCCATGTAGAAGTCCCACACCTTCAGGTTGGAGATGAAGGTGTACGGCCGCAGCACCTGGAACACACGATTACTCCCTTTAGTCACACTTCCACGATCCTTGAATGAACTTGAATGTATGAAATCTGGGCAGGTAAGTGTGTCTCACCTCCTCGTCTTCAGGAGAGAACATGTAGTTGAAGAAGATGGGGGTTTTCTTGTTGAGTCTGTCGATGTAATCCCACACAGACTTGCACACCTGGGGGCTCTTCCTCTCACCTTTCTCCTCATACAGCACTCCTGCACACACATAGGGCTCATTAGGAACACACACACACACAGAGTCTCCATGACTTGGACTTGTGTTTCTGAAGCAGCGTTACAGCTGCTCAGGAATGTTCTTACCCAGCTCTATGCGTTCGTAGTCGGAGTCGAGCAGGAAGGTGCGGAAGCGGTTGGACACGTAGTGGTAGGCCAGGAACTTCAGGTAGTACTGACTGAACTCAAACTCCATGGGGAACTGCAGGTGGATCTGAGGGTGGAGGGACAGAGACACACGGGTCAGGGCTACAGTTTGAAAGGGCCAGACAAGGATGCTGATGGCCACACAGTTTGTTTGGTCTAAAAACACACTTTTTATGTCATCTCTTTGTAATTTCAGAGATCTATGTAAGAGCTGCATTTGACATGCGCCAGCTGCCAGAGCTAAATTCAGTTACACTGTGTCCCTCTTCCTGTTGACTGAACAGAGAGGGGAAGCTCTCTGATGCACGGGACAACACAATATTTAAAGTGTCACGGAGCCTGTCTGTGGGCTCAGAACGGCGCGGCCACTCGAGCTCCATTACACCGCACTTCCTGCATGTGATAGGACGGCAGGACCCACGTCACGGATCAGCAAAACAGGAAATACAGTCCGACTCACACACAGAGCGTTACAAACATATATAGGAAGAGGAAAGAGAGCTGACCTTCAGTGAAGATTTCTATCATTGCACACTGCTTCTAGTCTCAGATCTTACTAATATTGTGTTGGCGTGTAGTTAGTGGCTCACTTTGCAATTACCTTGTCAAGTGCAAATTCCTTGTGCATGGACAGAGGAATCAAAGCCATTCTATATTTAAAAAAATACTGTCATTATGTCTGAATCTGATCTTTAGATGCTCAAAAACATATCATCTGCATCGAGCAATGGAAGCACTCAGGCTGTCTACCAGGAAGGTTGTTTATAGTCTAGAATTTTTTGGGAAAAAAAAAGTAAAGCATCCTTTCAACACCATCCTTCCGCTGACCTCTGATGTTCACATTTACAAACAAGGCCTCACGCCGGCACCGCAGACCCACCTGGTGCACGCAGTCGAGGAACTGCAGGAAGACGGGGGTGAAGCCGCTGCTCTGGCTGCCCAGGGTCTGTGCTCCACGGTGGCTGAATCTGTGGCCGAACGACAGCCACTCCTTCTCCACCAGCAGCCGGAAGCCGTCAAAAGTTCGGTAGTATGGATCAGACAGCAGCTGCACCAGGGAGACCACCTGCACACACACACACACAGCACGTCAACGCTAAGCCTCGGCTCAGAGAGCAGCTCTCAGCAGTGACGTTTCTGGGTGTCGGTCAAACCTGCGTGGTGACGTCCCAGCCATCCTCCAGGCTGACCATGACCGACGAGCCCGTATCCAGAAGCTCCACCACCAGGACAGACACCTGCAGCACCCTGTGCAGCTGGACACACACATACACACACATGCAGGGTGAGCCAAAACAACAGCCAAGTTCCCGAAACGAGCTGGGACAGTGAACGTGTTCCCGAGGGCACCCACCAGAGCCATCCACTCTGACTCCTCCAGGCAGCGCTGGAAGCTCATGCTGGGGTCAGAGGTGGGGGAGCTCGGCACGCAGGCTTTCATCAGCTTCTTGAAGCTGTTCTTCACCTGCCGCACGTCACACACCTCGATGGGAACCACCTCCCACTGCTGGAATGAGTCCTGCTTCCCGCCCTGAACACAACCACAACATTGTATTGCTGCTGAGTCCGAACCAGACCCAGGGAACGTTCCAGCAACCTAATCACAGCACGACACTCAAACCATCACAATAACGAGTGTGTGTCCCTGGTTACCTTGAGCTGGGCCTTGTCTCCGATGATGTAGAGGTAGGCTTTGTGCTGGCGGAGAAACAGCGCTTCGCTCGGCCCTCCGTTGGGCTGCGGAGACTCTTTCCCCGCCAGACGCGTCCCCACATCTGGGTTGTAGGTACTTAGACGCCCGCTGCCCCGGATACTGCCCCATTTACCTGCAATAAACACACACACAGAAAAGGTAGAGTCTTCAAAGCGATCATGAGATGAGAACTCAATTATCAATCATCACGTGAAATCCTTGTCCATGTTAAACAGCCATTAAAGGATGGTTCTTTTTTATTACGAGCAGAGTTGTAATAAACCAGAACGATCCTTTAAATGATGAAGTCCACAACTACTAACATCCATGCTGGTAAATAAGGCAGAAACATTCGAAAACTACTCGGTCCAGTTTGCTACGTCTGGCTCGGCGCTACATTATGAGGAAACAGAGTTGACTGTGATTGCTGCTGACATTCAACAGAGAGAAGAAGAATTAAACGAACAGGACGTCAGACGGCAGAGCTGCAGCAGCAGCAGCATGCACACACAGCCGCTCTCTGATCAACACAAGCAATAACAACACACCATTAGTCCGCAGAGACAGCACACTATCAGGAACCACTGCAAACACACTGACGCTACCGGGAAAGAGATCTGATTGGTTAGGCAGGAGGGGAGGGGGGGGGCGGGTCCTACTGTACCTCTAGAAGGGTTCCTGCCCTTGCCAGACACTTTGGGCTGAGAGAGGGAGATGACTTTCGCCCTTTGACCCAGAGCTGAGGTCAAACGACAGAGATGGCCCGTTAAACAACACCACACAGTGGAGGATGGTTTCAATCACACACACACCCTAAACATGAGCTACAAGGGATGCATCAACTCATTCATCATCCTCCTGGTCCAGTCCCGGTTTCAGGAACAGAATTTAGACTTGAAACACAATTCACACATTTTGTTTTGAAACCAGGACTGTAAGAGACTAATTAAAGCTATCAGAGAAACTACAGGGGCAGCGTGTGGACACACACACACACACACACACACACACACACACAGACGTGTCTTACCTCCTCTGCTGAAGGTTCCAGGAACATCCTCCTTGGTGCCCATCACCTGCTTCATCAGAGCGCCGATCTTGGGCTGCCGCAGCTTATCTGAGGAGTCTGTGGACAAAAGAGAGCATCGGCGACCGGTGAGGCTCCTGTGACGGCAGCATGTCGTGTCGGTGTGTGTTAGTCTACCCACCAGAGGTGCTCATGTGAGTAGAGGTGAAGCCGCTGAGTGTGTTTCTGCCGCTGCTCTCACTGTAAGAAGGCATGGAGCTGATGATGGCCTGCAGGTATTTCTCCTGCTCCAGACTGGTGGAGTCGGCCTGGGAGGGCACTGCACAGGAAACACACGAGCACACCTTCATGTTTCAGGTAACTGATATGTTTTTTTGAATGAGCAGACGTGTATGAATCAGGGCACTCCTGAAAAATAACTAGCAACAGCGCCTACATATAAGCCTACATGCCTAAAATAGATTTTTAGTTTTTACCTGCAGCAGGGGCATTCGGGGACTTGAAGAAGCCCACCACCCCCTTCGCATGGAGGCCTGCAGAACGCAGCAGGACGGCCTTGGTTCGTGAATTCCTCCAGCAAACTACAGGGAAGCGATTCTGCCGGTAGCAGCGGCAGATCCTCTGGATAGTCGAGTCTGGGATGCTCTGAGGCACAATCAGCAGGCCGGGGTAGCTGACACACACACACACACACATCGTATTTAGCACTGAGGAGAACCAGTTCACGCATGACCCCCACCTCTCACCCCTCATCAGTGTGTGTCGTCCTCCAGTGGCCTCTCACCTCCTGCAGACAGTGTACATGCGGTTGACGGTTGAAATCCTGAAAGGCTCGTTCTTAGAACGCGTCAGGCTGTTGCTGAGCGTGCCCAGACCCAGGCGCTGGTAGTCGCGGCAACAGGCACGCTCCACCACGTTGCTCATGGTCTGTCTGTCGGATGAACGGATGGTGGAGGAGAGGGTGAGGGAGCCCTGGTCCACTTCCTCTGACACTGTGGAGGCACACAGCAGCAATGCATGGCTGTCACTAGGTCACAGGTGAGCTGGGAGCTGCGGTGAAATCTAATTTGTGTTTAAAATAACACATATAGCTAACACTCAGATCTACATACACAGTTAATGAGTGGCGTGGCTGTGAGTGTGATGATGCCACCCGCCCACAGTAAGAATCCCAGAAGGCCTGGAAAGAGTGTAAAGGTGTGATTACCTGAGATTTCATCCTCATCCAGCTCTGACTGGAAGCTGCTCCTGTTCTCCCAGGTGGGGGGAGAATACTTCTTCCTGGTCACATACTGCCGGCCGATGGTCCTCTTGGCGCTCTTCACCAGGTTTTTGGAAAGTGTCCTGAGGGAGGAGGGAGAAAGAAACGTTGAAGTTGAGCATTTTTAACATACATCACCTCATGGATTCTACAGCGTATCTCACAAAGTCACTTGATGTGGACTTCCTGTTAGAGCACAAATATGCATTTAGATTAGAAACGGAGTCCGACTCCGACTGACAATGAGCTGATTTGACTGAATGTTTGTCTCAGTGCGTAATCTGTGTGAGCTGTGAATTCAGTGGTGAGTCGCTGGTTTACCATGCCACATGGCCAGAGTTTGAGTTAATATGACTGAATGGAGGTTTTTTAGCACACATGCATGCATGCGTGCACACACACACACACACACAGACACACACACACACACACAGTGCAGAGATGGAAACAACAGGGCCAATAAAACGATTTTCCACTGATGAATTATTCAAAGGCTTCTCTCATGCTCCTTTCATTCTCCAGAAAAGAAAGAGGGGAGAACTGTGTGTGTGTGTGTGTGTGTGTGTGTGTGTGTGTGGTCAGGAGGGTGGGAGAGGACTAAGGGGTTGGTTGCTCAGACTTTGAATAAAGAGGAGACAAATTCACATTGTGGCTTGACTAGAGGATTTATCAAGAAACTAACATGTGAGGCCACACTCAAACTCAAACTCAAACTAAAACTCCTGAGGTCACGTTGACTTAAATGATAATTAAAAACCAAAGGGGAAGATTAGAGCAATCTTTTCTCAAAGCACCATATTCATGAACTCTCCCATGCTGTTGTTGCTGTGAAACGTTCCACTCACTCTCTGCAGACCCGAGGGCCTGTTTCACTCAAGGCTTAATGCACTGTGTCGCGACAGAGGTGACGATACTGTACAAGCGTGCACATGAATCGCACAACATGCAACGCATTAGAATGAAGGCAGCTCCTGATCCTGTGCCTTTAGATGCAGTCACTCCTGCAGAAAAACCTTCCTTGTTGCACACACGTTGTTTATGGTCATAGAGCCAAAGCACAAAGAGCCAGGTCTGTTTACAGGCTGACATGTGCTTTAGGAGCTTGTGTTTGCAACAACACCTCGGAATTGTGTTGTACTCTTTCGGGAATTTATTTTCCTTTTAAAAAATCTCAATCTTCTGTTGTGCAATGCAGTCAGCAGTCAGATTAGTTGACCTTTTGCCAAACTGCACATCAGTGTGATCTGCCAGAAGGGTATTTATCTGTCATCTTTTCAGAGTTGGACTAAAAACATGTTGGTTTTTGAGCAGAGGCTCGGCATGGACTCAGCATTTTAATCAGTCTTGCTGGTTTGTATTTTTTCTTCTCTGTTCTCAGCAATCAGTTTCATCAGATACTGTGGTCAAACATACTGACGGTAACAACACAGCTGACAGTTATTACAAAGACCATGCACTGACACGGCACAGCGCTCCTGGCTTCATTTGTTGTTTTACATTAATCCGCCACAAGGGAGCGCCTTTCTATTGTTCAAAGTGAGGAAAAACTTCCTCACGTTGACCTTTGAACCTCTCGGGTCAGCATCAGCTCAGCTTGTGGCAAGGGTAATGTTGCTCACATTATGCAACCAGCAGAGGAGAACGAGACCCAGAACGCATTTGTATGATGAGATGCAAAATCCTGACAAATTACTTCTGCACCCTGCCCACAGAAATGCAGCCAATGCTAATCTCAATGTGAAATGTCCACAGCGGTTGTATTTTCATGTCACTTATGTTCTGGTAATGTAGCTGCACCACTTTATTTTCCCTCATGAATTGCACCACAGTTCACATGAAAAAAAAAAAAAAAACTGAGCATTTTAACACGTTAATGATCAAATCTGGCAATACCACTGTTTAAACCACCTCCCAACATACTCGTGCTGGAAACAAGCCCATCTAGGTTACACAATAGACTCTAACTGCTTTTGACCTTAAGCCTGGTGAAATATGGGGTGAAAATTCTTGAGCTCGAGGTGTAATTGAATAACTTGGTAAATGGGGCAAACATGAGAACAACAGCTGGGGGCAGCAGTAAATTTAGCTGTTACAGATGTGAAGCCTTGTCTGTGTCACCTGGTGAGCTGCTACACTGTAATGAACACGCTGTACTTGACCCACAGGATGTGATGGGGTCTAAGGTTACGGTGATTTAACAGCCTGTCACCTTCTTAATAGACATCGTGCTTGTGTTCCTGATGGATGGTTCCTTGGAGCAAAGCTGCAAGTGATTATAGTTTCTCTTGCATAAAAACATTTTGTGCTCTGGGGAATTCATTCATCCTACATGGACGTTTCCTTACTTGAGCGACTGGTTCTTGTCCTTGGTCTTGTGCTCCACCACCAACTTCCCGCACTGACCCACAGTGAAGGCAAAGGTGCCCTGGACGTGCTGAGGGTAGCGCAGCTTGTGCATGTGCTTCCTGAAAACCTCTGCCAGGTCTGATGCGACCACCTCGTCAAACGCGATCTTCATCAGCTACGGGCAGACAGGAAAACGGTGAAATCCGAGAAAAACAACAGCAAGCAGAAAGAAGAATAAGATATTTGTTATAAGAGTTGAGAATGTAAGAGTACCTGGAAGGTGCAGGACCGGAGCTGCAGCCCCTCCTGGACAAACTGGTCCATTGGTAAAGTGACAGAGATTCTTTTCTCCTTGGTCAGAGAGGCGATGGGGAACGAGCGAGTCACCACCTGCTCACCCACTGCATGAGGAGGACACACAGACAGAGGGCAGGGTTTAGACGACCCACAGGTATGGAAGCAGGGTGAAGCTCAGGCCTCTCAAAGTTGTGCGTGTGTGTGTTAGTGTGTATCATCTCTCACCCAGTGGGTCAGAGGGTGTCCCCTTGAAGATGAGCCTGTAGGTGGTGAGGAAGATGGCGCCCTCAGCAGGGAGCAGAGGCGGACCTCCCATTAGACCCGTGGCCTCCTCGCGGCCGTCGGAAATCAGGTGGACCCGCATGGCGTCCATCACCAGCTCCTCACCGGGTAATAGTGTTGGCCTCAGCAGTTTAGGCTGCACAAAGAGAGAAAGAGAAGAGGAGACGAGGAAGATTAATGATGCGGCAGTGGAAAGAGGATGAGTCGAGAAGTGAAAATGGAGGATTCTGACTGTGCCACTAATGTAAAACGTCACGACTTCCCCTGACAGAGTTGGAGAGTTTCTGCACTTTCACACGGTTTTCCTTTCTTTCATTTAACCTCAAACAAAAGAACGACGGTGTTGATCTTTACTCTATAGAATGCTACATTTATGAGAGACGAGGGAAGTCTAAAATATGTACATACATCTACCCAGGAGAAATTTTAATGACTCTTTATCCAAATATTTTCATATTTGCAGTCTGGTTTCCACAACGATTAGCAGTGAAAGTTGTAAAATCCTTTAGTGAAGCTGCCAATTTGTAAAGCTTTCTTCAATAACTCTCACTCGTTGCTTGTCTGTAAACTGTGTAAACTGCCTCATATTCCAGTGGGAACCTTGAGCAGACTTCAGGTCCAGCAGGACAATAAGGCTGCACAATGACACATGAAAATAAGTGTATATATAAATATTACAAAACCAAACAAACACTCCACTCATCAGAGTCTCATGCTTCCATAAGCATGCGGTTAGGTTACTGGCTGGATGAACTGCACTGTTTGGGAAGTTTAGACAGGCTAATCTTGAAATTAATGCATTATTGTTGCATAACACACACGTCAGTTGATCTGGAGTTGTGGGATCTTGGCAGACATAATGTTACGGACGAAAAGATAAATACATGGAAATAAATGTCGAATAATATTTATTTGGTTTTGTTTATGCCATGAGATGTTCATTTCATATTTCTTCAAAAATACAAGGACAAGTTTTGAACAGTCCCTGAGGATCCAAAGCTTGGTTACACGACTCTCGTTTTCAGGCCTCTGAGGGCTGCTGAGCTTTTCTGAATACCAGCAGTATGAAATATGACCGGGCTTTGTCCTCTGGCCCCTTACATCACTTCCTGTCCCCCCGTGAGGCCTGGAGAGCTTCCTAAAGGAACTCCACCTCTGATAGGAAATGAATGACAACTTTGCAAACCTGTTTCATAATCTGTTGCACAACACCTTATGCCACACATATCTGCACTCCAGCTGCAGTCACACAGCGGAAAAAGGGCAGAGTTTCCTCTGTCGGCCTTTAAATGCTGAGACCCTAATAGCTGTAAACTGCAAACAATAGTTTTTGTGTTATCCACTAGGATATGTATTCGCATGCTGCACAGAAAATGCTGACGAGACATTCTGAGAGCAGAGGCAGGGAGACGATGGAGAAAGGCACTGCCGGGGCGCTGAGCAGTTACGTGTTTAGTGAAATGGCAAAACATGTCACGTCAAGCTCAGCGGGGCCACCGTCCCTCTCCAACACACTGCACGCAGGACTAACAGCACCCTTCAGACTGAAGGCACTCAGCTCCGCGGCACCCCGGAGAGCTGCAGCCGCCAGGCTGAGCTCCACCGGACCAAGAGACCAAACGGCACGACAAGGGAGAGCAATCACCCAGCATGCACTGCTCAGGCGTGCTGTGAGTCACACAGTTCTGTCTCTGACGGACAGACGTACCTGGCGTGACACTGTGAGCGTGTGCTGTAGGGATTGGTGGAGAGGGGAGAGGGCGTGGCTGGCTGGGGTTCTGCAAGGCCTTTGTCCAGTGGAACGTAAAAATAGGAATTGGTTACCTTTTGGATCGGAGGCAGTCTCTTGCTCTCCCTGTGGACTGCATCTAACGTCTCGATGTGCATCTGAACAATATCTGCAAAGAAACGGACAGAGGCATGAAGGAGGAGGACAGACGTGATGATTTTGTCATGAAGTTCGGTGCGATGCTCTCTGTCAGGGCACATCTCGGTGCCTCCATACCTGGTATCATGGTGTGGAGAGCCTTGAGGTGCTCGTTGGTCACGCCGCTCTCATTGCACACTTTGTCTACGAAGCGGTTAATAAAGCGCACCACAGAGTTAGCCACGTCTGAGCTCTCAGCGTCTTCGAAGCCGCTCTCTGTGTCGTAGCTTTCCGCCATGCTGCCTGCAATACTACGGGACAAAAGGACTGCTTTGAACATTTATGGTTCTAGAAAAGTAGAAAACAAAGAAGTGTCTGAGCTTAGCATTTGTTGATGAGGTGTAAATGTTTGGTTACATGCATATGAGTATATTTGTATTTGATTCGGTATATTTGTGTTGTGTACAGAACAGTATAATCACCTGGTTGGTTTAATTTTCATATGCAACACTGAATTCAATTAGTAGGTTTCCTCTGACTCATTATGTGTCAGTTATCAGTTACCTTTTTGTGAAAGCATGCTAGTACTGGTTTGTGCATCACCTCCTCTTTTCCCTTAATTCTAAAGAAATGTCAGCACCATGTACTGTGACCGCCACATCCTAGTCTGCGGACCTGTGCTGCATATCATATCTGATCCCTTCACGTCCTGCTGAAGGCTGACAGCCGTTTATACCTGTTGGTGACGTAGCTGTTGCTGACGCTCTCCACGTCTCCGAGGCCGGAGCTCCTCAGGAGGCGGTTCTTGCTGGTGTCCAGCGGCAGCAGCAGGTAGCTCATCCTGTTGGCGTAGTGGATGGCCTGGCTGAACACCGTGCTCTCCTCCTTCTGCACGCGCTCCGCCTGCATTTCCTTGCTGAGCGTCGGCCACAGCCGGTTCTGCTCCGACGCCAGCTCCAAGGCGCTGATTTCCCTCCCACTGCCTGACCCGTCCTGCTGCTCCTGAGAACAAATCGAAGGAGGCTTATTAAAGATTAATCATGTCAAGATAAAAATGACACTCTGCTCAGCAGGCTGGGAGGCTGACTCATTAGTCTACTGGCTGAAGTGGGACACTTCCTTCCAAAAATCCACCAAAAACTTTTTGCAACGTGAAAGACCATCATTCATCAGTCTTTGTTCACTCTGGTAACATATAAGTGCCACGCAGGTGCTCACAGAGTGGTTCTGCTGCTCTCCCTCCTCTGTCTCGAGGTACAGAGCTCTGATGTGGTTCTGGACATCGCTGTAGAACATGGCCTCCCAGAACTGCATGGTGGTCCACACCATGTGCTCCTGTACGCAGCTGTAGGCAAACTGTGTGATGCCTGCACCCAGTTTCTGCCAGACAAACACAGAAAGAGACTCTTATAAGAGAAAAAGACACTTTGAATGTCTCAACATTCAGAATGTTTAGAAAAGCTGTGGTTAAGGCTGAATTTCATGCGGTGGTGTGGAATGACTTTGCTGATGTTGGTTATAAACTTACTCTGCAGAAGGCCGTGACCAGTGGAAGGAGGGCAGCGGCAATACCGTGTTCATCGATATGCGAGCAGTCCTGAACAGAAACAGATGCAATGAATGATGTGACAACCAATCATGAAACAGAACTGCACTCAATATATATCATCAGAGACTAATTATTGGGCTACTGTGTCGGCCTCGCTTTAAATTACGTCCTCTTCTTTATACTGAGCATCTTGAACAGCAAGTATCTGTATATCTGTAACAAGCTCTCATATGTTTGGGATGGCAGGGACGTGTTGGTCGGTCCAGACTGAAATGTCCCACAAAATATCTTTGCTGCTGGAGCAGAACACTATTCTCACCTGACTATTCTCACATCTTCGTTTTCCTGCCGTGCCTCAATTTTACATGTAATCTAATAAAGAAGTTTTATTTAAGATTTTATGGCTGTAACACTGATTCTAGTGACATTCTAGTATTTGCAGACTCACCTGTAGGGTGCAGTTCATCATTCGGACAATGTAGTCAAACTGCTGGTCATCCAGCACAGCTCGGTTCTGCAGGACGTGCTGATTCAGCTCCTGGGTCAAGCAAACCCGGGCCGCCCGACCCTTCAATGCCCGTAGTACAGCTGGCATTAACTGGACAGAGGAGATGAAAACAGCTGAGTCACAAACGCTTCACAAACATAAAAGTAGAACAAATTATGCCACTTTAAAAAACACGGGTACCTTAACTTGTTGAGTGACAAGACACTTTATAGTTTAGAACTAAAGATAGTGTTTTGTTTCTGCTAAGTAGGCATTCAGTGTTTTGTGACTGTAGGAAACTCTCCTAAACTTTGCCGTCAGTCTGCTCATGCAGTGGCGCTCTTACCTTCTTGGCCTCCAGCATCTTGTTCTCAAAGATGTACGTGATGCAGTTCCTGACCACCTCCAACCTGCGGGCGCTGTTTGCCATCACGTTGCCGTTCCTGTCCACGATGTCTCCTGTGGAGACGGGGAGAAGTGACCAGACACTCATTCATCACTGCAGCACAGGACTTAACCCCATTAAACACACGCTGTGAGACAGGCTGTCGGAGGGAAACGTTCAGCTTGGTGGTATGTTTTTACAAATGCAACTATCAAACCTAACACCTGCTGCCTTACAACAAAGTCTTGTGTTTACCACTTTAACACATTTTCAATCTCCTTATTTCAAATTAATCTGATCCAAACAAATAAAACATAAATAAAACAGAATGTGATCATTTGCTAATCCTTTTCGACATTAATTAATTAATTAATTGAAAACAGTACAGAGACGATATATTTAACATTTTAATCTCATCAGCTTCATTGATTTTTGTAAATATCTGCTTATTCTGAATTTGATGCAGCAGCATGTTTCAAACAAGTTGTGACAGGAGCAACTAAAGACTGGGAAAGATGTGGAACGCTCCAAAAACACCTGTTTGATTGGTAACAGGTGAGAGTATCATGATTGGGTATGAAAGGCGCATCCTGGAAAGGCTCAGTCGCTCACAAGCGAGGTTGGAGCGAGGTTCACCACTTTGTGAACACTTGATTGTATAAAGGATGTTGCTACAGTACTACAGCTCACCCAGTGGGGGTCCGGATGGCACCATGCCCTTCAGCTCCGCCTTGACAACAGGAGGCGCAGTTTTGAGCTTGGCGGCGGCGTGGTCGATGAAGAGCTGCACCGCGACGTCGTCCAGCCCAGGGAAGGGCGTCTGATGCTGTGCAGTGTTCTGGCTGTGTTCTGACGGCCGCTGGACTTTGTGCATCGCCACAGAGGGGTAAGGATTCTCCTAGAGGGAGGGAAAGGCAGAGATTGTAAAGAGAAAAACCGGTGAGGAGCAACTGAACGAAAGCAGAGCCATAAGAGAGAGGGATCCTGTCATTAGTTTGGTGGGAGAAAGGAAGAGAAACAGAAAAATGGACAGAAAAGTTAAGACATAAAAAATGAAGGAAAAGAGAGTCCCACAAGAGGAAACTCATGAGAAAGAAAGAGAACATAACAGGACTGATAGGAAACCAGCAGAGAAAGGGCTGGTAATAGGTATTCCATGTACGTTTCATTAGAGAACATACATTTTTGAAGAGCTGCTCCGCCAGCTCCTTGACATGGTTCATGACTTTGTGTGGACAGGCCTCCTCTTGTCGTATCCGCTCCACATGATTGGCTACCAGCTGTGGAGACAGGACAAAGAAGGAAGCTCACCTCAAATTTCAGCATTGATCTCTGAGCCACGTGCTTCCAATAACCTCCAAAATAACTGAACACGTGTTCCAAAAAGTCAGAAAACTGAGAAAAATACAAATGTTTACACACAAAACTAAAAAACAAACAAACTGAGAGCTGTTTTCATCACATTCATTATGATGTTAAATAAAAGCTGTGTCAGCAGCCCTTGGTAGGTGGGCCAACAAAGTCAAACACTTTTCATTGAGCTGTAGAGACAAATGATGGTATATGCTGGTGAATTTCAGTTATGGGCCTCATTCAGTTCTCCCAATGGAACAAGACACTCAGTAGTTAACTCTACAGTGAGCAGTAAAGGGAGATACTGGACACGCATCATCACTTTTTTCATCACAGTTGTAGTGTGGCTTGACTGTAACATCTACAGAATGGGATTGTTTGCTCTGTGGGTTTCTTAGCAGTTCCACTGTGTGAACTTGAGGGCTCTGCATGGAGCAGAAACAGTAACCACAGTGCACTGTATAGTAAACAGGGACTCACGTCATCAAACAGGTCAGTGGCTCTGTAAGGAGGCCCCCTCTCTGACACGAAGCCTGCAAACGCCATGCCATCCAACACCTTCATGAGGAAGTCGTCCTCCGTCAGCGCCCTCTGACACAGGAAGGCCGCCTGTGGAAACACACGTTACACTCATCTGATGCGCTTCTCATTCAGGAAAGTTGGCGCACACGCCGACGGCCCCTCTCTTCAAATGACTCTCTCTCTTAAGGACATGCAGACGATTGGTCAGAGTTATTGTCACATGCCGCGTTGCTCACAGACCTTGTGGAAGCGAATCACTGGTTCTGGGTGAATGCGGATGATGTGTAAACACCAGCGGTAGCCCTGGAAGAGCCGGGCGAACAGCCACAGGAAAACTGCCCGGATCTCCTTATCCTGAAGCACACAAACAACGGACAAGCTCAAGCCAACACACACACACACACACAAAAACTGAAGGAATAATGGAATGAGGAACTGGAAAACCTCGAGAATCCTGGAGCTGTGGGTTTAATCCAGTTACATTTTTGGCCTTTGATCCTATTTTTCAAGCAAACAAGAATCAAACATAAAAGATACCTCGATAGTTAGACATTAGGCCTATCAGAGCAGCAGGAGTTAGATTAAATCTGGCCACTTCAGACAATATTTTTGGTTGAGAGTATGAGCAATTTGGCTGTGCCGATAGCTTACTCTGGCAACATCTTAGATTGCAGTGATTGATTATGTTGTCGACTGAAAAGCCTCTTTGTTCTGCTGACTTTACTGGCTACATTCAGGAAAAGTGCTGTACAGAAATGGTTGGAGCTAATAAATAAAAAAAAAAACTTTTTCATTTGGTTAATTCCTCACAAAAGTGATTGCACAGTGACTTTAACATTCTTAAAGCCTCTATATGAACCTGAGACCTCTCAGAAGTGCTTTTCTTACCTGGATCTTAGGTGCTGAGGGTTGTGTGGAGGGTGGGGCAAAGGCATGATCAGCGATTTCCAGCTCTGGATCCAAAACCTGCAACAAGTATGAAGCCACCATTAATCACTATCTGACTACCTGTTACAGCTCATTCCTGAGTTTGGGTAACTCAGTCAAGACCTGAGACAAATCTAGTGACGGCATGACGTACAAACCTTTCTGGTAAAAGTGAGGATTTGATGATTGTTAACTGAATAAAAAAGACATCTGAAGACGTCAACTTGGACTATGGAAAGTGGCATTTTACACTGTTTCATGACATTTTAAAGACAAAACAATTAACTGAGAAGATAATCAGCAGAAAAATGGAAATGATGATACTTTTTAGTTGCAGCCCAACTCTAGGCTGTAGTAGCTTTAGAAGTTAAGAATACTCCCGACTGTTTAGAGTATTACAATTTATATATTTGTATATCAATTTCTAAAAAAGAGTCATCCCTATGCCAAATATTAACTTTTGATCTGTGGTCTGGCTTTTAATGAACACATACTTTGTATGTGGCATCCTCTTGGTAACTTGATGTCTTTTCAACGATGCTGTCACTTTTCGGTCAAAGTTTGTAGAAAAGTGGAAACAACTGAAACACTTGTTTGGATTGACAGATTTGTTTTTGCGCAGCTTTAAGGACAATCACTTAGACTGTGTGTGGAGACACACTGTAGCAGCGGCAACATGTCCAGAGCCCAATCAACCAATACCAGCAACAGATACTAGCTTGGAGACAGCCTTTGGTCTCAGGCCACTGAATGAAAATTCATTCGGCTAACTGTAGGGAGAGCACAGCAGCTAAGCCTTGCTTCACGTTGCTCGCCAACAATCTACAGCATCATTGTTGCCACCACCTCCACCCAAAGCAGGTTCTATCTTTCCCAGAGAGCATTTTCAAACAACTCAACAAGAAAAGATCCACTACACAAACCTCTGATCAGACAGCTTTCCAGTCCTCTCTTCTTGTGTCTTGTTTCAATGAGAGAGGTCAGTCTCGCCTATGTGAGCTGATGGGACCGGCTGATATACTTTTGGGTCTGTTTGGGTCATTAGTCCTGTGACCAGGCATACTAAGTGTGTGTGTAAGTGTGTGTGTGTGGCTGAGGACTCAGGCCCATACCCCAGTGAACTTCTTCTCTTTGACTCATTTCCAGCTCTCATTCCATCAGTGCAGAGCAAGAGTCTCCAGGTTATAAGCCATAAAGCACACAGGTCACCCAGTGACAGAAACACAAAGACGAAAACATGACCATACACCATACAAACACTACAGGCTTTTGTTAGCTCGCTTTATTCAGAGCCTTGTCATCTTAGGCATTTAACAGACGCCCCGGTCAGTGGGTCCAGCGTCTTGCCTGAGGACACTTTGACACACAGCTGCTGGACACAAAATGTTGCTGTTAGGATTGTAAACATTCGCTTTAATGAGACAGCAGTGGGTTTAGAGATCCTTCAGGGAATTCTATTAGAGTGACCAGAAACATGAGGAGGATATTATTAGAATTGGACAACGCAGAACAATGACTATCATAATCACAGGTTTCAATCTGACCACTGTCATGATGCAATTAAGTTCAAAACAACAAGATTGTTACTGATCCATGGAAGAAACTGACATCAAAGGGGTCTGGGGTCTCTTTTCCTTTCACTAAGTCACTTTGTCACACACTTTTAATTAGCTTTTGTTCTCCCAAACAAACAAAGGACATCAGCATAGATAAAAACTTAGGATAAGAAAACAATTAAAAGCACATAATTAAGATAAAAGGAGCACATCGCAAGGTTGTGCAGTAAGCACTGTGGCTTGATCTTGTGTCTGTGTGTTAGAAGATAAGAGCGCAGACTGAGAGGCTGCAGGGAAGCAGACACAGGGGGAGTAATAATGACTAATACCATTAAGGCGGACTGCTGCTGTCTGGGCATTATTTTGCTTTTCCAGGGTTATCATAAGTAAGACAATGTGTTAATGTTATGAAGTTTGGCCATAGTTGATGAGTCAAAATAATCAAACAAATTTGGTTCAGGCATTCAGGCTTCGAGCAGCAGTTTACAAAGTCTGTTCTAGCCTTTTTACTTGACGTCTGCATTTCTTATATTACAAATATTTCAAATACAGTGAGAGTCCGTGGGAAGAGCATGTTTGATTCCCAAAAATTAGGCTCCTCACAGCATCCAAATACACACTCGGCATATCTGAGGAGAGACAGAGCAGCTCCAGCCTCTCACAAATAAACACGCCCTACCCTCTGCCTCAGTGACTGTGTGACTGTCCAGTCACTCCGCAGCCAGCAGAGGGAAAACCGCCCTCTTGTTTGTGGCCAGTTTATCAGTCAGCCTTTTCATCATCATCAGCTTATTGACACAATAATAAAATAAAGTCAATCATCATGTATCACACGTGACTGCAATCACAACATCAAACAAACCACACTATTGAGGAAGGGATGACTTGGTATCAAAACACACAATGGGAAAGATTTTCCCACAAGTGACATGTGACGTGTGCAATCAAATTCACAGAGACATGGTCTGACAATGTTTGTCTGGGAGTCATTAAATGCTGTTTTAAGATGATGGTTGTAGTGTCTTTTCACAAGCCTGATGAAGAGTAACAGTGGTGGAACAAGTAAAATCCTAAATGTACTTCAAGTAAAAGTACTGGTTCTACAGACAAAGGGGCCATGATTGACATATTATTGTATATTACAAAACTGATTGTTAACACTAATGGACAGACTGAAAAGATTGCTTCTCCCCCCACGCCGTACGGCTATACAACACCTCTCAGGGAGGGCAACAAAAGCAATAATCAACACAACAACTCCGAACTCACTACACATTTACACCACAAACCATGGACGCACGCACTTTATCACACACACATCTATATGCTGGACTTCATCACACACACACATCCATACGCTGGACCCAAGTGTGGACAAACCAACTGTTGCACACTGTCATTTTGCACAAATATTTAACTGCTCAGATGTTTATCCTGTATTACAGATGTTTATCCTGGATAGCTTAGTTCTATATTTTTATTTCACTATTTTTTCTTATATTGTTATTTTGTATTGTATTTTTGCCACTTACTTGAAAGTTGATCTCTACTTGAAAGTAGTTCTTGTTCTTATTTTGCATGTCCTTGTGTTTCCACCCTTTGAGCTGCTGGAACTGCAAATTTCTCTTCGGAGATGAATAATCTCTCTATCTATCTATCTATCTATCTATCTTAAGACTTGTGCAGGACGGTGTCACAGATCACACCGGTGAACATCCAGGGCTTGGACATCAGGACTGTGGGCAAGTACAAATACTTTAGTGTTCACCTCCAACCACAAACTGGACCGGACTAACGACACAGATGTCCTGTACAAGAAGAGCCAAAGTCAACTCATTTTGGACATGGACAACCTCTCCCAGTCCCTGCATGAGACGGTGGGGGCCTTAAGCAGCTCCTTCAGCAACAGACCGCTGCACCCTTCATTCAAACAGCTGTCAGACTGTTTAACTCCAACATCATTTAACAAAGCACTGTGTTGATGTTGTTTCACATCACAACAGAACAAACCTACTGATTGCACACTGTGTTATTTATGTCAACATATGCTAATATCCATTACACCTGTGCAGCTTATCTTGTGCAATTTCATGTTTTTACTGTTATATATTTTTAGTGTGCAACAGTACAAAGATACTGTATTTTATTATTCATACTTTACTCATGTGCAATTTAAAACCCACAACTTCACAAGGCAATATTTTTTATGCTCTTTTGCATATAATGCACATAGCCTCTACAGTTGATTTATCTTTTTTATTGTCTATTTGCTCTTTTTTCAACCTGTCCTTTGTTTTCCTGATGTTGTAACAAGTTAATTTCCCTGGCGTGTGATCAATAAAGCCTTATCATATCTTAATGTGTAAGTAGCATTTTACTGTTGTAACTGTTTAAACTGGATTTACTTTTAGCTACTTTATAAATAGTTAGCTACTTTAGTTTATCTTTTTGGGAAATACTAAATAATTTGACCCCTTTGAGCCTCAAATAACTTTTGAAATGAAAACATGTGAGAAGTTTAAAGGGGAAATCTCTTTGGTGTAACTGTGAACACTAAATATCTGAAACATGACAAGGTGCCCCAGCACGGCACCGTTTTCTCACAATCCCAAAAAATCTAGGAACGACTGGTATGTGGTGTGTGTTTTATAACATATGTGTTTTATGTAAAATATGATTCCAGTAACTGCAAAATAAATGTAATGGAGTAAAAAGTACAATATTTTCACCTGAGCTGTAGTAGAACAGATGTATTAAGTAGCAGGAAATGGAGTAACTCAAGTACAAGTACCTCAAAATTGTATTACAGGACACTTTAATGGGCTGAGCATGGCCACTCTGCAAACATGTATGCTTTATTTTATCTGCTTAAAAAGGTTTTTGTTTTTGTTTCTGTGTCTTGACTTTCTGTGAATTCATCACTTCCTGACACTGACCACCTGAAAAAGAAATAAATTGAAAAAAAAAAATTGATTGAAAAAGTATTTACCCCCCAAAAGTGAGTAGTGAGCAGCCACACAGCAGCGTGGGCTTGTTGTCTTCATAATGAAACACAACCAGTGTCATAAATCCGAATGACATCGACTCTTACTCAGTGCAGTAAAAGAATAAAACACAAAGAAGTTACGTGACATGAGCGTGTTTTATGAGCGCGGGATAATTCTGTTTTTTAAAAAAAACCCACGATGTGATTTACAAACAGTCTCCTCATTACTTGTTTGTGCAGTAGTTTATAACTCTGCAGCACGCGAGCTGGCAGATCAGACAGGCAGGTAAGTGGAGTGCTCCACCAATATACCTTTCAAATACGCCTTTTACAATGTTCCCCCCTTATTCCCGATGGTGTTTTCAATGTGACTGCAATCATAATAATCTACAGTTTATCTAGTAAATTGATCATAAGCTGAGTTGAATTTCCTGCAACAATTTTCCTGTGATCTGCATACGGGAGACGTTCAATAAAATGAGTAAATGCAAATCCCAGTGGTAGGCAGGAAAGAAATTCCCGTATACTGTTATCAGTACGAGAATAAGGAAGCTGGAAATTTATTTACACAAATAAACAGAATTTCTCAGAAGGGGTTGGCACATTGCTGCAAGGGGCTGAGGCTGCAGGATGAGGGACAGTGCTTGATACAAACATCCCAGCGATGCGCTGATCTTCTTTCATGACGTCTGTGAAAACAGCAGCCTGAGATAGAACTTAAAGGAATACTCTGCAGGAATTTTGGGTTGCTGTTTGTGAAAAAGCAGTTTTCGGGACTGTGCCCACCATTTTCACTTCAGCTTCCTCTTGGATACGCGCTGCTAAAGGTCTAGTACTGGGTGCTACCTTTTCCAAAGTCTCGACAGTTATTGGCTAGGGGCTGCACACCCACTGCCCAAAGGCTGCAGCCCAGAAATGTCCCGAACACAACAAAATTAGAAGCAAATAAGAAATGCAGGCAGAGGGCAGGGTCTCTGCAGATACATAGACCACAACACACTTCTAGTGGGTCATAAGGGATGACTGAGAGGGATTATTTTTGTATGAGTCTATACATTTTTTAGGAAAATCCTGCATCCTATAGCTTAGAACAGAACAAAAAATCAAATCCACAGTCAAATTCAACTCTAGCAAAACCAAAATGAAACCTGAACAAAAGTCCTCCAAAGAAACAAGAGGAAAACAAACCCTGAAGAGCTTACTGGCATCCCAAGCTATAAATCACTGATGGGGAATTTTATTGCTTAATAGAAACCACCCACTGGACATTAATGTGATTTCCCAGTAGTGGTGTGGATTAAGGGTGTGTTCAAAACTCAGGCTGCAGCTCTTACCATGGACAGCGCGGTCTGCGTCTGCTGGAGGAGCGGTTCAGGCAGCAGGGAGATGTGGACGCACTCGGGGATGGTCACCGTGCCGCCGTCCAGGTCGGCGATGATCACGTCCAACTGAAAACACACACAAATGCACTCTTCATGTCTGCTTTTGAGACTGCTGATAAAACCGCTGGACAGATGAGCTGATTGCAGCAACTGACAGACAAACGCAGAGATGGACAGAGTCGTCTCCATCAGCAGCTGCTCATTAGCTATCCAACAACAAAACACACATTCCCATAGCACAGCAGACAGCAGGGGAGGCTGCCCAAACAATGACCTCTGACCCCTGACCCTGACGACTGCTATGCAGACTCACATTGATAGTGCGACTACTGTACAAAACACAGTGCCCCGTTGTGATGTGAGACAATGGCTCCATCAGGGCGGCACAGCAAGGCGCATGCAGCAGCGTACGGTCAGACAGGAGTGTTCATTACGCTCTCATCAGGCTTTAATAAGACAGCAGACGATTATTTTCTTTGATCGTGACATCTAGACAGTAATTATTGTCTTGTATATTGGTCAAATTTGTCTTGGCAAGGTTTGTAAAGAGTACTGTATTAGAACCTACAAAGGTAGGTTGCAAATGACCGGCTGGCAGCAGGAGCAGTTTAGTAAAAGACAGATGAACCATTGCTTATTGGGTCAGAGACGGGTTACATGAAACACTCTCATTATCAAAACTCCATGTAAGAGTAGCTGAGGGTATATGTAAGCATACAACAGGGTTCTTCATAAAGAAGTATGGCCTCCTTTTGTCCTTTTTGGGGGCAAATAAATTACAAAAAAGGAACAACATATTCAGCTTTCATTATTACAAGACTGATCACATTTCTTTCCCACAGCTGGACACTGGTAGCAGGTGTTTCAGCTTGTCTATCCACACGGTGTGCGCTTGGCTGTTTCATGATATTGGCTTGTTTGTTTATTGTCGATGGAGTGGGTTGTGTGTAGCTGGCATTTTGTGCTCCAGCTGGCTGAGTTGTGCCAACATTTCCTGCTGCTTCAGACGGCATCCCTTGTTGCTTTCTGTTCAAAAGCTTTTTTCATTTCCTCTTTCAGAGTGGCGGCCAACAATCTCCCATAAAACAATTATGGTGGGCCTTTGAGATTTCAAGATCTAACATAAAAGAAGCTGTCTTAAAAAGCACTGTAATATGGAGCACTGATGCTGTACTGGTCATCTCTGGCATCTATTGTCTCATCCAAACATACACCAGCAGTGTGACACTGTTCTGTTGTGTTGGAGTGATGAGAACCCACCAATTCTTGTGTCTCCGAGCGAAAGAATGAATTGACACCGATGATGAAGGGAGTGGGGGTGCTCAGGACCTCTAGTAGTTTCCCCGGCAGGATGGGAACGTAGGTGAAGCTGAAAGGGATACACACAAAGGAAGATATTGAGTACATCTGCTGTCAACTGTACCAATGCATTGATCCATGCTTAACTCTGCTTAAACATTAGATCAAGTGTGAATAGGGCTGCAGTGGTAACCGTGTTATGAAAATGTATGGCTATCCTGAAAGTTACATTTGCTTACCTACAGTACTGAATTCTACTGTATTAGTGTTTTTATGAGAGATGGAGATACATGGAGAGACTGAGGAGTGGTGTCACACCTGTATTTAAGGGGGAACATGATGGCAAGCAATCCTCGGCAGGCGTCTGTCAGTCTCTGGTAGCTGCTGGACAGGAACAGGATCTTATGTTCCGTCAGAGCGGCACAGAACAGATACAACACGTTCACGATACCTGAGGGAGACAAAAGCACGTACAAGGCATCACGCACAGTCCTGGACAGAGACCAAATTCATAATCATACGTTCTAAAGGTAGAAACTGTGTGTGTGTGGCTATACCGTTTAACTAGTAACCTAAGAATGTGCTGTGACTGAACACTGAAACACTCGGGGGTTTTGCTACAGGTTTGAACACCTCTATTGCTGATAGGGCACTGAACAGGCTTTCTGTGCACTTCTGGAAAATCTTAAAGATGATAAAATGCATGCACTATAGGGCTGGGTAATCAATAAAACACAAGACATTTTACATAGTTTCAGATGTTTGTTATGGGTAAAAATCTGCAGTTATGGCATGAATTTGACAAAGTTTGACAGTCGTACTGTCTTACTGCAACAGCATTAAGCAAAATCCTGACTTGGATTCACAGAAACGCTATTTGGAAATGGAACAGGGGTAGAATCACATATTATAAAATGACTGGCCGTACCGAGCTGTCTGAAGAGCTGGGCCACGCTGCTGCCACTGACAGGAAGCGAGTCATCGATGGGGGTCTGGATAACTTGCCGGTCACCAGCACCTAACGTTATAGTCCTCTATAGGTGAAGAGAGAGACGGAGAGAAAAGGATTGAAAAGGGAGGTGAGAAAACCAAAGCCCGAACGCTGTTTGTCAGAAAATCAGGCTCCGACAGCGTGGTTTAATCAGTTGTGCGCGTCCAGAGAGCAGCGTGAGTCAGCAACAGAGAGATGGACAATCCCAGAAGCTTAGCAGGTACATCACAAATAAACCACAAGCCATTCCAGCTGATCAGGACATGAATGGAGCAGGGCAGGACTCCATGCCAACGACCGTACTGCAAAACAACACCAGCACCACCATGCCGATGAGCCTTTATGGGAGAGAGACATCCCAGCACACATGGCCGGTGTCATGTGCGGGCGATTGTCCACTGCAGTCTATTGTGAGCACAAAGGGAAATGACCCTAACCCTGGGATTAAGTTAACATCTCTAACGTTTGACAATGTATAACCGCTTCTCTAGTCTGATCTGAAAAATGTTGAAAATGTCTTTTTTTGAGAGGCTACAACAGCAAAGATGTCTGCTAACTGAAAGTCTACTGTGCTCCGGACACAATACAAAGCCAATAAATATTGATTTGTGTGTGGTTTGGATAACAAGCGTATCCGGGAGTGGAAATAGGATGATTTAGACTGCAGAAAGATAAATCAATTCAGCATGAGAACAACAATTCAGTACAACTACTGCATGCATTGCAGCGCAAGATGAGGCCAAATGAGGCAAGATCATGAATG
The DNA here is from genome assembly GCF_017976325.1 of Chelmon rostratus. Taxonomy (NCBI): domain Eukaryota; kingdom Metazoa; phylum Chordata; class Actinopteri; order Chaetodontiformes; family Chaetodontidae; genus Chelmon; species Chelmon rostratus. Next base: position 3,357,166 of record NC_055679.1, on the reverse strand, counting down.
CTGAACACAGTTTACTTTGGGGACATGATTTCTGATGTATGCTAACCTATGGGACACACAACTGCACAACTAAAATCCAAAGGCTCCATCTGAAAGTGGCTGAAATGCACCCAGTCAGTATGGCTGTGTGTATACCAGGCTAGCTGGGAAGGAAAAGTGCAGCATTATTTCATGCTCTCGACAGCAGCAGGAATAGCGTCAGCAACCACAGGCGAGCTGTTAGCAATTCAATACAGTGACCCAACATCTGATCATGAGGTGAGTTCAATTCACTGTTTGGCTTTTGAGTTTTGATAATAAGGTGCAGACACCCATAGTGTGGACTTACATGGCCGGAGAGAAGACTCAGTTCTGATCAATCAAGCATCTATTTTATAAATAGTAGCATTGCTTCGATGTAGCATCTTCATCACTGTCTTAAATGCCTTCTCATAACAGGAAGCCTACAGGCTACAGGCCTCTAATGCTTGCTGCATCAGTAAACTAACAAAGTCAATAGGCTCAATCACTGAGCAACACTTCAAATCCCCTTATTCAGCATTCACAAGAAAAATACACAGATGGAATAAATGCTTCACAACACACTATAGTGGAGTTAGAAGCAGGTATAAGTGGTCATAAATGTTAAGAAATTGTGAACAACTCTAAGTCCACCTGTGGGCATTCAGACCAGGAGGCTTCTGTATAAACACATAATGAATGAATTAAGTGCGTCTTCATATGAGAACTTAGAACTGTTGACGAAAACTGTACATTAATAAACACTTATAATGCCGGTAGAGCTGCATACAACTGCATTTAAGTGTGTTATAAACCATTTATTACATGTTTATCTGCTGCTTCGGGGGCCATAAGGCACGCGCACAAGCTTGAAACAACTTCTTCTCATGTAATAAACAGACGTTTAAGGAAGCGCTCTACAGTGTTGAGAGTCCTTGGGAGGCAAAAATCATAATTACACTTTTACATGTGATTAATCTCTTGACTGATACCAAGTATAACGTGGAATCCAAATTTCACTCCTGTTGCTACTTTAAATTTCAGATCCTCAACAGAACTGCAGCGGTTGCACAAATAAAACAACCCATTTAAGCCGGAATGTCTCGTATCATGGCCACATCGTTAAAATTGAGAGGCTTGTATCAGATTTGTACTTAATATATGAATGATCAGATGTGGGTCGCATATTGAGTATGTATCAAAGCATTTTGATTGGTTCTCCTGCCACAGGAGGTGTGTGTGGATTGGCTGGGGGGAATGGTGGAGAAAAGGAAGCTCAGAGCTGATTGGTTGTGAGGGGAGAACGAAGTCAGGCTGGCGTACCAAACTCTCCTCTCTCTCCTCCTGGCCCGGCTATACAAGCACCCAGCGCACGTGCACACACACGCACACGCACACGCACACACACACACACACACACACACCCAGCAGGATAAGACACAGGTTAGAAAGAACAGGAGTGAGGGCACAGAATGCCCATACTTGACAACAACATGATAGTAATGCATCAGCATGGCAAAACAAGTAAGCTGCACGAACAATAACATCATCAACATAAACTGCAAGATGACGGCTGTGTAAAAATATGGGATGAGTACAACATCAGACATGAGAGACACTCGTGCAAAACAAAGTCAAGCCATCATTTAGCATTCGGCAGCACAATAAAAGCAACAGATGATTCATTATGTCATTTTATTTTTTAACTTCAAATAAACACAGAGAGAGAGCAGGAACAGTGCACATACTGGTAAGCTGCTCCATCACATATAACAATAATAATAGTAATAGAGGGGAAAAGATGTATGCAGATGATAGTACTTCTACTAGTGCAAGTCTCCCTCACACACACACACACACACACACACACACACACACACACACACACACACACACACACACACAGCTTCTGTCTCGTGGCTATAGAAGCTATAGAATGAGCTATTTGAACTCCTACATCCTTACATCCTCATATGTTTTTTAAATTACACTCTGACAATAATACTGGTGTGATAAAGGGATTTCCACAACTGAGAGACTTTCATTTCAAAACTGAAAACATCTGGCCACAGTTTGGCTTTTCCAACATCATTTGACTGTTACAGCTGTTAACTGTAACAGATCCTCATACTGATACTGGAAACAAAAGAGTTCCTGACTGAAATCACCTTCCACCCTCAAACTCACTGATCTGATACAATGATAAGAGGTAATGGGAAAAACCATTCACAGGCTTCATGAGTCCAAACACCTGATGAGTAACAGACAGTGGCAACGACCTTCAGCACAACTTCGCCAACTTTCAGTTTGAAGTGAATTTCTCACTGTTATGCTTTAAAGCTCTGATGTGTTGCTGCTTCATCAAATTGTGACAGTCAGAGCACTTGGCAGTGTGACAGACAGTTTCCAGAAACAGGGCCTGGAGTTCCCTCTGTCACATGAATTCACTGCAGAGGCAGATTCAAACATGTTCCTGTAAAAGCTCAATCACTAATGGATGGGAAGAGGAGCACTTGACTTTCGTCCATTTTAAATAGAAGCCGTGCCCCACCATGGGGAGATCTGACACTGACGTGCATGTACGCATGCCCGCGCACACACTCGTACTTCTATCCTTGCGAGGACACAATACATTCCCTAACCCCCAACCCTAACCTTACCCTAACTTAAATACACACAAACGTGTGCACACACATACATGCACGCACACACACTTGTGCTTCTATCATTGTGAGGACACTCATTGACACAATACATTCCCTCGCCCCTAACACTAACCCAAAATACATATATACACACACAGACACACACATGTGCACACACGCATGCATGCACACACGTGCACACACGCACGTCATAGGTTAGGTTCCTGTACAGATTGCGGGGATACCCTATGTTGTTCGAGGGGGCTCGGATGCTTGAAAACTCAGTGGTCTGTCACTTCTCTGTGTTAAGGATGGTCTTTCCTAACCAGGAGGCCACCCTGCTGCTTGGGCAACGGCCTGAAGTTCACTTCACATTAGAGTTGTGTAAAAAAGCTCAGATGAATGAATTAAGTGTTGTAACATCCTGCGGGTCAACCTGTCCCAGTCATACATTAAAAAATCGGTTTAGTTATTTCACAAGCTGCACAGCAGTGCACTGAAGCTGTTTTGAGGTGAAATAAAGGTTGAATGAATGAATGAATGAATGTCTTTTAGATGAATGTGGACAAGTCACTCCGTATAAATCTAAGCCCTGCCCTCTCAGGGCTGGGAAATTCTGCAAGTTCCCAGCTTGGGATAAATAAAGTATATCTATCTATCTATCTATCTATCTATCTATGATGTTGCTGCACTGGTCACAAGCTTTACATTCTCAGACTGTACATATGCACTTTAAAATAACGTTTAATGCTACGAGAGAAAAGGCTTTTACGGTGAGGACTAAAAAATGTGTGGCAAAGGTACCACTGTGACCCCACACAGAAATCAGAAGAAGAAGCTACTTTGTGTGGAGTTCTGACTGTAATAAGCCCGGCAGCCGGACACACTAACATTTGCAACTGACTTTAGAGCAGACAAACACACTGTTTAATACACTCCATACAGTTTTACTCTCCAATCAAGCACAAATGTTTTTAGTAATGTGCAAATTGGAAGAAAGTGTTTTGAATAAAAAAAATACAAAATAAAAAACATGCAACAAGAAAATTTATCATACACATTAACATACCCATACACAAATACAGCATGTCCTCTAACCTGTACAATTACTGTATGTTACTATTACTATATATATATTACTATATATACTAACTATTTTTACAACAGTCACAAATACAAGTCTAATGTAGGCTTGGCACAAGGCTAGAGGATTGTCTGTTTGGTGTGTGACAGTGTTGCCTTGACAATATGTTAAACGGCAGACCGGATTTCAGTGTCACGTTGCTGGAGTCGTTTTGCCGTGTGTGTTTGGGCAGAGGTTGACATTAACAGACACACTCTGTGGTAATGACAGACATTTAGTGTGGCTGATAGAAAAGTCCTGTGTGATTAAACAGTCGCAGGAATGTGTGTGTGTTTGTGTGTTTCTCGTTTCAAAGTGGTCTGTCCTCCTCTTAAGTCGAAAGAACAGAACTGTTTGTGCTCGGCTGGGCAGCGGCAGTGCAAACTCATTCGTAAGGGCCTCAACAAGCTGTGTACTTATACTGTATATGGGTTTATACAGGGACATTCCGTGTTTGTATCACAGGTATGATACAGCTCAATAATGCGACCACTAAAAACATTTCAATCAGAATCAATCAGTGTGATGGAGAATGCTGAAGGAGTAAGCTTTAAGTTTAGCCTGTGTTTGTGTTTTCAGATGTGTGTGAGGGGAGCCGCGCATTAGCCTCTGCTGTTTGGGTCTGTATGTGTGTTAATACTGATTAGATCTGATTCTCTCATTCAGACGCTGCGCTGCCCGGTAGGAGGCCATCTGCCATCCCATATGGTCGCCCAGCAACTGAACTACGACCTGCACAGCAACGGGTTTGAGTGTCTGTGTGTTTTTGTGTGTGCGTATTTGGCTGTTTTTCAAAAGTGAGGAAACAACTTGAAAATAATCAATGTTCTCAAATGCTCACTAATAGCTGCAACAAATCAGGTCGACGACAAACATAACAGAAGAAAAAAAAAAGACATGAAATGTTTGAAATGATTAACATGATCCTATGGAAAGTGTTTGATCACAGAACACACAAAAAAGCAGGTCAAAAAAATAGCTTAGCGCCATCAATCAGGCATGATTTGAAATGACTGCAAGAAAGAACACATTCCTTAAAGAAAAGAAAAAAACTCCGGTCTGTTTGATTAACAGAATCAATAACATTCAGCTGGTTGTTGACTGGTGAAGCTTGCAGAACGGTAAAGTTACCTGGAGACAGGCCAGCAGCCAGTCACAGGCCAGGGCCTGAGGAACCTTGTCTAAACTACAAACTGGGGACTCATTTATCTGTAACACAGAGGAACCAGTGTACAGTAGAGTGCACAGAAATGACACACATGGGTTATAACATCTGGAAAGCACAGTGGGAGCGTTCAACTGATGTGCATTCAGAGAAAATAGACACTTCCTACCGTATGTGCACCGTGGGCATAATTGCCACTTCCCATTGCACTTTAATATTTAGTTTACTTGAACAAATTCATGGTTAAAAAACAGAAAGAAGTCACTATTTTTTGGAGGTGAGATAAAAAAAAACACATGGTTCTTACAGAACATATGAAAAAATGTGCAGAGAGAAATACTAACACAAAATGACACAATGATAAGAAAAATCCATTAAATGTAATGAGAAATAAGCACAACCAAAATGTGCTCTCAAGCACACACATGCTGTCGTGCATGCTCACACCTTATTTGTGTATACTGTGCTGCAATTTCAGCATGAAGGGAAAACACTGTCGCTCATTGGGGGACTTATTCCACACATCGAGCAAGGACACAAACGTAGTACTTGCAAAAAAAAAAGCTATGGAAAAAACCCCTGAAGCCTGGCTGCAAGTATTAAGTTTGTATTTGATACGTTATGTACAAGGAAATACTTGTTTGTCTGGTTATAAATGGAAGGATTGCTGTTTGCCTCCACGTCCATTATTGCTTGCAAATTGTGATGATTTCGTCTACAGCTGTTAAGTGGCGCTGATCATCCACAAAGAAAGCTACGTGTCTCACAAAGCTTTGAAACGAATGATTCCCGGTAAGCCCATAGCAATGAAAATTAATTGAATGATGCTAAAACGTCTACACTAAAGAGTGTGCACAGGACTGCTGATTGAGCTGTATATGACACTGCAGAGACCTGCTGTAAAACCAGCACAATGAAAAGGATTAGTGTCATTTCAAAACTCATGACTCTGTAGCTAGTAATCAATAAATCATCCTATTATGAATGCACAAAGAAATGTGCAGGCATGTTACAAGCCCTTCTACATGTGCATCACAGTTTTGCACGCATAAACACTGTATATGGATGAAAACATGGTTCAAACCTCTCCAACAACAGCTACTATTTCTCTGTTGCACCAATAACAAGGATGCAAGCTTAGCAGTGCCAGCAGTGAGAGCCAGCTGTCGATACTGAACAGGGTGCTACACAAGCAGGCTGCACCAAGCTCTACTTCTCTACACTGTTAATTGCCTGAATAAGCTGCGCTTCTGAGCAAGGCATGGGGTAACATAAGGAGTGTATACCACCAAGCAAAGCCAAAGAGTAATAGCAGCATAAGAAAAGAGACTCAAGAATGGTGTCACGGTTTATCCTGACCCTTGGTGAGCTGATCACAACAGCTTTAGTCCAAATGACATCAAATCATGATCTTTGACTTTTGCCTTGGGAAGGCAGTGCAGTTTGTGCAGGTGTGAGGAAAGAGATGAATGATCAGCAGTTACCTGGGAGCCTCCAGCAATGGGGATGACACAAGTGAGGAGATTTCCAATCACCGTTTCCAAGGGGACAGACAGGCCATCTACATGGACGGTGTAGATCAGACCCAGACAGTTCTGTTCAGTGAAGAGGGAGAGACACAGAGGTCGAGGTTCAACACGCCACCCGGCCACATGAAGACAGCAATAACACAGTATTTACAGTAAAGGAATGGCTGTAAATTTTAGTGCGTCTATTTACACACGAATTAGAAGCTGCATAACAGCAATCCAGCAATTTGCATTCATAGCAGGGGGGGCGGTGTAGAAGGAGCAACATAGGTCCAGATAGGGTGGAGGTTGTAGTGAATGGTGACCTTTTTTTTCTTTTATTGCTTTAAAGACTTACATGATTAATTATTTCCAGTTTTCAGATGCAGTTTTGAAAACACAACTACTTAGTAAGGTTTAGGAAACGATCATGGTTTAGGTCCAAACAACATTGTTGGCTACTGACAACTATTCCTAAAAGAAAATTCAATATCATACCGTAAAGCTTTTATCATTATAAGCTATTTGTATTAAATGCCTATTTATCTAAAATAAAACACCATGTCACAAAATGTATATTAGTAAAATAATGTTTACCTTGTAAAAAAGCAATAACACCTATGTTCAGTACTGTATTTTAGATGTTTGTGTGTCCCAAATAATGAGCGAAAAGCATCCACAAAAGGTGCATAGCTCGCAGAGTATTTGCTTTGCTATTGCGTGTCGTACCCTGAACACTTCGGTGTAGTCCAGTCGAGACACCAGCACCAGGCTCTTGGGGGCAAAGACCTGAGCTGATTGGACGACGGCCGGCTCCTCATCCACCTCGTCCACCTCGCTGGTCTCGGCTTTCGGCAGCTGAACACAGAGAAAGAACAGATATAACTGCGGTCACATCGAGCTGAGATAAACACTCACTCACACTTAAAGAACATATTAGATAAACGTAGTGCACGCTAATTTCTTTCACTCCAATGAATACATAAATTATTGCTCACCCAGCACATGTACCAAAACGTTTCTGCCAGCATTTTGATATTAGAGCTTTTCGTACATAGATATAAGCTCTGACGTGCAAATTCAAAGATCATTTTTGAATGTGTCAGGATGATTTCTTCAGTTTTAAAGTAATATCTTTTTTAAAGGATGTAAATGGCAAAAAGGATTCCTGGGTATCAGGGTGTCATGTGACAGCTACACCAAAATAGCCACACAGCCCAGTCTTGTGGCCTAAATGGGAAGCCAGTGAGGGATCATGTCATTGTTGCTGCACCAGCAGCAACCAAGACGCTGCACAGGTGTCATTTGTCTCACCTGTGAGTTGTCCAAGCCCTCCCAAAAGGTGAAGCAGGCACAGTAGTGACGCTCGGAGTTGATATCAGTCAAAACCGCTACAAAGAAGGATGCAGGCTGCCGCTCGGGAACCAGCTGCCAACCGCTGGGCTGACAGAACTACAGAGCAGGTGGAGGAAACGAGAGAGGTGAAAAGGTGATGGCAGGGTTGGTGCCAGAGGGAAACGGGGAGAAGGAAAGAAAGGGGGGAATAAAAAAAAAGATTAGTGCACATACCAACCTGGGTGACATATCATAGGTCACATGTTCTTGCAGCACCTCAGGGTGATTCATGCTGGGCTGGGCTACCATTAACACAACAAAACAGGTTCTGGAAACTTTCCATCTGCTTAAATAATATGGCGACACCACCAGAGCTGTGACTGAACCATGTGGAAAAACATGGAAGCATATTTTGCTCTCATGTCTAATCACAATGTAGTTCATTTATTAACGCCCCCCCCCCAATGAAAATCAAGTTTTTCACCATGTTAACATGTCCATGTCGTGTTTTTACAAGATGCATTATGAGCAAAATAAGCAGTGGCACAATAAAAGTCTCTCAAAAAGAGATTGAGACAGCCAGGTTGTCATACATAACACAACTGAGGAGCCAATCCTGTCAACTTGTGGGGTGGGGATGTGGTGAAATGAGGGGTAACAGACGAGAAGCCAAGTTAGCTAAGTTTCAAGATTTACTTTTTTTTGCAAAGTTCCAAAAGGAGAAACTTCATGTCTTAGCATAGAAAGAGAAAATCCTTGAGCCAAACATCAAGAGAAATTGTATGTATGCACTGAGGAAATGGATCAGATGACTGATTGCGGAAGGTTTTGCTTTCCTTTGAGCTTTTTCAAAGTTACAGTATGTCATTTTGAAATACATACTTGCAAAACATGAAATGCTAATGGAGCAATCAATACTGCCACAGTGTTGACTCCAGTGAGCAAACAATAGAGAGTCAATATTAAGTGGGGTTTTTTTTGTTAAGTTTGACATTTAGTATGTTAATGCTCATTATTCATTAAGTTGCCTGAATGGCTTGATGTGAAGTTGGCCTATAACTGGCATGTGGAAACATGTTATAGATGCCATTTTATGGACTCCAGTTGATTTAATCTTAAGTCAATCTCCGCCAAAAGCATTCATGAAGGAATTTGCAGTCATCCGTTTCATATTTGATTCAAGGAGAGGATAAAATGTTATCCAGCTGACCTTTATATCAATGTGTGAATCTATGCTCACTCAACAGACCTGACAACTAACCTGCAATAATATTAAGGATACAACAATTTGACTATTTCTGCCCCAGTACTGATGTTATTGGTGCTCTTTTTTTTCCAAAAATAAATGTCGCTGTGAAAAACAGATAAAGGTTAAGCTACAAAACAAAAGCAAATGCAGAAAATGTCTAAATCTATAAATAACCTGGACCTCAGACAAACCACAAAAAAGTTTCATTAAAAGGCATAAAAGTTTAATTCAAAATAACATAAGTGCTGACTCCCCTATTTCTGCTAAAACCTTCCAACAGACTCTAACATTTAGCAAGCCCCACAAAAGCACATCTCATCCAGTGCGGAGTGTGGCGAATGCATCGATCTCTACTATAAATACTGTTAATCTGGCAGTTAGCATCTTGCTCTAACCACTGAGCCGCCTGGGGGATTGAATCCCTAACCCTGACTGGGCTATGTGTCTTGTTGAAGCCACTGAGCTACACTGGAACATGTCTGTAAGTGTCAACTTACCAGCTCTATGCCTTGTGGGAACGGGCTGTCCTCCCAGTCTTTCTCAGGAAACCGCTGGAGAATGCGACCTTGACCTTCACCCTCCACTGTAGAGAGACACGGAAAGGGACGAGTACAGAGGTCAGTCCATGTTCCTTTAAACAAGCTCCTTTGAGTTCTTCTAAATCATATCTGCATGCTGATGTTTGTGTTTTATCATCTGTATGTCAGCATATAAAGGAACTATTCTATCTAGCTATCGCTAGCTAGCGCTATTTTCAATTAACTGATTCATCAGTGAAATTTGTGTGTGTGCTGTTTGGTTGGGAATTAGAGAGCGGCGCTGATATATATTCAACAAGGACCTATGACAGCTTTTCTGAATGGGTCTTTGACAAAGGTAGGGTAGCTGTTTCTGCTAGCAACTTAAAACACACACAACAGTAGCTCATTAGCTTAAGTATTTTATTGCTACTTGACACCTGTTTCTTCAGGTTACATAACACCTGTCTAGCACATGGCCTAGCAGCGCTACAAAAACGTAAACAAACTGGTAGTCCACCATTGTTGCTTGAGGCGCAGGCTTATTACACAAAGCACCAGTGGGCATGCACAAATTGCGATGACGATGTCATAATTTCTCCAATGTTGTACAAGTACACAAAACCGGCACCACAAAAGGCGTTTTCAAACATTTCCATTTCAGTGAACTAAAACTCTGTTTGCATGTGGACCACAGGCCAAAACATATAGAGGAAAATATTCATTTTCAAAATATCCATTTACATGCAGATAAGACTTAAGTATGAGACACATCTATTAGTTACAGCTGCTTTCATGCGTGGATATCATCAAAGGCCAAATGAGTCAATATCTACATGTTAAACAGTAGTGATATGTGTTAAAATGCACATTTGCTACTGGTTAATGAGGCCATTTCCACTGTTGGCCAGGGCCTGGCTCATCACAGTGGCACAATGACACAGCAAAGGCAGACTTATGTAACCACCACAAGCCTGTCTTTGAGCTTAGTTCCATCTAAAGCCCTGCAGGCTGCTTAATGGCAGCATTCATCCGCACAGAGAATACACTTCCCAATACAATTCCTACCAATGCAAAGGACATAAATCCAGCATGAAAAGGCAACAAAACAAAATATCATCCTGTGCTAAAAAGGAGAGGTTTTCGACCAGCGTTTAGACCAAACCTGGACGGCTTGGACTAAATGCTGCCTCAGAAAAAACAACAGAGCCAGTGGGCCTTTACCAAGGGAACTAAAACAGAAGCACAGACACAGAGACAATACACAAACAGAAAGTAGGCCAGCTCCCAAAACCCACAAGTCATCCCCTCTCCCTTGCAAACCAGGGCTATGTGGATGCTTGTGGGAGTGGTGCTCTGGGATCAAGTAATCAAAGACAATGAGTTAATTTCCTTTTTTTTTTAGAGGTGACTGGCCCTAATTCCAGAGCCGCGACCTGCTCCAAGTGTTCTGGCATCAAACGAAATCACTGGAGCCTGGAGAGGGAACGCCATGAAGAGTTTCAGTTCTGTAGCTTGGTTTTTCTTTTTTTTTTTCTTGGTTTGCTAATTTCCCTGAAATAAGCAGAGCTGAAGCAGAAAAAGTGTTTTATTCCACATAAATAGGCGTCAGTTAATTGGGAATCGCAGGCCCAAAATGCTGAGTGCCACGTGGACTTGCACATACCGGTCTGTCTGTAAGACTATGCATCATACCACAACTAAGTGTGAACAATGAAAACAATTTGTCATTGGTGCCATATGAACTGCAAATAAGAGCAAATGCCTAATTTGACTGAAGTGAGGACTACATAAAAGTAAGTATATTTAGACGAATTTACACAACAGGGCTGCAAAGAGCTCAATAGACTGTCATATAATAATTATTACAAGAGGTGAAGATAATTCACAGGATGCTGGTAGAAGGGACTGACTTTGTTATGACACCTACGGTAAGAACATGTGACTTAGCCAACCCTCTTCGGTATATTGTGATGAATCATCTGGTGCAGTGTACCATAGCTGATGCATGCTGGGACTTGATGTAACCTTCCACCTACTTCCACAGACACTGATTTGAAAAAGCAGTGCACATGTCACCTATTGCAGCCTTATGTTATGTTCTCAAGCATTATGTTGTCAGTGGATGACAAGAAGTATGTCTGCAGGGAGGAACACACACACAGATACACACACACACACACACATTGAAAAAACCCACACATTCACAGAGTGTCAAGGTGCAAATTGAGGCGGGTGCAGAGATACTATCAGCCAATAGTGAGGCAGGGTGGGGACTATTCAGCCAGGTAAAGCAGGCCATCCTGCAGGTGAGGGAGGAGTGTATGAACAAACTAGAAAATGAGTCTGCTGGGAGTGACACACAGGCCTCACAACCAGACACTAGACACACTATACTCAACCCCCCTGAGCCACAAGCTAAACCCAGCCCACTCCTTGTGCTGGGCTGGTTCACTGGAGGCAGGCCACAAGCGAGAAGTGTCTCCTCGTCACAAGAGGTTCATTTTCACTCTGATCCTGTGATGTTAAGAATATGTGCATGTATATGAAAGGAATCTATAGAATGTAAACAAGACTTAAAGGCTTCCAATTGACTTCATGAAACCAGCAATTACACAGACAAATAAGAAGGCGCAGAGCGAGATAGTGGCTGTGCCATGGCAACAACTAATTACAACCGCTGCATATTTCAACTACAACACAACTTTCAAATTAGTTTAGTCAAACAAAAAGAAATGACAGAAAAAGACAAAGATGTTTGCATTTGAACTTGGCGTAGCTGAAATCACAACGTGTCCGTTTATGACAGTACCAATGTGAATGCTGCCAGACTCTGTAGCCAGAGTGCTGACTATTGTCTTTGTTATTCTGATCTGCCAGAGACCAGCTCCTTTCTGCTGTGTTGTGTTTCGGGGGTTCACTGAGTTGGACGCAGAGCTTTAAGCAGTGGTTATAGTCAGGGATCGTCCCACAAGCAAAACGCAAAACTCCAAACATTTTTCTTTGGGGAAAGAAGCAGCGGCTTCTTTTACTTAATCTTAAAAATTATTCATCACCACCTCAGTATGGGGTCACCCGCAACTGGTCAGTTATGCAAAGTTCAATAAAATCTAGTTTTTGTTTTGAGGAACCTGAATCATGTCTGTTGACACCAAGCTTCAGACGGTCAATGATCTAGTGTGGGTTACTATTAGCAGAGCACACTTGGAGTCACAGTGTTCGCCAGCTGACAGCAGTCTGAGAATATTCCTAATGCGACTTTGGAGCATGCGGCCAGCCTTGGACGAGCTTATAAAACTGAAATAAAATTACAAGTCTGTAACCTCTCATTTAGGGCCTTTCTGGGCTAATCCTCTAGGCAACAAAAAAAAAAAAACAAAAAACGAAAGCAACGTCTGCAGTTGTTAACACTTTCTGACGAGAGATGCAGCAGGCAGAAGGGACAGAACAAACAGTGAGCTGCGAGTCGGCCATGCTGCAGCTGTAGCTCCACATCAACACAAACCAATGCCAGATCCAGCGTGATGCAAACAATGACTGAAACCAAACTGAGAACTTTGATACAAATGTTTGCTTTTAATGCTAACGCTTTGAATAGGTGAATATTTCTGCTTCAGGAATGTTTCTCCAGGAGGAGCAGAAGCTCACTTTGAAATCGCTGAAGCACTGCCTTACGTAGTGGCTTACGTCTGTTTGGCGAGGCTAGCTGAGATATGGGCAGCTATCACACAAGTCAAGGGTTTCACGTGGCGAAAAAACGAATTCCATATTTATAGATAAAGAGGCTATGTCAAGAACAAGCTGTATGACATCAATACAATCTCTGAGCTCCTATGGTCAGTGTGTAAGGGATGTTTGTGGTTTTCTAAAAATGAACTACCCTTCAGCTTTTATAAGTATAGTTTAGTTCTAACACAAAGTCTGCTTTCTTCTCTGAGTGCCAATGCTGCCTTTACACTCTCACTGCACAATTATTTTACACCATACTTATTTATTAGCATTTTCAAGTTTTGCATAATTGTTAGGACTTGCAACTACAAATGAACAGGGATTTGTGTGACATCTCAACTGTTTGGGCCCGAACAGTGAATTTCATTACTGAACAAACGTTTTATTGTATTCACAGGATCTAATTAACGCTACTTCATCACTCATTCAGATCATTCAGCAGATGAACTGATCCGGGATCGGATAAACACCACAGCAGCTCGGTGTTTCTTGTATTTGACAGTACGTGTGTGTACGAATGGCTGGAGTCGTTTTTCCTCGTAGCTGAATGAGACAGACAACAACGCTCGTTTGCAGCTTCAGCAGCAGAGAACGAATCTCAACCGTGCACATTCAGCAGTGATCAAAGCCAAGACATTGTGTGGTCCCTTCACCTGTTCTAACATGCTGGTTTTGATTTCTAGTATATACACACCCACGTCTTCATTAAAGATATGGAAGTATTACAGGTGGGATGTTATATTTCATACAGGTCTTATAAAACCTGTCAACTCTAACTGAGGTACATACAAACCGAATAAAAAGCAAGATCTACCACAAGAGATCGACCAGGATACAGGCCTGTCGGGACTGCTTTTTGGGATTCATTACTGTAGCTGGAATGTGTCTTTGGCCGTTCAGACTGCTTGGATCAAACTACCCGTTATTAAATCAAATTTTTTCCAGCTCCTGCAGAAATACTATTGCGTGTCACTGGACTGATCCGCTGTTTGTTGGCGGAGCAGTGTGCTATCAAGCACAGCGGGGTCTACACCAAAACCTGATGACAACTGCATAAACACCTAACCTCAGGATGCAAGCTTTGTCCTATGTTTTACGGAGAAAAGTAATAAAAGTCCTGTATAAGCAATGAAGTCTTACTCTGGGAAGTATCCGTGGCAACACAGCTGCATTGAGCTGGTATGGTGGCCTGCAGGACTCTTTCTAATGTCAGAAGCAATAAAACTGCTGCCTCCTGTCATTTCATTATATACATCTACATTTTATATGTAGCCTATGCCTTGACAGTTTGACAGACAAGCACTGAGTGCAAACACAGCTAATAATGGTGAAGAAAATGTTTAAACAAATACCACTAATTGTGTGTATATGATTCTGCAACATCACTGTGAAAGAGACAAGGTGCTGTGCAATACGCACACACACACACATACACACACACACATGCACGCACATACAGGTTACTTGATTACAGACATACACACACACACACACACACAAGACTTAATGTGATTACAGCTCCTCAATCATTGCTCAGTAAAAGATGATCATGTCTATGTTGACAGAGATGGTTCCCCCGGCACTAGCCCCCTGTGTCCCTTTCAAAATTTCCCAGAGGGAATTTTCTAGTTTCTCAATACTGTGCTCGGAAATAACGTCACAGGTTAGCTGTCTGAAGTGGACGATGATGGGAAATCACTCAGACATCTGTATGAGAAAATGATACTGTTTCACATAATGATAATGTGACAACGAAAAATGTGATTCATCGGTTATTGCATTCTGTGCTGTATCAAGGCGGTTATTAGCTTTCATAAGAGTCTGACAGGTTGGATGTGGACTGCCTAACTATATTTTTCCTGCAATGCCAGGTAAAAATTTGCAAAGCCAGGCTGTATTTGAAACCGCCTGCTACACAAGCAGTACGTACTGATTTGGTTAATACATAGCATGTAGTATGCAGTACATAAACAAAAGCAAAATCTGTAGTAAACCAGAAACTGCATGCTGCAAAATAAACCAATTTAACAGTTTCATACTGCATACTACTACAAAAACAGTATGCATAATGTAGCATAGACTGCTTACTGTACCTGTGCATGCTGCAAAAGTCGGTAGTATAATAATGTGGCTCTGCACTTCTTCAATGTCTTCAACCTCATATACACTTGTATGGCATGGTTTTATTTTTCTGAATTTCCTCAAGACTTCATATCAAACTGTCTGATTGTGATTTCAGTTTAGACTATCAAAGTCTCCCGCAGGTTGGCATTTGGAAGCTGTGGCATTTTTACACAAAACTAGCATCTTATCTTGAATCAAGCACTTTATTTCACTTGGACCACCCACTGATGTTGAATCTGTATTCCTCTGATCATCAAACTAATTGTAATTTCCTTTTAACCACAATCATACAGGCAGGGTAGATGTATGGATTTCCCAAACGTCCACACTGGGTGTGTGTAAGTTCTAGGTGAATTAAGCTTGAGCTCTGCAGAGAGTGCTGCTGTTCAGGCAGCAGTGAGTCTGCAGGCGTGACTGTACAACAGAGCTGCGGATGATGCAAGATAACAGTTTCCAATCAGCCTGCTCTATCAGTCTGTGGCATGAGAGAAATGTGAGACGAGTGGAGTGGCCTTTGCAAGGATGTGACATGCAGCTATCAGCTAGACCTATTTCACAACACAACAGGTTTGCGACTGGAGGGCTATCACTTTCATTTTGATCGTCATCTCTAAAACTATGCTGTTGCAAACTACACACCATGGTCCATTTTTCTGCACAATGTCTGAATGGCCAGATCGCCTTTGCATCCTCCTTCCGATTTAGACGATATTCTCCAACTGCATACTGTATATCCTCAAATCTCAAACTCAGGATATGGCCATGAACTCTGTGTGTGGGTTTCCATGATTGCATCTTACATCTATTTTCTCCTGGAAAGCCCATTTATGCACGTCTTGCTGCAACAATAAAAAAAAATTAGCCCTGTTGACTTCTCACAGATCTGCTCCTTCATTCTAAAAGCTCATACAAACACTGTGCGTACTACGCTCATCATCTCATGCCCTCATTTCCAACAAGGGTAAATGTCTCTAAAGTTATGACAACAAAAAGTATAACAAAAAAGGCATTAACAAGGAAAAACTGACTATAAGTCACAGTGACTGAGAGCACCGCAAACACAACAAACTACAGTCCTGAAAATCACTACCGAGCTGAATTTACACCTCAGACAGATTTGACAAGAGAAAAACACTCTAGGCTATGAGGCTACTGCACTATATTACACATTGTTTATGTTATCTTTCCACCACATGACTTGGAAGGAGTGTAATAGCAGGGCTGGGCAATTAATTGTGTTTTATTTTCTAAAACGATTTTGGCTTCCATTGATTATGGAAACAGGAACAACAATACCTGAGACAAAACGAGTATTGTGCCGCATTCTGTTTCACAACGACACTCATTTTTTCTTCTATTATACATCCAGCACACCTCTTTTTTTACAGCAGTGTGCGTTCACCCCTCCCTAAAAGCCCAAACTCACTTTCGGTAAAACCAATTCAGTTGTTGAGACAGGAAGATATCACATGGCGCGCAGATGAGCACAGACAAGTGCGCGCGCGCGCGCGCGCACGCACACACACACACTCCTACACAGCGAACTCATGTTGGGAGAGCAGGCAGGGATGGTATTTGTGCACTCTGGCAGTCCGAAAATATTGTATAAAATCAGTGAGATGAGAGCGTAATCATACGACAGTGACGGCTGTGTGTGTAGTGTGCTCAGAGCTGACAGTGTGTTACTGGCCGTCAAGCACACCCATGATGCCACTGTAATTATTACATTTATTTCTTTATTTCTTTTTATTTCTTTTTTAGTTGAATTCTATCTAATGTTCAAGGTAATGCACTGCTAAAAATACCTTTTTTTAATGTTCAATAAATGCATGATGTTTCCAAAGTCAAAGAGTAATCATCATAAATAACTGTTCTAAATATTGACCAAAATAAAAAAGAATTATGATTTTTGCAATAATCAAGCAGCACAACCAGTTGATGTGGTTAAACAACACAATAGTGTTAATATTGTTGACTGTGTTTTAGTCTTAGTCTTGTGTCAAATGTCCTGTTTTTTTTAAATTAAAGCAGTTAAAGTAGTTAAAGTTTTAGCTGAGTAATAATCTTGGCATTTCAGTCTTATGTTAGTCAAAGAAAACTGTCAAGATTTTAGTCTTTAGTCTTTCAATATAGTCCAGCGAAAACCAATATTTTTTTTGTCATTTGTGTCAAACTTAATTCACTAAAGATGATATCTTACAAATCTATCTCATAAAAGACGAGCTGAATGATTAAGACTGCAGCTTTGAACACAATCAGCAAGTCACAATCAGTGCATTCAGTTCCTACAGTGCCGAGCAACCAAAGAGGCTCTGTCAATGTGCAGACAGGCCTTTCAGCCACCGCTGAACGCCAGCGACAGCCAAATCAGACTTCCATGGTTCCTGGTTTGCCAACAGAAATCATTCTCTTTCACACACAATAGTTCAGCCTGGCAATTTCAAAATGGTCTTGAAGTCGATTATACGCATTCAAAGCGGTAAGAAAGTGTAAAGCTTCAAAAGCCCGTTTGTTGGTGTCCACCAAAGTAAAGCCTGGGTATCATTTTAGTGATCTGATTAAGATTTTTAAATGCAGCACCTGTCAAGTCCTGGTTCTGACTGCTGGCAAATCACATATCACCAAAATATGTTGAAAGCAAATGAGAGCTTTATTTACAGATGTGTTTTGGGCTGCTATAATCAGTAAGTATTATTAATTGTTAGCCAAAAATGGTAGGTTTCTTTATTTATTTTATTTATATCTTTCAGCAGGCCAATACCACAGATACAGCCACGGCTTCATGCCAGCCACAATCAAGCAAAACAAACCAACCGATCAACACAACCGAGGCGTCGACAAGGCTCACAGTGTGATCTTGAAGAGAGTACACTTGCTAAGATAACCTTGTCAAATAAAGGTTACATAAGAAAAAAACTTCAAATGGGAAAGAGAGAGGCATGAGCAGGGAAGGAAATGTGGGTCACACAGAGTGGTTGTGTGTGTGTCAGTGTGTGTGTGAGTGTCGGAGTGATGGAAGGAGACCGAGCGGTCGTGTAATCACTGAATGATGAAGTCAAGTTGAAATGAGCGTGTAGCTCACTGTGTGTGTCATGTTCTTGGTGCTGAACCAGACCAAAGCTTCTCGTTTGCAGGCTTCCAAACCACAGTGACACGACATCAGGCGGTTTCCACAGTGACTGCAGGAGGCGGGACAGAAGAGCTCTGGGCCTTGTGTGCTTCCATGCATCTTTGTGTGCATGGACAGAATGTGTGTGCACGTTTGCAACTATGTCCAAAATGAGGTATTGAATTTGGTCTAGAGCGAGCTCACTCAAGCATTAAGGTTCTGAGAGAGGAAGTTTATTATTACTAATATCTTACTGGTGCATTGTGTTGCTGCTGCTATACTTTTCATACTTAGCTTTTTTCACAAAAAAAATCAATGCTGCCACAAAAATGTGCTTTAGAAAACTGTAATTATTATGATTACATACAATAATACTATTAAAATCCATGTGTCATTTGTTGAACCCCTAAAGCTGAGTCACATGACCATCTTACAGCAATCACACTGCACATTAAATGGGATGAGAGTGTATGTGAGGAGAAAGCTGCCATCACTGCTTTTCACTGCAGCAGTATCTGCACTGTGTTGACATAACAGCTCCAGAAACATTCGAAGTTGAAAACATGCAAATCTATGACATCATTCTATTAAATATGCCACACCCTGACAGTGCTCTCTCCACTGTCCACCCAGTTTGCTATGAAACACACACAAATGCACGGGCACTCTCTGATACACACACACATGCTGGACAGTCTTGTGGAGTAATATGAAGGCGTGTGAGTCACTCTCTGATTAAAAGCAGCTACAGAGGCCCCTCACTGGGTCAGAGGCAACACAGGATGGTTTTGTGTCACTGAATGAAGACCACAAAAAAAAAACCAAGAAGAAGAAGAAGCAGCAGCTCATATGACGAGCAGGCGAACACGATTTCGTCCACGTGGAGTCAATAGATGAAGAGAACTGTCGACAGAAACATTCAAGAACACCTACAGAGAGGATCAGCACATCAATAAGTAACACCTGACATTTAGAGCAATCTGAATTTGGTGACACATGATGGCAAAGATGCTAATCTTGCATAAATAAATGAACCGGTCCATGTATAAAAGCAACTGTCTGAGTGAAGCTGCCATTTAGGAACCAAATAAGAGGGTGAAAAAAAAACAGCTCCATCTGGCAACCGCCGTTGCCCTGGAGACAATGCGGGACATTTTCTTTGTGCAAAGGCTCTTCAGCAAACTCACATCCTTCCTGCAAAACTAATGCCTCCCCTCTCCACCAGAGAGGCTTTCCAGGAGAGGAAATGGGCTTGGAGAGGGACGGAGCAGCTACAGTGACTGAACATATTTCAGTTTAAGGTAGTAGGTTGTTTCAGAGCTAACTGAAGTCAAAATGTCACAGACTGATGAGTAATCCACAAGCTTTATTTCTTCTCAGTTCTCATTTCGCCTCCACAGCTACAGGTGGCTGTCTACAGGAGCGCTCTGCTTCAGTCTGAGCCACCAAACACACTCAATAGAGTGGGGAAACCTGCCAGCGCTCACAGACTACGGGCCATCTACTTTCCAGTCACTCTGGGCAGTGTTTCTGACTAAAGTGTATCCAGGATTCAACTTCCACTGAACACAAACAGACCTCGGCTTGTTTAGTCATTCATATCCTGGTCCTTAATAGTGTGTCAGGCATTAGTTAGATGTTTTTTTTTTATTGCAGACAATAAAAAACCTGAATTAAGATTGAAAGATGCCATCAGTCAATCTGAATTATAATTGGCAAACAATAATAATAGAGATTTAACCACAGTCCCTGAACCAGTGTCTGCAGCAGCAGCACTTGCCAACACAGAACTTTATAGGTCACAGGACAAAAGAAGTAAGGAGCCAGTCACCACCAATAGCAAAATTTCACGGCAAAATCAATGAATTTCAATGTAATCACAAATAAAGCTGCATTTGTACATGGGGTCAAGTAAATCTGCAAAATGTTTTGACACCAAATTCAATTTTGGTGAACACAAATTCACTGCATTGATCATGATGGTAAGTCATTGTGATAGCACTGATTTGATCAGCTATCAGAGAGTGACGCAAGAGCAATCAAACATTATCATCTCATAAAGTCAACGGTCAGTGTGAGGGGGAATCCAAGCAGCCTTGTACTATTGCACTGTTGCATTATGAACCTGAACATAGTGAGCAGATTTAACACTGCGGTAAATTCATCGCTTTTACATTGCATAAACTATATGTTATAAAACAGCAGTAAGATATTTATGAGTCATTGGGGGGCACTAGAATATGGCAATACATGTCAGCAGCAAAAACTTCAGCCAGGACTAAGTGTATTTCTGTGGACAGCAATGGAAAGTGATCAAAATCAAGCTTTTTCTGAAGTAAGCATTGCCGAGAGACACATCTAAGAAGTCAGTCATAAGGTCAAGAGGAAGTCAAGAAAAGACTGCGAGTCATCTTATGTGAGGTGCGCGTGTTTGCCAGTGTGCAAAGAGTGTCCAGTCGCCAAAATGCAACAATGAGGCTGGTGTGACGTCCAAGAGTGACAGCAGGAGAGCGGCGTAAATCAGGGGCAGCATCGAGGACTCATCAGTGCATGACAATCACATGATGAGGAAGGCACATGACCCGCATGCTGACATGGTGCTGTCACAGATGAGGTGGTTCAAAAGGAGCTTTGAGAGGACAAGGTGATGAGGAGGGTGCCACAGCATGGTGAAGGACTTCACGGTTCACAAACAGCTTTAAGATGTCTAGAAGACATCACTCTGTAGTTGTAACATACACCCGGCATCCGTGAGCACACCCTGACAGTAATTCAGTTTGGTAATTCACCAAAGACACGATGAAATACAGGAAACACAGTCTTAATGCAAGCAGCTCAACAAGATGCAAACAAGACTTCCGTGTACTGCCCCAGAATACTGCAACAGGAAACATGATGGGACGTGGGCTGCTGCACTCAATCACAACTCATCTTCTGGCACCCAGACCTTTGCTCAGCAACACATTACATCCTTTAATCACTTTAACCAAACACTCTCCTTTCCTCCTTTATCACTTCTACTATATTCTAGTATAGCCATATTGTGTTCAGTTAAGAAATTAAGGCCAAGACCTTTTCTCCTGCCACAGCATTCATCACCCACGCACATGGCCCGGAAATTGCATCTTGTTACTTGGGCAACCAATAGTCAAGAAACAGACGTGTGCGTGTCTCATAACCAAACAGGAACCAGACCAAGAGTATGTAAAGCAATGGAGGCACACAGCTAGGTTTGGGCTGAATCGGTAGCTGACTGACTTTTTCTGACCTTTAAATGCTTTAACATTTCCCCTCAACACTAACTGAGCAAAATGTGACACATAATTAACTCGTAAAGGTGTGCTACCTGTGGTCGCAGGCAATATACTGGAAACATTGGCTCCATTTAAACTGTTTAATGTCTTAAAATCATTTTTAAAAATGGATGTGACATAAGACAAATCTGACATGTGATCTTAGCAGCCTCATTCATAGTGTTTGGTGGTTTTATTTAGCTCTAACATGAACTACATTGCTGACAATAAGGCAGAAACAGATATGTATTTAACCTCTCTGTGCATATTTAACCTCGATGCTGATGCAGCCTTTATGTTAGCAATGACAGCATTCAGTTCAGACCTGTGCTGTGCTGAAAGATTTGCAGAACGGTTGCAGTCTTGACATTTACATAGTGCAAAACTGACTCAGGCACCTTTCAAGACATAAGACCAACATGTAAAAGTGCTCACATTTAGGTCACCGAGTGCATGTCTGAAAGGGGCTACAGCGGTGCTGTGACAACATTAAACTCGTATGGTGGATATACAACAAAGGCTGCAAGTTAATCACATAAAAGGTGGCCTATCACCAACATGATGTAACATATAGGACATATCACCCTGTCTTAGCAGTTGACAATCAGGAGTATACAATAAATCTTAAGGCTTGGGCTTCAACAATAATCTGTATAACCTTTAAACAACACAGACCTCTTGGTGGGGGGAGGGAATAGCAGCAAATCATGCCATAAATACAGTCCAGTCATAAAGACATCAAACCAGGACTGGACTAATAACCAACCTTTGATCTGCATATTCAAACCAATCACAGGCTACACACAAGATTAGAGCGAGCACACTGGGTGTCTGGGAGGCAGATTTCCTTTTTTTTTTTTGTAAAACAGATTCGACCTGGGGGCCAACTTAATAAAGATGAGCCTTAATCTTCTCCCACCAATCACTCACCCAGTGTTTCTGATGCATATATTTAGCCACCGTGAGGAAGATTACTGGAAAATAAATCCCAAAAATAAGAGAAATAGAAAACAGCTTCAATAGAAGCTTAACTTCTGTTCCTCGCGCACAGAAACCTCATTCAAAATCCCCCTGAAGCTTGTAACTATGCTAATAACTAAAAATACAGCCTGCAACTGACCTTTTCTCGACGGTTATGTGAAAATGGATGAGACCAGGTTACAATGACATAAGTATCTGAGCTGCTGCATTTCTACTTTTTTCTGTGCTCGCACAAAATCACAAAGATTTCAATTTCTTATAGCAACTGCTGAATGGCTGGATGCTTAATGGATGCTGAACTGCCTTAGAATATGGAAAGGGAGCCCTGGGATCATACTTTTTACATTCTTTCAGAAAGACTGATCCAAGAAACGCTGAATCAGACTGCATTACAGAAGCTAGTGGAACAAAAACTAGCCACCATGATGTCACCCATTGGTTTGTGGACTACTGTTTTGAAGCCTCGAGTTTGGCATTATGGTGGTCGCCATCTTGGTTTTATGGAGCTACAAATGGCCATGTTTGCACGAGACTGTGAAGCTAGGGAGGATACGCAATGATACGCCTCTATCCTGATTGGCTCTGACTGAGGAGCCAAGGACACGCATCAGAAGGTTGCCACGCTGGAAAGCATATCCTGCTTTATCATCTATTTTACTCTATAATTTAGAAAAATAACATCATGCTGTGTTTATGAAGAGTTGAAACTAGCGATTGAGACCATAAACTGATCTGGAACGTTGATGGAATTTATATTAAAACACATCTAACAATATTATCTCTATTTAAAAGAAAAAGATCAAAAATATTCCGAGTGCAAGTGTTTGTCACATGCATACATGTGACAGCATGACACAAACAGGGTGTAGCAGTGACGTAGCTACCACCGCCGGCTCACACGACCACCTCCACTAATCCTAACAACCCCCTATCTTCAAATCGAAACTGCTCGGGACACGCTGGAATCACCCCTCAGGGATTTGAATGATTGCTCCCTTGAGCACCAACAGGCAGACTGTGAGCAACACTGACTCAGCCTTTGTCCTGAGAGGGGACAGAGACATTCTCTGAATTCCAGGGAAACCATCAAAGCAACAAGGAGGAGGGCATCCCTAACACCACCTCTCTCTCTCACACACACACACACACACACACTTACAAAACAACTATGACAGTATTTACATGAAGATAGGTGTCTACACCTTCACCGAGCGATACATGAGTGTTTTCAGTGTTTAAAATGCCTATAGTCAGTGTGTTCAACATGTCTCTAAATTTCAGTGGATCCATGTACTCTGTGGCTATAAATAGTGAAAATTGTGTGTATTAATGAGGATGATTGTTGAAGACCAACTTAAGAACAGAGTAAAAAAAAAACTCCCAACTCCAAAAAACTACTATTACTATTACTAATTATAATTATTTATTCAGGCATTTATCTCATTTTTGGTTTGTGAGGAACATAAAGGGGACTTCTACTAGCATTTTGCTACACAACACTGTCTTGTAAAATGATAAATAAATTAACCTTCTAGGGCAAAGCTAGGGCATAAGACCAAGCACTTGGAGACACACACACACACACACGTATTATACAGTATATGACAAAAGAATAAACGTCTGCCGAGAGAAGCGGTCTGCAGGCTGTGAATGTGTAATGTATGTGAATGTATCTGCATCCCTAGCCTCAGCACACACACACTAACACACACACATTCTCCTCTGTATCCGTGTCGTAGGAATGAGGGAATGAGGGCAGCGTTGGGGCCCTGGGGCCACCGTCTTCCTCATGAATAACAAGTATTCAGCACAGCAGACAGACTGTGCGTGTGCACACACGCACGCGTGCACACACAAACCCACTCACACACACACACAGAAGGACTAGGGCAACATCACTACAGTGATATGATGAATTTCTCCCTGGCCACAGCACCATGACAGCACCAGCTGTCTGTAAAGGCTGCAAATATGTTTCCTGTTCTTTTAATTGCAAAATTCTGTTGTTTTGTTTCTACCTGTCTTTATGATTTGCAACAAAAAACATAAAATTACTCCTTCAACTTGTGTCAGTGGAGAGGTTTGGTGTCCTGCGGTGGTCCAAATGCTGGTTTGAAAAGACGAAATAAAAAATCAATTATGCAGAAAACTCGGTTTTGGTGCAGATGTACTCAAATTTAAAGCCACTTCATATCAGCTTGAAAATATGCCATTGCTACCTTCACACCAAAAATAACAGCACCATGACTAATAAGGGTGGGCTATATGGTCCTAAAATAATATCAACATTATCTGCAATAAAGAGATTTCTACAAAATACTGCAAAATGTTTTTGGTTATGAACTCACAATAGCTGTTGAGCTCTCCTTTTTGGCTCCCCTCATACGTAAGCAGGTGCTTCTGCTTGAGGTGGAGACTAAGCCTCACAGTACCACAGTTGCTCCCTTTTTTTGTAAAGTCCTCCACCGTGGAGCTGGTAGCAATGTTACTTTCGCTTTCAGCCATACTTGGTGTTGCTGTGCAAACAGTATGACATCATTGCGTCCACAAGTCGAAATAATGCCCTCATCATGACATGTTTTTAGTTTTTTTATTATTATACTAAAAATTATACCAGTATTGTCGTGAACAATATGATATTGCACAGCCCAAATGACTGCAGATGAATTGGTCAATATGTGATGGGCGCTCACCATAAACTGAAGCCCACAGGGGGGTCAACGTTGCCTTGGTAACGCAGCAAACACACAGAGACAGCCACAAACACTCAGGCAGCCATCTGAATGGCTGAGGGGAGCAGCTCACGCCAACACACAGACACACAAGCGTCAGTGCACCACAGCCACGACCCAGCGTCACTCTGTCCCCCTATGAAAGGCAGATTGTGAGGGCTATTTCTGGAGGGCCTGAAAGGCTGCAGCCCTGTTCTGCGACGCAGGAGGAAGTGGCTGCCCACAGGCAGGCACTGCTGGCAGCATCACACACACTCCTCTCTCCTCCACTCACTCACTCGCTTCATCTTGCTTTCAATCTGAGAGGTTTCTATTTCCCCTCTGAGCTTTATGTAGCCTCATGAAGATCTTCAGCTGCAGTCACACTCTCAGTCCTGAATGCACCTGTGATCACCACATGAAATAGTCACAACTCTGTCACAATAACGGAAATCCCTTCGATACTGCAGCAACAGTCTAGATCAAATAATTTTTTTCAATAGCTTTGCCAAATTTATCCTGCCTCAAGACACCTTGGTTGCCAAGGGGTTTAGGGCGCCAACTATGACTCACAATGTGGTTTGCTGTTGCATACATAATGCATGTCATTCCCAGCCTTTCCTGACATCTCCCCACTGTCATCGACATATGACATCAAAGTCTCCTGATGGTTGAAATTGTCATATTGCCCATCTCTAATGCATCTCACATTAAAAGTGACTTATTACAATGTCTAGTAGGTGGACAGAAATAGATACAAGCTGAAATCTGGCATAGCTAGCACTGGTTCTCATTTGAAACGTTTTTATTTTATTTTATTTTTAGAGCTTCTGTATCAATACCCCAACAATACTTTTTTTTTTTACAGGACTGCACCAATCAAGAGTTACAACACACTGCTTGATGGCTCTTATTTTGATTATTAAGGTATAATAGCACCCTTGAATCTTATACGTTGTTAGCAATGTCACAATTCTACAATCACAACCCTGTATGACAATAACAGAGACAACCTGAGATCTGTAAATACAACAGCCCACGTGCATGCTCAGTCCGCCATGTGTGGACCTCCGTGTCCTCGCTGGCCTCTAATGTTATGAATGATTGTAGCTTGACTACAAGCTGTAGGAGTGTGTATGTGTGTGTGAGCAATTGTGTGTGTAGAAGGGGCTGGGAGTCAGTAGAGGATTCATGTGCCAGATTCGTCACCCCAGCCTGGAAAACAACAACCATCCTGCATGCTGTTTAGGGCCGACGTAGCAGTGACCAACACCCTCAAACTGCTCCGCCAGAGGCACACAGATGGAGCTACAATAGAGCCTGTATGTTAGCGCCTGTGTGTGTGTTTTGTGTGTGAATGCATGTGTGTCTCTTCACAGTCTTGAATGAGACCGCCTCACGGTCGCACACACAAACGCACGCCCCTTTCTTGGTTTTCAGACATGCACAGGGAGACAATCTGGATTCTCGCTCTAAACACAAGTCTCCCTTGGGTCCTCTCCCCAGCTTCCTGTTTGGGCTTCGGACTGCCTATCCATTTAGCCACTGGGTCCTCGACTCAGTGGAGGAACCGCTGTCAAAACACAGTGACATGCTGTGGAGTTTCTCAAGAGACCCTTGCTAGGAGGACCACACCCCAGCAACTATGGTCTCCTTCCAGCCCACAAGCAGCCATCTTGGCTCTAAGTAAGATCCTCTGATAGTATAACTTAGCATCTAGGTTGAGCACAATGTGAGCAACCTGACACTTTAGAGACAAACTGAGAGGGTGAATGGAAGACTCAAGGCTCTGCCCCAGGTTAGTGTCTGCTAGACAAGCCAGGCTGTCACTGGGTATCTAAAAACGAACCAGGAACAAGAGCTTCATCTAAAATCATAGAAAAAAAGCAGCAAAAAAGCAGTTCTGTCGGCAGGATATTCTGTTTGTAAACACCCACGACGTTTCTGTTGGTGACGGCTCTCTGAGAGGCAGATGAGCAGCGATGATGTCAGCCATGAAAACCTGTCAGTACCCACGCTTGCAAAACATTCCACTGAGTGACAACCAGCAACCACTCACACGAAAACATACATACACACACACGTAGACAGGATGCATGAAATATTTAGACACGAGCGGAAACTCTGCTGTGTTTCAGAATTCCTGGTATTCTTATGAACGAGGACCGCTCATTCTTGATTCACAGCCAAGTGCTTTCTTTACAGTCACTTAGTGAGAGCAGCACCAGCGCTGGAAAAATCCAAATACAATCAAAAATTATCACACGCACAAACATTTGGAAATCTGGGGCTCTGGGGCAGACTTTAACTCCAACCCCACCCCCTGAGGACTA
The DNA here is from genome assembly GCF_017976325.1 of Chelmon rostratus. Lineage (NCBI taxonomy): Eukaryota > Metazoa > Chordata > Actinopteri > Chaetodontiformes > Chaetodontidae > Chelmon > Chelmon rostratus. Next base: position 3,329,343 of record NC_055679.1, on the reverse strand, counting down.
ATTCTGACACTATAGCAGACATTGATTATTGATTGGGGAGCATGCTTTTAAGGGGAACATCCACATATTTAGTAATTAATTCACTCTCCATCTCTTTTTGGAGCTTTGCAATGATGTTTGATGAATCAGACAAAACCAGAATATGACTATTAAAAGCAAAGACTGTGCAGCAGCGTATTACTCTAAGTGCAGGAAGGGAGTTAGTGATGGCTGTCATATGGCGATGATGTGGATAACCTCACTGCATCTCCCGGAGATGTTTAGCACAACAATATGTCTCCACCTAGAAACTTCAGTATTGAGTAAAGTTGGTGTAAACAGTGAGGCAGCAGCAGTGGTGCAACGCCGACAATCATCATCACCCTTAAGTGTTTGGCTTTACGAGGCATGGGAGCCTTGATCCATTAAAGCCACTGTGGCTTTAATGTCTGGTTCCCAGATGCTTTTTACAGGCTTGCTCCGCTCTGCATTGCATTGAGACAGGAAGGAGTGTTTCTGCAACGTTTGCAGTGTCCACGTTATAACATCCTGTATTCAACCCCCTCTGAAAATAAAAATGCAAGATGCAATAAGTGCGTTCATGCAATCAGAAAAGTGATGCGGGTTGCTCCAGCAATGAAAGCCAGTGCTCTGCCTGCTTTACCCACAGAGGGCTTGCGATGTTACGATTTGCCTCTTCTGAATAAATCATGGGCAAAAATCCACTCTAAATAAAAGACTCTACCACGAAACACGCTGCATGCTTCCATCGGATAGGCGGGTTGAATATTTCATGATTAAACGGGCCATTATACTACACAGATCTAGGCCAAGGCTCAGGCTGAAGGGAGGGGGGCTCAGATAACGGTCCAAACCCCGTCCCAACAACACAAGGGAACAGAGCTCCGGTCCGAGGGGGCTCAGGGAGGGGCAAAGCCATCTGGGTTAATCCACACAAAACACAGACAAAGAAAACAATCAGCAACTCCGCACAGCAGAAGCATCGATTTCTAGTTAAAATAACGCTTAAAATAAAGTCCAAGCGGAAATCAGCAGGATTTTCGTGGTCTGACTGTCCCAACTGCTCTGGACCCTGCAGCCTCAACACTGACAACTCGCTTTCCAGCAGACTCTGCGTGAAGTTCGGCTTTAAAATGCCACATTTGAATGGCGACAGTTGCACTTTGTTATATCTGTAAATGGGAGACAACTGGGGGGGATGCAACTAAAAGTGTGAAGCGGTTGAACAAATCCGTCTTAGGTCACAGCCGACCAAACAGTCAGCCCCCCCTCAGAGCTAGCCCGGCTAACATTAGCTCTTAGCAAATAAAGTTAGCCCAAGTTTGCTGTACACAGAGTAAGACTGTTTGTTTTGCTAAAGCTAAAACATGTCTGGAAGTTGAGCATTGCAATGGAGCTGTGCATTCAGTGTGTTCCCCCGTCAGAAATGCGAGACACCAGCTGACAGGCTAGCATTTAAGTACACTAATCCCGTGAGGCCTGCGCATCCCCGGCCCAAAGTTGCCGGCTAACTGCCTGCTGACAGCACCTAGCTTCGGCCGGTGACGAGCGCCGGCCCGGCCTGTCCCCGCCTCCCTCCCCGCCTCCTGTTTACCCACAGCTAATACTACGCCGTTCAAGCTAGCAAGACAGGCTAGCACAAACACCCACCTCGCTTGTCGAGGTCGTAACCGACCACTAAAAAGTAGTCGGCGAGCCTGGCCATCTTTGGAGCTCACGGCGACAGGCCTATCTTGCTAAATCCTCTTCTCTTTTTGACGTCAATAGTCCATTTACGTCCTACCGGCGATAGACACATCACGGGCGACAGTAGCATCCTTCCAGCTGCACCCCGCCGCCATACTGTCAGTCTGCCTTGCCCTGACAGCGGAGAGCCGCGAGTCTGCGCACTGAGGGACTTCCAGGGAGGGGCTGCGAGGCAGGAATGTCCCATGTGAGGAGCCAAACCAGCTCAGGGGCCAAAAGTCTGACCAAAACCTAGAATAAACCCAGCAGTGCCGTCGCTGGAGGGGTGAAAGGTTGTGATGATTCCAGGGGCCCCGAACTAATGAGGATCCACAAAGAGTCCAGTGCAGCCTGGTTCGCTTAGAAAAGGGGGCAGAATTGCTCCAAAACAGCATTCTCTCATCAGAGAAGATAATATAGATAACAAAAAATAATTTATTACATCGTAAAGAAGATTGCTTGCAAAAGTCAGGCATTCAGCAATCTCATGAGTTAACTCTGGTGCATTTTAAGTCAATTTTAGTACTAAAGTAATAAATAAAATTAATATCACTAACTTCAAAATTCTGTCAACCCACAAGGCTTGTTTAGCCCAATCTTACACTCATTTATATGAGTGCATTTGTTTTTTAAGTCTGTAAAAGTTCAGCTGTAATATATTCTGCTTGTGTTCTTGCCAGGACTTTGATGAAAGATCCAGCTCTAATGTGGATCATGTAGCTCCACTTAGGTTTTGCTTGGGAATTAGTAGTCTGTACTCATAGTTTTAAGACAAAATTAAAATTCAGCCATTAATTGGAGTATTCAGGACTAAGTTTTATAAATGTACAAACACACAGCCACAGTGCCAAACCACTTTAGTTAATGGACCATCCTTTTTACAGCATAAAGAAAAATAAAACGTTTGTGAGATAGATTTCACCAAAGTGCTTGGGCAGCATTAATCCAAGTCCAACTCAAATACTCATGTATTTTATGTCAGATACTATCCCCTTCGACAATCCTCATCCTGGTTGCAGCCTTAAGTAGCAAGCAGAGCATCCTCACTGAGGAAAATATCACAGATTAGCAGAAATATGTTGAACTTTTGGCTGCAAAACACTTGAGTTATGCTAAGTAAGGCTGGAGAAAACCTTGGCGTGATGCTGCGGTGTCACTTTGAATGGACAGATAGTGTTTCAGTGGGATGTGAGGAAGGCCTGATGGCCCACATCCGTGTGGCCGTCCTTGGCTGTCAGCACTGTAAGAGCCCTGAGAGAATTTCAACACTTCCTGCGCTGTGACATTTGACCTAAAGTGCTTATCACTCCCTGCTTGAAAACAATCCCGAACACGAGATGTCACATTTTTCTTGAAGAGCTTTGTTTTCCCCACCACTCAATAACAACTTGTCTCCCTCTTTTCTCACACACTTATCTGAGACTCGGGCCAACGTGAGCAGAGGACAGCGCTGCTCTTTGATAAACACTGCGCCTGACAACCCAAAGCTATGTTAATGGGAGATAACACGCATCTCAAGCCTGTCTGTGAATACTATTTTCATGGAGTCGCACTGAGGTCACCACCGTGGCTCAATTCTTATATTTGCGAAGTGTATCTTAACCTTGAACCACACTTGACAAGTTTCCAGAGAGACAGACAGCAGGTGAGAAAGACAGACAGAGATAAGAGGAGCTCAGTCTCTCCCAGATTCTCCCCCAAGGACACGGACACACATGGTAATGAAGTATGTCGGTGCTAAACAAACTTGAACTCTTGACATGTGCATGTAAATAATGTTGCCTTTGACTTAACGAACCATGCTGTGCATTTAGCTGGAAACATGTCCTCTAGCTGTTCCTCTTTCAGCAGCAAAGAGATGATGCACAGAGATATGTTGCATTTCTGTGGTAAGTTAGTGTTAGTTTAAGTCAATTGAAGCGTCAAGCAGAACACAAACCACCAGTGCTGGAAAGTACACTGACTTCAAGTACAATTAACCTTTATTTGTAACTGAGCACTTTTCTATTGCAGTATTTACTTTAATAAATAAGTTCTATGGCAGAAGTATATGTTTAGGACTAGTTCAAAATGTAGGGAAATGTGCTTAATTGCTTTCTTGCCAAGAGTTAAATGAGAAGATTAATACCATTTTCATGCATGTGAGGTAAATATGGAGTTACAGCTAGCAGCGGGTAAGTTTTAGCTTAGCATAAAGACTAGAAACAGGGGAAAACTGCTAGCCTGGCTCTATCAGAAGCTCCTGAAGGTGTGGATGAAGTCCAATGCAATCTTGCACATGATTGTACATTGGGCGTCTGCATACATACACTGACATATTCACCTGTGCTATCATATATTTGTGCTGTGCACAAAGTGCATCTGGACATGGATAGATGACATTTGAGGATGCCAGGATGCAGAAAGTATAAATTAAGCTTAAAGCTCACTAATTAAAACTTTATATCCCTCCTTGCTGCCTGGCGACCCCACAGTGACTATAAGACTCCAGGAAGTTGCTACACCCAGCCAATGAATAGTCCAGCACGTATTAACACTCAGGTCTGATTTTGTCCAGATTAAATAAACAAGATCTAACATATTAATTAGTGAGCTTTAGAGGTGTTGGTCAGTGGATTTTGTTTTGTTTGGACAGAGGCAGGCTAGCTGTCTCTCCCTGTCTCCGACTGATGTTAAACTAAACCATCTAGCTGCTGTGTGTAGCTTCAAAATGGACAGACATGACGGAGTGGTATCAATCTTTTCTTAATGCCGAGCTTTTCCATTAAAAAAACAGGATCAGGATCTGCGCGGAAATGCACTTAGTGACAGAAAATCATGCGATACATGTGCCAGATTTGTTTAGGGCTGCAACTAATTATTTCCATTATTGATTAAGTTGCTGGTTATTTCCATGATTTATTTTTTTGTATATAAAATGTCAGGATATAGTGAAAACGCCATATCAGTTTTTACGAGTCCAAGGTGGCATCTTCAAATTCTTTGTTTTATGTGACCATCAGTCCAAAACCCAAACATATTTAGCTCAACATCATCGCAAAGACAAGCATCTCATCTCATGGTGCAGGAACCAGAGAATGTTTGACATTTCTGCTTAAACTAAAATCACTGAAATGTTGAGTTGGTTATCAAAACTATTTGAGGATTCACTTTCTGTCAAATGGCTGATTGATTCATTGTTTCAGCTCTAGATTTGTTTCATTCATATGGTTTATTAGAAAATAGCAAAAATGTTCAGAAATTTCAAGAAATCTTGAAAGAAATCCAGGATCTTGACCAAACAGAAATCACATGTTTGATGGCCTATTATGACTTTTCAGTGTGCACGATAAAGCAGCCGAGACAGGAAGAAGAAAGATAACCACACAAGGACTGAGCTACACTCACAGTATACTTCTATATGTATATGATTGTGTGTTGCAGCTTTTTTGTTTTAGCATCCTGTCATGATCTTATGTTTCTTCTCCTTATATCTGGGAATAAAGAAGAAGAAATAAGCAGGCGAGGCGCCCGTCCCGTCACTGATTCTGTGTTATTCATACATGCAGCCCAATCAGAGCGCAAAGCCACTCTGTGCAGGATGCAACAAGCATGTGACTTCCTGCAGACTAACCAGCAGACAGGAAGTGGTCTAAAGGCCTCTTGCACATCGGTGCTCTTCATGGGGCTATTCCCAGAGCCGGCTTCCCTTCGGCTCAGGTGAAGTGTAGCACATGCTTCGTTAAGCAGGCAGTGGTTTGATCCACTGAGAAAAGCAGATGTTCACTGAGTCAGAGCATGTGTTTCAATTTGATACTGTCACTCTGATTGTATCAAGTTACACAACTTGTATGTGTAAGCGCATGAATTACACTCATGCAGGTAGCTGGACTGTATTTCGTGGTGAATGATAAACCGTACACAAACACACCGACTTCCCTGTCTCATGTATCCCACAGCTGTAATTGGAGCTCATCTGTTTCTGCATACACAAAGGTAATGTGGCAAAACACTGTGTACAGTAAACTGCTGTAAATCCTGATTTGTAAATGTGTTTTTACCCAAAACACCCAAAGAAGATGACCACAGATAGAAAGATATGGCAGAGTCAGTTACTTGCTATGTCTCTTTTGCCATAAAATACAAAGCACTGTATTGTCAGTTTAAAGCGTCATCTGTGATTAATCCTTCATCCTCTGCAACTTAGTGCATCATTATCATAATAGTTGGGGCATTTGTGAGAGACAAAGTTTGGCCACATTAGCCAACACCAGACCAAGTAACACTGAAGCAACAAAACCCTTGAGCGTACTGAACTGGGCATGGGCGTGTTTTATTGCTTATAAATTCAGCGTTTGATTTGCAGAATGAAGACAGTTTGATTTCATCTTTCAGAAATAGTCTTTTTAACTGCTCATCTGCTTTATTAAGATCAGTACTGGTGTGATCGACCGTTAAAAAGCAAACCCACCAACAGTGATCACATTTTTGTTTAAATTTTGCTAAATTAAAAAGTGAAGTTTGGCAGAAAGTGTTGCGATCAGGTGCGATCCTAATGAAAATACTGAAGGTTTTCAGCAAAATCTTCAAATGTGGAATAAGTTTATAATAAATAATAAAATAAAGTTAAAAAAATGTTCTTTTATTAATCTATTCATGACATAACCACAGGCATCCATGCTGCTGAAGTGTCCTTAAGCAAAGTACTAATCCCACTATGTTCTATACTGTGATTGAATCCACACTCAAAACACCTGTTTAGAATCGCTTATCCTACTTAAGGTCAACTGGTCAGTCTGATTTTACACTAATTTATTTTATCACTTCTTTATTTTATTGTGTTTTATCGTATTATTGTTTGATATTCTTTTTGTTGTAAAGTGTCCTTGAGTGTCCTGAAAGGCGCTTTTAACAAATAAAATGTGATAATTGAACTCCAAAACCACGGTGATAAGGCCTGGTTCAAGTGTCCCACTTCAGCCCAAAGATGCTGGATGGGACTGGGGTCAGGGTCCTGAGCAGGCCAGTCAAGGTCTGCCACACCAAACTGGGAGAGGTAATACTTTATCAGCCTGGCTTTGTTCACAGGGACACTGTCATGTTCAAAAGATTTTTTCCCCAAACAAGCTCAGCTTGGCTTCCCTCATCAGGCGCTGCGACTCCTCGGAGCTCCACTGTTATCAGCCACTTCTGTCCTTCGCCATCATCTTTCTCACACTGAAATCCAACCCCTCATTTGTCCACAAACCTGGCACAGCACCGTCCCGTTAGCTCCCTCCTCCGAGGTCTCCTCCCACACACCACCGCACTGGTGAGCAGCCATGCTAAACAAACTCGGCTGAGAGGGCTCGGACAGAGACAACAAGCTGTTCAAACAAACTGGGTTGTACACCATCTCAAACAGGCAATGTAAACAACGATTTCTGAAGCGGCCAAGAGGATGCTAACAGCACGGCAGTGGGAAAATGCCTCCAAATTGATTCTTCATAGGGATTTAATGATGACTTGCGCAACAATTATTTCAATATCCAAGACAATCAGATAAAATGTTTGTTTTTGTTGTCCAAACATGCTGATAAATGATATTTGTTATGTGTTTGGGAGGTTAACTCAGCCTGGTCCTCCTGGGAAGCATCACAGTTCAGGAACTGCTCTATGGTGGATTTTGCTGATGTAACATGACGTTCACTAGGGGGCAGCAATCATTAGACTACCACACTCTGGTTCCTGATGGAAATAAACCTTACTCAGTCAGAAAAGATGAGCTTAAATTAAGTCCAAAACATCCACAACGGCAGGCACAACGCAGATATTAACACAGAGAGTATAGTGACTTTAGACAGTTGTGTCCATCATCTCTGACTGTGTCACTTATTTGTGCAAGGTGGGAGGAGGAAGTGGAGGGTGTGCTCCTAAGGTGTGGTCTGATTTTATGGAGTCACGACTAAATAAACAAATAGTTAGAACACAATGGCCAAAATGAAAGAAAGATTGATATAAAATGTGGCCTTCGACGATCAGCGGGGAGTAAGAAAAGATGTAACACTGTACCACCTCAGAGAAAGTGCTCAGTTTGCAGCCAGATCAGGTGCTGCGAGGACAGAAAAACATGCGCTTTGGATAAGCTGCTGTTTAGATACATGAGCCGCTGGTTTCCGCGAAATCAGGAGAAAGCAGACGTTCTCTCAAAGGAGCCGTAAGTCCTCCTCAAAGCCGCAGGTGTCGTGTGTTTGGACATGAAGTCCTTCAGCTCGGCCTCTTCGGATCACGTGGCCTCTGCTGGGATGATTCATTGGTTTTGTATCATCAACATAGCAAAAACACAAATACAGCATAAATTTATGCGCAAGCTGTTTACTAGGAAAATGAAAGGGTTGGTTCACTGAAATTGTAAAAAACAGTATCTGTATCCATCTGTGCAGATAGTTGTGGCTTTCAGATAACTGTCTCTGAGGTGAATATTTTTTTTTCAAGAAAGTTTTGATTCAGAATATTCAGCAGCAACAAAAGCTCCTTTAACTCAAGGGCCACTTGCCAGCCTTTTCCGGAGCCTTCAACTGCATCCCACCTTGGTGAATGGACTTGGCTGTTGTTAGGATGTGACCAGATTCCATCCTCATTCCTCCAAGTTTCCATGCCAACACAGCTTTCCTTCATTCTACTGTTTTCTAAGGTCAAGAATGAAGCTGTCACCTGATCTTTTTAAACTAAATTCCATTCACGTCCATTCTGCATTAATCTCAGAGACTGATATCGCAAACCTGCGTTAGTAAAACCAGAACTATCTGCACGGGTGGAAACCAACTTTTTTTTACTTAATATTACTTAAAATAATCTTTTGTTGTAACTAACTCAAATCAGCCCTTTAAAGCTCCTGTGCAACTTCTTCCACAACAAAAAGCGTGATTATATTAAGTCTGCTGATGTTCTATATTTCACTTACTGTCAGCACGTCCCACGAAAGACCAAAACCATATCTTACTTCCCTGTTCCATAGAGCGCCATTATTGCCCAGAAACTATTAAAACACGTCAGTGAGTCACAGAGGTACACTGGGTGGCATGTTCCTTCATTACCATCAGCACACACTGCCATTTATTTTCACTCAGTCCCACAGTACTCACTATCAAATGTGGATTAATGCACCGCTGAGTAAAGTTCCTGTATGAGTAATGTTTATTATGGACTACAGTGCCAGGTGTTTCAGGATATTAATATATCTATGAGCAATTGGTTTTGCTGGCTCCATGGATTTGTTGACGATGAGAAGAATATAGAATTACACCAGACTACTCTTTCAAACATGGCCAGTGTTTGCATGTGAGCTGGCAGCAGCTTTGTTGGTTCAACTTCCGGGGCTGAATAATGGAGGCTGGCTCCAAAAGTGAGTCAGTCCCCATAGACCGCCCATATTAAAATGCCCAACTTTACAGCAGAAATAAACACGTTCACACTTTGGTTTATCACTTAAGCTAATTTCCCTGTTCATGACAACTGAATTTTTCTAGACTCATTCATTTAAATTATATTTATGCTTAAAGTTATGCATAATGAAGGGCATGGCTGCTTTGAGCTGCGGCTGACTGTTGGCTGTCCGCTTGGCGTCGCCACAGCTAGTTGGAGTCATTGAATTTGACCTCTTGACCGTGTTTGGGGCGTTGGTGCCTTTGGAGAATTTTTCATGCAAATATCAGACAAATTACTTGGCTCTGTACCCTCAAAAGTGATGAACTGCATGAAATTACAATGAGGTGTGAGCAATTTCAAAACTTGTCACATTTCAGCATGGTGCTAGAAAAAACATCAGTCTAGATGCTGCAATATATTACTGTTGACTGATCGTGATCAGTACCAACCAGGACCAACAAGACCACAGGGCTAGCCAGGTAGCAACGCAGAGTAGCATATTGCCCGGCTTTTTAGCCTTGCTTGTGGGCCTTCGCTAGCTTGGCCACACTGAGCTTGGCGCACATGTTTCAGGAACCAGACTTAATTAGGCCCGCCTCAGCTCCACCTCTTTGCCCAGATCAGACGCTGCCAAGATGGCGACGGCCGGAGCCACTGTCACTAAGCTTCACTATGGCTCTTCAGAAACCTGTGGGTGATGTCATGGAGACTACGTCCATGTTTTCTACAGTCTGCTGCTCCATTAGGCGAGATGCTGACTAAGACGGCTGGAGCAGATATTTGATCGACAGCAACGAGCCACATGCTTTCTGCCTTAAAGTGAACTTGAATGCATGTGAGAGTTTGCCTCACTATGGCCTGTGTTTTCCCTGCTTATTTGTGCTGTTTATGCAACCTTTACAGCACACTGTGTCCCTGTTTCACTCATTCAAAGATTCACATTAACAACAACAAAAACACCACACAATCAAGCAAAGGTCCCCCCTGCTCTTTGATCAGTTGACTACGTCCCCCAAACCTTTCCTTTTTGGACGGGTTTCAAAGGCAGAGACGGAGGCTCCTCTAAAAGCATCCTGCGCCGCGTTTGCCGGCCCCTCAGCGCACGGACCCATGTTTGCTAATTGCCGCCTACAACAAAAGTAAAACCAGTGCACGATTGAGAGATCAAACCCGACGGGAAGCCTGTGTTCAGGGCCCAGCGGGTACTGATTCACTGGCAGCTGTCACACGCCAGAGAACTCTTACATAAACGGGTCAGAATCAGTGAAGAAGTGACCTGCTTCCACAGCCAAGTCTGTCTGATGAATGAGTGACTATCAGCTGCCTGTGTTGGGAAATGTTTCATGAAAGACTGTGTCATCACAGCCAAAATCGATAAGTGCCACTGTGGTTTAAGGTCAACACGCAATATTCAATATGAGTGAATCAAACTTAACTCAAGGCCTAACCCCAGGAAGGAAGTCCAACAGCAGAACCACAACACTGCTGTGTACATCACAAGGTTTGATTTTCACCAATACAAAAAGTGAAAGCGATGACTTGATAGCATAACCCAAATCGGCTTGTGAAAGTGAAGCCAAACCAAAGGCTGGAAGGATTTTTTTGATTACAACCAAACCTGGATTAGCGAGTCATTGGCAGGTCATGCTGTGGCACTAACTCTGACGGTATTATAACTACTGAGAAAGCCCATGAGGCGATCAAAGAAAGGCCTGAGCAGAGCCCGGCTGTAAGACGATAGCGGCAGGGGCGAGAAGTTGGCAGCTATCACTGACGAAACTGTCCGAGGGAATATCACTCAAGTGACGATTCACATTACACGCGAGGCAGGGATCACGTAGCACAACAAGGCTAAAATCCCGAGCTGGCCATAATCATACAGCATGCACAGAACTGTTAGGAGCTCATGGTACTAGTAGAATTTCCTCACTGTTACCAAATGACGGATTTGTGATGTTAACGATTTCCAGGAGTTAAGCGACGTCTTTTGCTCTGTCCACTTGAAGACTGGGCTCTGTGCCTTTGCTTTGACTGTGAATGCAAAGTTTCAGGACAAAAGATGACATTCAGGTTGACAGTTGAGATCACTGAAGTGTTTTCTGATTTCAAACTCCTTCTGTGGCTCCTGGAAATATGTCAGTGTGACATGATGCAGCTAAGATTTCCCTGATTCATACATGGGAAGAAGAAAAAAAGCTAAATAATACATAGGCAATAGCTCCTTTAGCGGTGTTTGACGCTGTGTCCCGGCTCTTTTTTATAAAACACAAAATACAAATCCATTGGTTTGAATATGAATGTGACATATTGGAATCAACTTCCACCAGCATACCTGAAAATAACACTCGTCCTACGTACTCGTCCTAACAAAGTGACACATGTCACATAAAGAGCAGGGACATACAGTATGTCATCTCTTACTATGTAGAAACTTGGGAAATAGGTTAAAAAATCTTACTACAGAATATCTTTTCATCCACATGTGTTTTGGAGAATTCTTGGAGTCCATCCAGAACAACACTAAGTGATTTTAATGACCTTCTGGGTTTTTATTTATTTTTTGAAAATTGGATGCCTGGCTCTGTGACTGTAATAATAATGTGTACATAAGAGGCACAAACTGGGGCTGCATCTGCCTATTCTAAGTTGAAAATCATGCCTTTACATGTATTACATGTTCCTGATGTTTGTTTGGACGCATGAGATGATTGCTGCATCAGCAAAAGGACAAATAACAAACAGCGTATTATTGCATTCCTCCAGGAGTCTGGTTTCGCTCGTCCTGCCTGTGTGGATGTGCAGCGTCTCTCCGCTTATGAAGAAAGGCGTCCACTCAACAGTTGAAAACCCACTCGAGGCGCTTCCTGGAAGTGAGCGTTGTGTAACTGCATCAGATGTATGTATTACCAGTGTGTCGCTACATCAGCGAACTGACTTCAAAAGGAAGGAGGGACCTTGGACAAAACACAAAAATCCTCAGTAATGAGATGAAATGAGCTGCACAGGATCCATCTGAGTCATTGAACAGAGTTGTAAGATGCATGTTTAGACCTGTGACATATCTGCCTCATATCTGTTGGAGCAGATCTTCAAACACAATTCAGTGATGGTGATGAGTCATGGCTTGGTAGCAACTTTTAAGGCCATTTCTGCATGATATACAGCTCCCTGATCAAGCATATAAATAACACTAAACCAATACTACTAAACAATACTGTGCTTCCCGCCAGCTTCTCGGTAGGTGGTGCAGCGACAAAGGAAGTTCAGCCCAGGTGATTTACCAATGACGCCTCATGATCTGAGCAGAGGTGTGACTTGCCGGCACGTTCTGGGGATTCTGTGAGGATTCCTGGATTTCTTATCAGTCCTACACACTTGGCTGCCAGCATTGATAAGAGATAAGAGGAGGGTTTGGTCAGAAAGACAAACTGCAAGAGAAATTCATGAAAATTTCAGTAAATGGCTGATTATGATAGAGTAAAAATAAATTATGCTGGAAATTACTACTTTTTTAAAGTGAACTTTAAAGCAGCCCTTCATGCATTAGGCTGTTCCAAATGGGACCTATAACTCTGTGCTGCTTCATGGTGGATTCACACCACTTGACTTGTTTCTTTAATACTCCTGAGACTTGCTGCCCAGTGCTCATTATATATATATATATATATATATATATATATATATATATATATATATATATATATATATATATATATATATATATATATATATATATATAAACTTGACATACTTTGGTCTATATCAGCAGCTTCAGCAGCATCATGGAACTTGCAGCTTTCCTCTGGAATACTTTATTAATAGAATATTTCCCAAATGTGTCAAAGGAACAGTCATTTCTTGCCATAAACGCTTGCTGCGAGCTATTTCCAGGCTTTATGTTTGCCAGCAACATCGGCGCGATTGTTTCCGAGCACGGGAGGTAATGATGTTTCAGCACCTTCGCCTCCGAAATTGCCCACGGGCACTCCGAGTCCGTGAACTCCGCCCACTCAGTATTTAAACCCACATGTCAGCAGGCGCTCAGCTTCACACTGGAAAACTTGATCTTGACCAACACGTTTGGATTCATTGGGGGAAGAAAAAAAAAACTTTGTCAGAGTCTGAGCTGTGAACACCCAGAAAGGTGAGACCTCTCTTTATTCATGCTGGGAGTGGGTTTAACTTCCAGTGGGGCAGCTTGTAAAGGTGTCTGCATAGTGGAGGGAGGTTTGCATTTTTGCACATTTTTCAGAAGAATGTAAAGGCTTCATGTGCACCAGTTGCATACGTTGGGTGGGTGCTGTGGAGCAGGGCTTTGGATGAACAGTCCAGCGGGGGATCTAGTATTTTTAGTGCAGATAGACAGTATGGTTGGAGAAGTTTCTCATTGAGTGAAGGGTGTGAGTGAAAGTTCATGCTTAATTGATCGTTTTATTACTTTTGCTTTCTCCAAAGCTTCCATCAGCGCTCTCCACTGCCAACTTTGGATATCTCAACCCAGCATCAATCTTTTGGGAGCATTTTTCTTTTCCCTTTTTTTACCCCCCCTCCTTATTATTATTATTTTTTCCCTATTCAATCCCCCCACCGCCCAGCTCTTTGGGCTCTGAACGTCGCCCGGTCCGTGTGGTCGCCCCCTCCTTCCCAGAGAGGGTGTGAAGTGACAGTTGGCCCGGAGATGCGGTCCCTTCTCCCGCTTACTGTGTATTGCATCAGCCTGGTTTCCCTCCAGCAGCTGCTGGCTCTGCCGGCGCAGGAGCGTCCCGACGGGAACAGGTAAGACTCACGGCTTGCCGGGCTACTCCTTCATGAGGCATAAAGACCCGCTCCTCGCCTCTGATTGGCTGAACAGGATTCAGAAACATACAAGATAAACGCACCTGGAGCCGCATTACTGCTCATTTAAATGTCACTGCGCCACCTGGTAACAATAAACTGCCTCTTAATGGTCACTTTGACCTGCTTGGTTTACTATTTAATGTAAATGTGATATAAAAGCGTTATTAAGTAGCTATTAGATGTGTTGAACACCTTTTATGTCAGTAGCCTTTACTATGTTAGTACATCAGGTAGCTACAAAGCTTTTGTTGTTGTAAAGTAATAGATCATAGCTTCAAGTTGACTCATTTCTCCAAAATGTTGTACTTTTCCAGTGGACTTTGGTATTGTTCAAGCATGCAGACTTTACAACCGATGTGTCAACAAATGTTTAAATGGCATTCTTAAAATTTTCCACTTTCCTCCTAACTTATTGTCTGAGGTTGATACGTTGAGTGTGCTCATTCGGCAGCTGAAAGGCTTCAGCCCCGTGTGATAAATCACACCAGGGTCAGCGTGTGTCAAGTGAAAGTGGCGTGTTGTGTCGGCCAGATAGTGGATAGGTCGAACGTGTACTGCAAGGTCAAAGGCGCAGACTTTATCTGTCCCTGAGAGAAGCCCTGCCGCAGGGCACGTCGGCTGTGGGACAAGTAACAGTGTCACAGGGATTGAACCCATAAAAAAAGAGCAAAACCCATTTGATTTCTAATATTATTTGAATCACGTAGCTGAATAGTGTTTGCAACAGCTGCATGTTGTTTCAGTTTTATTTCCTACAGTGGGGGAAATGGGAATGGAAGTGTGTAAGTTTTCTTACCTTTTGCAGCAGATGTACAGTAAATATTTGTCTGTGCCAGTCAATATGCCAAACCTGTTCATCAGCACTATTTAATCTGTGTTCTGCAAAACATCAAACATGATGATCCTCACATTTCTGCTTCTCCTTCCTCCACATCTCGATCTGCTTTGTTTGGTTTAATCTCCCTGTGATTCCGGACGGAAAACTGTTATTTCCGAGGTAGGGAAACCAGTTTGTCCCCATGAATAGTCTGGCCAGAAATACCAGCGAGGACTATTGTAAAGGATCTTGTCAGGCACTGAGTGGCACCTGTACTTTTCCAGCCCTTAAGTGGCAGAGCTTTTAATCACAAAGCCCTGCGTAAAAAATGTTAGGCAACAGCACGACAACCAGTTTGATTACTAACAGCCCGACACGCATACGGCAGCCTACACATTCTGATGAGTGAGGGAGGTCCGCCAGCGATGCAATATGTGTGAGGAGTTGCACTCTTGAGGAGAAGTGAGGAATGTGGATGAGTTGGTGTGTGAATGCCCTCTTCTGGTGGATTTTGGATCCACAGCTGCTGGCGTGATATCAGCACTGGGAGGGGAGGGACACTCGACGTTGGGATGTGGGGCCCTGGACGGTGGGGCCCCTGCTGGCCTACTGTGACCCTTCTTTACAATCCACCTTGTGTATGCATCACCCTTAAGTTCATTCATTTATTCTTTTGCTTAACCGTTATTTAGATTCTCAGAGGTTCTCCAAGATTAAACAACGGAAAATATAAAATGAAATCAGTAAAAGTAATCGTCAAACACAACCGTTCAAATCAGCAATTAAAAATCAGCCACAGACAGGTAATGGATGGTTATTCAGTACATTTCTGAAGTGTTCACAACTTATAAGAGTTATAAGTGACATGTAAGGACTTAAAAATGGACCTGAGTTCCACTTTGACTCAGTCAGGTTGTGAGTGAGCAAAGCCGACTAGAATGTGGGAAGAGATTTGAGGGATGTGCGGCAAAGGTCCCAGGCTGGATTCAAACCCGTTTCACCAAATCTGCAACGTCCAAGCTGGGACTTGTAACAAGTGGTCATTTCCTCTGGCGCAAATTTTGCCATGTTTGATGAATCAAAAGAAACATCATACTTGCGAGCCATGCATGAGCATATGAGAGGACAGTGGGAATCCCAGAAATGCTTTTGTGAAATGGGTCCAAGGGACATGGTGTTGGTTTTTGTCTCAGGTCACCTGACATCCCACGTTTTTTTTTTCTGGTGATGGTCGGATCGTATGCAGCAATAAAAAAATGGCCTTCAATGAAAGCACTTAACATATAATACTGATAACACCCTGATAATACAACAGTGTAAGAAGATCTTGGAGTGGAAATTTCCTCCAGGTGGCCATCCCCTGTGTCTGTGTGTGTGTGTGTGTGTGTGTGTGTGTGTGTGTGTGTGTGTGTGTGTGTGTGTGTTCGACTGGCAAACACCTGCTGCTGAAACCCAAGCGGGAAAAAGGGAAGCGAGGCTCCTGTATCCGCTCTCTGTTTGTGTTGCTCCTTCGCTACACCTGTCCAGCGCCGTAATCCCCCATGATTCCCATCCCTCATCGACAGGATGGGTCATCGCCGTGGTTTCTGTCTCCCGGCCTGGAGATGCTGATGCGGCAGTTAAGCGGGAATTATCAGTAAAAAGCATACTAGTTGTATAATTAGACTGCCCCATGTCTCACCAGAACATTCAGTTACGTCCCCGTTCTAACGTTAGTTGCAGATCATCATTCATATTGCTTTAATGCTGTGTGTGATGTATTTCGTTTGCCATTAGTCATCTACATTTGACCTTGACATGCTTATCTTCATCAGAGCAGGGTAATTTGATGGTTTCTTTTAAAACACATGTTTTACCCGCTTCAGATTGGCACATCCCTGTTCACTGCTACGTTCGCACTGTTGACTTTTGCGAGGGTATGCACACATTGACTCACTTACACGTGGACCCAGGACAGCCTCACCAGGGGGGGTATAACCTCAGCTAACCCTGACCAAAGAGCAGAAGCCACTACAGCAGCAACAAGATCACGACCCCTCACTGGCTTCCCACCGCATATACCAGTGTGCTCTAGGGCCTCCTTTAAATCAGACTTCTAGGGTTTAGCTGTACAAATGATTTCCCTCCCCCCACTGCTTCTCCTGCCACACAAGCCTCCACATTTCTCCATTTGCACATCTCTCATAAACGCCTTGTCTGTCTTTTGTTGGGACAGTAAATTCTCCCTCTTCTCTTAACTCAACAGAGCACATCCTGTTCTGTAACCATCAGATTCTGTCAGCATGATAATAACAGACATGACCACTCTACATTTTTCTCTCCCGTCGGACGCTGAGCGTATCGGAGCTCAGATGTCTTTCATTCCTTCCCCGTTCGGTGTTTGTGTCCGTCTTGTCCCTATGTGTCCTGATAAGGACGCAGCAGAATCCCCCACCGATGCTTTAACAATGTCTGACCGACTGACTGGCTCTTTCCAAACAAGGAGAAATTGCATGTTCCCGGGATCACACGCATACCCTTCATTGTCGTTTTACATAACGTCTTGTGGTTTTTGTTTGTAAGGGATAATGACCGGGAGCCGCAGCCAAACAATAAGTTAAATATTGCTTTAGCAGCAAAGCCGCTTTACAACACAGATTCCAGAAGTGGGAAGTGGCTCGTTGCTTTGAGACGGAGGACGTGTGGTCGAGCTTTTGTTACATCGACCGAATCTGCCTCCGCTCCATCCGGACCAGGGTACAATGACGTGACACATCAGCCTGTGTGGATATGTTGCGGGTGCAAGTTTGTTCAAACTTGCTCAAGGCCAAAATCGCGTTTTCCCCCGAATGATTTGTTAAATCATTAACCCACTCCAAGCGTGGATTTGAACAGCGTGGGGCTCAGGCGTCCAGCGTAGATACTCCTACCATAATATTTACCTGAGAAACATGGTGAATTCAACTCACGCAGGGTGGCTTCCTGCCTTGTTGATGTTTGTCGGGCCGCTGCACATGCAGTTCTTCGGGTCCGTCCTCTTGATTTGGATCTATATTCTATATTCTTTACACCTTTTCACGGAACAACAAGAATGTTAGCCTCTCTTTATCTTGTATACATCTGAAATATACATCTTAGGAAATCATTTTTATGCCTCCGGAATGATTGAAACCAGGATTGCCTCTGCTGTAAATCCTCTCAAGAGAGGCGTCTTCTCATGCCGTGTGTCTCCTGTAATTGGTTGCATGTTGTAAACAGGAATTTTGGCTTGGACTGCTCAGACATATATATGACCGGCATAAACAGTCGTATTTCCCCACGGGGGTCAATCTGACCAAACTCAGGCTGAAGTTGAGGAGGGTGGAGCTGTGGCCAAGCAGGCAGAGAATTCCACCGTGGATTAATGGCTAAGACCTAAATTCCACCCTCCACATCCTTAAAGAGCAGTTTCCACTCGGCTCAGAAAGCCACACCGTTGTGGAGGCATGAACGTGCATGCATACTGTACATATAAGAGGAGTAGCTTATAGTGGGAGTGTGGATCAAAAGGCTTAAGGGAAACAAAGGCGGCCTCCAAGGGCAGAGGTATCCTGCTGCCGTTGATGCTGTGATTGCGAGTGTTTTGTCTACTCGCGCTGCTCTAATGCGGTGTCCGAGCGCACGTGTAGCTTTTAGCTTGCCGCCCTGCCATCAGTGTCGTTTCCTGGGCCGAGTGTGCTGCACTTTTGTCCACATAAAGTCAATCGCAACCCATTGAGGAGGTTATGAAAGCAGAACTGCTCCCAAACAAGTAGGGCCAGTGTTTCATGCAACATCCAGTAAATCACCTTTTCTTTATTTATGTCCTGCTTCTCGCTAACAACAATCTCCCCACTGTTACCTAGTGGGAGATTACAACTCAATGTGCCATATTTGCTGCTGATTAAGGCTGGCCTTGGTAAGCTTCAGCCTCTCTGGTAATCATATCTGCAGCATGGTACTGGGGTTAGGGCGAGGGAGTGCTTACACCAGTATGCTTCATCAGAACTACTTGTCACATGGTTAAATGACCTCAGAACCCTCCCTGTAACTTTCTAACATTGGGACCTGGGGGACTGTGTCCCTCTGCAGGGAGGGCATTGCAGCTGAAGCTTGCCATCAACATCGGGAGACTCCTGTTTATATTCCTCACCATAAAGGCAGCAATGCTAATACAAAAGAAAAACCCAACAGGCAGCACAAAGGGATCAGCTTGGCCTTTTACCGAACTGTAAAATCCTTAGAAATCATCTTCAGTCAAAAGAAAGCCCTTAAGCTAAGGCCATGTAAGGTGTCGAAAAAAAAACCCCCAGCAGACTGAACAATTAAAGACAAAGCAGCTTGGATATCTTTGATCGCCCGCCAATCATGGAGAACTCCATTACTTGCGAGTTGCGGGATTAGGCTCTTTGTAGCCAAATTAGCCTGTCTTGTGAGATGAAATGTGACAGAGTGAAAGTGTTCTCTGCTGCAAAAGTCTTTTAACTTCTGGAAGAAAAAGCACAGTGGCTGAAAGTCTTCTTGAGAAGGATGTAACTGGAGCTGCTTCTGGGCAGGCTGACTCAGGGCTTGGCCTTAGCTTTTCCCTCCGTTATACATACTTCACATAGCTATTGACATCGAACAATACGTTTCAACTTGGCTGCGGAAAACTACTTAAAAAGTATTTCTGAACTTTGAATTGAACTGAAAGATATCAAGAAACCCATTGCATTGCAAATCTCAGAAACCGAACGAGACCTCTGGAGACCAAACACTTAAGAAACACAAACACATTTAACCTTACATGAAGAGCAAACACGATCTGCCTCCTTTAACTGTGCTCTACGCCAGCATTCGTCTTTGTAATTGCTTTCGTAGCACGGTCACGGGGTCCTTGTGGCCATCTGCCAGTCAGTACAGGTGTCCTTAATAGCCATTTGCTTACCGGCAAATTGGAGATTAAGTCCAGTCCTGTGTGATGCTTGGAGAATCGTTCTCCATGTTGCTGTTTCCGCGGTAGCCCAGAACTGAGAAACCA
Organism: Chelmon rostratus; assembly: GCF_017976325.1. NCBI lineage: Eukaryota > Metazoa > Chordata > Actinopteri > Chaetodontiformes > Chaetodontidae > Chelmon > Chelmon rostratus. The sequence goes on along the minus strand of NC_055679.1, from coordinate 3,309,559 downwards.
AACACTGGCTCTGAAGAGCGGCTTTCACATGTTTTTGTGGCCACCGTAGAAACTCCTACAGGTTATGAAAGGGAGGGTGAGGCGAGGTGAAGTCATTTGGTTGCAATCTGCAACCTGACTGCCAGATGCCACTAAATCCTACATACTGGTCCTTTAAAGGGTTAAAGAGACAACTTTTATTACCAGTTGAGGGATCCGAAGGTTACTTTAAACACTGAGGCCTGGTAGTGGCCTGGGTATAAAGCACTTGGTTTGTTTCACTCTTACCCACGTGAATAGCCTTCCTGTGCAGTCAAATGCCACTTTCACTCTGCAGACCAGGTGGGTGTAACTTGGTGATGTGGCACCATGGCACACCAAGCCTGTCCTGGAAATAGTGCTCACCACCGTCTGTGGCCTGGCATTACACAACTATTTATTCAGCCACTGCCACTGCTGGACAGCAGGTCTCTCCCAAGCCAGCAGACCTGTCAGCTGTGAGCCAGCGGCTGAACTGGCTGAATAAACCGAGAGCTTCACGTTTCACCGAGGAGTGCCATAACCGACGTAGCACGAACTGCAAGGGAAGTCGCTGCGATGAACAAGCTCTCGCAGTGAGTGAGCGTTCATGGCGACACAACACAAGTCAGCGTTTCACAAGTGCAACACACTTGTTATAATTAGATCAACCGTGGCTTCTGCCTCTCAGAACATGGGAAAATAGTGCGGTGGAAGATTTTCTTTCCTTAAGAAAAGCAAATGGAATGCAAATAGCAATGATACATTTGCCCCGGTGCTAGATTTAAACCACTGCATTTTCATCCTTTATCTCCGGCTGCCAGGTGCAAAAGCACTGTCCTATTTGCGTCAGTACGTCCTTCAGCGGCGGTGATGGGTTAACGCTCAGGGACTCGAGTCACGCTGTGCTGCACAAACACAGCGGTGACAGTTCAGTGAGGAGCTGCGGGGTCAAGTTGTGAGAAGTGACTGTCTTTGTCAAACAATGAACAGATGGCCAGTTTGTCAGGGCTGTGTTTGCTGAACGGCCTGTACCCGCTGGCCCACCGCACCGCAGAGCCTGTCCGTCTTAACAGGCCATTTAGTCTCATGTGCTGTTCTCAGGAACCTGTTTTTTGTACATGTGCTTTCCTTGGCCAGGTCTTAAGACTCAAGCAACTAACAGTGGCACTTGAGCAATTCATTATCTTATATTTCCAGAAACACTTTCCTAGCTCTTCTGGACAACTCTCATATCTCACTATCAACAGATTTTACTGGAACTACTTTCTACTGAAAAAATGGTTCCTATGAAAACTGTTTTTGGTCAAGACACATTGCTGCCGAGTTTTTCAAATGTCATTTTTCAGCGCTTTGAGCAACACAGTTGAAATTCCATTCAGCTCCATTGTATTCGGGTGGTTGCAAAAGCTTCAAAAGTTTCAAAAGCTGATATCTCACAACCTGCGTGCATAAAACCAAAACTATTTGCAAAACTAGATAACAGGGGTTTTGTAGTTTGAATGAACTGACCCTTTAAAGAGTGAAAATGTGTGTCTATTGGGCACGGGTATTCAGTTTCACTTAATGCATTAAGTATATATAGCAGATATAATCATTTGACTACCAGTAATCTCACTAAAACTCTAAAAGAGACTTTAATGTCGTCCTCTGCAGCCACCATTGAGACATGGCTGGCCAGGCTCAATCTCCCGTCTCTAGCACTGAAACCCAGCTGGGCATTAAAATGCAGCGAGGTTCAGGTTTTGCTTGCATGATGCAATGAGCGAGGCTGACTCAGAGCACATGTTGGTTTAGGCAACATGTGAAAAGCCATTAACTTTGATGCAGTGCATTAAGAGATGAGCACGCTGTCCACATGGATATGTGACGGTGCAGAACGCCACGCTGTGTTCAGACAGCAGGCAAGAATGATTTGTTTATGAAAGCTGCTTTGTGGGGCTAATCGGATTTCTGCAGAATCACCTGTGTACTTGCAACATTAGTTGTCATAGTAACTTTGCTGGCAGGTGCATGCATGACTAAAGGTCGTTTTATATTGAAAAACCTTTTCTATCCTTCCTTCAATTCATGGGTGCAGCAGCACTTTAGACACAGAGGTTTCTGTGTATTTCAGCTGTTTTCTTAGCTCTGCTGGCCAGGAATGGCAATATTAGTCAGTCAGTCCACCACTTTGGTCAAGACTGAACTGGATGGATTACCAGCAAATTTAGTTCAGACCATGAGGGAGACATTTTTGTTTTCAAGCAAAGTGACAACTACTTGGATGAATTGTAATAACAACAAATCTTTTAACTTTTCATCAGGTCAATACTTTTGTTTGTCTAAAACTTTGATCTATGAACAATAAGTGCAAAACTAATGCATTCCCTCAACTCATGTTCAGCGCTTGTTAGCACATTAGCATGCTAACATGCAACATGAAGATGGTGAACATGGTAAACATTGCTTGCTAATCATCAGAATGTTAAAATGGTCATTATTAGCATGTTAGCATGTTGACGTTAGCATTTAGCAAGCACACAGCAGCTTACATGGCTGCAGACTCTTAGTCTTGTTATGGTCGTATTTTGAATTTGTGCTTCCTCGTTTGCCCACACCAGCATTCTCCTCCATTTTTTCTCTTCTCATTAAATACTGCACCTGATCATCTAATTTCAGTGGTGACACAAGCATTTCTGATGTGCTTTGCCTCCAGGACGATTTTTCACCTGATTTCTCTTTTCTCCTCAGGTTGGACCTGTTCAATATGCGTTCTGACCAGGGAAAGGACGAAGACTCGATGTCAGGAAGCCAGACTCACATTGCCGTCCGCTCCTCGGCCCCCGGCCGGTCCCCAAAATGGCTGCCTGGTTTCCTGAGACACCGACCAGCTTCGGGAGTGAGACCGGCCTTGCGAAGCCTGCCGTGGGAGCGACCCACTGAGTCTGCACAGATCCAGAGGAGGGTGCTGAGATCTCGTCGCCACGCCCATTCGGGATCGCGAGGTGGTCACCACTACCCCCACCACGCCCAGCTGATGAGAGTGGGTTGCGTCCTGGGAACGTGCCAAGTGCAGAACCTCAGCCACCGGCTCTATCAGCTCATTGGTCAGAGTGGCAGAGAAGACTCATCCCCCATCAACCCCAGGAGCCCCCATAGTTATGGATGAGTTAGTTGAAACCTCCAAAAGCCAACAGCAAGTCTATATATATATTCATTTATTTATCTCAATGTGTTACTGGTAGCCTTTGCATTAGACTTGATGTAGTCCATTAGTTAATGTCTCAAAATGGCAATTATACCCCCTTTAAATGACTGCTGTGCATCTCTACTCTCAGATTCAAGATTTTGACTAACTGAATCATCTTCGAAACCCAAATCTGAGTTCTCCCACCATCCTGAGAACATTTGCCTTTTGAAGAGGACGTTCAAGTTTCGTCAAAGTCTTTTTGGACCCTCCCCCCCAAAATGCTCAAAAGAAGGCAAAAGAGGCCTCAGTTTGACATCTTAATCCTGTTAATGTAAGAATGAAGGCTTGTACTCAACACCATTTAGTGGCCCGGTCCTGTCTGCCAGCTGACCCCCCCCAGTGGCGGTTATCCCGCGGCTCATTGATCAAACACTTAAGCCCCTAATGTGGATTTCAACCTGCACTCAGAGCCAGAGGACTGTCAAAACCGATGTATTCCCAAAGACCTTGTAAATGACCCAATGAACCCTTTTACCTCTTTTTTTGTGCCCCCCCTTTAGTCAGCTTTGGAACTCCCAGGTCGTATCCCAACTGCATACATATTTCAGCCTGAGCACTGACATCCCTGGAGTATCGCTGGGAGTTCGTCACTCAGCAGGACTTTGTATTTCAGGACCGCAGTTTACACTTGAAACCAGCCACAGCACTTGGGTTACACCCGAGTTTAAGAGCATTCTGAGTCAGGACTTAGCCACACAACCTCCACTCTGAAAATGAAAAAGAAGAGGGTCAGCGTCCAGAAGAAGCTGCACAGAAACTGACTTTCCAAAGGATCAGTTTCGATGCCGCGTTGTAGCGGCCAAGACAGTAGGTGGTGAAGTGAACCTTGGAGCCACGGATCAGGGCTCCGTCGCACCACTGCTGGCATTTTCCCCGCGGGAGGCCAAGTCTGAAATATTAGCCCTTTCACGTGATTCATAAGTTCCCCTTGCAAGTCAGGACTTTGGGTTGACAGCAGTTTAATAAACCTGACCTAATCGCTTCAGTCATATGTGCCACCACAGCAGGGGAGGGGGGGCCCTAAGCCTCCCACAGTCTGCACATACAACACTAATAAATTAAGAGCAATGAAGTTTGCAACAATGCAAAAAACAACAATTTTACTCTTTATTTTGCAGCATAATTTGGATTTTCTTATTCTAGGCAGAAATGTTGCTGTTGATTTTTTTTCTTAGCCCAGGAGATGTTTTCAGGCACAATCTTCTGTGATTTAAAAGCACTGAAAGCACCCCCACCCATACTCCACCCTATTGGAGGTCATAATGAGGCTCTAAAAGTTGGCAAAACCACCAGTAATAAATCCAATCTTCTGATAAAACACTATTGCCTTGAGATACAGTGGATAACATTGACGCTAAATGAAGGTCAGCTGTTCCTTATATTCTTATATTTTCTATAGGGAATACTTGACAACGCATTGTAGCATACACACAGTTCTGTTGTCAGCAACAGGCGCCTTTGTTGTTCACATGTAGTATGTTAAATGGGTCGAAGTTAGTCCTGAGATGACGGCTAAAAGCTCTACTGTTACATTGCGGGTTTCTAATGAGAGACCACAGTGACCAAAATGTTAGGTGCAAGAGTGCCCAGCTTCAAATATGTACGCAAAATAGCTTAGCAGGAAATCAAAAGTACATGCCCCGACGTTTCCTCTCCTCTATATAAGTCCGTCTCTGAAACGGTGGGCGGACGACGGACCGAGAAAAACCGAGGTCAGGTTCCACTCATCGAGCGTGCTGAACTTTCAGAGGTCTGGAACTTACACTCAAAAAAATGCTACCATATCTATAAAACCCACACTTTTGACCAGGAGCACAATTATATCGCGCATTATTTACTTACTTCTAAACGTCTGTTCCAGGACTTTGCTACACGAAAGCCTGACCTTAACCTGCAGAGAGAGGCTGAGTGTTTCGTAGTAGTAATCAAGGCCAGAGTGTGACCCACATTCTGATTTATGTGCACAGTCATTTAGATTAAGAATTCTTATATCACAGAAGTGTTTCAGCCTTTGCTTTTTTGCATGTAAGTTCACAGACATGAAAGTTTGGTTTTCCTAAGAGCATTAGTGTAAACTCACCAAATACCTGGCAATACTTGACAAATCAAATGACTTTACAGCATGTGATCTACATCATATAATAATGTATTCTTTTTGTGTGTCTTCTGATTTTACTTCCTGTCTTCTTCATCATCCTCTTCTTCCTTATCGACAGTTTGTTTTTAGATTTAGCCTCTCAGGCCCACCGTGGCTCTCTTTTCTCTTCTGTCTGTAATCATGCGGGCCTGGAGGTCACAGGGTAATAATCAGTGATTCTTTAGTCTTAAATCTAATCTGTTCAAAGGCTTGCTGAGGTGAAACATGCCATTCTCCCTGCTGTAATGTGGCTAATCAATGTCTCGTGACGGATCATTAAAAGGCTTTTCAAACGCTCTGAAACCCTGGTGGATCTCTCTGCTTTTTAAAAATGTGCTGTTTCGCACGCGCCATGTGCATGCATGTTCTAGCTGCTGCACGCAGCCTATCAGGACGCTTATCTCCCGTGTTTGATCCGCGCTTTGGACCATTGTGCTCCCACTCTTTTTTTTCCGCGCAGTGTGTTTTTGTGACGTCAGGCGTTGCGTCACGGCGAGTTGTGCGAGCAAACCGCTAATACCTCCCCGTAGAAACATCCAGAGCTTTTTTTTTTGTGGCTTTCTGTTGCGAAGAGGAATTAACGCAGAAATAGCGTATGAAATGTAAACTATTAGTTTCGGAAGACGCAGCAGATGCAGGTAGATCTCAGTAGGCTCGTTTTTGCTGGTTTTCCATTCGAAAGTCACACGATCTCGATGTCCTTTAGGGTCACAGGAAAGCACTTTAATGGAAACACGTGGGGCGAAAGTTTCTTGAACTTCGCTCATGATTATGAACTTGTGACAGATGAGGTTTCTCTTGTAAATGTTGCTTTAAATGTGTTTAAAGATGTCAGTGCACTCCATGTGGCGTCAGGATGACTGAGCGTCGTGTGCACCTGTGAATACACACACTCACATATATATATATATAGTCAAACTATTTAAAGAAAGTTATGTATTTAAGTTATCTTTGTATGTTAATATGTTTGTCACCAAAGACTATTTATCTCATCTTTTCCACTGTTCCTTAAACATGACCTTATGGTAGGAAAGGAAGTCTTAACTGTAGTTTAAACGTTACTGTTTGATAATGTCCTTCACTCTGTAAAATAAAGAACTATACTGTCATGTGATGGAGTATGGAGTATGATTTAAGCTTGCATGTGTGTTTGTGTGTGAGAATCTATACTTTTAAGACTTTCTAATCAGTTCTACCTTTCCATGTTGCTGTGCCCTTGACCAAACTAGTCTGACCCAGTAGTCCCCAAAGAAGTCAATCATTAAAAGTCATTGCATGACAAAACTAACAAATGTAATGGGGGCAGGGGACAATGTGAATGAAGCATTGAGAAACATATAATCAGGGCATGATGTGACAGCAGCCACGTTAGCGGTAAAGGTCTTATGACTGGACAGAGTTAATAAGTGACGAGGGGTTTGGTCAGCAACAGACAAGCTATTGGATCATCTGGGAAAGTAGAGGAGAGAGGGAGGACAAAGGGAAACAGGAGGAGCAGGGACGTAAGAATTCAAATATTTCCACGTCTCACAAGCTGAACCAATAACAAATTGAATTTTGCAGGCATTTCTCGGAGGCAAGGATGGCGTGGAAACAGAAGGTTGAGTTGACGATTTGAACCCAAACGTTCCGCTCGCTGCGCTCTAAGTTTACCTTGAGCGGTTTTAATGTTAGCGTAGCTAGCCCATTTTTTCCACACTGCATCATACCAGTGATTTGGAGGTGCTCATTTCAGGACTCTGAAGCTACAGATGGGTGACAAACGGAGTGAACAACCAACACAAGCTGCGTCAGTGAGGCGTTGTTCCACCAGAACAGCTTCAGTGCATCGTGTCACTGATTCTCCCGGGCCTCTTAACTCTGCAGGGATGAACGTCATTCTCTCACACATCGTTTTCACACTCAGCAAACAGTCAGTGGGGCCTTGTGCCCTGTATAAAATCATCTGCATTCATAATATACTTCTTACATAAGCATATTTATTTCCTTTAATATACCGATAGTCTGTACATCATGCTTACGCTGAATGAATGAATGGATCTAAGTGACTTTATCCATACCAACATATAATGTATATACATTTATGCATACATATATGCATTTATTTTTTGCAGTAATTGAATGTAGTAATGATTTCTGCATGTAGAAAAGAAGACTACGTGAATACTGAAATCAACAACTTAGATACTCGTAAGCTTCATGCCACTATGAGGACACTTTTCCAATGCAACAGGCTTAAAGGGACACTCTGCGGACTTTACACATGAAGATAATGGCTCTTAAAGAAGCTTTCAGAAGAAATCAACCCTGCAGATCTCATCAAGGTGGGATGAGAAAGCAGCTACTGAGTTGCAACAGGATCTGGTATTTTTGGAGCTTGACCCATGCTTGAGGGCAAAACACAAGCTGTCTTGGGATCTGCTGCATCAGTTTGACCACCCTTTCTTGTGAGTCCCCCAACTTTATGAAAGAGGAATACTAAGTGTTCTACCTGAAGTATGCATAGCTGCTGTTTTTATAAGGCCCTTCTCCAGCTCCTTTAAACCTCCCTGTTTATATTTTGCCCTCGTGCCTTCATGTTATCACTCTGCTCTTAGGTTTTATCACTATGTAAATAACCAAATACCAAAAAGTCCACCAGCATGAATTATGTCATATCGCTCTGCCTGCAGCTGATACATGTCAGCCAGCAGAAACTGTGTCACATACCAGCGAATGGCCTCTGCTTACATTTACGATTTAGGCTTTCGGCCGACTCTCACAGTCTTGGAGTCGCATATAATGATAGACTGACGGCTTCATGTCAGTTTCTAAACCAGCAAAACAACCAACATCCTCCAAGTGGTTAAAAAAAAAGCAGAGAAATCAAAAGCACATTGTGTCTACATTGTAAACCACTAACTGAATTGTCTCAAGCGACTGGAGATAGATGACTTATTGCAATGATTTCTAACTCAGTGGAAAGTCACATGAAGCCACATCTGGTTCATGTTGCCGAATGGAAAAAAGAGAAATACCCGACAACATTTTACACACGCCAGATCGGCACAAACTGGAGCAGTAAAATGTTCCACAGCGTTCAGTGGAATGCGACCCTACAGGCAGAGAATATACTCAGTGTAAATCAGAGACCTGACGCTAACATGAGAGAGGGAGATGTGGAAGAAGAGAGGAGCTGGTGCAAGCTGGAAGGTGTTTGTCCATCAGAGCAGTCCGAATCAGGGATTCACTAAGGCTCTGGGCTGTTTCCATAGAAGTCTTGATACATGCTGTCTCAAAAGCTCCAAGAAATGTTCCAATAGATAGAGGCTGGAAACTAAGTCCATCCAGATAAAAGAAGAAAAGAAAAAACAAAAACGCCCACTGATATCACTTGACAGGACGTGCACTGTCCCATCTCCAACTACATATTACGTAAAAAGAGGCTACTGGATTTAATATAATGGTGTTGCAGCTAGTGTACAAGAAATTAATGCACTTTGCTGTTGATCAGAAAAAGGTACAGTTGATGTAGGGCTGCAGCTAAGGGTTATTTTCATTATCACTAGACACTTGTCCAATCAACAGCCCAAAACATTCTATAAAATATTACATTTACTATAACATAAGATGAAGAAAAACGGTGGATCTTCATACTTACTAACCCTAACCCGAACTATCAAATGTTTGGACTTTTTTGCTAAAAAGCTGACTTGAACAATTAATGGATTCTCAAAATAGTTCAATTAATCAGCCAGTCTCTTCAGCCCTAAATAAATGTCAATCAACCTTTCACTTTGGAACCCTACTGCCTATTCGAGCTTTAATCAGGACTGTATATGAGCAATGGATCAAATGTAATGTGGAAAGAGTCACTTGTGGTGATGGACACGGGTAATTGTCATCGACTTTGCAGCTCCCCTGTGTGTTTTAGCATCTTTCAGCTGATTGTTTTGGGGTTTACACTCTGCAGTTTTACTGTTTTGGTTGACTCTCACTGTTCTTCTCAAGTAATGGACTCGCTGGTGAAGCTAGTGGAACATTTAGCAGCTAAAGAGCCAGGTGCGTCTCTCAGGAGTTGGTGGAGACCAAACCAGAGCCTAAAGGAGAGTGTCTATTGGCCTTCCATTGATCAGGTGGACACAGACACCACTCCAAATGAATGCTGATGTCACTCTGTGTCTACTGCTTTACTATTAGCTATAGCTACTTGAAAAGGTGATAATATGTCAGCTTGTGCTTCAAGTGACCAAAAACTCCACAACAACGAAAGACACCAACTCCTAAAATTTTTCTGACTTTAGAAAGTTTTTATATGTTAGCAAGCAATTCGCCCATCCAGCAGGGGGCCGGACCAGCATTGAATTAGAGTCATATTTTTAATCCATGTGATGACTTTTTCAGTTTAAGTAGAGCGACAATGTAAGTCTCCTCTTACCTATGGTGTGGTCCTCCCAACTCCTTATTTAGATATTTAGCAACTGGATGCCCGTGTTCTCCAGATAATTACTAACTTTGTCAATTGGAGCTGGGCAGGTAGTTACTGCGGGTTTATGCTGAAAACAGCTGCCTGCTGCAGCTGGAAATGAGGCTTGATGAGAGTGTAATTTGCGGCCCAAACAAGCAAAACAATGAAGAAAACGAGACTATAAAAAGCACCTAAAGAGAGAAGGAGTTGGGTGATAATTCTCTGTTGCTTCATCACAGCGCTTGGGGGACTCAGGGGACACCAGATGACGTCAGTCTGTTGTTATGAACTTCTTGCACTGAGTCACAGCAGACCTATACAGTCTCCCTTCCCTAAAAAGGCTCATCAGCGATGAATCGCTATTTTTATCGATGAAAACGACAAACACGCCATTCACACCATGTTTCACGTGAGACACTGTCCATTCACGCGAGTGTGGTAAACAGAGAGAAGGCAGACACTGTCCTCACCTCACGCACCTGTCCGCGGAGGCCTGTGGATCCACGCTGACCCCCTTCTACTGTCATAACATTCACATTCCAGCACGCGACACGGCTCAGGCCCCGCCTTTATGTACAGTAACTAACTGAGAGGAACGCACTTTGGGCTGAAACATCTGTTAAGCTCTAATGCACATGCATGTACATTTGACATTGTTGGAATGTGGTTCATATTCATTCTGACAGCAGATTGCTTTGTCAGCTACACCAAGTCCGACCAACGTCACAGACACCGTGTGGAGGCTGACGGCTGAGGGAGCGTGCAAATCTTTTTTTTTGGACTGCAAAAATGCTCCATTAAGATTACAGAATGTCAGTTACAAGTCTGGTATTCACAATGTTTTTAAGTAAAATGAACAAAATGCACTTAAAGTTTCAAAGGTAAAACTGTGAGCTGTTTTGACTGTGGATGAAGGATCCAAACGGTCAGTCAGCTCTGGTTTAATACCTCGTCTGTTTAAAATACCAGCGACTGTGCCCGGTGTGGATACACAGAACAGTTTGCACAGTGGTTATGCGTCAGCTGACTACAGTTTAGGCTGTAATACAGAAAACAAAGAAGCAGATATCTCGAGATTGGTTTCAAGGCCGTCAGGTTGCTCTGCTCCCTCTCAGCCTGTAGTTTCGTATGATAGACCTACAGCGACTGGGCGGTTTGGGTTCTCGTCAACAGCACGTAGCTGTTACTGACATCCTTTTACCATCCATTTACAGCAAATGTCAATTTGCATGTCATGAAAAACTGTAGAATGAAATGAAACAGCACTGAGAGAATTTTTGCTTTGCAGAAATGCCGCATTTATTGTATTCACTCCCAGGTCAGCCAATCACGTGTCAACAGCTACATGGCAGCGGACAGTAACAACAATGGCGGATCAGCTTTTTCTCGATGTCCCGCCGCAGCCAGACCTCTTGACAAAGCCCAGAGTTAGCTTCTCAAATGCAAGGTTTGCATCTCCATAATGTATTCTGGCTGTCTTGCCTTCATCTGGTCATCTTTCATAGTGCAACACTTAACTGAAATAAGAAAAGCAAATGTCTGAAACAAAAGGTCAGCATTTGAACTAGTAAGAACCAAGGCGTAAGAAAATAGCGCTACTTTTCTTCTTTGACCCCAACACGTCCATTGTTCTACTTTTTCTCCCTGTTTGTTAAATTTACAGCCGAACGAGTCCTACTCAGTGTTACTCTATCAGCTATCGGTAGCCTTTTCGCCCTTTGGCCCAGTTCTGTCCTGATTCTGCTGTCAGGAGTCACATTGTTCAGTTATCTGCTGTCGGCTGGTTTCTGCTGAGGCAGGAATATGGCAGTGAGTCACTGTCTTGAGTAAGAACGTCGTTACTGTACCTGAGATTTTAAAAGAGAAAGGGGTTAGTGTCCTCGGTAAACCGCAGCGTAATTACACTGATCCGTGCAAAGCCTCACTCACCTACAGAGAACGTCACATTCAAAACTTCAGATGGAAAGTGCTGAAGAAAGGTGGCTGCACGTAGGCGCAGTGAAGACGACGAGAGCAGACAGGAACACACAATGACTCGTCGCTGTTGGTCATTGACTCAGATGAACAGAGAACAGACAGTGGTTGTGAAAGTTCTGCTGAAACATCATTCACCTCCGCCGGCCACCGTTTGTGGCTGGAAACAAAAATGCGACATAAGCCGCACGTTCCCAGTGAGGGAGCGCTCGAGACAGCTCTGTTGGGGAAAAGTAGACGTGACACTGGAATCACACGTTCTGTCAGACATGGTCTGCGTGTTCTGAGAGTCTGGGGGAGGTAACCGCCTGCCCCACATCTCTGCAGCTGTGCAGTGATTGACTGTAATGGCATGGTGTAAATTTAGACATTCTGCACGTAGGTTCACAGGTTTCAGGGTCAGAGGGGTCACAGCATTCTAAGGTCCTATATTACAGGCTGCCAAAATAACTTTATTACATAACAAGGAAGCTATGAGAGAATGTATGTACACTGTGGGGCAAAGACAAGGGAAAATAAGGAGGAACATCAGGTTTTGGTATGCAGCCTTTTGATGGCAGCCCTCTTTCCACTGTATGTAAAGACCAAAACCTGTGGTGCCCATTGGTTTCTGCTGAAGAGGTGAGTATTTAAAATGAGTCCATGCAAAAAGAGATCCAAGAGGAGAGGTGTCGAAATTTGGGTGAGATCTGTGATGCGCTGCAAGCAGAGAGAGAGGCGATTAGCCAGGAAACTGACCATCTGAGACAACATATTCAGGAGATGTGCAAAGGGCTCCTGCAAGTAAATGTTTTGCAGGAAATGAAAGAGGGAATGAAAGCATCAAAAGAGCCATGAGCCAGAAGAAACAGGCACTGCGACAACATCCCCAGGAGCTCTGGGGAGGGAAGACAGGAATAATGTCATAAAAGAGGGAAATAAAGCCTTGAACCAACAAAATAAGCTCTTGAGCTCTATGACTCCAACACAAAAAAAAACATTGGTGGGCACATTTCAGTAGAAAAGGATGCCACCGGCTGTGAAAATGAAGCGCTTCAATGGAGTTCAAGGGCTGAGCATCTCCTGAAGAGCTACAGTGAGCTGAAAATCCATACTTTTTTGAGCTTCACAAGGGTCAAAGTGTGTGGCTGAAAGTCCAACCTCACACAAAAGGGTGATTTTCTTCCCTCTTTGGCCTGGGTTTACTTTCTCCCACACTCTAAACCATGAGCATAATGAGCACATTCCAAAGTGCCCGCAAAAATAATAATAAAATATGGAAAAAAAACGGTTAAATTGTTATGGACTGATGGAATTGCCGAGTGTTTTTTCAGTGTGGTCCTGAAGATGTAGCTGAGGACTGTCCCCGCCTCGCTGTACAGCTTTGTTTATGCTTCATCAAACGCTTTATCACAGCTTAGTGAATGTTGTTAGTGATGACGTGTGCCGACTGCGCCCGCAGATGGACGTGAATCAGGAAATGTGAGTCGTGGTGATGGTGTAAAGTTTTTACCATGAAAAGGGGCCACACCATAAAACACACGCTTTCTGAATGCAGTTTGGTTTGACTCTAGCATGCTTCGAGAATGAAAAAGATTTCTCAAAGACGCACAGATTAATTTCACTGTACCGTTGTTTTTACCCACAAGACTAAAACACAAACAGTTTGGCATTTTAAAAAAATGAACTTGGTTTCAGGCCAATCAAGATATGCTGCATGCCAAGTCTGGCGAGGAGGTCAAACATGTAGGAGAAGAAAGAAAACAGTCATTTCCAAAAAAAAAATCTAATTCTGTGGCTAATTGGGTCCAACAAAAGACATAAATATTTAAAAACAAGACACATATCTATCACATATCCTCCATAGGAATCACATATATTGAGCTTTGATACACACACATGGTGCTCGTTATCAGATAAACTGGTCGGTTTGATCTGCAGCAGGGATTAGCTGACAAGTAGAACACATAGAACATAGAACATGAGCAGACCAGTATAAATACTAAATACTTTGCACCAGCTGCAGAGTCATTTGATTCATTTTATTCGTCAGCAGGATACATTTGTTGCTGGTCTTGGTCTTTTCGTGGGATTTCTGGACCATCAGAAAACTTTACCCTTTAAAAAGGCTCAGCTTCAGTGTGGACGGCGTGGCAGAGCAGAGGCAACTAATCAGTGGAAAACCTCCCAGGCAGGCAGTGACATCACATAATCTGCAGTCTCCATAAAGCAAAGATAAACGTGACTCCACACCACGCTCCACATCACGCTCCACACCACGCTCCACACACACACACACACACACACACACCCATATTTGAACCCACGCACATGCATACACAAGCAAATAAAACTTAAATCTGACTCTATTATCTGTAACCTCCAGCTCGCAACTACTGTATCACCTACACACAGACTCTCTTTTACACACACACACACGCACACACACACACACACACTGCTGCTCCTCCTGCCCTGTCTGGCAGCTGTGAACAGCATACGTGCAGGCTCACACATCGTCTCCTCACTGGGCACAGCCTTTTTCTCCCACTGGCTATTAGCACAAGGTCTGGGAGACTGGATCCTCTGCGATGTCTCTATGGTGACGTGTGAAACACAAATGCCATTTTCTAATCATAAGTTCAGTGAAATCCTTCTTTTTTTTTTTTTTTAAATGAACAAGGTCAAAGGTCAAAGTTTCAAACTTTTTCTTCACTCACTTTTTTTCAATTTTCTCTTGTTTTTAACCTGAAACCTGCAGCAGTCATTGCATAAAAAAGTGCAAAGGCTGACAACAAGCTCTCCGCTGTGCTCCGGGTTTATTCAATGCAGCGTCATATCACTGTTAAGTGTGGTTCAAGGTGCAGTGGTGCCGACTTCTGATCGCGTCCGCCAATGATACTGTTGTCACAAAATTAAGTCAGCCTGCTTGTATATGTAGCCAGCTCATTCAAAATAAATAAATAAAAAAAATCAGAGCACAGGTGATTTGTAGCGATGGCATCAGATCAACCTCCACTGCAATAACCAGCTACATAGACAGGGCGGTTTGTTGATCCCAAAGGGAAACTACAGTGTTGCAGCGGGCATGTCACACATAAGAATACCAAAACAATTCACATACAGCAATTAAAGAATTAAAACGATATTAATATATATCATATATGTAGTGCATATACAGGTAAAATACATGTTTACCTAAGGGGGCACCACAAGGTTCTGTGCTTGGTCCATCTTATTTGCGCAGTAATGAATGAAATTTCCTGACTTCAACAGCTCATTGAATGTGTACGTGAATTTCTCATCCTCTGAATTCTCCAAATTTTGCAAGAGCAGAATGACTCAATGTGAAGTCAGAGTTTACAGCCAGAAAGCTCAGGCGTCAACAGCAGGTTAAAGGGGCAGTCACAAACGCCACAAGAAGTTAAGAGCCCTGGACGGTTCTGTCATTGGCGTCATTTGCTAATTACGATTAAAATAAACTTTTATCAGGATTAACACTGAAGAGCATTGTGGAATCAACTAGCACCGCCATGCTGCTCGTTCTGTCTTATAACAACCTGATGCAGTTGCATTTCTGTAAACTACATGAAAAAGAAGGCCGCTCCTCACTGGCAACAAGAAGAGAACTGCACGTTATCATTTCGGTTTTTAAAGATGCTCCACTAAAGCTGCCTTAGATCTCCTCTCTAGTCAAATATAAACTGCTCATCTCTCTAATGAATGAGCGACAGACTCAGACGAGCATGAGACATCAGTTTGTTGGCTGGCGGGCGGAGAGGAATCACCACAGAGCACGTGCAGAGTTGCATGGCCTCATTTCTGATTGGTGCAAGTTCAGATGTCATGTAAAAAATAAAAATTTCAGCACTACCTCGCTTTTTCTTTTTCTCGTTCTCTTTTGACAGTCCCAGAGCAGATGTTTAGCTTTGGGATGCTACACAACGTTCAGGCTCTGGCATCCTGCCAAAGTGGTGTGTAAGCGTCCGACCGCTTCACAACAACCTGAACCTGAACTCTGACATCCTGCTGACGTGAAACGACACACATCACCGCCGCTGATGCATTCACTGCCGGCTCCCAACGTCAGAAAATCCTCCATCAGATTCCAGGAGGCGTCAAGGGGAGTCATGCTTTAAACTCCCTCTCTCTTTCTCTCTCTCTGCACACACACACACACACACACACACACACACACACACACACACACACACACACACACACACCGGGGGAGAGAGCTAAATACCTATGACCTTAAGCCTAGATTGCTAGATGGATGTTTGAACCAGTCTGACTATGATGCAGGAGCGGAACAACATCACTCCTGAAGCTGTAAACATAATAAGAGAGAACAACCAATCCCACAATGAAGAAGCAATAAGAGCTCAAAATGCATGATGAGGAGAACCACAGCATGTCCCTCTCAAACTGTACATGTCATTTGTAGCTCTGTGCACATGCCAGTCAGAAATCAAAGCACTGAAATGAACACCAGTCTGAGATTTAAGACATTATCTGTGACGTCAGACAGAAAGAATTTCTCCAACTGGAGGGAAGCAGCAGACTGACTGTACAGACTCCCTCACTGTTTGCTTGAGTTTCAAAGGTCTTTCCCCTGGATTCAACTTCAAAGTAGCTGAACTCAACCACAAAATATCTCCTGGCAAACACAATAATTGCTCTGTCAGTAGAAATCAGCAAGAGAAAATTCCTATAATATCTGTAGTGATGATGAATGGGACCCTGATTTTTTAGAACAATCACCAAAAGCATTAATCATACAACAAATTGTGAAATTATTTTTTAAAGATAATGAATGAAAATATCTATAATTAATTAAAAAAAAAAATTCTGATGAGAAAAAAAGACCATTAAGATCTTAGGTAAGAATAATGGAATAACATGTCACAGTAATGACTTTTTACAGTCTAGTCAATGATGTCTTGGTTAATTAACATATTCTTTGTATTCATCAGTGCTATATGTTGTATTTTCATGATGTATTATAAATGTGTGTTGCCGCGGCCCACAGGTGACGCCATTCCATTTTGACTGCTCTCCAAAATAGACTGAATGACTCAGCCTGAACTATAATCTGGCGCCTCCAAGTGGAGCAGAGCCGGTAGTGCGCTACCCTTTGGAAGACACGCACTCTTTAAACATACTGCAGTGCATTTTGAGAGCCCTCTGGGCTAATAATTCACAGTTTACATGAATTCAACATGAGAATTTAACCTGCTTATGATCTGTCTCATCAGTGTGACTGATGGAACAAATGATCAGGGCTGTGGAGTTTACTGTGGAGTTACGACAGGGAATGAAATATGGGAAATGTGAGATTCTCAGTTAAGTTACAGGAAGTAATGCAGTACATTTTCCCTTTTGTCAAGCATACACACCAAAAGCCATTTGTAGGGGTCAGTGTGATGTTCCTCTTTCTGTCGATAGACTCTATCATGTTGTGTTGTTTTGGTAATGATCTTATTCATTGTGCTCAGTACAATAATCATTTATAGCACATTGTCTTTGTCTGTCTCAGGTAACTGTTGCTCCTTTATCTGTGTGGACTCTGAATCCAGCCATCTGAGTTCAGATCAGGTGGGACCTGATGTTGAGATGAAGATGAGGTGAAGTCATACGTAACACCTATAGCGTATTATATGAAAATCAGGAACTTCCAGAATGAATAACGGTAGCACACAGCAGTCAGGATGGCTGAGCGGTCCAAGGTGCTGCCTTCAGGGCGCAGTGACCTATGAGGACGCAGCAGCACCTGCACATGAAGCTACATTGATGATATCGGCCCATCTATCACACATTTATAACCACAAAACTGGAGAAGAATCAGCTGTTTGAGAAGATGACAAAGTTTTGTTTGCCTGTTTATACACAAACACACACACACACACACACACACACACACACATCTATCTATATAGACAGATTGATTGATGGATACCATGGAAATATTTTCCTTGTTATTTGTTCTTTAAGTGCCACTTTTACGTAGGTTGTTCTATTTTGTTGCCCATTTTATTTATTTTTTTTTTCTAACATCTGTTTACACATTTGATGTGTGTGGAGCATGGAGGGGGCTACAACTGCTGTTCCTTGGGCAATGCATGACAATTAAATACCCTGAATAAAGAATAACTACATGTTTGAAATGAACCTAAACCTTCATTCTACTAAGATACAGAGTTGGCTTGTTTGTTTGTTCTTTTTGGGTTGTTTTCCTGTTTTGTTTGCTTCTTGACGGAAATGTTAGAAGAGGCTGTTAAATCTAGTCTGTGGATTAGGCCTCCACCTTCAGCACCCTCTAAACCAGGGGTGGGCAAACTACGGCCCGCGGGCCACATGCGGCCCGTTTGCCTTTTTCATCCGGCCCGCCAAAGATTGGCACAGAATTGCTCAAATCATATACAACATTCGACCTTTTCCTGTAATACCTGATCATTCCACCAGGGGGCGCATTACATACAGTGATGCATTGACTTGATTTTGCCGAACCTGTGCTTCTCTGTTTTCACTCTGCTACTGTTGTGAACCCATCTGCAGCAATGAGTGGGCCAAAGAAAAGAAAAGTTGACAGTGAGTGCCGAGTGTTTAATAAGGAATGGACAACCAAATATTTTTTCACTGAAGTCCGGTCAAAGGCTGTATGCCTTATTTGTCAAGAAACCGTCGCGGTTTTTAAGGAATACAACATCAGCCGTCACTTTTCCACCAAGCATCCTAATTACGCTAACAACCAGTCACCACAAGAAAGGACAGCTACTGCATAGCGGTTGGCAGCTAGTTTGCAGGCTCAGCAAAACACCTTTACGCGACAAACTGCCATCCAAGAATCAAGCACGAAGGCAAGTTATTTACTGGCATTCAAATTAGCAAAGACCAGTAAGCCTTTCTCCGAAGGGGAGTTTCTCAAAGAGTGTATGGTAGAGACTGCAGCAATTTTGTGTCCTGAGAGCAAGAACAAATTTGAAAAAATAAGCTTATCACGCAGGACAGTGACTCGCCGTGTTGAGCTAATTGACGAAGATTTAGCAAGCAAACTAAACAGACAAGCAGAGTCATTTACATTATATTCTTTGGCACTGGACGAAAGTACTGACATAAAGGACACCGCTCAGCTTTCGTCAGATTGCTCAAAAGAATCCAGGACCGGGTGAAAGAGGACAACCCTGAGCAGGAGGTAATTTTCTTACACTGCATCATCCACCAAGAAGCACTGTGTAAATCTGTACTACAGCTCGACCACGTAGTGAAGCCAGTTGTAAAACTCGTTAACTTCATTCGAGCGAGGGGACTTAATCATCGTCAGTTTATCAAGTTTCTTGAAGAAACTGATGCCGATCACCAGGACTTGCTTTACCACTCCAATGTCCGCTGGTTAAGTCTGGGGAAAGTTTGTCAACGAGTGTGGGAGCTCAAACAAGAGATTATCTCATTTTTGGAGCTACTTGAGAAAGCTGACGATTTTCCTGAGCTGAGTGACACAGATTGGCTTTGCGATTTAGCTTTTGCTGTGGACATTCTGACATACATGAACGAGCTGAACGTGAAGCTGCAAGGGAAAGACCAGTTTGTGCATGAAATGTACACAAACGTCAGAGCCTTCAAAACCAAGCTCACCTTATTCTCAAAGCAAATGTCAAACAACTCATTCGCTCATTTCCCCACACTGGCAACACTCACACAGGCCCCTGGACATGTGAAAAAATACAGAAAATCACTGGATGACCTGCATGGAGAATTCTGCCGTAGGTTCTCTGACTTTGAAAAAATTGACAAGTCACTTCAGCTGGTTTCATGTCCCTTCACACAAGATCCTGAAACAGTGCCAGAAGAGTTGCAGTTAGAACTGATTGATCTCCAGTGTGACATTGTCTTGAAGGAGAAGTTCAACTCTGTTAAACTGGATGAGTTTTATGCTTCATTAAGTGCAGCCAAATTTCCAAACATCCAAAAGATGGCACAGAGGATGCTGGTGTTGTTTGGCTCTACGTATGTGTGTGAACAGACTTTTAGTGTGATGAACACCAACAAAGCACCCCACCGATCCCAGTTGAGTGATGAACACCTCAGGTCTGTTCTGAGAATTGCCACAACAAAACTGACACCGGACTTTGATGCACTGGCAAAAATGGGTGATCAACAACACTGTTCCCAATAAAAGGTAATGTGAGTAATAACACTGTGATGCCTTTTTTATGTCTATGTTTGATATGTATGCATCTGGTGCTGACCTGGCCCATGTGTCAAATTTTTAAAGTCAATGTGGCCCCTGAGCCAAAAAGTTTGCCCACCCCTGCTCTAAACTTTCTAACCCCTACCTGAACCAGGGTTTGCATCCCCACACCCCGCTTTTATTGGTGCAGTTGGTGAGAGGCAGGTGTAGATGATGGTAATGCGGCAATTGGCAGTTACATGTGGCATCTAGGCCTGTGCTAGCATTGTAGCAGCTAACAATAGCTCAAGCAGTGGTAGTATGATAGTATCTTAGCAGTTAGTATTGGCATCTAGCAGTTAACATTAACAGTACAGGTGAATCTAGCTGTATTGTCTTCTTCTGTTCTTCTTAGCAGTTAGCGGTTAGCACGTAACATTAGCTAAATGGCAGCATCGGAACTGTATTGTCTTCTTCTGTTCTTCTTAGGGGTTAGCATTAGCATTAGCTAAATGGCAGCATTGGTACTGGCCACTATCTGGAGCATCTCCTAAACAGGCCTGGTTGAACGTGGCGGTGCGGAGTTCACCGCCTAGCCTCCTGGAGGTGTCGTGGGACTAAGTAGGCGAAACACTGTTGAAGGGAGGTATCCACCTGATGACCCCCAGAGACGTGTTAGGAATCACTGCTCTTTGGCATGTATAGAGGCAGATTAGGGCTCCAAGATTCTTCACTGAGAATAAATCCTCTTTTTGAGCACAAGTATCTTGTGTTCAAATTAACTTTAAAATTTACATAGCACGTCTGTAGATCTGTGTCACCATTTCCTGAACGAAGCATACACAGGAGTAAATCTTGGCACCGTTTTGAAGGAGGCGTGCGAGGAGTGGAACATAGCGGACAAAAATCCTGTGCTTGTAACTGATAACGCCAGCAACATGTCCGTCGCTGGAGTAGAGGCAAATCTGTCACCACATATAAAATGCTTCGGACATACTATAAACTTGGCCATGCAGACAGGCCTAAACTGCGCTGGTGCAGCGTCTTCTGGCCAGAGTGAGACGAGTCGTGACGTTTTTCCACTGCAGCACGGTGGCAACCTGTTTGGAAAGAGAAGCAAAAGCAAAACAAGACGTGACAACACTCTGGAACAGTTCGTTTGATATGTAAGAGCGGTTTCTGGAACAACAATCTACAGTGTGTGCTTCACTACTGGACAAAAAAACTAAGGAAAGGGGCAAATGATGTGCATACACTCAGCGAAGGAGACATCACCACAGCTGAAGATTCGGTCAAACTGCTTGCTGAAGAAAAACCTTTCAAAGAAGAAAACAGGAGGACACTTGTAAAGTAAAATCCAAAGAGCAAATGATATCGCATCATATTGATCACAGGCTTGTAAATCAAATCGAATCGAAATCATATCGTGACAGACTTTGTGATATTGACAAGCATCGTATCGTCGTCCAAACATATCGACATCATATCATATCGTGATGAAGCTGGTTATGGTCCCAAACGCTTTTAATATATCTGGAATATCGCTTCAATATCACTCCATCTTTCAGCAAAGTGGGTGCAAAGAGGTGTGTGTGTGTGTGTCTGTGTGTCTGTGTGTGTGTACATGTACTTCACATGTCCATTTCTTGGACAAAACTTGATGACATCAGTCGCCGATGTCAGTCGCAAATCTCAATCCTGTTTTTAAAAATGTGTACGAGAACAGCTGGCAGTGGCTGGATCTGAAGACTTCAGATTAGAATCTGTACAAATCACACGCTGTGTGACTGTGAACACCAGCTGACCCGGACTGGAACAGACCCGGTCCAGCTTCATCGTCAGGCCCAAGTCATATTTCTGATCTGCTCAGCAGTCATAATGTGTGCCTTCGTCATTATATTTTACAGCAGGTTGTTATGAAAACCTGACTATACAACTGCTAAATACTGCAAAAACAATTATATATGGAGGAATTTTATTATTTTATTTTATTATCAAATTTTATTTTCATTATTATTCTTGTATATTTTTTAATGTTTTATATAAAGTATAATATATTCGAACTTTATATATTATATTTTATATACATTTTTTTTAATCTGTACTTATTTGTACTTGTGGGGGAAACCGGAGCACCCGGAGTAAACCCAAACAGGCATGGGGAGAACATACAAACTCCACACAGAAAGGCACCAACCAGTTGGCAGGTTATTCCTGTGAGATGACACCGCTAACCAGTGCACCACCATGCCGCCTCATATGCCCCCTACACTTCTGTGAAATGAAAGGGGCTAGTCATCCTGTGATCGGCCGCTGGTGCAGGAGGTGAAGATCCTCGTCAGAATCCGGGCCCCGGCAGAGAACATCCTGACGATGGCAGGTGGCGTCCGCCTCTTCGGACGGCCGGGCGATGATCCGCTCTTCCGTTCGACGACTTCACTGTGCGGCTCTGTTGTGTCGACCACACAGGCCGGGGAAACTCTCCTGCTTTTTCTTCCGAAAAGCCTCCTCACTTTTGTAAGAAAGCTGGGGCTTTTGGATGTAGTCTTCTGCAGCTCTGATTTTAATTCCCTGGCCACTGCCTCCACAAACACCTGATGGTCAGACACGATGACCGTCTGCAGCAGCTGTGGGGATTTAAACTCCTGACTGAGCTTCTTAAAGATGGCCAGGTGGAGGTTTCCACAGGTCTGTGGGAGAGTGCAACTTACTTCTCCCATAGTCCTCGTCAGACTTTTGAAAATTCCTTCAAAGTCAAAGTCCTGCACTGACATCTTGGTGGAGTGGGCAATGTGGTCCAGCAGCTTAGCTAGGAACAAAACAAGAAAGGTATTCTCTCCCTGCCTTAACCCCTCTTTGGTACTAGGGAGCTCTGAACTCTGACAGCTTTCCTCGACCTGGGAGACACAGAATGAATAAGGTGGCTCCAACGAAAGACTGTCCAGGTCTTCCTCTACAGAGGTGTACACCAGGCACCCACACAATATGTGGATGAAATGATAAACCATCTGCATAATTTTATCATCCGATGTGTCATGTTCCATCAATTGAGGACGAGAAGTAGAAGGCTCTGTGATAGCAGCCAGGCGGTAGTTCACTTTCTTTGCCACCTCTTGTGCAACCAGCCGCACTAGAGGGTCAGAGCTGCAAGACATCCCATTAGTGACTCCCATTAGTTCGTAAATGAAGGTGTGAAGCGTATTTCCCAGGCTAGCTTTGATATCCTCGGTCGTCACTCTACTGTTGTTCCAATCATTCTGTGGTGTTTCACCGTCCGTGGTAGTGTGGTTATACATCCAGCTGTAAACCTGCGGTTCAACAACATCCAAGACCGCGTTGTAGGTTATCTGTATAATGTCACAACACATGTTGAACAGCACGGTGATTACATGGTCATCAGTCTCTCCACGTGCCAATGACAACCATTGCCTGGAAGAAAAGATAAGAAATGTGTAAGCAAAACAAACATTTAATGTGTGTGTGTGTATATATATGTATGCATATGTGTATATATATATATGTCTGTGTGTGTGTGTGTATATATATATACATTTATAAAACGGAAAGGTGAATTACGGCAATCTGATTGCTCACAGCAGATCACTGCTTCGGGGAAGCAACAATGTTATGGAGAAGGCTAGAAGCTGCAGAAATTAATGTAAATACAATCTAGGTCTAATGTTATGTAGTAAAAGCTGCAGAGATTATTGTATCAAAGTATAATGTTATTTTTCATCTGTTTTTCATTTATTTGAACAAGCTCAACTTTTTATGTATTCAAACAGGTTAAAATTAGTAAAAGTGGGAGTACGTGTTGAGATAATAGTCTGTGTTTCACATTGAATAAAAATAAATTGACTTTGTATACCTCTTCAATTTTGTCATTATTGTCAGATGGGTCGTATCGTTATTAGTTTAGATTGTAAAATCCTGCAATGTGCGTCAATGAGTAATTCGGAGTCACATCGCGGACCACGGACAGCTCCCTTAGGCTATAATGACAGTCACAGGATCAGCACCTTGACAGCGACTGAGCGCTCTACAGGCTGATCTGTCACTGATTGAACAGCCTCATGGAACTGATAGTTTACAATTCTTCCCATTATTTACTAACGAAATTCGTTAAGGCAGGTAATTTGGCGCTTTTAAAGTCATGATATTCATTGAGGTTTTGGGTGGATTCTTCCGGACCACTCACTCATAGTTAACTGCGGGGGGGCTCGCATGTTTACGTTACGGGGCTGATTGACAGAGAAGCAACAGCGTCTCCATGACAACAAACTGTTAGACAGCAAAAAGTTGCTGCGGTGTTTTGACGACGTTAACAAATAGACTAAATTCGCATGTTTAAGGTTAACTTTCACCTCCAGATAGGGTTAACAAGGGTAGAGTTGATTGAGCAGAAAAAAAGGCGAGGAATAGACGACAAGCAGAGTTAACGTACGGAGAGGTGGGACTATTTTTTTCGCAGAGGGGCTATTTTATGAGATAATATGTACTTCTATTCAATTAAAAACTACATGAAAGTTATTGTGTATTCTTCTTCCATATTGCCATTATTGGTAATTTGATGAAAGCAATACATCACTTCAGTCCGTGATATGTGCTCATGCATGCCTGTCATGATGTATTGCTTAAATATTTGCATGTATGTATATATATATGTTAAATTTGATGAATTTAACTATTTACTTACTGTTCTGTTATGAGGAAGATATATTTGCCCGCTTCCTCATAGTCCTCTGGTATGAGCAGCGGCAAATCAAAATTACTGATCCTTGTCTCCTTCATTTTATCTATTCTATCTAACATTTCATCTCATGAACTCGGACAAAAATAAAAACGACTGTATTTTTCCTGTTTGAAGGTCAATGTAGATCTGCTGTCTGTCTCTGCAGGGGTATTCATGTAACTGTAACTGTAACAGAATGCGTCAGAGATCAAAGCCCGTCACACATCAAAGCAGTCTATGCCCATATATGGTAAGGTGACACATGCGCACACATCAAAGCAGTCTATGCCCATATATGGTAAGGTGACACATGCACACACATCAAAGCAGTCTATGTCCATATATGGGAAGGTTACACGCACACACACACACACACACACACACACACACTGTTTATATAGACAGATTGATTGAAGGATACCATGGAAATATTTTCCTTGTTATTTGTTCCTCAAGCGCCACTTTTACGTAGTTTGTTCTATTTTGTTGGCCATTTTATATATTTTTTTTCTATTTCGGGACACGGGGGTCTTACGACGCGAAAAACTGCAATAAATTTCCCATAAGAAATTAATGGGACGGGCGAAAAAAAAAGATTGAAATTGGAGTTTTTCAAACGTCTGTAGCTCAGGCGTACATTCACCGAGAGTCTTCATTTAAACTTTAAAACGTAGATAATTTTGTCGGCTCAAAATGAACCTCAGCACATTTTTTGATATCTCTTATGGTTTTCGAGCTATGACCATCTGAAGACCATAAAGATTCTCACAAAAATGCTCAGAATCTCTCCCCCTACAGTGGGTGATGTCATCACTCAGAGTGACAGAGCGAGTGAGAAATCGCCTGAAATTGTTTTCTAAAATTGCCGTAAAAACCAAACGGTGAATAGGAGACACATAATTATTCGATCTTTTTGTAGACAAACTTGTCCTCTTTCATGTGATGTCCTCGAAAAAGCCGAGAGATTTACTGAATTTAAATAGTGAGGCTTTTTGTGCAGCCACCTCCCTCCAGCTGTCCATTGACTCCAATGTAAAAATTCAGAGCTGTTTTGGAAGAAAAGCAGAAATGCCTCCTGTCTTTAGATCGCCATAAAAAGAAAAGTTGTTGTCTCAGGAATAAAACGAGATGATATTCGGACTCAGGAAGGTCTCGGGAGTCCGATGATCTATAGTACACTCTGATAGGAGGTACGGTTCTCTCACCAGAGGATTTAGTTCAGGAGGTTCGCCAAACCCAAATCTCACTGCATACAATACAAACTCCTGTTCTCTGAGTCGCAGCCTGCCGGACAGTGTCTTTTTAAATCGACCATTTAGTCATTTTTCCAAAGAATATCTGGACATAAAACACACGTACATCTGGCCCAGACTTGTCCGCATCTCACAGTGTAATCGTTTTTTTGATAGCAGCTACGGTTTTGACACAATCGCAAGTTGTTCGGAAGAAACCGACAGTGAAAAAATAGCTTTTCAAGGGAAGAGTTTAACAGGTGCAACTGTCATTTACACACATACCGGTCAATAACCCACGCACACACATCTGCAGGACAACCAGCCTGAGAGTGATTATCTTAACGAGCTCAGTCAAAACAAGGGCATTGTTTGAAAACAATCTCCGTCCAACAAGCAGTTTAACTCTCCTTCAAAAATCGCTTTCCCAAAAAGGTTGACACAGTAGTCACACAAACGCACACACAAACAGGGCTAACCAACAGCTAAAAAGTGATTAAAAACAAGCACGTCAAAACTGAACAGGAACAGGTAAACAGTGGGAGAGGTAGAGAGGTAATTATCAGCAGGTGGGGCAGAACTTAAACATGCACACACAAACACATTCAGACACACAAATACCAGATACATCTCCATGTAGGAGCTGGTTGGGCTGCTTGTGTAGTTCAAGCAGACACACACACACAAACAGACGAAGACACACACATACGCAGTCACACACAACGACAGATACATAAACACACACACACAGACAAATGCAGAATGAAAACCCCATCCCCCCGCCCCCTTGTTAACGCAGTTAGCTCTGTTAGCACCGTTAGCTCTGTTAGCACCGTTAGCTCTGTTAGCATTAGCTCCATTCATGTTTATTGATTCAGTTCATTAATTCATGTTGACAGAGACATGAAGCAGAGGAGAGAAGCAGACACAGACAGCTAAGGTGATCAACAGAGAAAGACAAGGAGAAAGCCACAGAAACACTGGCACTGAGAGGGTTGAAAATGGGGAAAAAAAGTGGGAGAGGTAGAGAGGTAATTATCTGCTGTTTCCTCAAATTTCAGCCTTTTTCAATTGTCCGCTGCTTCGCCATACTTTCTCCTAGAGACTTCATTCAAACTTTAAAACATAGATAATTTTGTCGGCTTAAACACACACATGCACACACATATGCACGCACATACAGGTAACTTGATTACAGAGATACACACACACAGTAGACTTAATGTGATTACAGCTCCTCAATCATTGCTCAGCGAAAGATGATCATGTCTATGTTGACAGAGATGGTTCCCCCGGCAGTAGCCCCCCGTGTCCCTTTCAAAATTTCCCAGAGGGAATTTTCTTTTTTATTGAAAAGCTTGAACACCTGTTTACACATTTGATATGTGTGGAGCATGGAGGGGGCTACAACCGCTTTTCATTGTGCAATGCATGACAAAAACCCTGAATAAAGAATAACTACATGTTTGAAATGAACCTAAAACTTCATTCTACTAAGATACAGAGTTAGCTTGTTTGTTTGTTCTTTTTTGTTTTTTTTTCCTGTTTCTAGGCCTGTGCTAGCATTGTAGCAGCTAACAATAGCTAAAGCAGTGGTAGTATGATAGTATCTTAGCAGTTAGTATTGGCATGTAGCAGTTAACATTAACAGTACAGGTGAATCTAGCTGTATTGTCTTCTTCTGTTCTTCTAAGCAGTTAGCGGTTTGCATTTAGCATTAGCTAAATGGTTGCATCGGTACTGTATTGTCTTCTTCTGTTCTTCTTAGCGGTTGGCATTAGCATTAGCATTAGATAAATGGCCACAGCCATGGTACTGGCCACTACCTGGAGCATCTCCAGGCCTGGGTCAGTTGAACGTAACACCTGGAGGTGTCGTGGGACTAAGTAGGCGAAACACCGTTGAAGGGAGGTATCCACCTGATGACCCCCAGAGACGTGTTAGGAATCACTGCTCTTTGGCATGTATAGAGGCAGATTAGGGGTCCAAGGTTCTTCACTGAGAATTAATCTTCTTTTTGAGCACAAGTATCTTGTGTTTAAATGAACTACTGAGGACTCCTAACAATGAGCAGCTGTGACCAAAAAGGCCTGTTTGGTAAATACATGTGATCATTGCTGTTAAAATTGATAACGGTTTGTCCTTTTTCTTTCTCTTTTCTAGAAAATGCTGTTGGCGCTAAAGCCACTGTCACCGTTAGAGACCAACCAACCTTGGATTCTACACAGATATGAAATACTGTTTGTTTTTGTTTTTTTTTTTAAACCAAGACATGCAATGAGCAGAACATCCTACGGTTCAATAAAAACCAACCTGTTTCTCTCTGCGAATGGTCTCTGCGGCAGATGTGATGTCTTTATTCTGTTGCTGTTTAATCTTGTTGTGAATTTCCTGAAGTTCCTGCATGAGGAACAATATTTCTTTACAGTTATTCAGAGAAATCATGTAAAATGTGGAGAAGTGACGGGACATCCCAGACCTGAGAGAGACGTAGCTGGAGACAGAGTTTGGTTTCTATTATTTTGTACTGATGGATAAAAGTCAGAGGATTTCTGTGTTCAGCGTCATACAATAAAAATCTGTCTCAAGTTTGGTCTCCACTAAGCAGTCTTTTAGCAGGTCGATGTGTTTCTCTTGGTGTTTTTTTTTTCGTGTCTGTCGGCTTCAATCTGGTCAATCTCTGTGTCCTCAAGTCTCTTGTGCCATAATATCGCTCCTCCTGTCGGTCCAGCGTTGTTCTTTACCTTTCTTGCGGTTGTCTGTCCAGAAATAAACGGCACTTAATTTGGGCGATTGACCAATCAGAATCGAGTATTTCAGAGTGCCGTGTTCTAACGAGCAGTAATTAGTAGCACAGTATTTATAGTAGAGCAGGCAGCAGCAGAAAGGTGGTACTTTAGCATTATGTAGGAGTACCAATAGTATCTAATGTAGTAGTCATAGTCGTCACCATCAGGGCAGTGGCCTCAGTCAGTGACGACGGGCCCCAGCGCAGGCTGTGATGACGGGCCCTTGAGCTGCTCAGTTAAGAATCAAACAGCACACACATACACACACAGGGAGGGAAAACACAGGAGCACAAAAGCTTGTTGTTGCTGTCACGCAGCTGTCTGCTGAGCCTGTACAGAGGTTTCATGGTGTAACGGTTAGCACTCTGGACTCTGAATCCAGCGATCTGAGTTCAAATCTCAGTGGAACCTGCCTTAATGCTAACAGACAAATTCTGCATTGAAAGTTGGAGCAGCTGTGTGTTAATAAGATCATGATATCACTACTTCCTCAATTCATCCTTCTGCTGATATCCCTGTTATCTCTGCCAAAGTTTCAGACAGTGCATCCTGGAAATTTACAGAGATTCACATTAATGACAGAAACAGAGGGCGACCATATTTTTTTAAAAGGCAAATCCAGCAAGAAATTAAATCAGGGGGCACCAACGCTCACTCCAACACTTAAACCCTCACTGCAAAACAGGTTCGAAACACTGACTCTGAATGAGGAAGGTCATCATCTGTCAAACCAGGGTAAAACCTTCGGTCAGACATTAGAGGGACCAAAATTGATTCCTTATGTTAGACATTACTCAAACATTTACTTGACCCCATAGAATAAAAGCCAGGGAACAGCAAGGTGCAACTTACAGTATATATGTGCCAATGCTCTGTTGAAACAGAGAATCAAAGTCAAGTCAAAGTCAGCTTTATTGTCAATTCTGCAGTGTGTACAAGACAAACAGAGAATGAAATTACGCCTGAACTCCACTCACCTGACTGCACTGTATGAGTTGAGTTGCTGTTAAAGGCCTGTTGAAGCTACAGTTGTTTAATTCTTCGTTAGTGTGGTGGAAATTTGCTCATATTATCCCCATATTAACTTTCTACATTTTGCATACTAACTAAACAATGCTGCAGTGTGATCTGGTCTCAGGCAGCTCACAGGTCAGTCTGACTCTCGCTGCATCGTCTTTCCTGAAGGAGAAGCTCTTACCATTTTGCTCTCTCTCTCTCTCTCTCTCACACACATGCATGTTAGAAATCGCTGTCTCTGGAGGAAGGAGGGGGGATTAGATTCCAGATGTAACTCTGGTAGGACTGCTTGTTGGACATGCTTTTGCATTTACGATTCCAAACACATTTTTCAGATACGAATAAGGTGAATCACTATGACAGCGAGGTGTGGCTGCCTGCTGCTCTGCAGAGGACAAACATCATTTCTGCAGGAGAATCAATACAGAATTAATGAACTCAATTAATGAATTAAAGCTGCATTAGTCAGTTTATGGACACGAGGGGGCAGAAGAACAGCAAAGCTCCAGCTGACAGTAGTTGTCTTTTCTACACCCACAGTGGACATAAAGTCACATTAGCATTCTTATTGAGTTGTGGTTCTGGCCAGCTGATAAATGTAAGTCCAACTTCACTCTCCTTCATGGTTTGGCCTGCACAGGAAGAATATCTGGGTTTTAGCCAACCTCACTGTAGAGCCAAAGGAAAAGTCAGAGGATCATTGGGGTTCATCCTCTGGATACTGCACACATCTGTGCAAATGTCTTCAGCCCATGCAACAGTTGTTGAGATGTGTCAGTCTGGGTGAACCAACTGACCGACCAACATTGTCACCCAGAGAGTCATGCTGAAAAATACTGATTAATGCAGGTTTAAACTTCAACATTTTAACTAATGCAAATGTGCTCTAATCTCATATCCTGGCCCAACAACATCCAGATACTGGGAATATTACTTATTTTATTTATTTTTTACGTTTGCATTCTGTTTACCTCAATTTCAATGCTGATTTGAAGCAGGAAAGATGAAAATCGTAGTTTTGAAAAAATTTATTTTACGTTAGCAGAGAAACACATTTTCTCTTAGTTCAACAATT
This sequence comes from Chelmon rostratus, assembly GCF_017976325.1. NCBI lineage: Eukaryota > Metazoa > Chordata > Actinopteri > Chaetodontiformes > Chaetodontidae > Chelmon > Chelmon rostratus. The sequence goes on along the minus strand of NC_055679.1, from coordinate 3,278,778 downwards.
TACAAGACACAAAAATCGCTGGACACTATTCTGAGTTTCTGAGTTTCACTTTGAACACGTTCCTACAGGTAACATTGTAATACAGGTATCTGTCACTTCCCGAACACAACAGATGAGTCACATTTTGTGTATTTAGCATACATAAAAACACACTTCAATACTGTTTCTCATATAATGTTTGACATTTTATTTTCAATAATGTTCCTCAGTACTAAATTCACTGAACGTTTCCTTTCACATCTTCCACCATTGTTCAAGTAAGTCCTAAACTTCACACACTTCACTGTCCCCCTGTGGCTCAGATATGGTACATTCCATCGCACTCAGCTGCTCTCAGGTCGTACCAAGGAGAACCTTTTGGAGGGGTCTGGGATGAACCACCTCTCCCACAGATCCAAGTGAACAGCAGGGTAATTCCAGGGTTTGAATGGGCCGTTCCAGTGCAGCAGGTGCGCCTCCTGCAGGAAGCTCTCTGAATAACGGGCATCTGGACTCCAGCCTGGACAACCACAAAACCTGTTTGAAATGGCTCTATCCTGTCCCTGTGGTAGGTTGATTCGTGCCTCACTCGTCCGACAACACAGGACAACAGAACTGCTACATGTACATGAAGCTCAGCACCTCAAACACTGCAGATTAAATTTTGGGGCATAATGTGAGGCACATTTCCTTGTGATTTGCAGTTTCAGTTCAGTTTAGGTTTGTTTTCAATGTGAGTTTGGAAATGAAAGATAAGCATCCCACTAAAATAGCGCCACGTTCTCATATTATGCACATGCACAAAGTTATCAGTTGTGTTCAGAGTGATGATCTTACCCAGGTGTCTGACATGCCACAGCGGGTCCAGTTTTGAGTATTTGTCATGAAACACTATTAGCATGGGTGGGGTCGCCACACCTCCCGCCATGGCACTGCTGTATATGTTCTGCCTGATGGAGAGGAGGAAGAGGATTTCTGATTAGGCAAATGCTTCTACTGCTCCACAACTCTTTATGTTACAGGCTACATACATTCAAAGTACTTCACATTGAAAAGAAAGACAAATTGGCCACTTGAGACTTTTGGATGAACAAAAATGTATAACTGCGTATCATCAGCATAGCTGTTGAGATTGATGTGTCATCAAATGAGACAACAACAAAGCACGTGTTTAAACAGCAGGTGGGCATGAGATCTGTACCAAGATACTGTATGTCATGTTTCTGCGACACATAATCTCTAAGATGGAAATTAAAAATCCGTCTTGTTATGCATGTTTGGGGTCTTGTAACCTTGCAATATCGAACCAGAGTTCCAGGTGCAGAAGGTCAGGGGAAGGCATTTTCTTCAGAAAACATGGGCTCGTCTTTTGAAACAGGAATCTCCAATGAGGGACTGAGAACTGCATGTAGTTTGTTGTTTTGTATGCTACAAAATATATCATTGGTTTAATGTAGTTCTGCATTGCCAATTAGATTACTGCATCGTCTATTGGCCAAACGCTCAGAAAGGGATTCTCCAAGCCAATCAGTGGCCACTGGAGATGGTTTCCAGAAACTGCTGGTCACTGTGCACACCTGAAATTCTCCTCCATCCATTTCTCCAGCTGTTTGGTGATCTTCTGCTTCTTCCATTCGCGGATTTCTGCCACAAACACTCCGGGGTTGAAAGAGCAGTCTCTGGGGTGGATGCCCAGATCTTTAACTTCCTGTTTCCTATAGTCCAGGAAGCCCATGTAGGTTGTCTATGGGACGAGCTCAGAGAAGAGGACACCATACTTCAATTACCAAATCTTTACAAAAAAAGTCATAGTCATGGAAGGAATTCTAAATTTTACATGAGCGCACACCCATGCTGAATAATGTGAGACCTATTAGTGTGTGCCCTCTGGGTTTGATTTTCAGATAAAAACCCATTGCACTTCCTCTACACACTGGCAGGTTAATACACAAAGTGATATGATAAAAGGTCAAAAATCCACCTGCATGCCGATGCTGCGCACCATCTCATGTGTGGAGGGCAGGTCACAGTCAGTGGCGAAAGCAGCAGCATGGCCTGGCTTCAGTTTGATGTTAAACAGATCCTTGATGTCTCCTGGAAAGCATGAAAGGCCTTTAAGTGGTACAATACACTATACCTGTTACAGCACTATCATACTCTGAATGAAAGATTAGATGCTACACAGGTATTTTTGATTTAGTAACTTCCACTGAGACATAAATAATGGTTGTGGATTTGACCTGTGCCACAAATCCAACAACACAAAATACGTCAGTGTTTGGGGGTCATCGCTAATAAGGACATTTTTCAGCCAACCTTAAAACCTTTCAGTCAGCGTGACCACATACGTACCCTGCACGATGACATCATCATCTAAGTATATCACCCTCTCGTGGCTGATGTCAAGCAGAGGTAAGTAAAAGCGCACGAAGTTGAGCTGCAAAACAAAAGCAAAGCTATTTCACCTCTTTGAAACAGCAGCTCTTCGTTCAGATTATGGGATGGCACGCTTTAGAGCTGCATCGGCGCATGTGTAAGGGACAGTACGTAGCGACACATGAGCAAAACCAAAGGCAGAACTCACGGGATGTAACAGGTCCGGTCGGGAGGAATCTGGCTTCACCTTCCCGCGTAGAACCATGGGGTTAAATTCCAGTATCTTATACTTGATGCCTTTCAGTTTACTCTTCTCTATGTACTGCCTGGGAGGATGCAAAGACAGGAAGATAAGGTTTGGAACGATTACAGATTCAATACATTTACAGTATATGAACACAAAGTGACATACCTCGTCAGTTTAACCGCATCGCGAAGAGTAACAATATAGAAGAACACGCTGGCATCTGTGTTGCTACGGACGCTGTTGATGGCTGCCATGGTTGCGCCCACACGCTCCTCAGATGCGCAGATGATGACGGGGACGACATTGTCGGCCTCGGGCGCTCTTACCGCAGGAACTCGTGCCACGCGTCCGCCGCTCTTCCAGTGGTCTGAGAGGAACCAGAGGGGAGGCTGAAGCCTGAGATTGTTCCATGTCATTCTGGATGCCATCTCTGCCTACAAACACTTTCCCTGGTTGTTTTTACAAATATGTACGTAGCTGTCACAGCTTTCAACAGCTTTTCAAACTGAATTAGATAAAAGTTGCTAAATGCTCGTGACACCTACGGCTAACTATGAAATTTGTTAAAAAGACTCATGTTACTCTGTATTTTTTTTATTATCAACAAATCCCATAAAAAGACAGAATCCAGAAACATGTCTCTCTATAATTTCTTATTTCTCTAGCTCGTCAGTGGCGCTCAGCTCCAAGGCCGCTGTTTCCTATAAGAGATGTACCGTACATCTTTAAAATCAGGTTATACATATATTTACATTTTTTAATTGTTAAAAAATAAGGCTCAATACATTCCTGAAGCACCTGGATACTGTAGTTTTAACAAACATTACTCAAGAGGAGGAAGTAGTGCATTTGCTGGGGACTATTTTAAGCGGCGGATTAATCCACATTTGGTTCTCTGGTGAGTATTTAGGGCAGCAGGGCAGTATATGTGTGTAAGATAAACATTGAGGTGTTTTTAATAGCTGAGGACAACAATAGAGCTTTATGACGCAGAGGAATAAGATACATCAAGATTCACACACACACACACTTCTTTTATTCAGTGTTGGTTTTGGTCTTTTCAGGGGATTTGTGGACAGACTTATCCTTCGTGCAGATGTACCTGAGAGTTTGGGCCGAGTGGAGGCTCTGAGCAGTGTACTGTGCAGGAGGAGACACACCATCAGCACCAGCAGCACCAGGAGGACCCGGTTAACTGTTAAACACATGGAGAGGCAGGACTCAGTCTGTGTTTCTACATGCACACTTCAATCCAGTCAGATTAGAAGACTTCACGAGCAGTCTAGCTGTTTGTTTTCCATGTTTAGAAGAATATACTCCCCAAAACTTAATAATAATAATGAATTCTGTCTTTCATATAGCATGTATTGGTGTTTTTTTGTCCATTAGACAGAGAAAAGCAGCAAATGTTCACATTTCAATCTGGACTGTTTTGCATTTTTGCTCAATCGATGACTTAACGGACCAGTTTGACAGTTTGGGACTTTTGATGTTGATGTCTCGTGTCTGTACATTAAGGCGATTAGCAAGTAACTCCCCAGAAACAAGCTGTTTAAATACCGATTAAACAGTTCAACTAAACTAGTTAGTACGCTTAAGATGTGCTGACAGGTGTATTTTTTACTCTGGGCAGCACGAGGCTAGCTGTTTCCCCCTGCTTCCAGTCTTTGTGCAGAGCAGAGCTTCACACATAATGAACAGACATGATCGTGTCAAACTATTCCTTTAAACAAATCCCTAGCAAATTGATTAATTTGACTGCTGATCGACTGTTTAATTATTTTAGCTCTAGAAATCAGCAGGTTATTCTTTGACTGTAACGTTTCCTTCTCCTTGCTGCAGAAATACACAGTTCATCTCTAAAGATTTATTCCTTCCACCCATCCGGCAGACCGGAGAGAAAGGAGATCAAATACTCAGCTGCAAACAGTTACAAGCCACTTTTATCTTTTTTGGTGTCTGTTCAGGTGCCTTAGCTAATTGTGCACACTATGCTGCCTGCAGCAGCAGTTTACACCGCACTATTCAGGACTCCCTGCCACCAAAGATCGCACATACGTACTTTTTAAGACTATAAGACTATTTTGAATCATTCTTAAGTTCTTTATGAATTGAAGTTGGCCTTATTTTCCCAGCACAAATGTTCGGGTGTCTCAGGCCAGTCTCAGCGGCCCATGGACGCCGTCATTTTCTCTCTAGAGTTTTTGTATTATGAAACATGCATCATTTTTTGTAGTTTCATTTAAAATCCTGTAAGTATTTTGCATTGAGTTCACACTCCGAATAGAGCTTTGAAAGTTAACTTCCTACAGCCTGCCATCTGCTTACCTCATCACACCCTCCCCCAGCACACACACACACACACACACACAGACACACACACACACACATTTGGTGCATGCACTGGATGTTTTCCTCACTTTTACTATGCTTACTACTCGTGGACATAAGTGTTAAATCACAAGTAAACAGCTGAATCTGTCAGTGTCGCTGCACGTCAACAGGAACAGAAGACAGACGGGAACATACAGCAGCGTCTTTGTCTCGTGCAACTTTTTATCACTTGAAAGCATAAATCAGTCATATTACATTTGGATGACACTTTATTTTCACTCACTTTTTCTCAGGAGAGCCATATTTCATGTTTGCTTCCAGCGACATCTGCAAACACACACAGGCAGAGAAAGAGAGGGCTATTAAGTCACCGATGAGAAGTTAATTCAGAGAGAAGCCAAAGATGAAATACTGCTTGGCCTTAACAATGATGTGTGCAGAGTTGAAGGGCTTGGCTCTTCCCTCAGTGGAGCATTACCACTGAAACCTGCCAACACAGCTGAAAGTGACTTAACGAATCTCTCAGAAAGATGACCGGCCTCATATGATTGTGCACAAACATAGAGGAAATAAAAAAAAAACAAAGAAAAAGAAAGGAAACCTTCACAAAACGTGGCTGAGGGGAAACATGACTAAACAATCCAGCTTGTCCTGCAGAGATCTAACTGTGTCAGCCAGGGACGTCCCTGCTGGGAATGTGTGAGGTAATCAGATGACTGCGCTTTACGAGTCTTGTATCTCACAAAACAGAAAACAGGCTACAAACTACAAACTGAGTGTTCATCATAAGCTCCCAGTGAGCTTTATCTGATGGCCACATGAAACGCGACTATAATCTAAAACGCAATTAAAATACAGCAGAGATCCTGAAAGTCTGCAGGGAAGCATTGAGATAAAACTTTATTCATCTGGTGCAAAAATGGCATAGCTGGACAAAGTAGCTCTTCACAGACTTCTTTTCAAGTATTTAAACGGTTCATATGCATCAGCAAGATCTTTCCAAGAAATAGGAAATTCTTGATCATGAATGTGCTGATTTTCCAACAAACAGGCAGTTTCTCTGTGAGAAGGATGACGGGAACCACCAATGCATCCTTGTATTTGAAAAACTTCAATTCAAAATAAGACTTCAGCACAAACTGACTGTGAGAAGCCTCTATACAGGAGATCTAAAGTCTGTTTCCACTCTGAACACTCCACTGTTTGTTACATAAGAGCTCATGCAAAGCTATGCATTGATTTGCACACACTATAGAAAAATGTTCCATACTTTACTTTTGTTGGCAAAGGACGTTCCTCTCAAGCCAAAGAGTTTTTTTCAAACCAGGAAATATAATCCATGTTCTGTGCTTAACTCACTTACATCATGCTGCGCTGGAGTAGCATTTCTCTACAATGATTACTTGCTTGCTGTATTGAACATTTGTGCAGTGTATCACTGAACAAATGCAACTGAGGAGGGGCTGTTCGGATTGCCCCTGAAAGCTATGTTCACACGGAAACGCAACACAAAGAGAAATCAGTCCCACACGCGAATGCATTTCGTGACACATATGCTGCATGCACTGACGTTTGTGACTGGGACAAACTGCTGCCGTGACCTGACCTGCAGTAATCTCACTGAGGCCTGAAGCCAGGAGACCCTGGACAGCATATGTGGCTGTATTTTTTCCAAAATCTCGCACCACTTCCTTCCTTCCTGGTGCCAGGGCTTCATTGAGAACCTATTTGCCTCTCAGCGTTTGAAACATTTATATAACTGCTGTAATAGAAATGACACACACTTGTCTGACAGCACGCACATCTCAACAGTTCAGCTTCACAGTTCCTCTCTGATCTATCCCGTCTATATCGCCTCCTCTTCGACTCAGTATCAGTTAGTTCCAATGACCACATTCTTTGTGCGTTCAGTGGTGAAAGTGGTGAAAGCTCAGCGGGAAACAGCTTTAAGTTGCTCATCAGGTTAAATTTCACACCCACAGTAGCCGGCTTTTTAAGTTGCAGCACTTAATCCGGAACCCATTGGGCTCTAACTGCACATCAGCAGGGAGCTGAAGTGAAACAGGACATACAGTTTATGTTGCGCATTTGTTTCAGGTTTGTTTGTCAGTGTTTAGAACAGCCCAGAACATCTGGAGCTGATTAGCTTCAGATCCACTCCTTCCAGAGGACAGAACCGCTGAACACACTGTCTCTGGGCCGCAATCGAACAATTGTCTATCCACTCAAGACCCTCCGAATTACAATGCATTGATCTTACATGCAAAATGTTCTCTGATCTCAATGCATTGATAGCCACATCGTCAATGGTTTTTGTAGAATTTACCACCAGATATGAACTATTGCTTGATTTTAAGCCACTTGTATTCTTTATTTTTGAGAATTTGTAAAATAAATTATACTAAATATCAGGATAAGAGGTTCTTTGTCTTTCTTGCATTATTTTCTTGAAATAGCTCCTTCGAGGCATCAAGGCGTGGAGGAATTAGTTTACATGAATAGTTTTTCATTGTGTTGCAACTTTCTACAAACTAGAAAAAACAATTTTTCCTAATGAGAAAAGTTTCCTTTAAGTTTGCATGTCATTGTATGTGTGTGTGTGTGTGTGTGTGTGGTGAATGGGGGTGAATGGGGGTTGGGGGTTGGGGGTCCAAGCCAAACGACTTAAGTCATCACACTGCAAAAGATTAACCTGGATAAAGCATTACACGTTTTCAGGACTAAACTTTACTGACTGGAGAAAAGCTCTGTAAAATGTCACTCATGTGCAATGGAGTTAAACTGGTTTGGAGAATTTTCTGGGGCAGAAAAGTTTGAAACAAGCTCAAAGGACAGTATGGGCTGCAGTTTAAAAAAAGAAAAAAAAAGAAACAATAAAAAGCAATCAGACAGATAAACCCTGACACCTAATAACAGCGAAGTAATGAGCTGCACTGAACGTAAAACTGTGCCATGCATGATGCTTTTTGCAGGTTTTCCTCTTGTTTTTCCAGTATAAACTTATGAAGACATGTTCTTTTAAGGACAGATTTTTTTTTTAGTGTAGGAGGACAAGAAGTTCTCCGGAGTCCTGATTAACAATACGGCAGGTTTTCATAAAAAACACAAAATACAAGAGACATATTTCACAGTATATAACAGATATGAACCTGCAAAACTGAATTTTCTTTGTGAAAATGCACTTTAGAAGCTACAGTGAGGAGGTGTGTCCCTGCTGGCTTGATGCGTCAATTATCAGCCATTCAAACTGCAGCACAATTTAAATCGAAGTGTCGGACGTGAACTCACCAGAGAAAGCCGGGGGGGAAGAGAAGTGGTCTCATTCCTGATGTTCATGGTCCATGTTGTAAAACCTCCGAGGACTGAGACTCACCCTCTCCAACGCGCCCACTTTTCTCCTCTCCGACTTTTTTTTTTCTCCTTCCTCTCCGCAGATGTGACTCAGCTTGTTAACCAGCCTGAACAGTCCTGGCTGTCATTTAGCCAGAAACTGGATCAGCCCGGTCCATGTCACGGACTCATAGCAGCGATACCGAAAAAAAAAAAAAAAAAAAAAAATCATCATTGTGTGAAATTGTGTCCGCTTCGGGTTTGTCCCTTTAGCAACAGTGAGAGAAAATAATCTACAATAATTGAAAATGACGCTGGGAGCGCTCTGGTTTAACCAGTGGGCTGTGACAGATACTATTGGTAGTATTTATGACGCTTCTAAAAGGAAAGTTACTTCTAACTTTATTTTCTAGAAGAAATAACCATTTTTAAACAGTTTTTTAAGGGTCGTCCAGCGGGCAAAAGCTCACTTCGTCTAAAAACTACATTTCCCACAATGCAGTTGCGCTGCTGGAAAGGGCGACTAAAGCGTATTCCTGCTTCAACCGTTTGGGTCGTCGCGTTTGTTATATAAAGTTATTGGGCCGGTGGATATTAGCTATTGATTACGATAAGTTGTTACACAGACTTTTATTAATGGTTGTCTCCAAGTTTTGCTTTTCCAGCCAGAAAATGTATTATGATATGATATGACATGATATGATGTTACAAACCCAGTGGTGTAAAGGTTTATTAACAATTATTTACCATGTGTTCCTCATGTACACGGTTTCCTTAAGCATGTATATGAAAAATTGTTTAATATTCATAGATATTAATGTGTCGTCAAGTGCAACCAACAACAATTTACTAACAGTTAAGTTTATTTAAGAGTACTCCTTCAAGATGAAATGATTTAAACATGCAGATGTCTTAATTTTGAATTTACAATCATGTTTTTATATGCTTATATTCCAATAATATAATTTTTATTCGATAGTAACAGCTTTTTGTGTTTGTGATGATTGGGCAGCCGTGGCCTAGGTTGGGGAAGCCGCTTGTGATCGGAAGTTCGCCGGTTCGATTCCCCCACCGGACTGGCAGAAAATCTGGGTGTGGTGGAGCATCCCCTCCGCCTCCATTAGCCGGCGGATGTTGCGTGTTGCATGTGTGTGTTTCAAACAGTGATGGGTGAAATGCAGAGAAGTCATTTCCCAGTTTCCCAATAAAAAAGTAAATTATGTTCTGTTTAATGCATGGCGAGACAGGAACAGCGTAAGGTCATGGTTAATAACATTAGGCGGCTCGGCGGCGGTTCAGACAGTCAGTAGGAAACACTTCGGTCGGTCAGGAGACACCCTGCTGCACTATGCTGCCAGACTGGGACCCCTGGAAATTGTGGAGTTTCTAATAAAGCGGGTGGGTGTGGACGTGGAGGTGTACAACAACGACTACAAGAGGCCATTGCATGAAGCTGCGCCCATGAGCCACCGGGCTTGTGTTAGCTACCTGCTCCGGGAAGGTGCCAAGGTGGACAGTTTGAAGAAGGCCGACTGGTGAGGATAAGCTGGTTGCAACAACGACAATTTTGGAGTGGATACGCGCTTAGCGCCCCCTGTTGGTGATAAGGAGGCATAGTCCTCCCATAGGCTTCAATGCCCTTCGATAGCTCAGTTGGTAGAGCGGAGGACTGTAGCGGCATAAAGCTGAAATCCTTAGGTCGCTGGTTCGAATCCGGCTCGAAGGAGCAACTTTTTCCTTTGCCAAAAAACAGTAGACCGGCAACAAAGCGTTAAATGAAAACCGAATTAGAAAGCACAAACATGATGTAGAAGGAATTGAAAGTAGAAACAGTTTTTGTATTAATATTGGCCCGCCATGTAGGTACCGCTCATGTGCTGTGGTTCCATGCGGCTCACAGACTTCACTGTCAGTTTTTGTCAAAGATAAATCCCTGACCATCTTTCATCATCTTAAGGTATGTTTCCACTGCGTAATTACACATTCATATTTTTCTTGCATTGTTAAAACAGCAAGAAGAATGTAGTCTTAATACATGAAGGGTTCTAATCGCTTGTTATCGGTGCCGAAAGGTTATTTAATCATTTTCTGATTCAAAAACTGAAAATAAAGATTTTAACATTTCATGCGAAAATCACAATGAAATTGATAATTTGCAGTTTATTGGATGGTGTCTGATATAAGTTTAATCAAATATTGAAAACGTATAATTAATTAAGGCCTGCAGGGAGGGCGATCCTCTGGTCATACAGCACCTGCTTCTTGCGGCGCCGGACACCGCTGCACACTGCAGGTAAGGCGTCCTCACACCCCCATGTCCAGTGAATGGAAATGGAACATCGGTGGTTACACCTGGCATACAGTTATCTTCCCAGAATATCTCATTTCTAAGTCCATACTGTTCAGTTCAATAATGATTTGCAGCTCACTAACTTTGCCTGTCTGACCCTCACCTTCGCCGGCCTTCTTCCAGATGTGGCTACACCCCAGACAGCACAGACAGCTGTGGAGTTACTCCTTTCATGGATGCCGCCAGGAACAAATTCCTGTGGCCAGGCTGCTTTTAGATAAGCACCAGGTAAACGAGGCATTTTAATTGAGTAATGTTTCAGTTTATGTAGAAATTGTGATATTTTTGTGTGCACTCATGATTTGTGCGCACTGAAGGCAGACGTGAACCAGAAGGCCACTGACATTGAGCTCACTGCCCTGTATTAAGATAGAATAGGATAGGTTAAGATAAGACAAGACTTTATTTATCCCCAGCAGGGGAAATTTGAGCATTACAGCAGCATGTAATAGCAGTTGGAAGAAAAACAGCAACAGAGATTCAAGATTCTTTATTGTCATTGAGCATGACATGTCAATGAAATTTGCATTGCACCCCCCATGTTAGAAACAACATAATAAGAAAGACAAGAAAGATTATAAAATAAAATTAAGGTACTACAATAAAAAAAAACCAACATGCAGTAAGAATATTCGTAAATGCAATAAAACTATACCAGAAATGAAAATATACTAAGACAATAAAAATATACTAAACAATGAAATATAGCAATGAAATGTACGAACAGCAGCTGAAATATACTAAAATGTAAAAAAAAAAGAAATACAAAGTAAAAGGGTAGACTATATATATATGTACATATTATACAAGCAAGAAGAATTTTTTAACTACATAAAAAAAAGAAAATATGAAGAAAAAAATATGTATTTCATTGCATCCAATTGCATTACGCTGCAAAGGTGAGATCAGTGATTCCCAGCCGGGGGTACAGCTTAGGGGGACTAATTTGACACGATCTGAAAACTGTGTGTAGAGAATGCATGAAAAGTGGTGAGCAGGCAAGCAGAGACGTTGAGAAATGAGAGATGTGATCACACAGAGGAAGGACAATTATTATTTAGACCTAATTAGCCTATCACTGTTAAATAACTTCCCTTTCTTACAAAATGAATGTTATTTTTAGGAGTCGTGTTCAGTGAGAAGATTAGTTGATTGACCAAAAAATAAAAAATAAATTGAAAATGACACTGGGAGTGCTCTGGTTTAACCAGTGGGCTGTGACAGATACTTACAGTAGTGTTTGTTATGCTTATAAAAGGAAAGTTGCTTCTAACTTTAAATCCTAGAAGTCATCATCAACTTTTAAAACAGTTTGAGGGTCTTCCAGCGGACAAAAGCTCACGTCGTCTAAAAACTACATTTCCCATAATTCCCACAGGGTCGTTCTGCTGGAAAGGGCGACTAAAGCGTATTCCTGCCTCAACCGTTTGAGTCGTCACGTTCCTTACATAAAGTTATTGTATATTAGATATTGATTGCGATAAGTTGTCACACAAACTTTTATTAATGTTTGCCTCTAAGTTTGCTTTTCCAGCCAGAAAATGTATTATGATATGATATGACATGACATGTTATGATATTTCAACATCTAGTGGAGTAAAGGTTTATAAACAATTATTTACCTTGTGTTCCTCATTAACTCAGTTTCTTTAAGCATGCATATGAATAACTTCTACAACTTCATCATAATTTTTAATTAAAGGTATTTATGTGCCGTCAATTGCAACAAACAACAATTTACTAACATTTAAGTTTATTAAGTATATTCCTTCAAGATGAGAAGATTTAAATATGCAGATGTCTTAATGTTGAATTTGTAATCATGGTTTTATATGTTAATATTCAATAATATCATTTTTATTCCATAGTAACAGCTGTTTTTGTTGCGCATGATTATGTACTGTTTAATGTATGGCGAGACAGGAACAGGGTAAGGTCATGGTTGGCCACTTAATCTGCTACTCTGCTAAAAAAAAAAACAAAAAAAACTAGTAAACACTTCTCTCCACCATGTCTTCAAGCATCCGCGCTTTACTATTTTCCTATTTTCTTCTGAGTCGTAAGTGACTTTATGTTGCTGCAGCAGCCTTTAACCTCCACCCAGCATGGACGAAAACACTTTAAAACTCCTGGTGAAGCTCACTCAGGAGGGACAGTTAAGCTGTCTGGAGAAACGGATAACATTAGGCGGCTCGGCGGCGGTTCAGACAATCAGTAGGAAACACTTCGGTCGGTCAGGAGACACCCTGCTGCACTACGCTGCCAGACTGGGACACCTGGAAGTTGTGGAGTTTCTAATAAAGCGGGTGGGTGTGGACGTGGAGGTGTACAACAACGACTACAAGAGGCCATTGCATGAAGCTGCGTCCATGAGCCATCGGGCTTGTGTTAGCTACCTGCTGCGGGAAGGTGCCAAGGTGGACAGTTTGAAGAAGGCCGACTGGTGAGGATAAGCTGGTTGCAACAACGACAATTTTGGAGTGGATACGCGCTTAGCGCCCCCTGTTGGTGATAAGGAGGCATAGTCCTCCCATAGGCTTCAATGCCCTTCGATAGCTCAGTTGGTAGAGCGGAGGACTGTAGCGGCATAAAGCTGAAATCCTTAGGTCGCTGGTTCGAATCCGGCTCGAAGGAGCAACTTTTTCCTTTGCCAAAAAACAGTAGACCGGCAACAAAGCGTTAAATGAAACCCGAATTAGAAAGCACAAACATGATGTAGAAGCAATTGAAAGTAGAAACAGTTTTTGTATTAATATTGGCCCACCATGTACCGCTCATGTGCTGTGGGTCCATGCGGCTCACAGACTTCACTGTCAGTTTTTGTCAAAGATAAATCCCTGACGATCTTTCATCATCTTAAGGTATGATTCTTCTGTGGAATGACACGTTCATGTTTTTCTTGCATTGTAAAAACAGCAAGAAGAATTTATTCTTAATACATGAAGGGAACAACTTTGTTCTAATCGCTTGTTGTCGGAGCTAATGCGTTATTTAATCTTCTTATAATACAAAAACTGAAGATGAAGATTTCAAAATGCTACACACCATGTGAAAATCACAATGAAATTGATAATTTACAGTTTATTGGATGGTGTCTGAGCTAAGTTTAATTAAAGATTGAAAATTTATAATGAATTAATAATTTATTGTGAACTATTTTGACATTTTACCATGATTTGTTCTATTGTACAGACTTTTCTTGTGATTAAATATTCAATAATGAAGATAATTCACTTTAAAAATAGCACTGTGTGGTAGCCTTTAAGCATGCAGTGTGATTGCTGACAGCAGCTCTCACTGGGTCGGAGTAGGTGTCAGCATTGCCTCCTCTCTCTCAGGACTCCCCTGATGATGGCCTGCACACGGAGACACCTCGACGTGATCCAGGAGCTGCTGCGCCATGGCGCCGACCCTGCACTGAGGAACAAAGACGGCTGGAACTCCTTCCACATCGCCTGCAGGGAGGGCGATCCTCTGGTCATACAGCACCTGCTTCTTGCGGCGCCGGATGTCTGGAGGACGGAGAGCAAGACGCGCAGGACACCACTGCACACTGCAGGTAAGGCGTCCTCACATCCCCATATCCAGTGAATGGAAATGGAACATCGGTGGTTACACCTGGCATACAGGTATCTTCCCAGAATATCTCATTTCCAAGTGTGTGGTATTCTGTCGCAGGCAACTCTTCAAGTGTTTTGGTGATCACTTTTGAGAGGGATCGTTTGTATTCATTGTCAGATTCTAACTAACGCTCTCTCTGTTCATCATTCAGCAATGCACGGCTGTGAGGAGGTTGTCAAGCTCTTGCTGGAGAGGTAGGTTGAATTTGTATATGGGGGATACTTCCCCCAAAACAAAACCTGAACATGACTGTGACCCAGAGGTCAGTCAGGTTAACCAGAGGTTTAATCCCTGGTTAGGCAGGATAAATCTCAAGCAAGGCCCCAGTGGAGCTGCTCAGTGGTCAACTGATCAGATTATGGTTATGCTGGGCAGCGTACAGGTGTTAATGTGGGAACAGGTTTTGGGAGAAATATATGTCCGTACTGTTCAGTTCAGTGATGATTTGCAGCTCGGTAACTTTGCCTGTCTGACCCTCACCTTCGCCGGCCTTCTTCCAGATGTGGCTACACCCCAGACAGCACCGACAGCTGTGGAGTTACTCCTTTCATGGATGCCGTCAGGAACGGCCACATTCCTGTGGCCAGGCTGCTTTTAGATAAGCACCAGGTAGAACGAGGCATTTTAACTGAGTAATGTTTCAGCTTATGTAGAAATTGTGATATTTTTGTGTTGCATTCATGACCTGATTTGTGCGCACTGAAGGCGTCTCCAACAGCAGCTGACATACTCGGGGCTCAGCCGGTGCACCAGGTCGCTGTCACCGGCCAGGAGGAGGCGCTGTGGTTCCTGGTGCGGGACCTGAAGGTAGACGTGAACCAGAAGGCCACTGACATTGAGCTCACTGCCCTGCATTACGCTGCAAAGGTAAGATCAGTGATTCCCAGCCGGGGGTACTTACAGGACTAATTTGACACGGTCTGAAAATATGCATGAAAAGTGGTGAGCAGGCAAGCAGAGACGATGAGAAATGAGAGAAATGTGATCACACAGAGGAAGGGCAAACATTCTCACAGCATAGCTGTATGTTGATTTTTGCTGACTGTGTGAATAATTACTGGCAATAAATATGTATTCATATAAGGGCAGAAAATCAGTGATTTACACATTTCTTTGCTTTATTTTGTGTGATTGAAGCTGTTGTCTAACTCTTAAACTGACACAGCATTTGAGTAGTGTTTCAGTAATTCACAAATTAACTCGGAAATTCTCATATTTACGCTTCACTATCTCTGCTATGGAGGGATCAGTAGGCAAATAATGCTTATCAATTGAATCACAATTTGACTTTTCTTTGCAATCTGTACAACGTACAACACTCTCTGTCCTTAAGTCAGATGGAGAAACAAAAGCAAGCGGTGGTTTTTAATCAAAACATTTTATGAATAAGTCCTCTAGTATTCTATAAACCAGGGCTTTTCAAACTTTTCACTCAAAGGTCCACATCTGATTTTTATTGGGACTGGGCTCTAGAATGATCAACGATAGCAAGATAATATTTAATCAATTAATTAATGTCACATCTCTTATGACTGGGCCGGTATGAAACCGAGGCAGACAAGGCTCAGACAGTTTAACAAAGTTTATTGCTAAATAGAAAATGTTGCACTTCGTAATGTAGCGCAGTCTGTTCCTAACATGAGGTTTGGCAGGGGTCCTCAACTGCACTTGTCCAAGGGTCAGAATTCTTCTGTTTTTCTTTATTTAGACCTAATTGGCATATCACTGTTTAATAATTTCACTTTCTCACAAAATGAATGATATTTTTATGAGTCTTTTTCAGTGTGAAGATTGATCACAATTGAAAAATCATAATGATAATGAATAACTAGATGCTAACTAGAAAAGACCTTGGTGCTCAGGACAAAACCCACAGTTCATCTACAATGAATGAGTCCTTCTCTCAACTACAAACAGTACACAGTTCCTTTTTCTAAATGTTTTTGTCACTGGAAGGTTTTGTGAGCAAAATCCTCAGAAATCCTTAGTTCCTCTGAAAAAACTAAGAAGAAGACCTGGACTGACATTCATCATGACTGAGCAGGCAGGCAGTCTTCACCTACAAAGACTTCAACTTGCTCCGTCTGTTTGTTTCAGCTGAATTGGCTTGTCTGGAGAAGTTCTTACGAGTAAAACCTCCTCAGATTTTAAATGAAGTAACATGACCTGTTGATTTTCAGGAGGGCCACACGTCTACTATAAAAACACTGCTGGACTTGGGGGCAGATCTTCATGTGCGGGACAAAAAGGGAAGAACTGGTAAGTAAGCAGGATCACACTTGTTGTGTTGTGTGTCTTAAACACACTTAAAGCCACTGAAAATATTCTTTCAGATCCAAAGTATCTCTCTGTTACATTAATATTTGTGGCTAATCACATCACTTTGTGTAGGGAGAAGATTCTAAGATAACATTTACACTTTATTTTAGAGCACAATGAAAATCAGTTTGTTTAGTTTTGTAATAATCCACCTGGAAAGCAGATGGGTTTTACCGTCTTTGGGGCTCATGCATTTGTGTGCTCATGAAAAACTCTAACTTCTG
Source organism: Chelmon rostratus (assembly GCF_017976325.1). Classification (NCBI taxonomy): domain Eukaryota; kingdom Metazoa; phylum Chordata; class Actinopteri; order Chaetodontiformes; family Chaetodontidae; genus Chelmon; species Chelmon rostratus. The sequence goes on along the minus strand of NC_055679.1, from coordinate 3,261,998 downwards.
AGATTTGAGAGCGGGCTGCTCAACAGCATTTGCAAATATGCAAAAGCACCAGCACGGTCTCTTACCACCCCTCTTATTTTCCCCTCTCTTCCCAGCTCTTCACATGGCCTGCATCGGTCAGCATGCGGACGCGGCCGGGACGCTCCTGCAGCTGGGACTCAAAGACTCAGAGGACGCATCGGGCGCAACGGCACGGCAGCTCGCCAAGAAACCAGACGTGGTGCGAGTGTTTGAGTGTGGCTCACCAGACGCATCGTAAAGGACATCATAGTGATACAGAGCACATCAGTTTAGGTTGGCAGCATCACAATAAATCTTGACTTTACTGTGTGGTGTAGTATGTTCTTGAGCGACAGAATTGTTTGACTTGAATTAAAGTCTTGCTTTTGTCTTTTAGTCGAAGGACCTGGCTTTGGTGCTTGTGACTTTAGGCTTGACTTGGACTGAAAACTGTCTCCAAGACTAACTTTTAAAGGCCATAATAGTGTTTCTGCTGCATGGGAACAAGTACCTTGTTTGGAGATGCTAGGCACAGAGCTTTAGACATGATTGGACATGCTCAAAATAAGATCACCTGGCTGCGTATGACTTTGTCTGATTGCATTTTGATATCATCATGACCCTCTAGCTTTCCTTCGCACCTTCTGGGATTTCAAATGCAAAACGAAACCTAAACCAAACAACGTGAGCAACATCTGATAATTCTGTAGTCTTTGTGGCTGGCTGGTGTCTATTCATTTGCATGAAAACACTGTTTGTAAAAACTAGTGTATGCATCTAAGTGTGTGTGAAATACATGTATTGGACATATGCACAGTATAAATAATGTTACAATGAAACATTTGAGATGTGTTTCTTTCATTTTAGTCTCAGCCTATTTTAATGAGTTTTAGGCTCTTGGAAATGAGATATCTATCTTTGTAGAATACCTCTACCACAGTTAATATTAGTGTGTCTGCTGACTATCACGTGTAACCAGTCCTACACAGACTAACTAAGGACATGAGTAAGAATTACTGCTGCATACTTCATGAATGCCACTGGCTTTACTAAGCAGGTGTGTCACGCTTGAATAAAATCCATCCTGGCAACACAAATAGTGAAGTGAGACTACACTGCAGTACACATCATTACACTATTTGTTAGTGTAGTTCCTCATATGAGACGATGATGAGTTCCTGGTACATTATTCCTCTTGTAGAAATGAAATGGGTAAACAAATTGAGTGAGAGGGATCACTGATTAAAAATGAAGGGTGGGAGTAATGAAACGCTACAGGAAACATTAAATATACAAAACAGGAAGAGGCTTCTAAATGAACTGATGGCAAAGTTGTATCTCATAACACGTCAACTGGCAGTTCCTGGTCTCTCTTGGCATTTTGGCTGCCCTCCTCCATGTTTACGTCCTTCTATGTTCGAACTCCTTCCTCTCAGGTAGGCCTGCGAAGTTTTCAACCGGAAACTTTGCGCCTGGTCTTCCAAATGATTGACAGCAGAGAAGCCACGCCCCCCGAGGCGCCTGACGCTGAACCGCAGCCCCTTCACATTTCCAGCCCCGCGGATCTCCATTTTCTTCTTTCCCGATATTGAGGATCGGAGGAGTAAAGATTTGGAAAAATGAATGAAGAATACGACGTTATCGTGCTGGGCACAGGGCTTACGGTGAGAAAGAATCCAACGACGCTGTCTACAGCGCGGAAAAGATTTGCAACCTGTTACCAACGTTAGCGGTTGACAGTTCGGCTTTGAGCTAAAGGGCCTAATCAGCAGGGCAAGCGCTAAGTAGCTAGCTTAGCCGCTAACCGAGAGTGAGTGACTACCTGTTACTTAATAGAAACTGAGCAAAGTAGCTAATGCTAGCTGTTAGCACTATGCTATATGCATTTACTCTAAATGCAAGGAAAGATTAAAGATACCTGTTACACAAGATAAGTTCGATCTCTTCGGCTGTGGTTAGACTGTGGTTAGTAAGTATATTGTCGGTTCCGAATGGACTGAACCTCGTTACTTAGCCGGTTATTTGGAAGTTGGGCGCCAGTTCAGGCAGCTTTTCTTAGTCAAGATAAGATTATACGCTGATCATTAGTCTGCTAACGGTAGCCGACCTAAATTAAGCTAAGTAATTAGCCTGCTAACAACAAAAGTACGACGTGTCAGCGTCACCGATCTCTCGCGCACGGTGCCTGTTAACTCGGCTGTTGACTTAATCTTAGTCATAGTATAATTTTAGCCGAGGTTACGTTAGCTACTAACATTTTATAAAAGTAATCGTTACAGTACGCGGCTAACTAACTCAGGCAATCTTAAGTTTCCGCTCTGCGCCGGTCCGTGCGGTGAGCTCAACAGGAGGGGGGAGTAAAACGAAGCGCTCTAAACGTAAAAGTAAAGCTAATTGTTGCGAAGTTAACGAAGCTTCAGCACTTTTAATAATTTAAACGAGAAGACAGTTGGGGAAAATAACGGATTGACCGCTAATCCAGAATAGCTGGATTACTTTGGACTCTGTAACAGTCAGAAACTTAAGCAATAGGTTGTTAACGTGTAACTTGAAGTTGAACTTCTGGCGTCCCTTTAACTTTTACACTAAAAAGCCTAAAAAGCTGATCCAGCAGAATGTGCGGTGGCAGTTTATGAGCGATCGTAGGGTTTGTTTACCCGGAAATGAACTTTGTTAGCATTAACGATGCCGTAGCGTAACGGACAGAATTGTTCTAACAGTCCTCCTGACTTGCTGTCACTACGTGTCTGAAGCGTGACATGGAAGGCCAACGAGCCGCTTCCTGTCAACCCCAATGTGCTAAATTCACTGCAGTTCCTGGACTGTTCTTAGTCTGGAGAACTTTAGTGCACAGCTGTAATGCAGATATTATCTTTGACTTAACACAGCCTTGTTCATTTTTCTATAAATTGCCATTTCAAACGCAGCAAACACTGACTTGCAGAGTGCTTTGCTGCAGGCTCGGAGCAGAAAGGGGCTTGGTTAAATCTTGGTGGGCAGGGTGTTGATGTAGCTCACATTTGGGTGTGGTTCCACCAAGGCTGAGGAACCGAAAGCACGCTGTAAGTACTCTGGAAGCTCAGTCAGAGCTCGACTGCCTACCAGGGCAGCCTAAAAAGGTCTGCAGAATGTGGCTCTGTAGTTTCACATGATTTTGATTCTGTTATGCAAAGCAGGGACTTCACTTCTGTACATGTCACAGCGTCCACTTATGCGCTACACACCAGCACCGCCGTGTCTGCTAACTCGGCAGATTATACACAATTCTAACAGGCCTGCAATCAAAATCGTTAACAGTGTGGTTCTAACATACTCTGTGTAAATCATTTTACTCACACTGGATTATGTTAGTAGAGAATGGCGTCTAATTTTTTTTTATCTTTTAGCCTAAGTCACCTTTTTATACAATATTTAAACCTCAAAATGAATTTGTTGTGGTCCTGTTTGTTGAGAATGGAGATCATTAGTTTGGCCTTTGTTTGTAGGGCCTTTTCGATTGGTTAAGTGGTTGGGGGATGGAGTTTCCCATCTGTCCACTACTAATGTCACATGAGGGGAGTGGCTTGGCACAAGATATCCGACTGTACCTAAAAGCAGGCTGGTTCACATTATGATACGCTTGGTGATCCCAAGTAAGCAGTTTGTTGCCTGTCGGTGAGAGAAGCGAATAGGTGGCGTTTCTGTGGTCAAGGCGGTTGTGAGTTCAGGAATGCACAGAGGCTGCACTGATGATTTTACATCAGCCACATCTGCGATGACTGATGCAAAATCATCACCGGTAGTGAGGAATATACGAACAAATCTTGAACTTACCCAAGGAAAAACTGTCGATAGTGTACCAAAAGTAAAAGTTCTTAAGACAAAATCTTAGTCAAGAAATAGAGCTGTAAAATACAGATGAAGCAATTGTTATGTTATTTGGCAAATATTTTAATAATCAATTTATCTTGAAGGCAGTGTTCAAGCAAAAATTCCAAATCTTGTCTGGTCCCGGCTTCTTAGACGAGGATTTGTTGCACGTCTTTATCTGATGTGATAGCGAACTGAATATATTTTGGTTTTGGACTGTTGGTGAGACAGATTTCAAGATAGACTGTAGGAAATTGTGATTCTGAATATTTTTAGCTTTTGTTTTGGCATTTTCTACACGAGTCAGCAAAATAACGGACAGGTCACTATGATAAAGATAATTGTTCCTTATTATGAAGCTACACATACTGAAGTATATAAAGTACAATTGCAAATTGTTTTCACAGTGCTGTTACTTTTGCATTCTCCAGTAAGAAGTAAACAGTTTTTGCTATCTTTGTGCCCTTTGAAAGAGGAAGTGGTGTTAAAGGAAAGGAAATGGGACACAATGCTTGCCTTCACTCTCTATATAATAAATAAGCTCACTTCATGTGGCAGTTTCACTCATTGCTCAAAAAACTTTATAAAACATGTAGATTTGCATTACTATAGTCATAAAAATCTAAATTTGTCTGAGGCCAGCACATTGCTCTCTAATTTAATAAGCTTATCACATGTTTTGAGTGTAGACCTTTAATCCATCATGCAACTAGGTAGAATATGGTGAAGTAAAAAGTGCACTATGGCAAACTACAGGTGAATTTTGTACTATATAGTACAGGATAAAAACAAAGTGATTGATTGTACTTTGTAAGCAAATGGGGAACAAATACCTGTCACAATTTTCCAGAGCCCATGTTGATTCCCAACAAACACTCTAAAACCCAGAGATGCTCAGTTTACAACAACATAAAGCAGGAACGAGAAGCAAATTCCCACATCAGAGAATCTGGAAACAGAGAATTTGTTCCATTTTTGCTTAATTAATTGGTTGATTTTTCCAGCTCTGAACTTCCTCCTCTGAGAAAACCAGAATGGTGGTTTTATGTAATTTCTCAGCTCCGTTGATCCTGTGAGCCCAGTGGGTTAAAGTCCGTCACATTCTTGTGACTCGAAACATTTGAAAGTGCGTTGATAATTTTCAGTGTTGCAGAATCAAAGCCAGTGCTGTCATGCTCTGATTGTGATGTTCTGTCATGTGATTGTATCTTTTTGAATGGCAGACACACATCCGGCTCTTGCGTTCTGTGCTCGACTTTGCTGCCTCTCAGCCTCACTCGGATTTTTATGGGTCCTGCATGTTAAAAATTGAACTGGCAGTGCACCTCTGCTCCCTGTGTGTTATACTGCCTTAATTTTCTGCCTGACTGTACGCTGGATCAGTGTGTTTTCCTCTTTGTCAGCACAGCCACTACAATCTGGCAGTAGTAGTGATGACTAGGCTGCCCCCGGCTCTGTGTCAAAGCCTGTATTTATATAAGCGGCAGCAGGTTTGCTTCAGTCACATGTCACCTGAAAGGAGTGACAGTGACACATCGGAACTGCTCTGTCTCTTCCACAGATTTATCTGTAGGCTGACTGTATGTCCTTCAAGTCAACGGCATCGCAAGATCATACAGGAGATGAAACCCCGACATTTACAAATAGACACGATCGTATTTCACTGGGGCTTGTGTTATTTTGGGAGTGCACCTATGCAGAAGCTAGTTTGACTGTTGCAGGATGTAGAGAAGTACGTATGTCACTGGGGCGCGATTAGAGGTTTGCTTAAATTTAGGTTGCCCACAGGTGCAGTCAACCTAACCGTTGCAGTGTTTTCAGAAGATTTCAGATTATCGCTCATGTTCGCACTTTAAAAATGAATGCACGTATGCCACACTCATGTTTTGAAAAGCTGCAGCAACACAATAAACGAAACACGCCACAGCGCTGGCTCTTGCATAAAAGGATAACCCTATAAAAAAAAAACCCCTATTTGTGCCTTCCTCTTAGACCCATCTGAGACAGGTTCAGGCTCACCACTGTCATAGTGAGGTGATTTACAGCATCTCCAACCAGGACTCTGAAATATCTTCTGGCTGCTCCGCCTGAACTCTCTGTGGCTTAAGGAGTTCCCTGATGGACAGATAGCTTACTTGTTGTTAAAGAACCGCTATCTTCTGCTAATTGTAGCTAGCTGCCCTCAGCTGGATTGCTCAGTAAGCACATACCCTGCAATGGTAGAACAGTGTCTACCGGTTTCCAACACGAGTGCTGTCCCTTAAGTTGTATGTACAGTAACTACAGTAACCTCCAAAATAAAGAGTATAAAGTAGGGGAAAATGTAAGGAATTACTGAAGTGAAGTATTTGAGTAAATAATCATTAAATAGTTATTGGTCTCCTTGATCACCAGCAGTCAGTCGTGTAGGTGACATCACGCAGTGGGAAGTATGAAGTATGATGGAGTGTTGTGTTTTTTTTGAATGTGAGAAACCAGTTGTACCACGTAATCACTGTGGACGCATTGTACCAGTGTTGCATTCAGTAGTAAAACTTGTTTTAGAGTAAAACCCACTCAGTCACATGACGCACATACTATGTTCTCGGATCTACAAACCAGCTGCTTTAATCGTATTAAGGCCATCGGTCTGTGGGAATTCCAGACTCTGGCAAACACACACCTTTTCTCTCTCCATTACCCAGCCTCTGAGACTGACAGCCCAGTGGAAGCTATAATCATCCTCCACGCTCCACAGAAGCAAGTCAGACACTGTGTTGGGTGTGTCAGAGCTGATTTATTGGATACACCAATGTCTGGTTATAGTCTTGGTTCAGTCAACCTCAAACATAGTTTCATATATTGTCTCTCCAGGCTTTTGTGTCCCAGAGTGGAGATCTGAGTGAGCCATCACAGAGCTGAGGATCCATTCATAGTTATGTTTTACGTTAAAGCCACTTCAAGTGAGAGAAACATGAGTAGGATTTAAATGTATATGAACATGTGCAGCCAATCTGTCACTCTATGACAAAGTGATGAAAAGAATATAAACACAGTAACTCTGGGGAATACATAGAGTCTCTTTTTGGTTATTCCAGTGAATTTCAATGCCTGACAAACCCATGTACTTCACATCGCATAGATGATTGTGTGACAGTCCATAGTATAGAGGCATGCATCTTAACCACTATGATGATGCCCTGTGTATCCAATATGTCATAACGAAGTCCAGTTCATTGATTTGCAGCGTTGTCTGCAGTGGTCATGCATATCCAGAGATGTTGGATTCATAGCTTCGTTGGTGCTGCAGTATAGACACATGTAACCGGTTTTAGTCACCTTAAGTGCTAACTTACAAGTTTCAGCCATTTTTAGACAGCGTCTTGGCTCAAACCGGAGATGTTGTGGATATGTGGCACGTGCCTTAACTATTAGGCACCTGTTGCACCCCTAAATGTACGATTATTTTCAACAACTAGACAAACTGCATTACAAGGCGCCAGCACATGAAGCTTTTTACAACACACATAATCCAGTGTTAGTGTCACTGCAGTCCAGCCATGACAGTTTCTCCTGCCATTGATAAGCATAATCCAGCTCTCTCTCTCGCCATTCTCAATCTGTTGGATTAATCTGTAAACCTCAAACAGCTTCATGGCTTGCCACTATTGTTTGTTTGCTGTATGGGTTTCAAAATGCGTTAACAACCTGATCATAGTGGTGTTAAGATGTTTAACCTCTAAATTGCCCTTAAAACATAGACTGTTAACAGCACATGTCTCATTGTTAACGTATTCCAAAGATGCATGTGTGCATGTTGGTACGAGCTGAGTGGGAGGCGCTGCTGTGGGTTTTCCAGCATCCTGTTGATCTTGGTCTGATTCCTCTTCTGTTGTGTTTTCTCCCAACAGGAATGCATTCTATCAGGCATCATGTCAGTGAAGGGGAAGAAGGTTCTGCACATGGACCGCAACACCTACTACGGAGCTGAGAGTGCCTCCATCACGCCTCTCGAAGACGTAAGTAGATGTCTGACCCTGCTGGCCTGACGTAGCGACAGTGGGGAGGTTAACCTGGTTTGAAATGTGGTCAGAAGGAAGCAGGAACTGCAGACCGTGTGGAATTGTGGTAAACATCTAAAGGCTGTAATAGTCTGTTAAGTTATATGATTATTGTTTAGACAATTCAGTATTGTTTAGGTCAGCCATACGTATCAACACCCAGCACAAGTGTGTAGTCCTGCGATCGTCTAGTATAAGTTGGTGGCTGTAGCTTGTGAGTGAAGTCTGTTTCTGTGTCTCCCTTCAGCTCTACAAGCGCTTCAACCTTCCTGGCAAACCTCCTGAGTCAATGGGAAAAACCCGGGATTGGAATGTGGACCTCATCCCTAAATTCCTTATGGCCAACGGTAAACTTAGATCACTCACCTGTGTATCACATGCTGCTTTAGCTTGCGACTTAAACCAAAAGACATTCGGGTGCAGAGTGCCTGCAAAGTGCCAAAGAAATATCTGCAGTATGTCTCATTTGATGTGAACAATGTTTAATGTTTTAATGCTTAATAGCTCAGAAAGGCTGACTTGTGATCGATTGCTGGGTGGTCTCACTTTAACTCTAATTGAAAAAAGGGGTCTGGTGAGACGAGTGTACATACAGCATGCTGTCACACAGCTATGAGAGTGTACAATACACATCATTGGTTCCTCTCAGTGGTTCAGTGGTCTCTCAAAACACTGTTGTGCCTTTGGAAATGGGCTCGTACTTGCATGTTGTCGTGTTAATTTCTGCTGTGTGATAGGCTGTTAGATCTGTCCACATCAATTTATTTATCTATGTAAATTTTATCACAATCCAGGCTGCTATGTTAAAGGATAGCTTTCGTTTTTTTACAACCTGGACCTTATTTGTAGCATTAAATATGACCATTTACTCACCCAGACAACTTTGGTGACATTTGGAGTTGTTTTGAAGAAATTAGCCCCAGAGGAGCGGCGCGTATATCCGTATAATGCAAGTACTCGGGGCATCCATGCGCAGCCTCTGTATAACACATAATCTGCGGTGAAACTCGTTCATATTCCAATATTTTGTTATGATATGCTGGTGCTATTCCCCTCTGAGCCGGCGGTCGGCTAGTTTAGCTGTAGTTTGGCACAGCTGTGGTTCGTTATTGCGTATTCGTAGCCGACCGCCGCAGAGTCAGCCGTGTTGTGGCTGGCTGCTCGCAGCGCCTGGCGTTCGGGAATGACAACATCCACGTCAGAGGTAGTTGTCTAGAGGGCTCAGAGGGGAATAGCACCAGCATATCATAACAAAATATTGGAATATGAATGGGTTTCGCTGCAGATTATGTGTTTATAGAGGCTGCGCATGGATGCCCCAATTACTCGCATTACACGGATATACGCGCCGCTCCTCTGGGGCTAATTTCTTCAAAACGACTCCAAATGCCACCAAAGTTGTCTGGGTGAGTAAATGGGTGTATTTAATGCTACAAATAAAGTCCAGGTTGTAAAAATAAATGAAAGTTATCCTTTAAGGACACAGCCTTGTTCCATGGGGCGCACACCACAGCTGTCGGGGTGCCCCTGTGTCCACAATATAGTTATCATGACAGGCCTAACTGCAGCTAAAAATGTCAACGATGGGGCTAAAGTTACAATGCTTATACTTGATAAATGGTTCCAGGAAAGAAGTAACATCCTCATTTTGTTTTTGTGAAAGCAGTGCTGATGTTTGCGTCTCCTTCTCTCAGGTCAGCTGGTGCGCATGCTGCTGATCACACAGGTGACCCGCTACCTGGATTTCAAAGTGATTGAAGGCAGCTTCGTGTACAAGGGAGGCAAAATCTATAAAGTCCCCTCTACTGAGACTGAGGCTCTGGCATCTAGTAAGTTATTGGAGGATGCAGTGCAAGTGACTCGCAATGTTGTTTGGCTCTAGCCTTTAACACTGTTGGTTGCTTGTTGCATATAACATTGATGTTTTCAACATGGGTCCACTCAACGTCTGAACTCTCCTAAAGGTTTGATGGGCTTGTTTGAGAAACGACGCTTCAAAAAGTTCCTGAGCTTCATCGCCAACTTCGACGAGAAGGACCCCAAAACCATGGAGGATGTCGACCCCAACAAGACCACCATGAGGGACGTTTTCAAAAAGTTTAGCCTGAGCCAGGATGTCTTGGAATTCACCGGCCACTCCCTCGCCCTCTACCGCACAGACGAGTCAGTGGTCTTTCTACTTCCATGACAGGAATATATCACACACAATGTGATGTCATGTCCACCAGCCTTGTTGAACAGTGAAGTTTGTAGAGTTTTAAATGATCCACCTCTCTCTCCTCAGTTACCTGGATCAGCCTTGCATTGAAACGATAAACAGGATAAAGCTTTACAGTGAGTCTCTGGCCAGATATGGCAAAAGCCCGTACCTCTATCCACTGTACGGCCTGGGAGAGCTGCCACAAGGATTTGCCAGGTAAGCTGTTACAACCAAAGGTTCCACTAACTGTGCATGTGGAAAATCATTTCAATAGACAACTAATAGACTCAGTGTTAAACATAATCTTGTGTTGCATTGTTAATATTGAATTATATTCAATTTATAGTTTCATATAGCTCACTGTCATTGGCTCAGGTCATATGTTTTGATGATGGGAAGTGACGTCTCACATTGTGCTTCTATCCCAGGCTGAGTGCCATCTATGGTGGGACGTATATGTTGGACAAGCCCATAGAGGAGATCGTGATGGAGAATGGGAAGGTGGTGGGCGTGAAGTCTAAGGGAGAGGTGGGCGTTTTGTTTGGATTCCTGTGTTAAACACCTGTCATTCGAGTGGCCCGTGAAGCCCTTTGAGACATTATATGCGATACTTGACTTCACAGAAACTGGAAGCTTCTGTAGTGACATGCTGTCATCATTAGAGCTAACTGTCAATTCCAGCTGATGCTGGGAATTCCAGCATGTTTTGTTGCGTAGGGGGAAATGAAAACCTGAGTTATTTCCATGGAAAATATTGACCACACAAGGCTGTGCCAGCTCTCACTAGTTTATTTGACTAATTCCTTGTATCATCTTATAAACTACTTGGCTCGATGCACTCTTCTCATGAAGCATTATGGAGGAAAAAAAGTCCGCACAGTCGCCCATGACCTCTGACATTTGTCTTTGTTTGCCCCTCCCCCATAGATTGCCAGGTGCAAGCAACTGATCTGTGACCCCAGCTACGCCATGGATCGTGCCACCAAAGTGGGCCAGGTGGTCCGAGCCATCTGCATCTTGAGTCACCCCATCAGCAACACCGGCGATGTCAACTCCTGCCAGATCATCATCCCCCAGTATCAGGTCAACAGGAAGCACGGTGAGTACCAAAGGAAACAAGCAGATTTCTTTTTTTTTATTTTAAATAAAATGCATCTTGAAGATGTCATATTGCAGACAGGCACAGAGAAACTTTGAATCAAGGTAAGAGTAACTCCTGCAGCTGGGCAGAACCATGCTGTGTAGACTACAGAGCCAAGCGTATCGACGCTGTGGTAGACTCAGTGTCAGCCATGAAAGGCACGGATTTATTGGTTATCAGCATAGAAAAATCAGAAAAATCCATACCGTGCATCCCTCGTTGACTTTATTCTTTCTGTTTCTAGACATCTACGTTTGTTTGATCTCCTTTGCTCACAACGTGGCAGCAAAGGGTAAATATATCGCCATCGCCAGCACCACGGTGGAGACGAGCGACCCTGAGAAAGAGATCAAGCCGGCCCTGGACCTGCTGGAGCCCATCGATCAGAAGTTTGTCAGCATTAGTGACCAGTATGCACCCACTGACATGGGCGCCGACAGCCAGGTATGATCAGCGGGATGAGATGGCACTTAAAGGGCCGTACCACTGTTGATGCGCGTTTTAACCCATTTACAACAAGTCAATTGAACTTCGATTACTGGCTATTTTCACACTGTTCTCATCTCATCAATATTTTAATCACCTAAAACGGCACCTCTGGAGCATTGATAGCTGAGCCGCAGCTCGTCACGTCAGTTAGAGACCGATATGCCAACTATTTGGAAAATTGATTAATCTTTTCAGTCATTTTTCAAGCAGAAATGACAAACATTTGCTGGTTCCAGTTTTATGAAGATGTCACTTTGAGCTCTTCAAACTGTGATGAGCATGTTTCACAGTTTTTGGATGTTTCATTCAGTAAATGATGCATTAATCAGTTGTGAAATATGATTTTACGTGTCCCAGTTAATACATCTGTTATCACTGAATGTCCCTGAGAGCTGAGCTGGTGACGCATCAACTGTGAGCTCCCAGTTTGTGTCCATCCAGGGACCTTTTGTTTCATGTCATTCCCCCTCATTTCCTGACATCTCTCTACTACCAAATCTGTAATAATAAAAGCATAAAAATACCCCCAAAAAACAAAAAAGTCAGCAGCCCAGTCCTGGTGAAACTGATGATCTTTCATCCATACATCCATATTTTTTATCTATAAGGCCAACCAGTGAAATCAGTCCTGAAAGGTGTGGAATGCTCTCAGAACAAAGGTTTTAATGTAAAGTATATGTGATTTGTCTTACATGGGTTAAAACATGCAAAAAATAACGTCAAGTAAATATTCCCAAAAATCCCTCATACTACATGTAACACACAACATTGCTACATCGCACAGTGCCAGACCAGGTCACAGAAACAGTCATAGGGATTAGATTTAGATCAATCATGCATGTAATGGTGGGTTTTACATGTAATATAATGATTAATTTGCCTCAGCTGTTGCTGTTATGCAAGAACATGCCATTGTTGCACTGCCGTGTATGAACGGGGAAAGTTATGTCAGAAAAATATCCTCCTCAGAAAGCTTTTCTGTCTGTCTGTCTGTTTCCTTCCATCTTTAAAAAATATCTGTTGTAGTTTAGTAGAGAATTAGCACTGGGCTTATGTAAACTTTTTCTCTTTTAGTTTGTTTTTCTTTTATTGTCTTCAGACATCATTTTAGAATCAAAACTATGAAATCTGGCCCAGACGTCTTTGTCCTCGTGCACTGAAAGAATGCTCTAATTAAAAGGCTTCTTTGACAGTTTTGCCTTGTTTTGTCCTCTCTAGATTTTCATCTCCCGTTCATATGACGCCACGACTCACTTTGAGACCACCTGTGACGACATCAAGGACATCTACCGGAGGATGACGGGCTCGGAATTTGACTTTGCCGAGATGGAGCGCAAGAAGCAGGACATCTTCGGCGACGCCGCAGAGTAGAGGCGAAGTGTCCGCAACACTCCTGATTATCAAAGACAACGCTGCCGACAACTGAAATCTTAAAAATAGAAAACCTACACAAAAAACGTACACACCAGTGGGCTGGCTGATTTTTTTCCAAGTATGGTTTGCCCATTGAGGAAGTTCATGATACATAGAGAGATATGATATAGTATTGTTGGAAAGGGTTCAGGGAGGGAGCTGTGCTTTTCAAATCACATTCAGAGGGTTGTTGCACTAAATAATTGTTATGCCTGATACACAGTAATACCCTACATTCTTCTGCTTCATCGTGTTCAGATGATGCTTAGTCCAAAGATGCCAAATCAAATGATTCATAATCAAAAGTATCCATCAGAGTTGTGTGTTTTGGGAGGGCAAGTCTTTCTGTCATTTTAATAAAGGCGTTTGGAAGGTATAGAATATCCAAACATCAGTTATTTAGTCTCTGCAGGTGTTTTTTCATGTCAGGGTGAGAGAGGTGACTTGGATTTGTGCGTCTGAAAGAAATCATGAGTAGCTCAGTGGTCCTCAAGCACTTTTCCGGCCCAGCAATGGCAGACCGCCATGCGAGGTGGCACCTCAGCTCATTATATTGTAAGATTTTGCGAAAATAAAGTGGTTACCAGGGTGTGTGGGCTTGATATTATTGAGTCCTTTTAACCCCTTTCTTGTCTAACCTCCAGCACAGCCAGACATACCATAAACCAAGCCACAAGAGCGCGAGTCCAGCATAAACCACCTGAACCTGTTTTCAACAGCTTGATTTACTACAACGCATCAGAGGAGATATATTAGTTCCTGTATTATGCAAAATGATGGATGACCTGAGCATTAACAGCAGATAAATGGAAGTATGGTTGACTGTAATTGCTTAAGAAGGACCAAATGTGTACTGCAGCAGTATTGAATTGATGAGAGCCCTGTGAAATCCTCTGTTGTGAACAACTTTAAAAAAAACAAACATCTTGGGCTCAAATGATTTCTGTACTGCAAAGTAAAAACAACTTTGTCAAAAACCAAAGGCGTGTTTGATTTTTAATCCATTTGTTCCTGCAGTTCAGTGTTTGTGTGTAATGAATGGTGAATGTGTGCAACACAAGCGAAATGAAGCTCTAGATTTCTGCTGCTCACAGCAGCTTTTAAGCGATGATGAGGCCCAAGATGAACCAACACTGATTGACTTCAGCAAAATAAGAGGTTATTTATTGACAGTTGTGGGTTTTTGATTTTTGTAGCCTGCGACCATAGCAGTGCAGTGAAGCAAGCACCTTCAAAACTGCCGCATCAGGACATTCAGGTGTGCTTTGGGGAAGCTGCAGACTTGGTCAGACTTTTGATTTATGACAAATAGGAACATTTTACTTGCAGTTGGAAATTCCAGCCACAATCCAAAAACAGCTTCATTATGACATGTAATACATGTTTTAGCATTACTACACATCTTTATGTTCCTGTGCTGTGTATTACTACAGAGCTGAGGTGTCATGTCACACCTGTACTGGGGACTTAATTACAAGTGGCAGCAGCAGGAACTCTCACACCAGTACAACTACAACTCCCACAATTCTATGCTGCCTCTCCATTCGACACTAGCGACTTAAGCTAATATCGTGAGCTGCCTGCTTCTGCCTGAGCCCAGCACGAAGTGTTTTACCGGTAAAACATGGAAATGACACCTGCACGCCGTTCGTTTCTTTGCGATACCGGTGAGCCCTGTTGATAATTTTAACAACAGCATATACGCCAGCAAAAAGTTTGTGCTCGTGACACTTTGTTTTTGTGTCATGTCTAAACCGACATAACAACCATACGAAAACTGTGCCGACCATGATTGTAATACACAGTACAGAATATTCAATGTAGTATTAACAGTCACAACATTTTATTAAGGTGAAGAAACAGCACAAACACACGTTAACGAATATAAAGAAATTTGTATATACAGAAACTGCTTTAGCTGAGAAGTAAAGAGTTGCTATCACGGCTATCAATAGTTATTTAGCTAGCACTTCTTCTTCTTCTTCTTCTTCTACTTCTTCTTCTTCTTCTTCTTGCCTAGCATGCAGGGTGAAATATTTTTTTGCACCACCAGTTAAAACAAGGCAAAGCTAACGTTTAAGATTTTTTTTTAATGAACATTCACCTGAATTTTAAACAGTGCAAACACTAATGTCTGTAATACAGTTGAAGGTAAATAGGGTTTGATGCAGTACATAAAAAACAGCTTCGTGAAAAACTTTGTTAACTTGTGCAAGTATATATATTTAAAAAAAAAAAGAAAAAAAAAGAACTTTCATTGTACCCATATAATTGTAAAAGTGCTGTTTATGTGTTATGGTCTGAATGAGGTTTGTGGGCAGACCGGACTGCCCTGCATGAAGCAGCGTCCCACGGCAGGGCCCTGCAGCTGAAACAGCTGATAGAAAGTGGAGCATCCGTCAACATGGTGACGGTGGACAACATCACTCCGCTTCATGAAGCCTGCATACAAGCTCGTCCGAACTGTGCCCGGCTGCTGCTGGAAGCTGGAGCCCAGGTGGGATAAAACTGCATGGTCCAACTTCCACTGTGGAGGACCGAACGTGAACTGAGTAGATATGGCGAAATAAAATGTGCAAATAAATTGGAACACCTTATCATGAGCAGCGGTATTGAGCGATGCAATCTAATACAGAATAAGTGATAGCTTTGCAAAGCAGCCTATGTTCTTAAAGGTTTCTGTGGATTTGAGTCACTGCCTCTTTGACACACTGTAATTAACAAAGAAACATTACTTAGATCAAAACAGAGAACACTGAGACAGTTCCCAAAGAAGAGTAACATCTGCCATTATTGTGTTGACAATAATCTAAAGTTGTATGGAAAGAATAAAATGGGAACTGTCTCCGTGGTTCTTCCAGGTGGATGTAAGGACCATCCATGGCAGCACTCCTCTGTGTAACGCCTGTGCTTCTGGCAGCCTGGAGTGTGCCAAGATGCTTTTAGAGTACGGAGCTAAAGTCAACCCCTCCCTCACAGCTCTCACCGCCTCGCCCCTCCACGAGGCCTGCATACAAGGTAAACCTTCAGCAGCAATAAGACCGGGTTTGACCAGTCGTACCCCATCAGACATCTTCGCTGTCAGCTGAACTTTACTTCCTCCCAGGTAATGTTGAAGTGGTGAAGTTGATGATAGCCAGTGGTGCCAAGCTCGAGGCATATGATGTCCACTTCGGTCCACCCCTCCACATCGCATGTGCCAAAGGACACATTGCCTGTGTCAAGGAGGTGCTTAATGCAGGTCAGCAACAAGACTGCAGGTCAGAGAGTGTGTTAAAGAACGAATGCATCCCTAAAAACTGAAAAATAGTATGAAAGACATCTGTATTATTATTCGATAAAGTTATGAATGGTGGTGTCATTTTTCTCCCTGCCTGCATCATTTAATTCTGTTTGTTACTGATTTCCCACACTGCACACAGACAAGACACCTGCAGGCTGTTGCAACCAGCTGTGTGTAAGATGAAAAGCAGTTTGAAAACTTAGTGAATGTTAGAAAGATGGATAGACTAATGATAGAAAAGCCAGAGGAAAGTCTTCTTTGACATCTACACTGGAGCACATTTCCACGTCCCTTTACATTTATTGTGACAGTGGCATGAACACTTTATTGTCCTGCAGTGACGAGGATACAAGTGTGATTTTACACTTAATTCGCTCAAAACGTTCAATCGTGAAAACATACATTACTTTGACCTTTTTTATTAAACAGACTATTGTAATTAGGTCTCTTAATTTCAGTCACTAGACATCAGTGTTGTTCTCTTCCAAATTATCTGAATGATGCAATTACAATGGGCTTATGTGAAGTTTGGAAATTACAACATATGAATCATTCTTTGTGTCTGTACAATTGACAAGATCATTTTAAATCCTTATGTTATACCTTGGAAAAATTCAGCAGCAATGAGCGACAAATTACGCATTTTTCAAGTTGAGAATTCATGAATTACTTCTTTACTGAAATCACACAATTTAATAAAAAAGTGGCTGTGTGGCTGCATTGCATTCTGGTCTGTTAGGTGTAGAGATGAGTCTCTGTGCCTCTTTTATGACACATTTCATAGTGTAAGATTGTTGAATGACAGCGGCATGACAGCTCTCAACAGAGTCCCTTTCTCTTTGAGACAAACACAAAATACACCACTAAGCAAAAGCCCAGTAATATGGAATTTAATGTCATCTGTAAAAGCACTGTATTAGGGTGGATTTTATTTCATCACAACTACAAGGTTTACCAAAACAGTCAGATCATTTCAGCTGTAATGAATCCATAAAACAAACAGGCCTAAGCTCATGTCAACTTCCTGCAGGTGCCAAAGTTAATTCAGTCAAGTTCCACGAGACAGCTTTGCACCACGCAGCACGAGTCAACATGGTGGACATGGTCGAGCTGCTGGTGGAGTTTGGAGCCAATGTCTACGCCAGTGACAACATGGGTAGAAAGCCTGTAGACTACACAACACCTGCGTCTCCCGCTCACACCTGCCTCACCTTTTATGAAAGTAAGTTCATTCACTGCTTCAGAGAGCTGTCAGCAGCCTTTTCCTTTTCTCAGTTCTGCATTTGAACCATGATAACATGGCTTATGAAAACCTCTTCTTCTCGACAGGTAATCCCCTGAGCCTGCAGCAGCTTTGTAGAATCGCTGTGAGGATGATGCTGGGTGCCAGAGCCTCAGAGGTCATAGGTCAGCTGGACATATCCCACCGCATCCACAGCTACCTCCAGTACTGTGACCATCCCACATCACTGGAGTGAATGGATTTCTAAACCTGTGTGAGAGACTCATGTTTGATTTTAAATCCAACACCTCTAACAAGGAGCATCATGGACAGCATATCTATATATAATTTAAAATATGTTATGTTTCCACCATATTTCTGGAAGGCATGTCATGTGACTCATGATGATGCCATCATTGCTGCTTGGATTATGTACATGTCCTTGTATTCTAATATAATTTGTATTATGTAGTATTATTTATCCTGTCGTAGAATAAATATTTATTGCGTTCTTCTCGGATCGTGAAATAACGTATTTGGTATAAACACTACAAATCCCAGCATGCACTTCGAGTTCCAGGTATGTCACGTGACTTCTGCCGCATGTAAACATTACCAGGACGCGGCTGTTTACAAACATCTCGAGCCGCTGTTTCAGCGCTAACGTTGTAAATTCTTCGTGGAGAGAACAGAGGAAGGATGGAAATTGAAAATGCTCGTCCATATTTCTTTGGAGACATCGGTGAGTATGAAGTAAAGACGACATGGCCGGTGAGAGTGTCGCCTTTTCAGATCTTGACCCAGTTTGACGTCTGCATGTATGGTCGGACTGTCGGGCAAGCTAATGAGCTAGCGAGCGTAAGCTAGCCCCAGCCGGCATGTTTTACTGTAGATATTACTGTTACCTACAACTCTAATATATGTATTGTAGTTTGCTATTGTTGCTATTGGCTTTTCTTACACCTTTTTACATTTTTGCATCACTACAAAATGTGTGTATAAATAGCTTTGTGACAGAAAACTCTTCGAGTAATATGAGAAGAAGACACTGGAAGTATACGGTGATGACAACATCTACAGCATGTAGTATAATATATACTACATATGTACTCAACATACCGGCCGACTATGTTTTTGTTCAATTAAAATTCAAGATGAGTATCAACTATTTGCACATACAGTTAATAATCATGTCACACTTATCAAGCATGATGGTATCTATTATAACAATTATGTTAGAAATCCTAATCTTCAAGCTACACTATGTTAGGGGACATTTACTAGAAATTGTTTTAGTTTGTGTTTCTTGTCAATATTATTTTAGGATGTGAGAGAAGAGACAATCATTATAGCAATAATTAATGTATTTGAACGATAATCATAGACAATAAAAAAAGTACACAGAATAAAAAAATAGAACTAACAGCTATGTATATTATATACAGGATTATGAGAATACTGCTGCCCCAAGAGTATAAAAAATATATGTTCAGATAAAAACGGATAATTAATACAGTGTTAATAGTATTGCACAGTAGATGAAAAATACAAAAACAGTAAAAGAAAATATGTAATATTGCACAAAAAGTAAAGGATTCAGGGTGAATAGCATAAGTACATTAGTGCAAAACAGTAGGTTTATGATGTGTGTAATCAGAACAACATCAACACAGTCTTATGTTAGGTGATGCTGGAGTTGAATAATCCTACAGCTGTTGGATTGAAGGGCCTGTGGAGGTTGCCTCTTAGTGGATGCAGCAGTCTGTTACTTAAGGAGCTACTTAAGGCCCCCGCTGACTCATGCAGGGGGTGGGAGGGGTTGTCCATGATTGGCGTCAGCTTGGCTTACATCCTCCTCTCACCCACCTCCTCGATGGTGTCCAGAGGGCAGTCCAGGACAGGGCCAGCTCTCCTGACCAGTTTGTTGAGTCTCTTTCTGTCCCCCCTCAGAGCTCCTGCAGTCTCAGCAGATGGAAACGACTTTGGCCCTTCCTGTACAGGACATTTGTCTTGTTTGTGCCGTCCAGTTTGTTTGCTGCCTAAAGTAGCTTAAATTCAACAAGACAATCACACCATACTAGAAGAACAATAGGTGATGATACTGAGTTGTTACCCATGTCTGCATGTACAGTGTGTTCTGCTGTGACTTGTTCCCCTGCAGGCTGCTGGTCAGAGAGAACAGAGGTGCACAAGGCAGCGTCCCTCGGCCAGGCCTCCCAGCTGCAGCACCTCATCCAGACCGGAGCCTCAGTCAACGTCGTGGCCGTAGACTCCATCACGCCGCTGCATGAGGCCTGCCTCCGCGGACAGGCCCAGTGTGTTCGGCTGCTGCTGGACGCTGGAGCCCAGGTGAACCAGGGCGACGGGGGGCACTTTTTTAAATATAGTTCATAAATATCCCACAGAATTCTTATGTTCCATCCATTAAAAACAGTAAACCATTAAGTTCAGGACTGTGATGCTCTGATTATTCAGCGAATTTAGATGGAACAAAACAAAAGATAAATGTAGGGAAAAGTAAAGACATAGATAGGAGTTTGGCAGCGTTATTAGACATTATGATTATGTGGGAAGATATTTAAGTCCTGTCCTGTGTCATGTGATGTATCGCAGGTTGATGCGAGGAACGTAGATGGGAGCACCCCGCTTTGTGATGCCTGTTCGGCTGGCAGTCTGGAGTGTGTGAAGCTCTTGCTGGAGCGCGGCGCCAAGGCCAACCCTGCCCTCACCTCCCGCACGGCCTCGCCCCTTCACGAGGCCTGCGTGGGAGGTGAGTGCCGCAGCTCGCTTCACATACTCTACCTTTCCACTTCCCACCAGTTTAAGCCGGATAGACATTTTTTATAAGTGAACAGTCTCTGCCACAATCTTGTCATTCAGGTAACTCAGACTGTGTGAAGCTCCTGATTGCCACGGATGCTTGTCTGGAGGCGTACGACCTTTACTACGGGACCCCGCTGCATGTGGCTTGTGCTAACGAACACACAGACTGTGTTAAAGTGCTGCTCAATGCAGGTGAGTGTCAGTGCAAAACAGGATGGAGAAATGTGCAAAGCTAGATGTTGTCCAGCTTTAAATTTAGCTCGTGTTTGTATGTTTATTGCTCTCAGATTTTGCAGGTGGTTGGTGCATTTTACAAAAGCATCAGTTGCCAAATGCTTTAAGGTTCATGAAGGTTTCAGGATAAGAAGTGCTGTATTCTGTATTTTAATTCTTGTCAATAAAGAGATTTGTTTACAATAACAATATAATAATATGACCAGCCTTATCTGTCAAGAGTTGACATTAATCTACTTTTCCTGTTAGGTGCTAAAGTGAATGCTGCCCGGCTACATGAGACTCCGCTGCACCACGCTGCTAAAAACATGCAGGTTGAGATGATAGAGATACTGGTGGAGTTCGGTGCCAACGTCTACGCCAGAGATCAGCACAACCGGAAACCTGTTGACTACACCACGCCAGGCTCTCCCTCTGCAGCCTGCCTACAGTTTTATGAGAGTAAGTTATTCACAAGAGTCAGGGCTGCATGGAAAACAAACATTAGCATTTAGATCTACTGGTTTACATCAATCCTGTACGACAGTGTAGTGTCAATGTAGCGCCAGCAGATGGCAAGCAAGGATCACGTTTCACTTCCAGGAAGTCTCAGACAGATGACACCTGTTGCTAACCGTGATGCTACCTTATACAGCTGGCCACATCTACGACACCCGCCGTAACTGGATGCATATGAGAAGGCGATAATTTACACCTCCTGACTGTGGTGACAGAGCTTTATATAGAAAGTGGAGCACAGTGTGAAACAAGGAATGTCCAGCAGTTTCTAAACTCGAAATACAGGTGGATCAGCGTAAGAAACAGGTGACACTATTTCCAAAATGGCATCTTTAAATTAAAATACATCAATCAATCAGACAGTACTTTCCAAATAACATATCAGTCACTCTCATGCACACTCATACATCCAATCATCCAATCAGTGCGTCAGCTGACAAGTTTTAGCTATGCATGTGTGTGTGTGTGTTGTGAACACATATTTTTTTTTCTGTCTGTAGCCACCCCCATGAGTCTGCAGCAGCTCAGCAGGCTGGCGGTGAGGAAGAAGCTGGGAACCAGAGCTCTGAAGGTCGTGGGTCAGCTGCACATACCAAAACTCCTCATCAGCTACCTCCGCTATCAGTAGCCATATTTTTATGCACCTTTTGAAAAAAAAAAAAAAAAACATCCTCATTTTCACAAAGAAGTTTTTACGCTCGCTTGAGGTGTTTTTTGCTTCTTTTGGAAAAGAGCTAATATGTTTAATGGAAGATGGAAACACCTTTTTCAAATAAGTTCCGAGGTTGGAAATATTCAATTCACATGACTGATGAGCTGTTTCCGCTCCGTGGATGGAAACAAGCGTTCACTCGCATTTTCTTCAGCCAATTTATTTCCTGAATTCAGTTGAAATTTGCTGGACGTTTGGAGGAGCAGGAGCTGCATCACTGCTCAAGGAGAGAGTGAGGACTCACAGATCTGCTACACATTTAGGAGAAAATCACAGCAACGGCGCCACAGCGATAGATGTGATGATGACAGTTCAGTCACAAGCACAATGTTCTCACATGCTTCTTTTCAAAGCAGCACTTTAACCGCAACGCTAGCAAGAACGAGGTCGAGCAGAGGAAAAGGAGTGTCGCAGCTCCCCAACTGAAATTCATTTCCGCTACATTTACACACTTGAGCTGGTTAAAATTCTACTATAATGATGAATAAGCAGTTTTCAATTCCTAGAACTGGAATACCTGTCAGTCTGGAACGAGTACACATTATTCCAGGATCAGAATACAGGATGTCAGTCCAGTAATGCAGTGGTTCCCAGAGCGAGTGCCGCGAGACCCCGGGGTGCCTCGAGGATGGGCCGAGGGTGCTGAGACGGCCGAACGTGAGCTGAAGAACTAAATTCAGACTGCACGGTCAAAGCTATTCAGCGTATCTTTGGGGATGAGCTGGTTGTGAGGGGTTGCCATGTCTGAGAAGTTTGGGAACCGCTGCAATAGCGGCCTCACCTGAGAGTCAACCCGCTGAGAGGAAACAATAACCCGAAAATAGAAATCCACTTTTAGACGAAGCTGCGCTCACCACTGCTCCCTTTTGTTTTCCTTCATTATAAACTATCCCAGTCAGTGGCTTGCTCTGGTAAACATGGGCCTGCTGTGTGAACGTTTTTTTATTTGTTAGGGTTAGTTGTTGCCAATGGAGGCTCCAGTGTGTAATTTTAACGATAAATTGCAGCTATAAAAGTCTTAAATAGCATTCAGTGTTTGCCATTTAAATAAATAGAGGGCTAACTTGCTTACAGGAGAACAGTGTGCTGCTAATATTAGCAATGATTTTTAGATGGTTACTTATTGAGCTGGAGAACAAGTGTCAGAGTTTGGCACCAGAGGGAACATCTGTATCTTTCAGTCGAGTAAAGGTTGCCGGATTGATGCGTGGATTTGCGGGGAAAGTCGCCAAACGCGGCTGTAAATGCTGAGTAGCAGCTAAAATGTGAACGAGAAGTTGCTCAGTGGATCGCTGAAGGTTGCTCGCCTTTTGACGTGACAGCCACGGGAATGCCGAGCGGCGTCGATGTCACAGCGGCGCTCGGGGTGACGCTCTGCAGATGCTGCGTAGCTTCGTCTCAGATTCCTGCGACGCACGGCCCACGCCTGGCGACGGCCTTTGTTTGATACAGACACTGAAGTTCCAAGGAAGCAGAGATCCTGGCTGCCTATTTATAGTTTTGTCTGTTGATCCTCTGTATCTGCTTATAGACAGGACCCAGAGAGCTCAGTGAGGTCTTAGTATTTTTAGAAGGAGGTGCAGGAAGTTGTTTATGAATTCCATAAAGTTTTAACTGTATTTGCTCTCCGTCTCATAAGTTGGCATGACCTGTTTGGAACTTTTATTCATCTGTGGAGGTTGAATCAGGCCAAACACCCTCTTTATGATTTTGTCGTCTGAAACTAAACATAATTTCTAACTTAGATTGCAGGTGTGATCTCTGTCTCTGTGTAGTAGTTTAGTTGCATTTTGTCTGTCTTCTTCTTCTTCTTCTTGTCCAGTCGGTGATCTTAACTTTAGCTGCTGCTGTTGTCACCTCCATAGATATCGGACACCTTTGTGCAGGAACATGCATTCCGTTTTTAACAGTGAACCTTTTTCAGAGGAATTCAGGACACTCGGCCTTTGAATTTGATGTGTAAAATTCAGTCCCGCTGACACCGTTTACCGTGACGATCGGCCTCTCTCAGATTGAGCCACTTTTACATGGTGCAGCTGGAGCCAACAGCCATTGTTGTGTTTCTTGAGGTAATCCGCATCTCTCTACATAAAGGCCTGCATTGCTGCAGAGTGCTGGCCTACTGGGCTCGAGTGAGTCCTGCTTGGTTTTTTGGCACTGATGCACTGAAACAAACGAGGTAATGCATGCAGAAACACTGATATGGTGCTGTAGTCTGAGCCTTTCCCCTGAATTACAAACAGTGAAGCTACAATAAGCAGATGTCCACAAAAAGTGGAACACTTGGTCTTAAGATCTTTTTCCTTGTCAGTATAGAGTATAAAACACTGTCCACGTGCACTTTCCTGACGTCACCCCTCAGGATTTTTGGATGTTTTAGCTCAAACCTTTTGTTTCTCTCTGGAGCTGCCAGCAGGAACATTTACCTTGCGCAGCTTTAAGAGAGCAAGAGGCCGCCTGTCAGCTCTCGTGGAGGTCTGCACCTGTGTGCCGACTGTCTGTCCGACCTTTACAAGGCATTCAGAAACCATTTTTCATGCTTTCGTCCAAATCTCCCAATGCACCCGCCTCGTTTGGCCGTCCCCGTAAACGTGCCCATGCTGCACGATGCTGGCCTGAATATGGAGCTCGTCTGCTGCGCTCCATAAACACGCCAAGCTGCTTCAATTTGTTTAATCAAAATAAAGATTCCCAGGAATTGATCGTCCATCACAGGAGGAAATTTTGACTTGTTTTCATGCTACAAAAATGCAGTCTGGTTCATTATAATCTTGGCCCGTAAATAATCTCGAAGCACAGATCTCTCCTTCTTCCCATGGAGCTTTCCCTTTAAGAGCAGTTAAAATGTCTGACCCTGATACTGATTGGGTTTCGACATATGGCTTAAAATAAGCACTGCAGTCTGCAGAGGGGACTGGGCGGAGGCATGCAGGGAATGTCCAGTTATCTAAGGGGAGAAATGGTCGTTCCATAATAGGAACGTTGAACCGCAGGTTGAGCAAATGAGCGCTTGGCCTGTTTTGAAGCTTTCCTGCTGGCTCGTCAGATTGAACAGCACTGGCAGTTCTCGTGGTTCAAGTGTTGTCTTATTAAACTGAATAAATCAGAGTGGATCTGCTCTGATGCACAAACACACAGATTTTTTTCTGTTTAAGGTGCTACAAAGCACTGATGAATCATCCCACAAAAATGAACATGTTGATTTATTGAATAAATTGTACTGCTGATGTGTTGTCCTCATGTTCCTTCACGACTAACAAAGGACACTCGAGTGTAATGAATGCTCGACAGTACGTCCTCGTGGTGGCGTCTGTCTGCCTGCTGCCAACTTATTCCTGTAATAACAAACCAAGAACAGTACATGATGGATGCTTCATACCAACAACGCAGCCCCTGGTTCGCACTGTGCTGCAGGATGCATGTCTAACATTACCGCGGTTGTCATTTCTTTAACTGCACTGATCACACAGCAACTCTCATGTTGTGCAAACAGCTGAATCTAAAGTACAAAGATGGCAAACGGGTATATGAAATGTATGCATGATGCAGCAATTAAAAAACATAGCTACTTGTTCAAAATCAGTTTTACATTAGTGCCGTTAGTATCTTGGAAAACAACTGAGTATGTGTCAGTAGAATGTCTCCTTCTCGTCTTCTACAGTTCATCATGCTGATGCTGCTCCTCTCATACATTTTCTGACCTTAACTAATAGATTTTTCCGCAGGGGAGTAGTAAGAACGTGAATCATGACAGAATGCTGCGTGCCAGCTGTTATTCATTTTAAAGGGTGATGAGTGTCACAACCATGAGTTATTGAAAGGACAGGCTAATCGCTAATGTTCTAACATAAAGATTCGGGACTAATTCGTCACCATATCGCTTCAGGATTTTAGTGATTAGATGAAGAGTCAAGCTGCTCCTGACCTCCCCTCCTCCGCCATCCCTCCATGATTATATACTGCTGTGCAGAGGGTAAATGTTTGTTTTTATTACATTTAAAGCTGCATTAAGTGTTTTTTTGTGGCCACTGGGGGGCAGCGTAAACAAGATGTAAGCACAACCCTGACATCACTTTTAAAGGGCAAACATTTGGAAATTGCAAGTTTGAAGGCCCTCAAAACATTTTCTCAGTCAGTTT
Organism: Chelmon rostratus; assembly: GCF_017976325.1. NCBI lineage: Eukaryota > Metazoa > Chordata > Actinopteri > Chaetodontiformes > Chaetodontidae > Chelmon > Chelmon rostratus. The sequence goes on along the minus strand of NC_055679.1, from coordinate 3,235,955 downwards.
TTTTTTTCCACTTTGAGTGTTGGAGTCCAACATCAGCACAAATCAGAGTGAAAAATGTCTACATTTGTGTTTTTGTTCATGCTCTTCACGCTGGGTTGGAGAGGGTGGACCTCAGATGGAGACTTCCCGACAGAATAAAGCAACATTTGAATCAAAATGTGATGACAGTTGCGGGGTTGTTTATGCTACGAGGCAGAATTTTTGAGCGTTAAGCGTCCAAGAAACGGTAGCTGGACATGTTTTGTCAAAACCTTAGCCTGGATTTTTCAGTGTTTAGATAGAGATAGAGAGCTTTGCTGCATAGTGCAACAACGATCACCCAAAACTCAGCATCACCAAGACCAAAGACTGCGAGAAGAACAGGAAGCTCCCTATATACATGTGTACACACACACACATTTCATTCATACCCCATACTATTTCATACTGAACTATATAATACTATATTGTGTAACATTAAATAGTGTATCATATTTCAATACTTATACAGATAAACACCAAGAATCATGACTTAATCGTATTATATGGTGGTCTGCTGTGCACTGTTTACATATACTGCTGACTCTCCTGACATTAACCACACGACTGTCACTTTATCTTAAATTTAATTGCTCTTTTGCAGTTTCTTTTTTTACTCCCTATTTTGGCTTTAAATACTTCCTGTTGTTATTTTTTACTTCACTTTATCAGTATTTTTTTCTGTTCTTGTGCCGCTGCCGCAACAACAACCAAATTTCTCCTCTGGGCATCAAAAAAGGCCTAAAAGCTTGAGATCGGAAAGTTTTCAGGGGCTTCGCTTCAAAGTGAAGTTTGGGGTGAGTAGGGTTCAAGATGCTACAGTAAACTCTCTGAATACCCGTAATACTCCAATGTGAGTATTAGAGGATGTAAAAATAGTCTGTTAGATAATGACTGTTTGTTTTATAGTTGCCTTTTAGAATTTTAGTATCAGCTGTGAGTTAGAAGATCAAATTGGGGTTTTCTTCTAAAATCAAAAGGTGTAAATTGTTTTCAGCTGATAATTTAGCTGACTTCACATTAAGACTGCGGATTGAGGAGAGTACAGTTTGTCTCAACAATAAGTTGGGTGCACTCATTTACCACTAGGGTGTGCCATGGATAAAGAAATCATCTGTCAACCAAATGCTCGCAGTAGTAGCGAGCCAGCGACAAACTGTGTTTCCCAGTCAGCATGTGTTGAGGCCGAGAGGCCAGAGAGAAAACAAGCTCCTGTAACTGTGGTCACTCTCCAGCTTGTGGCTAATTAATCCAGCCCCGCCGATTCGCTTCGTCTGTCAGGAAACAGCCCTCTCAGTCTCGTGAGAAACAGATCTTCCTCTGCACACAGTAAACAGGAGGGGGATCACGTCTTGGCAGTAGAGGAGGAGAGCAGGAAAAGAAAGGGGAGAGTGGATTGTGGATCTGAGGCGCTAAGCAGACAGGAACTGGGAGGCTTTTGTTTGAGAGTCCCAGATAAACAGAGAGCTGGATGCCGTGATGGTCCGATGCTCTGCTCCCCCATCAGACACTGCAGCCTGAAAATCACCACCCTGAAATGAGCTGCAGATGTGAGACACGGGGGTCTGCACAGAGACACATGAACCCAGAGACACATGGAGCCCGAGATGCATGTCTCAGAGTGTCTCAATTCATTCATCGATTTCTATGTCAAGATGAGTTCATGTTAATGAAGTGGATAAAATATATATAACTGCACTATATTATATACATGATGAAATGAAATCAACAGTGTACCAAGTTTTCCAGGACAGCTACAGTAACCAGGGGGTTAACGGGCCAATATCGACGTGTTATTTGTCATCATAGAGATAAAAGGAGAGATCTTTTCCTAATTCAGTGCTGCTGATCTCAGGATCTGTCATCAGCTTCAAAGGAAGGCTGTGATTCAGGCTACATGTTCGTCACAGTGAGGAACTCGCTGTCAGGTGTGCTCCATGTACCACATTCTCACGGTGGCTGTGTGTTAATGTAATTGTTCTGTCATAAAAAGGGTCCGCTGAAGAGACACAGATTAAAATATTACCAGCGTCAGTTCAATTGGCCTTCCCAAACCTGTTATGGTCCAATCCAAACCCAGGTTTAGACTAAAACTGTGCATCATAGCCAAATCTGGTCAGCTATGGGAAAAAAAACCTCCAGAGTCTGTCTACTCTGGCTGGTTGAAGCCCAGTTCTGTCTTCTCCTGCTCTCCACCATCACTGATACTGCGTTTTAATACCCAGCAACTCATTATTTAGTGGTAGTTAATCTAATCACAAGATACTTGTGCTCAAAAAGAGGATTCATTCTCAGTGAAGAACCTTGGACCCCCTCATCTGCCTCTATACCTGCCAAAGAGCAGTGATTCCTAACACGTCTCTGGGGGTCATCAGGTGGATACCTCCCTTCAGCGGTGTTTTGCCTACTTAGTCCCAGGACACCTCCAGGAGGCTAGGCGGTGAACTCCGGTGTCCCAGAGTCAACCCCCCTAGTGCCAGTTCACACTGCTCCTACACAATCCAAACAGCACTGCCACGTTCAACTGACCCAGGCCTGTTTAGGAGATGCTCCAGGTAGTGGCCAGTACCGATGCTACCATTTAGCTAATGCTAATGCTAACCACTAAGAAGAACAGAAGAAGACAATACAGCCCCGATGCAACCATTTAGCTAATGCCAATGCTAATGCTAAATGCTAACCGCTACCTGCTAAGAGGAACAGAAGAAGACAATACAGCTAGATTCACTTATACTGTTAATGTTAACTGCTAGATGCCAATACTAACTACTAAGATACTATCATACTACCACCCCTTAGCTATTGTTAGCTGCTACAATGCTAGCACAGGCCTAGATGCCACCTGTAACTGCCAATTGCCACACTACCATCATCTACCCCTGCCTCTCACCAACTGCACCAATAAAAGCGGGGTGGGAATACAAACCCTGGTTCGGGTAGGGGGTAGAAAATAAAGAGGTAGAGTCAAGGATGAAAGTAGGGATTGGATACAGACCCTTGTTCGGGTAGGGGGTAGAAAGTTTAGAGGGTGCTGAAGGTGGAGGCCTAATCCACAGACTAGATTTAACAGCCTCTTCTAACATTTCCTTCAAGAAGCAAACAAAACAGGAAACCAGCCAAAAAAGAACAAACATACAGTGCTGTTAAGTGTAAACTAGCGATCACGAAGGGAGTTTTCCTGCCACGCAGGCCCTGACCAGGCTTATTCTACTGTTTTCCAGTTCTGCTCAGACACACTTAAATATCAAAGCAGCAGCATTCAAGTCCTTCCTGTTGTTTTTGTGTCTGTCCTCCTCATCGGTCATACGTCACTTTGTGTCTTTTACTTCTCCTGATCGTCAGGCTCTTCAGCACTTTGCTGTGTTCGGTTCGGCTCATCCTGACTGAGGCGGCGGCGGGGCCTCTGCCGCGACCTGTGGGATGAGACTGCTCCACCGCTTCGCCGCAGACAGGCCTGCTCGAATGGAGGAACACTTTGAAGAGAGCTCATCTCCACGATGAGCGGAAGTATTTGACACAACAGCTGCTGTAGTTCTGTCAGACGTCCTGAACTGAAACCACGTGGACAGAAAGAAACAAAGAAAGCTTGCTCGCTGAACTGAGAAAGAGATCATATATTTTAACTTTGAAACACGATTTTACCAAAGCCAAAAGAATGAGTCAAAATCACCACTCGGTGTTAAAGATCTTTGAGTGTTCTTCGATCTCATGTCAGGCCATTTTTAGCAACACTCAAGAGGCCTGCAAAGACTGTGAGACACTTCCTGATGTCTTTCTGCCTTTTCAGGAACACACGACGAAGTCTGAGTCAGACAGTGAGATCCGACCAAAGTCTGTTCCATCAGGAATTCCAGAGAAGAAGGCCTCACAAAACAAGTGCTTCTGGGTAAGAGCCAGCAGATTCCCAGGAAACACGCAGCTTATAAATTATAACTTGAGGACAAAACAGCTGAGATGAAACCAGGTTTGGATGATTAAGGCTTTAATTATCGTAATAAATGAGAGACTTCTTTTAGCGACTTCTTGCAGCAGTTAATTGTTTTCAGCAGGAGCCCAGAGGACCCCAGCCAGGCTGATTCTGGTCTCCACCCTCAAGTCTGCTCCCACACTTACAGTAAAACAGGCTGCTTCGCTCTGAGAAAATGATATTCACGTGTGTCTGGATGACGACGCCTGAGGTCACACACACACACACGCACGGGGGCACTTCAAAAGCAACTAGATGACCGAGCCATCTGGTTGTGTTTTCTGAAGGGAGTCCCCTGTCTTGAAGCTGCCCGATCAGCAGTCAGCAGAGTTTCCTTCCCAGACGCTTTCCCTCTCTCTGCCTTTGTGTTTCAGCTGCTGTGACGCATGCCAGCTCAGCAGTAGCCCAGCGGACTGGCCACCTCTCTGGGGGTTTTCTCCTCTTCTTATTTTCTAGGGAAAGTGCATGACGAAACTTTCCCCGTGTCAGAGTGGTTTTCGTAGGCAGTTCTCAGTAGCTGGACATTTTCAAAAAGTTCTTCTTCCTTTAGAAGCCGCTAGACTGAACATAGAGGTAAATCACCTGGTCTAGACCCTGTTGCACAGAGATGTTGTATACACAGACTACTGCGTGTGAGATTAACACTAAACATCTGGATCGGTATAACGGTAGAAAATCCTAATTTGGGCAAACCTGGCATCCAGGCTCCAAAACACACCTCTCTTTAAGTTTACGCCAAAATTTCACTGCAAAAGTTTGATTTCAATGCAGCTGCTGCAACATAAAAGCGTAAAGCATAGCACAGGTTTGTGCTGCTGACCAACAGGAAACCGTCTTTTGACAGCGCTGACCTTTTGGCGAAAGGGGAGCTTATTTGCTTTCATACAAGTATAAACTGCTCTGTAAAAGAGGAATGCTTTGTAGACAGTTACAGTAAAGAGTCCATGATATAAATGCATCTCTTGAATGAACTGGGTGACTTTGTTCCATTGGAGATGTTGCGGCTGACTGTCTTAGCCCGCCAGCTACAGCACCGTAGCTCCCCAAGCGATCCCTGTACGTAGCCACCTCAAACTCCATGAACTCAGTCGTTCTGCACATTATGTCACGCAATCTTCTTTACAAACGTACAAACGCTAGCTGACCCTGTCTTTGCGTCCTCTGTCAGGTGTCGCTGAACGCCTGAGGATGAAGTCTGCTCACCTTTAGCATCCAGCACACTCGCTCACCCTGAGAAATCAAAGGCATCCGAGCTGACTGCATGCCTGCTCGCACTTCATGCTTTAATGCGCGCCTCCCTTTTGTAGTCCATCAAAAGCAAATATTCAGATGTCAGCTCCAGCCAAGCCGAGGCGGCCCAGTTGTATAACTAACCTGGGAACAGTTATACAACCTATGGAATGAAACAGATGCACCGCTGACAGTCAAATGTAACTGAAATGTTCTTTCTTAATCTTTATATTTAAGGGCAGCCAAACACATGAATTCAGATTTGAGCTTTCACTGTGATCTTATGCTGCCTTCAGGTGCATCTCATTAGCCTGTCGCTACTTCTGTATTTTGAAGCCATAAACACAGATCAACAAGCGGTAGCTTCCAACCACTGTTGTCTGATATTCCTCCACATTCCTGGCTAATGAATTTAAGTCCCCCTTCATTGATACAACCCATCATGTTCCGAATGAATTCATCAACTATTTATCCATTCATTTTAGCTAAGCTATCTAAAGTAGCCATTTACCGTGTTTTACTTTTAGCTATTTATTTTAGCTAAGCTAATATGTCACCATTCATCCCTTACTTTCAACTTATGTTAGAATTTTCAACAAGGCTAGGCAACTCGGCTATTTAGGCTACGCTAATTAGGCTAATTGTAGTCTAATGAACAAATTATTTATGCGTTACTTTTAGCTATTTCAAACATTTCTTTTTAAGTTATAGCTAACTCCTTTAGCCATTTCCCATTACTTTTCGCTATCTGTTTCAAGCATTTGCATCACTTTTAGCAAACTATTTAAACGAGTTATGCATTACTCGTAGCTAAACATTCCAATCATTGATCCATTTTTTTCATCAAACTATTTAAACTATTTATCCCTAACTTTTGACTAAATATTTGCTGTTTTAACATTTGTGCTGGCTTGCTCTAGTTTTCTTGCACTTTTAATTGCAACACATGGCATCCACACATTACGGTTGACTCAATATATGCACGTACTATCAATCAAATCACAGTTTCCAAAGTATTTTTTGAGCTATTCTACAAACATTACTAGGAATCGCTGCATTAAAGTAGAAATGAAATGAACCGAATGACCATTTATCACTCTGCTGAGCCATAAATGTGCATAACCTCCAGCAGCACTTGTTGCTTTGCATCTGTCAGTGCTGGATGATGGAAGGTCATTCCTCAGCCTGAAAAACAACCTGAAAGTACAGAATGTGCTGCAGGTAACGCTGTTTTTTCACACTGATCCCCTTTCCCCTGCACCTATTAATTAGACCTTTATCACCTCAGTGATGACACACTGGGACTGTCACAGTGTTGCCACACTGCTCTCCACACCACAGAGAGGTATGTTACAGGTGGGTCACAAAGAGAGGAGGAGGAGAGTGTTCAGTTATAAATGCCTCGGCCGTGGCAACATGTTCATTAACTTACATAACGCCTTTTTATTGGCTGTGCCCTTGTTTTTGATTGGCTAGTTGTTAGTTGAGACAGTTGAAAGTTTTTACATCAGCGCTCAATATTTATGGACGCAACAGCGCTAAACAGACACGGCCTCATTCTTTTATGACAACAGAGTTAATCCAGAAATTTTGTCAAAAGCAGGTTAGTTACCTAACTTGTTGGCTGCAGTTGCAAGTCACTTACTTTCTCACATGCCAAGTGCGCAGTTGATATGCCTTTCCATTGAAATGTTTCCTTCTGCAGTGAAGTATGAACTAAAAATAGACTCAACACACTGGATGTTTACTGGATGTGGCTTTGCTTAATTCTGGCTATATATGTGGGGCACTGGATGTCATAAGTACTAGTTCTGTCCTGTAGAGTGTGTCAACATCCAGGATGCTTCAAAAACTATAGTGTTTTTGAATTTTTTCCACCAACTTTCCCCAAGCTCCCACGATATCTTCCTTGATGTTGAACAATGTGTGCTGTTCTCCTGTGACCAACCACATTGCTTCCTCATGTAAATTTATTTCTAATGTATATTGTCATTAGACTCTAAGCTCCTTGAAGAATGACTCACAGTCCTGTGAATGTACCATCAAACTTTGAAAAAACAACAACATGCAACATGACAAGCCTGTGTAGACTGAATACTCGAAGGTGAAATTCACACCCCGTAAGCATCCATGTGGTTGTTTACTTGTGGTTCTCGGATGATACAGCCATCGTCGGACGTGTGTCGCAGGGGAACGAGCTGGAATACAGGGAAGTCGTCAACAACTTCGTGGACTGGTGTGAACTGAACCATGATGTAAGCCAAGCTGACATCTATCACTGACAACCCCACTAACCCCCTGCATGACACTGTGGTGGCTCTCAGCAGGTCCTTCAGCAACACACTGCTGCAGCTTGTCTGTATGAAGGAACGCTCCCACAGGTCCTTCACTCCATCAGCTGTCAAGTTATTCAACTCATGCATTGCATAATGTAGCTCTGTGTTTACACACATACTGTTTTTCTTTGCAGTACTGTAAAACATCCCTATATTTCGTTTTTCCTTAAATACTGCACTATGCATATATATTTTTATTTCCACTGTGACACATACTTATTGATCATCTTATCTTATCTTATTTTATTGTATACTTGTTGAGTATGACCAATTGTGGGTGTTCTTACTGAAGAAATAGTTCCTGACCCTGACAACTGTTTGCAGTGTCTGCTGGGGATTATTCAGAGTTATGAGTCACTCAGTTGGAAATAAATCTGGAACAAAAAAAGTACACTCCACACTGAATTATCTCACTTACTTTCTGGGATGGATTGCCATGAAGCTTTGCACAGGCATGTCCCCAGAGGTTGAACCCTAATGACTTTGTTGATCCTCTGACTCTTCATAGCACTACCGTGAGGTTGACATTTGTGGCTTTAAGGGAAATATCTCAAATATCACATCTCTTGGAAGGATTGCCATGAAGTCTGGTGAAGACTTTCATGGACCACTCAGGATTAATCCTAGATCATTTAGTGTATTTGTCCAGTAGTGTTGGGAAAGTGTTCTTTCCCCTCTCTTTGCATTTTGTAAACAAGTGAAATTGGGCCAGAAAACTCTGAGTAACAGGATGTGGAAACCAGGCATGATGCAGAAAGTTTGCTGTTTCGTAAAGTCAGCATGGCCTGTTCCCTTTTTTCCTCTCCGTGCCAGAATCATGACATTCGTGCATTTGCTAAAAATATCAGCCCCTCAGCTTGCCATGGCGGAGTCATGGCGAGCCTGCCCGTCATCCACCGGGTTATTCTGCACTTCCGTCTGCTGTTTTGCAAGCTGCTCCACAAACCTCAGTGTCGGTGCAGAGAAAGGTGGGTCGGGGTCAGGAATGTGAATGAACATGCATTCAGAGCATTTCTGTAGATGATGAACATGTCAGAGAGAAGCGCTAAATCACAGCAGACTCAAGGCACATGTTTCCGCATTTACAGAAAAAAAAGCTGCTCTGAGCCCTCGCTGTATTTACTGTAGGTTTGTGTGTGTGTTTGGGTACATCGCGTGGCGACAGCAATAAAACAAAGATTCACGGTTGATTCAACAAAGTGTTTTTCTGCAGGCGTTAAATCACTCCTGCTCTTTAAACTGTAATAATAGTTTATAGGAAGATTAGATTAGCCTGAACATATCAGCCTGGCGCCTGTGAGGTGCTGAGGAGAACAGTTTACACCTGTGGCAGCCCTGCTTTCAGCCCTCACGTGCCTAAACATCTTTATTTTGGGTTGGCAGGGGAGACTGACTGCTTAATTTACAGCCTCGCGTGTTTATCTGCTGGTGATAAGCTGCAACACAGTGAAACTGGGTGATGAACATTCCTGGAGCTACTGAGGCACGAAACTGCCAACGGCTGGTCTTCATCTCAGCGATAGGAGAGCAGCTTACGGCCGTCAAAATGTGACGTGAGCTCAGTATAGCTGCAGTGTAAGGTGTGCCGTCATTTTTCTGATAATAGTTAAGGTTAGGCTGCCTTCGGCGAGTCCAAAACAATGTCAGCTGGGAAAAAAATGGCAGCCTAACTAAACTTGCATAAGCAGAGGACTTTGGAGAGTGCTGCTACCTCTGTGCATCAGTGTTAGGTGACTGACAGTTGGAGCGCTTCACAGGCTTTGAAAGACAAAAAGCCTCCTGGCTGAAGCATCAGAACAAAAGATGCGCAGATATGTTCAAAATAACTGGCTCTTTGATTGAGCTGTGTAGGCCTACGCAATGAGAATGAAGAGCTGAAACCATCTATTCCAGTTTTAGTGGCTTTAAATCATGTTTGGTTTTACTTTGAACGGTGCTGACCTGCTTACGTGTGCTCCTACTTTTATCTTGTCCTCACTATATCTGATTGTGCATACCCGTGTGTCCTAATTGTGTCTTTGAGCTTTAAGCTGTAAGTTAATGGCTCACTCAAGCTAATGGCTCCATAAATATCTCTTTTACTGTGCAGACTTTGTGCAGCGTCCTCACAACATTGACCTTTGACCCCGGGCCGCAGAGGCCGGACCTGCCCACCATCCATCTCCCTCTGCCCCTCTCTATTAACACTCCGAGAAGAGTTAGATGCAGATCTGTCATCTCACAGTTGACACAGCGTTTTTCTTTTCTCCCCACTGTCCTATGGATTCTCATGTGTCTGTTAACAGCAGCACGGCTGCAGAAGCCAAACTGCTATGTTGAAAATACTGTTTTCCACAGGAAACGCTTACTCACACTTTCCACACTCTGGCTGTGAAAACTGGAAAATCAGTGAAGGATAAGAGGGCATGGAAGGGGATGAGTGTGATTCCTGGAAACTGTCCACACCACCACCACCACCACCACCACCACCCGAAATTAACCCAGTTCTATTACGATTCCCCTGTGTGTGTATGTGTGTGTTAGGGGGGTAAAGGTGAAAGGGCGTGAGGTGGAAGGAGTGAGAGGGTCAGCCAGCTGGCTCATACATCAGGAGAGCTGATCAGGGGTATCTGCGCTTTGTCTTACATTCCTACACACACACACACACACACACCCATACACACACATACAGTATGTGCCTGTTTGCATGCATTAGCACACGACGTGAGCACATTCAGTTGTAGTGGTCCTGGAGAGGAGAGGAAGTCTTCCAAACATTATTGTTAGCTGTGACTTTTCCATCATTTGCTGCAGAACTTGACCATCTAACCTGACTGACTGTCACTCTCCATCACAATGTCTCATAGAGACATAAAGGGAAGCCATCTACCACGTAAATCCTGCTAAGAAAGTAGCTATTAGTGAGGCATCTCACATTTCTTGGCAAGTGTGTGTGTGTGTGTCCAACAGCAGATTATGTGACATCACTCTGTGTCTCAGTGCAGCTTCAGCAGAAAGTGTTTTTCTGTAAAGAATCAGCTTTATCGGCTGCTCTCAAAGTTATGCGTAGTTCTATGAGCAATTTCCAGGAAGACAGAAACAGACATACAGCAAAAACATGGACAACAAGCCTGAATAGAGACGGGGCAAAAATAAAGAACTATTGTACTGTGCAACATCTATTCGTGTCATATTCTGTAGATTGTAAAATAATTCACACAGTGCAGATAAAGAAATATTGAATAGATATACATGAAGTTTGCGGTTATGTACAGTATATGCATGAGTATGTGTCTATGTAAAATATACAGTGTGCAGGTTTTTTATAGAACAGGAAATCTGCAGTAATTGTTTTTTTCCCATGCTATTATAACACATTATAAAGTGGATATAACAGGTTATGTTTGTGTCCATGTGGTGAGTGTAAGCCCATTATTCGCTCTCTTTTTAGCTCCGTTTTGGTTTCCACCAACTCCAAACTGCTCACTCTATAGCTGCTAAATGCTGCACTGTGTCGCTAACTTCATCTATCTGCTGTTTTGTGCTGAGCAAGCAGCGTACCTCTGGTTTATTCACTGAAAACAGCTTCCTGTTGATGAGAGCAGTGAGAGTGACCCAGAACAGTAAGGCTGTGGGTCGTACAACCAAAACAATGAGCTGAAAGATGCTAAAATGTTCTGGAGAGCTGTGGGGAACTGCGGAGCTGGGTGATAATTCTCAGTGTCAGTACTAGAGACCCCTTTCACATTACACATAATCATTCTTATTTGTTGCATTGATGAGTGCAGCTTTAAAGGGGAATTGTTGCAACCAGCATCTTATTTTCGACATCTCTGACCACCAAAGTCATTGCTGAGACCTGGAAACATGGTGTTGCTGCTGCATTCCCAGAACTCAGACATGAACTTGGTGTGTACAGTGTTATTATTGACACTGACACAATGGCCAAAACTATGAAAATAAGACCCAAGTTATGATGAACCGCAATTATCCTTTAAAGACTAACAGTAAACCTTCAGTTCTGTTGTGGACGTGGCCCTCAGGGTAAGAGCGAGGGCGTCCTTCTGGATCTGCCTTTTTCATCATTGTTTAACAATTATCCTTTTTACATTTACGCCATCAGAAACCAGCATGCAATGCAGTCAAGGGCTGCAAATCTTCCTTGACAATTCACTTTCTTGTCGTCGACTGAGGGCATTTTGGTGCACTGAAAACTAAATTCCAGCATCTAATCATAAAATTAGTTCCAGACATGCACTGACTGTCACAGAGGAATGATATATCACAGCGTAAATGACTGCTCGTGGGTTTTTCCACTCACTCCTTTCTACAGAGCAAATATTGACACGTCTTTCGATGTGTCATTCTAGTCGAGCTTGATAAATCTCCCCTCTGCCTTTAAAGCACAGACCTGTGGGCCAGTCACACGGTGTATTGGCACGTCTGTAAATGAGCAGCATGTATCCCCCTGGACCCTCTCAGGATATTGGGTAATGTCTGGATTCCTTGCATTGTGGCCGTGCAGCGCAGCGCTGGCCGTCTGCTAAGGCAATTGTCACGGCGGTGAAAGACATTGGCACCGCCGCAGCCAAAATATGAAATAACGATGTGAACGGACGGCAGTTTTCCGTCAGAGGCGATGTGCTAAATGTCTCCACGAAGGGGCTGAGCTTTCTGAGAGCAGACACATGTAATAAGAGCTGCAGTGTGTGTGTCTGACCTGGCAAATGAATAGAGAGTGTGAACAACTTGAGTGTGTGTGTGAAAGGGAGAGAAGTCCAGCGGGACACTGTGTGTGTTGGTGTTTGAGAGGATGTGAACAAGTCCAGGCGTGATTGTGGCTTATGCTTAACTCAGTAAAGCAAAGCTTGTGTGGTCGCAAATCAAGACCAATATTTCAAGAAGGTGATATCTCAGTATGCCTTCAAATGTTTTATATCTATGCATGTTCCTCCATTCAAAAACAAAAAACACAGTGACGTTAGATGGTAAAAAGAAAAAACAACATATGACCACGTTATTCCACCACGTGACTCCACAACAGCTTCAGCGCTCCTTGTCATAAATCAAATTTCCATCCAAAATCCAGAAAACTGGCAGAAGAAAATGCAAATTAATGCACGTTTTTCCATCCTCTGCTGTGGCCTGAATGGATAAGTAGCCTCCACCAACTGTGCCCAACCCATAATATTCAAACACCATAACTTCTTTTCTGGAAAAATCATTTAAAATTTGTGTAAAATTTGTATGGAACCTTGGTTTACCAGGCTGTGCTGCTGCCATGCTTTCAAATACTAATTCCAGCATGCAAGCATGCTCCCAATCACTATTACCACTGTCACATGTTAGCATGCATCGCATTTTTGAGGATGAGGAATGCCGTTCCTTTGGTGCAGGTCAGTCTCGATTTGTAAAAATTTTAGTGGTCAATGAGAGCAGTGTGCAGTTCTATATAAGGTGCAGCAGAAAGAGCGCTGGATATAGAAAGAGAAGCACAGGGGGAAGCTTTACCAGCTGGCAGCATTAAACAATGCTGAAGTTTATTAGCGAGGGTCAGCTTTCAGAAGGAAAATCCTCTATGAATATTTTACAAGACAATTAAAATTCTTCAGGGGTTTTTCAAGCAGATCGGTTTCAGGGAAAATTCACTCGCACGCTAAGAAACTGTTGACAGAGATATTCCGGAGTCAGCATCTGTGCGTCTGTTAGATGGAGGTGTGTGGCAGGCAGGTGCGCTGTCCTCAGGCCCCCCAGGCCCTACAACCAGGGGTTAGAGGTCAGAATAAAAAAAAAAGAGGTCGGTGGCAGGGGGTTTGACAGCCTGCCAGAAAGTTGCAAACTTAGCGCAAACCCAAATAGAAGGAGGATGTGTAATGTTAGAGGGGAAATCTACCTGGAAACACTTCAAAAGGAGTTGGAAAAATAGCCGTTGGCATGTGTGGGGGCTCTTTGTAGCTGTGCAGCCTCCTAGTTCTTGGAGATAAACAGCCAAATGAAGACAATAGGAATGACATATAGGAAAGCACTTACTGAATGCTGATGGAAGCCAACAGAACACACTGACTGCCACAGATTGAAGACATGCAACATTTTAAGAGGATCCACATTCGGGGGTTTCCTTTAATTAAGTGACATACATGTAAGTGACATGTTTAAACCTGTTCCCATCCAACAGGGAGCCATTGTTCCACATGTGATTGCTCATATGAGGCAGCACAGATCAGACGCTGCACTGCATGGCTGCGGTGAGAGGTCCTGCTCTCTGTTTTCTACTTCTGTTGGTTATTAAAGGAGATGAGGCTGGATGATGCAGCGCTTGGAATGACAGGCTGTTTCTTTCTGCTAAGCACATCCATCTTTTCTTACTTCGGCTGCGTAATCCCTCTGCAGACACTCCGATAGAGCAAATGTCTGGTAGCTTGGCGAAGGCTGCTGTGGGTGTAACTTTGTCACACTGTGGATGCGTATTAATCCCTGCAGATTACAGGCTTTGTGTTCAGTCGCTGCCTGGACTGCTTTATTTTGACATTTTACTGAGTTGAGACTCTGAATAATAAGAAACTGCTGTTTAAACATCATGCATGTCGCTAAGAAATTGCATATTTAAGACCCTTCCACATGGTTCTCAGCTGCAGGCAGCATTCAAACAACTCCCGCTAGGTGTTAACATGTACACATGGGTTTCTTTTATCGAGTTACAATCTGATTAACACAGGTAGGCACATGTATCAAACGCAATAGACACCAAATTTGTTGAGAATGTAAACACTCAACCGGGATTTTAATGAGGTTTGAGGAGGACGGGAACAGTGGAGCTGTGGTGGCAGTGTGCCTGCAGGGCAAACCCAGGCACTGACTGCGTAATGTGCTGCTACTTCATAAATCAACCAGTAATTACAAGCAGATTTTGAGTGCAAATTGATGAAAGACCCAGCACACATTTCCCCTGCGCTCTCTGCACCGCTGCCCTAAACCTCGCTGAGTCTAATCGAAGCTTTCCAAAAGCACACTCCGCACCATTAAATGTGCTTCACCTGTCGCGGTTTTCTTTTGAGGATTATTTGACAGACATCATGTATTAACCGCTGTGGTGACAATTTATCCCAGAAGTTTTCCAACACGTGGACAAACAGGATGCTGAAAGCACAGGTTCTGCCGGTGCTGAATGCAACACTGCTTTTCAAACCTCAGCTCCTGGCCCAAACTCCTCACCCCCTGCAGTTTTTGGAGGCACGCCTGATCAGCTGGTCAGCAACTCAGAACAGTGCTATGATCACTGTCACAGCGCTTTGCTCTCTAAACCAGAAACAGATCAAGTCACCTCTTCATATTAGCTTTAAGCGTGGTGATAAGTTACCTCCTCACTGCATTATGATTGCTACAAAAGAATTGATGTGGGTGGTTATCAAGCTATTAAAGCTGCATTGATAGATTTGTGAGGGTGGTGCAAATAGCTGTAAACACAGCTCTCACATACTATCTCCTAATAAAGTTTACATGCAGTATATGTAGGCAAACAGCTGCCTATTTCCACATCCCAGCAGACATTCATATGATGTTTCTGGCCACCTGATTTGCTTTTACCTTTGTTTTGGTCTCCACCGAGTCCTGAGAAAAATATCTGGCTCTTAACTGCTACTACTACTACTGCTCTTTGCAGCTAAATGCTCACCACCAAATATTCACCTGCTAGTCTCAAACTGTGTCTTTGTGCTGATTGGTGCTGAGCAGGTGGTGTACAGTGGGTGTATCTGAGTTGAGAACAGTGCTGGAAATGACATGTCACAGTGATTTGGAATCTTTGAACTCAAATGAACCGAACCGTTCAAATTAGCCGAGTGATTTGCAATTTCCACCTTTTTTTTTTGGTAGCCTGCTAACTCCTCTCTGTCATGGTGAACAAGATGGAGATCAATAAAGGTCATGAATTCCTTAGTTCCTCTTGTGTTTGTGTATGTTGACACTGAACTCCTCCCGCCTGTCACTTTACATCAAACGCCTGCGAGGGCCCTTCGCCTTTCTTCCTGGCCTCACCCCTCCCACTCTGTCTGATCTGCTGTTTCCACAGTTCAGTCTCTCCCTGCTCCACTGCGTCCATACCTTAAAGATGGAAAACAGCTGCCTGCCTCCTGGATTTCCCAGTATCCCGTTACCTTTGGAAGACTTGCTGGTCTGACGGGCCTCACCTGCAGCTTTACACACTCCGCCGTCTGGACGGAAACAATGACAAAACACAGACAGATCCGCTGCTGTCCAGAGCCTTTGATCCAGAATTTAGCACCTAATGCCTGACACATGCACAAGGTGTGTTCAGTGCACACACAAACACACACACACACACAGAAGCCTACTTTCCAAGTCTCATTAGTTACATGGAGAGCCTCTCTGGAGAATTACGTAGGTCCAGTGATTCATGCGGTCTGGTCTTGTCCCTCTCAGATGATTTACCAACATCACTGTTCAACCTGATAGGCCGGCTGGTTTGAAACCAACCATCAGTGTCGTTTATCTTCTTTATGTAATCCGGAATCATCATCATTACGCAAGATCTGCCGCGTTTAGCCTGACATTCACTGTTTGTCAAGAGGAAAAAAAATTGACGTTTTTCCAGCACCGCCATTTTCTTCATGAATTGTTGCATAATTTGACAAACACATACTCACACACACTCCTCAGTACGGTACTTTTAATGACTTTATTAATTTCCAAACTGATGAGGTCAGGAGAAGGTCACAAACAAACAAAAGGACCATTTACTCTATATTTATATGTTTAATTATAATCAGGATTATGTTTAATTTCATGGCAGTTTGTGGTTGATGATATGTTGGTCCAGGGTCCAGCTGACCATCAGCTGGTGGAGGGAAATGTCTGAATGGTTCCCATGAGTTCAGAAGTACATGAACAACAAGTCAGAAAAAAAAAACATTTTCGTGCACAAACACACGTACCACACCTCATTTTCTCTCCTTTCCTGTTTAAACGTTTTCTTCCACTCACACACACACACACACGTCTTTTCAGCCAGCCTCTGTCCAACATCTGCTTTGGCGAGACATTTAATTTCGCTTGTTACGTCAGCCACACGCTCTGACTTCCAGGAGAAGCCATTAGAAACATGAGGCTGGACGAGCTCTGAGGCTGCGAGACAAAGGAGGCTTTTCACTGCAGCATCAGGGCCCTCCACACCGCCACACCGCCTCCGACTGGAGGCAAACACCGTGTCACTGGTGCAGAAAACACACAGAAATGTACGACTCTGTCAGGACAGTTTAATATAACATAGAAGAGGTGCATATGAAAGCATAGTTTGGGCCAAAAGGTGTTTTTATCCCAGTGAATATGAGATTTTTGACTGTCTGGACTATTTGCATTGTTCTTGTATTGCTCAAATGCTATAAAGGGAGGCTTTTCATTCTGTAACTGTGCTATATTTATTTTCATTGCTGTTCTCCACCCCACTGGCATAATGTATTCCCGAAGGCTGAATATGAGACTAAGTTACTTCTAGTAATTAATGCAACGTTCAAGCACACATGTTCCACCTAAACTGGGAACTTCCCGAGCGGCTGTTAACACAAACTGGCACCGGGCGACACGGCGGAGAAAGACTACGCCGCCTCGGGATGTTGGTAAACACAGACGTGAGAACGGCGGCTTCGTGTTTCCATGCAGAAAGGTGGGCCTGGAGGGACTGACTCACACTGTCAGACAGAGGTAGAGTACAGGTGAATACAGGCAAACAGCAGCGGACGAGTCAGAGAGAGGTTTAGGTCACTGAGATGTGGATTGTGCATCCAATGTTAGCAACGTCTGTTAAAACAGTTTATTATGTGTGCAATCAATAATTCATTTTCTGAGGGAAGACCAAGGATTTTTTTCTTAAAGCTGCAGCAGCCGACATTTCAAAGTACACACTGCAAAACCTTCACGCTCTGCTTTATTCCTCTATGGGTGAATTTCTGCTTTTTTGCTGCTGTTCTATTTTCCTTCTTCACTTTTGCTTTCCCATGCTGTCAAAGTCCCCACAGTCACATTTCTGACATCTCCACACCGGATCAACGATCTGCCCTCCTCTACCCTATCAGCCCATTGCAACCCTCCTCCTCCCCATCACCACCTTGACCTCCAGGATGTCCAGGCAGAGTGAGCTGATTTCAGTTAATAACCTGCCGGCTTTACTCCACCATCACCAGCATTTAGACTCCAGGAGGATCCTGTCCTCCTCCAGCACTGTCACACTTCTATTGATAGCCTTTAACCTTCATCACAACCACCTGCAATCTCTTCCATCAGTGAAAATTTCAGTTGACCCTGTAAACTTTCCGGTCCCACAGAGGAGTGCTTTTACGACTGGGTCCTTGTTTCATGTGTGTTTTGCACACCAGACACATGCAGCATGACCATGTGCAAGTAAATGTGGCAAAGTGCCGACAAAGATTGTGACGATTCAGTCAATGTGAACCTGCAGCAAAATAAAAACGGTGGATATCAGCCTTCCCAGGTATTTGAAATCAGCTCATTTTCTCATTCCACAGGGCCATAAAATGGTAATCCATGATGCATTAGAACAATAACTAGCGGGTCATTTCCCAAACGAATAAAATCACAGCCCAGCCTGTCTGCAGTGGGAGCAGCTGGAGAACATGTCTGGCTTTTGGCTCCAAATCTGTAGCTAAATTCATCTCTAAATTAGAAATGTGCTGTGGAGGATATTTTCTAATGTCATCATAAGATATGAGACACTCCCAGTTTGCTCAAATCATCCAGTTTATGTAGATAATGAAAAGCCTGAACCGAACCCCTGCACACAAACTCCCTCACAAAGGCTGCAGCAGAGGTCAGCTTTCATTATAAGCCTCACAGCATGTTTTTACTGCTGCGTCAGGAGAGAGGCTGCTCCAGGTCGAACTTAATTTACACTGTGTACATCTACAGCGGCAACACCTCTGTGTACAATCCCTCCATCAATTTGTCTGAGTGTATCAACAGCAAGATAAACACAGGCCATAATATTCGCTCTGTCTTACAGTTGTTTGACAGTGTTTTCATTACCGGCAACGGGCAGAAATAAAGAGTCCATCCTGCAGGTTTTATGTGGAGTGATCACAGAGGGCGTTTTGGGAAAGGAGGAGGGGGATCGAACTGGAAGCTGAGGCTGGAAAAAGAGATGGTTGTCGAACAGAGGAGAAAGCGGCGGCTGTGGTGTGGCACGTAACCACCGTACAAGACGAAATGACGTGCGTGTGTGTGTGTGTGTGTGTGTGAGTGTTTGATTTGCCAGATCTGTGGGTCTATTAGCTGCTCTCAGAGGAGCAGGAAACCGAATCTTTTCATGGCTGCTGTAAGTCATTTTACCATGTGGAGCTGCCAGGGCCTTTAAACCTGTCTGCTGCATGCATTAGAAACCAGGTCAAATAAATAACCCCTGAACCAGCGCTGAGTGTGTGTGTGCACGCATGGTTCCCCTGCATAGGAAATGAAAGCCCAATTAAACTGGGCTGTGTCAGGATTATTAGCGCAAACTGTGTTTACACAGGGAGTGCCGGAGAGAAAGGAAAACAGAGAGGAGTGTGAAAAGGAGCTTAGATCAGCAGCGGGGACGCGGTTCAACGAAAACTCCAAGATGTCGTTCATTAGAGGAAGTCCAGAGGAAGCGTCCATGTTTACCAGCACTGGGATGCTCACGATTGCAGAACAGTGTGATAAATCATAGCAGGAAGCTCAGCTACTTTGCTGAGTACAATGTTATCATAATGGATAGAAATTATATATAGAGCTATGACAGTAAGACCCAATAAGACAGTCAAGATAACCTCCCAAAACCTGACACGTGCATGGCAGCTCAGGAGTAGCTTGTTGAGAAGATGAATGAGAGTAGATGTAAATATGTGAGCTGTGAATAACTAACAAGAACAAGACGAGGGGAATAAACCTGCCCGCTGACAGCGAGTGAGAAATAAATCTAACAATCCCGGGCGATGTGTTTGACGGAGTCCAGCATGTAGTTTGGCTCGCGTGCAGGCCCAGTGCTGGCCGCCCGCCCTCCGCCCCCGGCCACCAGGGATCATTTCAACCAACTGTCAGCTGGAGAGCTCAGGCTGCCGCTCCAACCAGCTACTGTCAGACGGCGGCAGGATTCCAGCCAAAAGCGGTCATCGTTCGCGGTGGCGTTGGATCGCCAGGCCGCGCCGACCTCTAACAGCACTTAGAGAGACCTTTGGGGACGGAGTAAAAACACCCCCACACATGCGAGCACACGAGCAGTTACAGTAGCTTGTGCTTCTGCACACATTCAAAAAAAAAAAAAAAAAAAGCCTGTCGGGATTACTCCATCCCGTGATTACAGCTCCGCAGTCTGCCAGAGCGTGTCGGACGCCAGCCATTGTTCAGTGTGGCATGAGCTCCGTCTGTCAGAGCGCCAAACCGCACTAACTTAGGACCTGAGGGAGGACGAGGAGCCGGGGGTGGGGTGGGGTGGGGGCGTTAAACTGTGCTCCATGAAGGAGGATGCAGAGAACAGTGATTGTTAAAGCCAGCCGACTGGGGTTTGGGAGGATTCCTAGACGTTCATCCTGCAGAGCCACATGTGTTTAAGATGACCAGAGAAGAAGAAGAAGAACAGACTGACGAGGTCTGGATCGCAGTTCAGACTGAAGAATAAAAGCAGCTTTCCGACTGCATGTGCTTCCAAATCGCCATGGGATGCTGTTTTTTTTCAGACACGGAAGGGTTTTTTAGAAAAATGTATTCTGGGGTACTTCAGAGCTGCCAACCTCCTCAAAAGAGAGTCTTTTATTTGAACCGAACACATCAAACCCTGCATTAGCGAGACATGTATCGGTTTTGACGTTCTGGGTTTTGATCGTTTACAACAGAGGGAGGGAGGAATGATCGGAAGAAGCAGGGCGATGTCATGTGGGGATAAGTCGAAAAACGAAAAGCGGCTCAAGGCTAGTCTGCTTCTTTAATGACACACGTGTACCATCTTTACGTGTGCGGGGGGGGGTTCTGGGTAGCTGTGGTTCAGAGAGGCCGACGCTCTCACCTCAAAAATCTCAACTGACGCAAGAGCTCACATAGCGAAAACCCAGAGACAATTTGTGTGCTCGTTTGAGTCGAGAGCAAGATTCTGTTTCTGTGTATTATCGTCAGTTCTCCTTCATTTCGTTTCTTTTATGCCCGTTGGAACACATTAACTGACAGCTGAGCAGACACACACAGTTAACAGCATCCAGCAGCTACAGAGTGGGTGGAGACCAAAACAGGGCTACAAGGAGACTGAAGTCCATCATGTGACCAGAAACACGACTTCCTTTGTTTCAAATCATGCTTGCTAATCATTTTGCTGGCTATTTTTATGTATGAAGGCTGTAATATTTTAAAGTATGGATGCACTGACAAATCATTTTTTTTAGTGAAAAAAATGTATCTTGATACACACCATGTGTTTTGTTCTACCTGTTGCATTTTTTAAAATTGTTTTATTATTCTAAGGCAGGCATGTCAAACTCATTCCATAAAGGGCTGCAGGTTTTCGTTCCAACCAAGGAGGAACACAGCTGGCTGGAATCAGTTAATCAGCTGATCTCAGTCTTCAGCTGATAACTAAGTGATCCCTTGATTTTGATTGGTTGGCCTGGTGTGCTCCTCCTTGGTTGGAACAAAAACCTGCAGCCACACGGCCCTTTATGGAATCAGTTTGACATGCCTGTTCTAAGGGAACGAATGAACCAATGAATGCTTGAAATGCAGGACAGAATACATACAAATCTATAACAAAGTGCTTAGTTCTAAGGTAAATTATAGGTGGTTTGTTGTGAATTGGACGAAATCTGCAAACCACTGGTGGCCTATGGGCCTTGACTTGATCATTTTGGTGATCTGCAACATTTCATATTTGCTGAAGAGAAATTATTGTGGTGCACAACCCAGAGAAACCCAAAAAGAGTTGTAATTTTATAAAACTGCAGGTTACTTGAAGGCTATTACAGCCAAAACATGCTAGTTTCTAACATTACAGCGTTGTCTGAAGATCAGCTCCCTGTGCTGTAACCTGCCTCTCCGCTCTGATTTCCATGAGAGAGGCCATTGTTGCCCAGGTATTTTGGCAGGTCACAATCTGTGCAACGACGGACAAATGCTACCCCTGGCTCACCTGCTTCAGCTGCTCACAAAGGGAGGATTTTGTGCGAGGAGCTGAGCTGCCTGCTCGGTTTACAGCCTCCAATGGGAATCAGGAGAGTGAAGCAAGCGAGGGAGCGACCGGGGAGCCGGCATGGAGTCGTGCACCTTATCAGATAAAGCTGTGCTTTCTGCCTGCCAGCTCGTTACACAACTTGCATGAACAGATGCACAAAAACTTGCGCACGCTGATTCCCGCTAGTTTATTCTAAGATGCATCTGGAAACAAGGTGCTGATGTCAAGTATTTTTAAACATCAACACATGTTTATGAGTTGGAATTTTAAATTATCCCCTCTTTTTGTGGGAGGAAATGAACTATAATGATGCTGCAGGTAGTGTGCATATTCTTCCATGTTTCAAGAGCATAAAACCATTTTTTAATTTCGCATCGTTTAAGTTCTCTGTATCTTCTGCAACATTCAGAGGACATGCAGTTATGCTTGAATCCTACTTGGAAACTACTGAGCTCAGCTGATAGCTTCAACTTGGTGGGAGTGGAAGCCAGTTAGCCTAGCTTCCTAGCAATGCTTCCTAGTCTTCGTGCATGTTGTTCTGCTCCTGCACGCTAAACGTCAGCATACAGGAGGAGTCTAGCTTTGAATTAGCTGTTTGTCCTTCATGAGTTTAGAGGCCATGATGGAACACAATGTGAAAACTCAGCAGCAGTTGTCCTGTAACATCACTCTGTGCATCGTCACAATGTACAGATTATAATAAGAAGTCATCGATTAGTATATGGGATGCTCAAATTACAGGTGGGACTAAGCAACAGCTAACAAGTTTGCCCCCTACAGCTGGTTAACTGCATATATCCTGCAGAAAATTATGTTCAAGTAAGTAAAACAAGTTTAAAGTCAGAATGAAACAGAAGTAACCATCTTGAAATGACAACATGAGGTTTGTAGAGTGGAGATGTGTTTGAGAGTTCTTCTTGTCTTCCCAATAGCTGTAAGAAACTGCGCTGTAACCCGAAAAGATCAAAACAAACTTTCAATAATCCGAGAACCAACAGTCAAGAGATAATGCTTTGACTTTTCCCAAACACCTTGACAACACATGCTCAAATGGCCCTGACAGGTAATTATAATCTTTACACTGGAGCACTAGTAAAATAAAAGTACATTGAGCCTTGCTTCTGCTGTATCCTGCTATTATCCCCTCAGTCTTGTTTGGCAGGTGTTACTGTTTCGTGTTAAGGCTAAATCAGAGGTAATTGCCCTTCATTATGTCCCTGTGAATCATGGGAGCCTGGGTGAAGTGATGTGAAGTGTGCGAGCAGAGGGTGGGAGGGTTAAATTTGGGACAACAACCTGTAATGCACCCCTGCAGACTAAATGGAGGCAGCAGTGCCTAGAATACTCGCTCACCCCCACAAATGAGGGGTCATGATCCCTGATGAGTGAACAAAGGCACCGTGTGTGTGTGTGTGTGTATGGACGGGAAGGGGTGAGGGAGTCCATGTGTGCAGTTGGCAGGTTGGCAGGTCAGAGTGTGGAAGGCAGGGGTCACCCGGACCTGCAGAGGAGGCAACTGATCTACTTACAGCGAGGACACACACACACAAACACTTCCTGCAGACAAGAGGAGAAAAAATAGACTGCTGCTTGCAAGGGCACGTGAGAGAGCAAGAATCCCAACAAACACACAATTCAGTGCCGAGCTCGGCCAGATGAGAGGTGCCAAACACATGACATGCTGCAACAAAGGAGGGAGGCAGAGAGAGCAAAACATCACAGAGTGCGAGGATCTGGAAAGACTCAGCGCAGACAGGGCAGCAACACGGCGCTCCGCGAGGAGCCAGGCCCGAGTGTGTAAACATGCCACGGCCCTCTGCGAAGATCGATGCGAACACAAAGCACTGAGAACCCGGCGCTTGTGTGACTCGGTGTTCGGTGAATAAATCAGTTGTGATGCATTTGAATGCCTCTGCCGAAAGAGATTATCTCCCGTTCCATTTTCCAGTTCTCAAGAAGGATCGGAAATGAAATCTTTTAAACCTGTCTGCTTGTGTTAGGCAAGTTCTTCATCCGCAGGGCACCATGTCTAATTACTTCTGCATTCTTCACAGGGAAAAGAACTGTACCATGAGGAAACCTTAAAGACTTCACGCTGTCTAATGGTCTCTAGCAATGCATAGTCGGCTAATAAGGCTAATAAGGTCTATGTTGTTTGTAAAGTTCAGTGACACCTTTCACCTTATACTGCAAATATCCCACATGACGTTCATGTGGCATATGTATTAAACGTTGATTGCTTAATTGTTGAACACAAATTAAAACAAACAGATATAATGAAGGTCCTAAAACTTAGATTCAAGGACCCCTTCCAGACAGGGTCCCAAGATTAGAGAATTAAGCAGAACTCCTCCTCCAGAAGGCCTTTGTTGTGCCAGTTGATGTTATGCTTTAGCAGCATGTTCCCAAACACGTCCAGTTAACTTAGCACAAGCCAGCTGGGACACATTAAGCGTGGAGCTCTTGGGTTCCCTGGAATTCTGGGACCCTCTGCCCACTCGGTAATTAAGCCATGCTTGGCAAAGCTGCCATTTGGCCACGATAGAGGCCTTAAACTAACTATAACCAAAATGAATAGCTAACCATGTAGAAAATGACAACAGATGTGATCAATTTGCGTTGAAAAGAACATCAATTTGCAGTTGCAGTCTTGGGATCGCAACATTGGTCCGATGATCAGTCCGTCCAGCACGCTGGTCCAGAGCCAGCAGCTTCTGTCCAGAGTCCAGAAATCACCTCCTGACCCGTCCTGTTACAGCGGTTACAACTGCAGACTATATGGATAGTTGCAAAAACCCTTTATTATCAATATATTAACACCTGTGACTGAAGACTTGATGAAAGTGAGCGACTTCACTGTCAGTTAGTCACCAGGGAGAGAGATTTTTCACAACCTGGCAACCCAGCGTGATTCTTATTAAGAGCTGTTAAGCAATACTAACAGGTTGCCTGATTTTGACATTAATACTGAACAAATGTCGTGTTCACAGAATAAAGGCTATCGATCATCACCTCATTTTCCCGAGGGAGAGCAGACAAGAGAAAAAATACAAACCAAAGCGATTCAAAGATCAGAGGTCAGTGAGCTAGTTTTCATCACAGCACCTCAATCTGTAGCATTGTAAATAGCATGGCTGACATACCACTCAGATATGATGACAAATGTAGGCCACTAGTGCATTTTTGGGCCTTAAACCTGTTTTTTAGTTTAGCAGCCTCTGGCAGGGCCTCAGCCTTTCACTTTCAGACAGCATTAAGGAAGGAAGGGAGTATTGTGTAGCATGAAACTCGTCTGATTTCTCTGCTAAAAATGTCTGCACTCGTGAAGAATGCCAGACGTTACAGTCGGAGTGAGGGAAAACGAGAGGGCAGTCAGCACAGTCATCGTCTGAGACGTATGAGCGGAGCTTCAACATATGGGCTTTTTGGCAGGGAGGGCAGACAAAGGCTCAGCACATCGCTCAGCCAAATGTGGGCTATTTTCAGGACGGCGTGCAGGAAATTAGGGCGCAAGCTCGAGTGAAGCTGGAGGAGACGCAGACCGGCCAACAGGGCCGTCTGCAGCCTCGGAACCCAAGAAGAAGAGGAAGAAAAGGCAGAAGAAGAAGTAAAAATCGGGCCAAGACCACCGCTGTGCGGAGTCGACTCACTTCAGCTTTTCCTCAGGAAACACAGGAAGGGAGGGAGCGCGCGACGACCCCGAGCTCCGGCCTTTAGATGAAGTGCTAATTGAGACCCCGTGGTGGATGACTGTCAAAAATAGGCCTTCCCTTGTTCCAAACCCCCGCTCAAAGGCTTCCTCATCACATGGTTCAACACAGAGAGTGTGTGTGTGTGTGTGTGTGTGTTCTGTTCAGTGTAAAGGTTATACAACAGCTCTGTAGGTGCAGGAGCCAGGGAGGTTTTTAGAGAGGCTTAGTGAAAAACGCTGAGAGAGCTTTTCCTAAAGCTCTGCGCTGAACTACTTTCAGATTTGGCACTCTTCTCTCGTGTCAGCGTTCTCAGCGCAGGCACGAACCCGGTCACACGCAGCTGAAAACCACTTACGAATGATAACACTCGGGCCCACAGCGCGCAAGAGTTAACATCACAGAAGACGCAAGTACCCACTGGATGGTTTTAGTTTTAGATTTCAGGGGCGTTTGGGCCCAGGGCGGCAAAGTTTTCGAACAAAGTCAGTGTGGCAGAATCTCTGACGACAAAGAAAATCAGTTCCAGTTCCAATCCGCTTTTATACAACCCTCTGTTGGAGTTTAAGCTGCACCATAAGAGGAATGTAACATTGTTGCATACTCAACATCACTAAAAACTGATTGATCAATAGTATATTAATTTCAAAACAGAAAAGTTACACTTCCTAATGCACACATTTTTTGAATTCACTAACATGCTGTGGATCAGATAGGAAGCTTTGTTAACGAGTTAATGATGTGGGCTGGGCTCGGGTTGACTTGCCGTCCGGAGAGGCCCCGTGTTGGAGCATGCCTGGTAGGACGGTCTGTTTCTTCCTGCGCCCTGAGATGCCGAGAAACATCTCGCCGTGCGGTGCGGGTCACTGCAGAGCAGCGCATCAGTTAAAGTGCAGGCCTGTGTTTGACAGCGAGCCTCATTTACAGTTTACAGTGTTTTCACGTGAGCTCCTTGTGTTACAGACTTTGAGGGATTTGAAAGAGCTCATCCTCTCTCCCCTGGCTCTGTTTACAGGAGTGTCATCTGTTTGCAGATGGATCAAACTGAACTCCGGGCTTTAAAAAGCTGCGTGGGTGCTGCTTGGGTGGCTCGTCTACACGGCTGTTTGTGCCTCACGACATGAGAGGCCCACTCTGGGATGAGCTGCAGAGGGGGGGGGGGGGGGGGGGGGGGGAATCACATTTCAGCAATAAAACCTCAGCCACCCCTCACTTTTCCTATTCTTGTCTCATTCTCCATTAGCCCACCCTCCTCTCCCCTTCCTCCTCGTCCTCGGCCTGTGCTCCGTCTTTTGACCCACTTTGACAGAAAATCAAAGGCAGGCTTTGCTGTGTCAACATCACAGGCAGCAGGAGTATCGCTGTTAGGCCGGCTGGGATGGAAAGAATGAGCCAAAACAGATAAAAGCGGGGATCCTGTGTCAGAGCCATTAGGACGACTCTTTGACCAAAGTCTGAATCATGGTTCGCTGAACTCTTGGCCTTGAACACAAAACTGTGAGCAATTTGTAGAGTGATTTGAAGTTTGGATTCTTAACTGGTTCCTCTTTATTGGTCTAGACAGGGGACTATCTCTACAGACGGCTAACACAGAGGCACACAAGTGCTTGAAGGAGGTTAATGGTAAGCCTGCTATAGCTAACGTTCGGTGTTACAGACCAACACATCCACCAAACAGCAGCGGTACTGACCAACTGAACGGATTGCCCCAGAATTAAGGTCTGTGAGTTGGTGCTTTCATCCCGAAGTACATGAACAGTGCGTCACTGTCACAAGTTGGGCTGTTTGTAAAAGATGTTTTCCTCCCATAATGGCTGCATTGTCGTTGCAGTGGGAAATCTCAACACTAATTCCAGTGATTTCCATTTTTAACTGTAAATAAAAGGTCACACGCTCCTCGAAAAACAAGCCAATCCTGTGTTCCCTGAGCCCTTCACAGCTCCGCTGGATGAACTGAAGCACTGAGGCCGGTCAAGATAACAGCAGGAGTGTTTTTCTTAGCTCCTCACACATTTCTGGATACGTGACATCAACAACATGCACTGTGTATAAACATAAAGCAAATGAATTATTCTTCAACTCAGGTTTTCCCCCCCTTGCTGCAGCCCTCCACGTCTGTTTTCCTGCAATGCTCGGGGAGATTGGGGGGGCCTTGCCGTGCAGATCTCCTCTGGATTAGTCAGGAATGCAGCTTCATAAGGGGGCTTCAAAAGCACTTTTTATTTCCAAAGTGCTCGGCCTCTATCAATAGCAGCCCGCTGTGAACCCAGTGCTTAAAAACAAACTGGGCCGCTTTGACTGGGGCTTATCACAGCAGTGGCCCGCTACTGTATGTACAACCCCCCACTGACATCATTTCTTTAAACGCCTCGGGCTAAAACACACACATATTTCCTGCACACACACACACAGACACACACACACACACAAAGAACCATGAATCACATGACATATTCTTGAAATGCTCTTACATTCAGTATTTATTTAGTATTCATTAGTATTTGTTTAAAGCTGGACTGGATTAAATTGTTTTTTAGGTCTGTTACTGTACACACGTGCTCTGTAGATCACTTGCCCTTTAAGAAAATGTACATTCTACAGTTTCATAATGAGGCCTCCTACATTCGCATTCATTTGGCAGAATGGAGGGATGCTTTGATCCAGCCAATCAAATTAGCTTTCCACCGATTAGCTTAGCAACCCACATTAGCTTTCCTGCTAAACTCTCCTTCTTATCTAACTTACACGCATGAACACTAATGTCAGTTTCAGGCGAGGTAGCTAATTAAGCTGTAGCTCATTAAACAGCATGTACTTGTGCGCCTTTCTCTTATTATTTAAAATAATGCACATTAAAATCCACAATCAGAACTGCTTTTACTGTGACAGTGTAATGAGCAGAAGTGTGTCAGTGTTTCACAATTTCCCACTCGTCTCACGTCTTTTAGCATATCTACAGATCTCTAATCCATGGCCTTTATCTGGCCACGCCCACGCTCAGTGATGTCACTGCAGGTGTTCCCCCGTAGTCCAAACACAAAACACCTGTTGTGACCGAAGCGCTGCGCTTCTGAGTCAGCGTGACTCTAGCTGGACCACACGCAATGTGTAGTCAGACGTCGTGAACCGCAGTGAACCAGATAGAAACAAGCTTCAAAACAAGCTTTTACACCGTGGTTCAGACCAAAGAAAACGCCCTGCGATCAGGTCCAACCTGTAGTTCGACACAGTGAGTCATAACGTTGCTCTGGTTTGATCCCCAGAGGAGGGTTGTCTGGGGTATTGCTGTGCAGCACGTGCATTTTTGGAAAATATCAAGGTGAGTCATCTCGTTGGATTTGGGTACAACAACTGGCAAAGAAAAAGTCTGTGTTTTCTTTCCATGAGAACAATGAGCAGCTGTTTGATGGATGAAGTGCTGTTGTTGGTATGAACAGGTTCAGGGCCTGGCTACACAAACATTAAATCTTCAAACAATGAGATGTTGAATCAAAATCAGTTCATTTCAATCAAATCACCACAACCAATGGGCTTCGCTTGCAGAGGTTTTGCATAGAGTTCCATTTTGGTGACATTTGATTTGCAAATTGCAGCCACTTACAGTGTGTTTTGTATGTATGTCCCAAACAGCCTATGTGCCACATACAGGCATTAGCTGCAAGGTAGCTAGCGACACATGCCAACCATGTGTGTGTCTGTGACTGAACTCAACGAAAATGTCTCAGATCACACCTCTCCGTTGACTTTGTATCCGATCGTGCCACCTCTACAATTCAGTCTGAACACGCAGTTATATTGTTTAATGTCAAAAAGAATCGGTTTGCAAGCTTTTCCTGTTTTCAGGTGTTGTTGGTAGCCCATGAAGCCAGGTGTGGAGGTAATAATCCATGCTGGGTTGGAGGGAGAGCAAAGATTTGAACTGAGACAGCCAATCAGAAGGGGCCGTTAGAGGGAAATAAAGATATAAGACGTGGATGTTTCTTAATAAGCTAAATGCCAGCTTTGTATGACGCTTGGATTATGTCCACAGCTCACCCGGGTAGCCTTTCACATCTTGTTGGTCAAAGTAGAGCCAAAGGTTACGGGCTTATGAAACATTGTTACAAGAACAAATGGGTCAGTCGTAACAATCAAGCAAACATTTCACCACATTGTCCTCGATACAGTAGGTCAATAGTAAGCGCTGCTCCCAGGGTTTGACTGCCGTGTTTACCACATTATCTGTGGTGAGACTGTTACATCAGCGGCCCAGGTGCTGCAACTCTCTAATAGCATGCTGACTAGTCGTTAAATGCAATCCCAGACAGCATCTGTCAGTCAAACATAGTGGGCGGGACTGTGACGGTCAGTAGTTTTTTATATTTTTGTAGTTTTTGTGCATGGTGCTCTTTTCCAGAGCTATTCAGCCATGCACTACTCATACTAACCTTTTGTTTTTACTCTGGGAAAACTGGAGATTTCAAACAAAAAACATCCTGTGTTTGAAAAATTAATGTATAAGAAAAATTCAGCGCTTAGAAATGCGACTTATCTACTGATTTCTTAGCAAGTAAACACTCTGTGCGGCGTGTCTCACGGCTCAGCCCTCTGTTGGCTCTGCTGCTGTGAAACCTGTTAGCCTACAGCCCGGTGAGATAAGAGCAGTCAGGTCAGTTTCTGCTTTAGCACCGAAACCTTTTCCTCCTCCTCTCGAGGTAAAAAAAAAAAAACAATCCTGAAAAGCTGCTTCCACCAGCGGCGGACTTTAACATCTCAAGCACAGGCTGTGCACTTGGTTGAACACAGGGCAGAGGCACAGCGGCCTCCAAAGTGACATCTAGTTTCACTGAGAAACAGAGACTTTTTTTTAACTTGCACATAGAAAAGATGTGAGGAAATAACAATATTCAATTGAACTTTCTGAAAATTGCAAATTGAGCTTTTGTAATTGATTGATGCAGTTGGGTTAAATGCAATGAGCAGCAGCAGTGATGCTGAATTGAGTGAAAAGAGCTGAAAAACACTTGCTAGATGCTTCAGACTCGCTTAATAAAAATGAGTTCACTTGCACTGAATATAAGCCTCTGGTCCTGGTTATACAGCCATCAGCTGGAACATTAAAATATGAAAAAGCTGAATTTCTTTATTCTCATCTTCAGTGGAAAAGCATGACGTTGGGCCAACTTGTGCCCACATGAAAGAGCTCTGACAGAGTTTCCAAAACTTGGGAATCCATTACTGAAACTCTTCCTCTAGATGTGACATGAAGGAACTTTTCAAATTCAGGGATCCTGCTTTTTCACTCAAACCCACTGATGGAAACGTGCTTAATTCTCAGTTTAGTGTTTGCAACATTTCACAAGGTACCAGAAAATGTACCTGACAGCTGAAGAGGAGAAACAGGCCAGACGTGGCTTCAAAGAGCTCCTCTGTGCAAATGTAGTTTGCTTTGTGGAGCTTTGGATGCTGGCTTTGCTCAGCGTCACACCCCTCAGTACCCACACACACACACACACAAACACACCCTCCCCAGATTCACTGTAAGAGCTCTGGCAGATCCCCACATGGGAGTGTGGTCCTCCCCTATTGCTGTTTGGATTAGGCCCCCATTACTCTGCAGCTAAGGCTAATATACAGAGCGAGATGGAGCTGCAGTTTACACGAGCTCATGCCTTTCGGCTGATCTAAACCTCGGCCTGCTGGCTCACATGTGAGCGGCACATGAGGTCAAGCAGCTGAAACGCGGCACCCGCAGACGGGCAGCAGGACACCCAAAGGGTCTCGACGTCATCAATGTCCGGATACTCACTGACTCTGCACTTTTTTATCACCTGGTGCTCAACTTACAGAAGGTCAATGAGACTGATCTCTGTCTGTTTTCTGACATATGAGTGGCATGTGGGCCTAAATATGCTTTATAAAACAGGTTGATATAAACGGATGCACAGGTTCATATGGTGTAAAGTTATTAGCTGCTTCCACTATCCAAAAAGCCAAGTTGCAAAATCTTTATCCCTCAGTGTCTCATTGTTGTTGATAGATGCAAACCTACAGATGCTGCCCTTATTTCTGGAGTTGGATCAGTTCTTTATATAAATGGAGTCCACATCCTGACTTGGATATTTTTTGACCGTTTACAGAAGTCTTTCCTTTCATATACAGACTAGACCGATGATGGACGTGGTGTATTAAGCAAAAGCAGCCTCTTCAAGATTGGATGACAACGACTGCTTCCGAGAAGCATTGCATAAGGTGGTTTCTGTAATCCACATGGAGACTCTGCACAGCAAAATGTATCTGCTGCTCTTTGACTAATATTTGTTTGTCACGGCTTGCTGGCAAAGTCGTCAATCACAGGGCCAGCTGGTGAGCTACTGTAGCCGGTCAGCTAGCTGCTAACTTGAGTTATCATCAATAAAAGTGGTTTTGTAACGTTTTGTAACGTTTTATTGACGATAACTTGAGTTATCGTCAATAAAAGTGGTTTTGTAATGTAATGCTGTGCATCACATTACAAAACCTGTAAATATGATCAAATAAGTAAATGAGACGGAACCCATCAGAAAAATGAACACCTGAACGTACATCAGGATGATACGAACTTCAGAAAAAACGTAGACATGCACGTTGATGTTGTACTTTGGCTCATGTCCCATCCGCTAACATGGAGGGGGCGGGATTTATGGCCTCTTCTGCAGTCCGCCACCAGGGGGCGATCAAGATGCTTTGGTTTCACTTTTGAGGAGCTGTCATGTCATCTTGATATACAGTACTGATCTTTATACTGTACTTTGCAATAAATATATATTCAAGACATTCAAAACCTGTGATAAACACATTATTTCACTTACTGGCACCTTTGAGAACTTTAAATAATAATAAATAATAAATTCAATGTCAGGACAACAATTATATATATATATATATATATACACTCACCAGCCACAATATGTATATTGGTGCTATATTGAGTAAGACAATCCAAAACTGTAAATGAAGAATATCAAAACAGAGGTTATAACATCAACATACAGTATGCTCTCATGACTACGCTCATCCACCACTGAAACACAGGCTGCAACCAAACACAATGACCTAACGAGATGTCGGTATTGGACGCTCAGGGTTTGGCAGAGATGACATTTCAAACAGCTTGTGTCTCTGCCAGCTTTCTACCCAGAAGGTGGACGTGTCTGTCTGCGTGTGCTCTACGTGCAGGCAAACACTCCAACTGCACGTAATAGCAGGCTAATCTCTGCCATATCTCCGCACCTGTTGTGTTATACAGCGATATCGCAGGTTGATAGGCCAGGTGAGACTTTTTTTTATTTATTTTTTTTTTTACGGCACCTCGTGGGCAGCTCAGGAGCAGCTGCCAAGATGATTATTTCCTTTCTGTTCCCGCACATAACATCAACAACAGATAAAATCAGGACAGAGAACAGTATGGCGCTATGGGTCTATTAATCTATAGAAAGGTCACGCTCACAGCACCTGTATTGAATATAATGTGGCCAGTTTAACCTTTGAGGGTCCACTGGTTCTCATATTAACTCCCAGTCCCAGCTTTCTGTCCATTGTGTGGTAGTTTATTTAGGAATACGCACCATGTGAGCACAAAGCTGAAATAATGTCATCCAAACTACAATTTGATACAGGGACCCTCCTCAAGATCAGGTAATAAAGCAGGGTCTGCCTTAAGGCTCTCACAATGTCAGTTTATGTCGTGTTTAATGGTGTTTACTCCCAAGCAAATTTTCAGTTAATCACATTAACACAAACCAGTGGATACTCACTGAACCAGCTCTGCCAGTTTAGTAACGTGGCCTTGGAAAGACCAAATTTGGTAATTATGTAGTATTGTAAAGCTAGCAAATAACAAACATCACCTCCAGCACCAAACTGGTCAACCACAGGTAAGGGTCTCAAATTAATGGACAGAAGGCTGGAAACTTCAATTAAATTAGCCAATTTATTGACACATTCAATATTACATAAAACAGATTATAACTACAGGGCAATTTATCGAGCTGGACTGCACTGTCATACACCATCACTCATAGCATGGGATGCAAGGAGATACAATACATTAGGCTAAGATGCAGGACAAGAAGCTCATGGCTGCCAAGCAATTACTTGGTAACAACCTCAGAGACAGGTAATTAGTGGCTCAAAAAAATCAAGATAACAAACCCACAGCAAACAATAATAATCATATGATCACATAAAAAGAATGAATGCCACTGCAAGCTCACACAAGGGACCTTTAAACAGGCTGTCTCTTAGTAGAGGAAAAGGATTGCACATGCCCATAAATGTATTGCACTTCACCTGTAAAACTTATTGCACATTGCCCATGACAGAATCGCACTTAATCACAGATTAATTACCAAAAAATAACATGAACTCAAAGAAGGATAAAAGAAAACAACTGAAAAATGGCCCGTTGATTCAAAAAAAACTCTTAAGGTGGGAAAAGAAAACAGTGACAGACAGTGTTGCGCAGGATGACAGTTCTTTAAGAAAGCATACTAGCAGCCAAACCAGCGGTGTGCGTGATGCTGCAGTGGTCACGAATAAAATCACTCCAGGTTCACTCTGAGTTCTCCCTGAGCTGCTAGAATTTAACGGAAACAATTTAATTTTAGCACGCTTACACGGCATCCAATGTTTAAAGAAAGCTGTGCTCTACAGCGTAGCGTCCGGTCTCGTCCGGGAAGTGTTTGGTCTTCCTCCACGTGTAACCACCACGCTTCCTCCTACAGCAGCCAGGTCACAATCACAGAAAAGGGGGAGCACTCACTTCTGTTGCTCCATAAATAGCCTTCCCCCAATCATGCCATTTTCCCCATTACAATTAGAGCAGCATTTTTTTGACACTTGGCGGCAGCAGAATAAGCAGAAAACACACACACACACCAAAGGAAGAAGAGTTGTTACAGAGCAACATTAGCATTTATTTGGTGGTTCATGTTTCTCGTCACCTGATAAATACAAATCCAAATGTTTGCTCTTCTTTTGGCTCCGTTTTGGTCTCCACCAGCAAAGGAAATATGTACTTGTTTAACTGCTAAATGCTTCATTATGATCACTGGCTAGATGCTAACTTTGCCTGTTTGGTGCTGAGCAATTAGTTTATCAGCCGAGCCATAAAGGTGCTAAACAGCCGTGTAGAGCTTAAGGGAAGTGCGGAGTTGATGGTAATTCTCTGTGGGTTTTTCTCCACAAGTGACACCTTTCAAGCACTTCAACAATCATTAACTTTATCATCATCATCATCATCACAGCCCATTTGGTTAAATGATTGTCCTGTTTGGTCATTATGAGTCACCGTACCTGCTCGGATCCGTTCACGTGGTTTTTCTTCTTATCAAACGTTATTTTACTGACTCACACATGCAGGAATCAGTTTCTGCAATCGCTAATTGTTAATCAGAAACAGGCGTATATAGTTGCAAAATGCATTTACTCAGATCTCTGCTTTGTACACACTCCCCAACTGTTCACATTTCATAGTCCGTTAGAGGGGCGCTGCAGTTTTCAGGCAGCCAGATGTCTCATTTAGACATCAGAATTCTTCAAATGTCTGCAAGGAAACCTGCCGACCTCCTCCTGACCCGGCCCGATTCGTCTCGTTAACTCGCCTTACAAAGCGAGAGGTGACTTTGTGACAGCACAGCAGCTCTTTCTGTTCCCCGGGTTTGACGAATGAGACGGCAAGCGGATGATAAATGCCCCGCTTCCCCCACGCAGAGAGGAGCCACATGTGCATTCAATTCAATCTGCTCACGTGAGCCTCACACAGGAAGAAAAGTGAGCATGTGTGTGTTTGCATAGGCACAAAAGAGCCTTTGTCACCCCGCGGCACCACAGGTGAGTGACATCACCCGTCCCACTGTGGGACTGCAGAGAGTTGGGATTAGAAGTGTGTGTGTGTTGTTTTGTGTGTGTGTGAGCGTCATTCGCTATCATTTTTCCCATGAGAAAAGGGCAAAGACACACTTCCTACATATCTGATACGCTCCCTGGCTATAATCATACCCATTCAGGTCGTGGACGCATGTAAACAAAAGTGACTTCATACATGTTGCAGCCGCAGGTCGGGTTACACACTGCAACTCGAGCTCAAAACACACAGGCACCATTCCAGCAAATACAAGAAGAGAAAAAAAGAAGAATCACACACAGTATGTTTATTGTTGTGAGTTTGAGGTATAATAATGTGACCTGATTCATTTAGCAGCCAGAGTTCAATGCATGTTTTGTGTTGCTTAAATTCAAACTGCTTGCTGGCTTTGGAGCATTTTGCTGATCTGGATGGAAGCAGAAGAATTGTTGTTATTGTTTACTGAGAAAAAAGAAAATCAGTGACAGTGGGACATAAAAACCCACGTGTGAATAATGTACTTCCTCACAATCCGTCCGAATGACACAGAAGTAATCACACACCCCACAGCGGGGTTGCTGGTGTCAGTGTTTGCTCAGTTAAACCCGGGCTTCTGTCCTTCCCGTACATGTGACACCGCGACACGTGTGACTTCACCTATTCAGGTATTGTAACAGGCATGCACCCTCGACGATATTCAGAACGAGGCCGTGTGGACCAATGAGGTAGAGCCGTTTACGCGTTGCTGATCCCCAACAATGGAGATGTTTGCTTTCCCTGGTTGACTTCAGCATGCGTCACTGGTGTGTGTTAGGTGTGTGTTGTGTTCATGTTACCTGTGAACATGAATCTGCATCTCTGGCCTGCAGGTTTGCAAGATCTAGGGTGTTTGCTGAAAGGATTGTTGATGTTTTAAAGGAGAATGGCACCATTTTTTTTTTCAGAATACTGCCGAGGTGACCATGAAAAGCCTGAAATCATCACTGTTGTATGCTGGTGTTTAAAGACCTCCATGACTGCCCCACTGTACTGTGTGTACTGTGTGCACAGTGAGAAGCAGTGATGGACTACTTGCAATGCAATATGAAGCCGTTCGCATAAAATGTTAAGATGATTTCTGGACCGAGTTAACAGAATTTTTAAATGACGTTATTACAAATTCACTTTTGCTTGATCAAAGCTCGCATTCATTCATTTTTCTGTTCCGGCATGTTTAGTGCACCCAACCTTTTTCTCCACCCTTAGCCTAAACTCCCTGTGCTCCTCAACTTGACCTTCATCCCTCAGTGGCATGGTCCTTGTGAGTGTTTGGTAAGCAGACCTGGTGATCCACAGGAAAACCATGATAAGATTTACAGAATAAAAGAATCACAATTATGACATTAAAGAAAGCTTACATGCAAGGTTTCTTCCTTTTTGGAAGCTGTTATTTCGCTGTTCACCACTACTAACCACACTGCTGCTAGTGTAAGGCATGAAAACACCATTTTGCCCATTCCCTGTGGTTTCAAACTATCAACATGAAACACCAAAAGAAACAAGACTAAGGTTTATATGATGATGATGATGATGCTGACGTTTTCATTGCTGCACCTTGCAGTCATGCATGTGAGTCCTCGTGTGCATGCGTGACAGACACACTCATAGAAAAACTGCTTCAGAGCACCACTGCTTGTGCATAGATAACTAATGATATATGTAACTGTAACCTCAGTCAAAGTAAAGACTACTTCAATAGTCCACCTTGCTTTCTTTTCCACGCTGATGAGATAGCATTAGCAAATTTAATGCATATTATTAATGACAATTGTTTTTCTGGCCATTTAGGCAGCAACTGTAAACAGGACGTTGGCTTCTCATAACCTTATAAAGTCATCATGGCAAACACGTTAGCAAACAGTTCTCTGTTTACACATCCAGAACACACAGAGCGACAGCCACTTTTTCTTTAGCTCTGTCTTTGGCCTCCACCAACTCCGGATGAGAAATGAACCAAACCCAGGGTTTGTCGCTACAAACACGTCACATTAAACATAATCTTTAGAGTCACAGTTAATAAAAAACATTAACGACTGCAACTAGTCCAACCTTTGAGCATCACCAGTGTTTGGAATATTTTATTTCAATTGAACCATTTAGTTGGAAACGTGTACCACACTTGGCTTCGCTCCAACAGTACGAAAGACTAATGAGTTTTCCAGCTTGGTCGCTATAATCTGGTGCTGTTTGCCTTGTCAGAGATAACCCGGTGAAAGTATTTACATGACAGTTGTAATGACTGGAATCTTGCCTTCATCGGGTTCCAGTGTAAACGCCGGCATGCACGTGAACAAACTGCACAGCTCCTGTACAGTTCCTCAAAGCTCCTGATGACAGCAGCAGCTGCAGCTCTCCTCCACGACTCCCTGCCGCCCGTAACCCAGCAGGAGTCCCACTGATCCCACATCAAAGGCCATCCAGACTCCCACACTTTAATCCACTGTATGGGATTCTTCGGTGTGACCTCTGCTCGGCCTGCTTTTAAAACCTGCTGTATACATTAAGCCTTTTCAGACATTGTAATGGCTCTAATCGTCGCTTAAGTCCAGACACAAGTGAACATGGAGGCCTGGATCTGCAACAGTAAGTAGGCCACGTCCCATTAGCGCAGACAGATTTCAAGTGCCTCGCCCCAGTTCCCATCTTATTTTTAGATGCTCCTGCGCCTGGTTAGTGGATCGTGTCTTCCATTTTGAGGATAGAACATGCATTAGCAACTTAAATGTTTAGTCGAACACCTCAGCGCAAATCACTCAATGTGACAAAATGTTGAAGAAGTGAGATAACAACTCAAGAGGGTTCAAGCAGAGTGGGTGAGAAATTAGCTTGTAATTGAAGGTTGAACCTACAAAAGCAGATGAATGGAAGGAAAAGCCACTCACCTCTGGTCTGGACCTGCTGGGATGGTTTTATTGATGCCTTCCAGACCTGAAATTCTTGGTTGGCAGCTGTGTACAATCCTCAGCACATTCAGTTCCCAAATGGGTGAGGACAGACCCTTCTCTTCAGGTAATACTGACATGCTTTCTGTATCTATGCAACGGTCGCTCGCTATGTGTGCTGTACTGTGCACACACTGCCAGGTGTCCAGGTTAACAGGCCCTTTAAACTAGTTTTCATGTGGCTTTAGTGCAAGCAAGAGATTTGCATTTGCCCACATGGAGCAATCTGAGGCAAGCAAGGACTGATTTATGTCTCCTCCGTAACAAACAAATGATCAGAATCAGTGCAGCAGACTGAGATCGGCTTGGCGGTCCATGCTGAGATCATCCTAATGACATCGCCAGGGTTATTTTTTCAGATTTGACAAATCTCCTCTAAGGTCAGTGATGACATCATACAACAGTGTTTATAAGCTGCGTAGCACTCTCCATGATGAGTAAACTAAACTTCATGTGTAAAATTGGCGGCCCTTTAAGTTTACATGAAAACAACAGATTTACTGACATCATTTTCCTCGGACGACTGCGAACATGATGTTATCTCAGTTTCACTCAGGTCAACATGCAGCAGTTTATCAGAGGCAAAATGTTGTTGAACTGAGCCAGACAACAATAAACCAGATCACATGTGTCCCTCATCGTGCCGCCTGTGTGTGTGGGCTGTTTTTGTCTTGACAGACGATCGCAGGTGACAAAGACTCCTTCCTTCGTTTCACCCTCATCTCCTTGAAGACTGTACCTATTGTACTTCGTGTGCGCCCAGAGGTCAGAGGGGCTGATGGGTACCTGCAGCGACGTTTGCAGGGACAAAACAGCAGCGGGCCGTTTGTAATGTGGCAGACAGCAGAACGATGGAGGGAGGATAAGAGGCAGGTGCCAGGGAGGGCAGGCACATCCTGCCTGGCGACAGAGCAGCGACACAGCACAACTTGTCCATTTATAAACAATGAACTCATGTAGATTGCCAGCGCGTGGTCATGTGCGTCTTAGGCACCTGTCCTTCGGGACTGCATTGTTCAAAAACATGGTGCTAATAATACAAGCAGACGGCTCTATTGAAAGAACACGTTCTCTGTGTGATGTAACCTGATTTTAAAACAGAGTGCCGCCATTGGTGATGCTAAAATCAGCAGGTGAGGTGTGTGTGCTTTATTTGGAGGAGGTGTATTTCTGCTCCTGTCATGCTGTGCTGAGGGAATGACTCCAAAATAACGTGTTTATGATTGATTATTGGTGCTGACGATAGGAAGCTGCAAATAGATTTGAACTGCAAAACATCAACACCATTTTGTACGACGCAGATGGGGGAAAAAAATGCAAATTTCCCGTATAAAGTCAGTATATTTCTAGAAGAAAAAAAACTCACAATATACTGTGGAAAATATTGCAATATTTTGAGAAAAAAAGTCATGTGATGAAGTCACTGTATTGCAAGAACAAGGCTGCTGGGAGCATAATTTGGCCTATAGATTAGGTAGAGTACATATAAATGTAGTATTCATGCATTACCTGAGAGTTCAGGACTGTCCAGTTAAACAGAAGTTAAATTATCTGTCTCTTCAGCTGCTGAATGCTCCACTGCGTTCCCAGCTAGCTGTTTTCTCTGTCAGCCGGTGATTTACGTTGTGTTTGTCTGAGCTTCTCTGCCGATGAGAGTGGTGAGAGTACATCAAAGTACTGGTGTTGTGAGCTCGAAAACCAAAATCATGAGCTCAAAGACATTAAAGTGCTGTGCAGAAGCCAGGGGAGCTGCAGAGTTGGTGTATTTGATTATTTGCTGCAGGTGTGTCTCTACGAGCACATAAAAATATTGACTGGTGCAGCTTTAAAGAAAGTAAAACTGAAGTTAGCCGTGAGTTCAATCCCCAGCAGCAGAGACGACAATAAAACTAATACTAACGTGAGCAGAGTTCAGTACACAGCGGGCTAAGCACATATTCATCCTCAACTCTTCCTCCTGCTTTGATGAGAGAGCTTGTAATGTGACAGGGTTAGAGCACGATATTGGTTTCCAGGTAATACTCTGAGCTGAAGTTGAATGTTGGGTAACAGTCACTCGCCGTCATCTGCTGCTGATATGATGGAGGCTTCGCCGCCAAAGCAGGCTGTAAACCCTGCGATGAAATTTCATTTTCTCGGGCAACCTGTTCAATTTCGCCACAGCGCGGCAGGTCACCCTGCTTTAAGGAGAGGCCGACCCTGAAGCGGTTTCATCAGTCGGGATTTCAGAGGAGTTCCTCTGACCCAGCGAGGAATAAAGGCCATTTCAGAAGCTTTTCAGCCCTGATCGGAATGAAAAAACAGAAATCCTTTGAAGAAATGCCGAGTTTTAGGAGGGCAAATCACAGGGAAAATGTACAAGGAAAATCTGAGTCATCAGCCAAAAAACGTAATAATCTTACATAGACCTATTTGTGTCAAGGTTTGCCCATACATTACAGATAATACAGAACACCAGTATGTGTGTAATGAGTAACAGATCTTACTGTGTAGCCAAATTCATATCGCAAAATTGCACAACATGACAAAAACGAAGACGACGTGATTTAAAATGCAGCCGTGGTGAGAATGAGAACGTTCCTGCCAGCCGACGGGTGAATGCGTGTTTTCATCCTGCATTGAGGCAGAAAGAGCATAAACAGCGGCTCTACCTGGCAGCCCGGCACGTTGATGTCAGTGTGGTCAAAGAACGGTATGCACGCTGCTCTCTGCCAGAGCTAATCACCAAAAACCACAGCCACCGCTCCGGCAGCGAAACCAGTAAATAACACCAGTATGACGATATGGAACGCTTTCGGTGCTCTCTTCGGTCTCAACCTCAAGTAAAGCCAGTGTTTGGCTTGGTGGTGTTCTGGCTTTCGCTCGCTGCATTTAAGCCTCCCCGGTGTTACAAAAGCCGACTGTGGAGTGACTCATGAGTGGAGGTAAGGAGGGATAAAAACAACACAGCTGCAGAGAGCTCCTGCTTCACCTTGTGACCTCTCAGGCATACAGATGCACTCTAACACACCTGTTCGGACAGGTCGTGGTGCTTAAGAAGCGGCGCTCGGAGCTTGCTTGCTCAGTGGTAACACAGTCTCCTGGTGTGAAGACACTCGGCCTCAGATTCTACTGATGATCTTCTCACGAGTTACATAACTAAACCTAAGACTGATGAAAAGCATGGAAATTAGCGTGATATAAAACCCCAGCTGGATTAAAATGGTGCAGCGGGTTTAAACCAAACAGACAGATGTTATATAAATGTTCAGAACCTTTACATAATGAGGATCATAATGGAAATCACTTTCTTTGTTGACACTCAAGATGCTGGGGTCATTTGCTGAGGAAAAGATGAGCGGTGGAATGCAACTAAGTACACATACTTAAGTAAATATTGTATTTTTTCTGCACTTTAGCTGACAGCTATAGTTGCCTTGGAGTCTTTGTTATTGGCAAAATATTCCTTTACCACGCAGAATTCAAACTGAGCACCCACACAGGGAATTTACAAGAATGGTCATTGGTCAATGGACTGGATTTAAGTATTTTGTCATTTGATTCTTGCTCCCACAGTCCCACACACACACATGCACCCACACAAACCAATGGCAGCGAGTATAGTTTAGGTACCGTCTTAACCGCTGAGAGCTGCCGGGGCTCAGCATCTTGCTCAAGGACACCTCAGTAGGAGGAGCCATTGGTCGAACTGCCAGCCCTGCGATTAATGATGACAGCAGATTAAGAAATGATTGCATGCACTCATTATACAAAACGCAGAAGGCAACAGGCAGTGCCACGAATTTCACTCACGACTTCAGCGATTAATGTCCAGAAACGTTGCTGCTGAGGTAGGTGTGTTCAGCTGTGCCGTAAACACATCACGTTTTATGTTTCTGTTGCTCTTGTAATATATTTCTGTCTTTAATTTTCAGTAAACAGTCGATATCTAACAGGAAATTAGAGGAAAGACAGAGAGGGAGAGAGTTGCATGCAACAGCTCACCTGCCAGACTCAAACCGGGGGCGCCCCAATCACAAGGTCAAGGTCTTAAAACACTGAAGAGAGAACATTCCTGAAGGCGTATCTGCTGAAAGGCATGTTTGCTGCCTTACATATAGGGCCTGTGTTGGTAAAAGGAACCTGGTGTGACCACAGGTATGAACTTGTAAGTCCACAGTTCTCAAAACCAACCAAGTGTCTATATCTTTTGTGATTGTCCACACTCTTGATTTGAAGGGGGGAGACATGTGATCAGTTGTTCAAACAAAGGTAACAGGACAAGCTTTCAGACTGCCTCTGTCCGAAGGCCAAAGAGAGGAAAAGGTTGGAAGTTGTTGTGTGAAGGACAAAACGAAGAGGAAGTTCAAGCATACTTTCACAGCTCTGCACACCACTTTGAATCATTGCATACAGGGATACAGGATTACAGCACCGAGCCAGGAGAGCAGACAGGCGGTCCTGGGCCCCAGACAGCGAGGGGCCCAAAGAGCCCCAGGATCACTGCCTGTCAGTGGCTTTTAGGTGATTTGATTACTTACAAAGCGACTTACATCGCGAATGTACAACTATCCGCCGGACCCTGCACTGTTATGTAATTTTGTGCCCCTGTCTTGTTGAGGGGCACTCTGCGAAACCTCCCTTCAGTGTTCCTCATCCAGGTTAGGAAACACTTTCATTACCTCGTGAAACTGACACAGAACCAGACAGGGGCATATGTCACCTCTGCAGGCCGGTGGGTCCGCCAGCGGCCCAGACGAAGCTTCCTGCCGCCGCAGACCGTCGGAGGGAGCGGCCTCCGCTGACTCAGAGCGCCAGGGGGAAACGAAGCCAGACTTGTGACAGCGGCCCTCTTTCCACCCATCGCACTCCTCCACAAACTTTAATTAAACCCGTCAGAGGAGATAAACTCGCCTGTTGCACAACAGTTACATAAGGTGCACTTTATAGGCAACAAGGGGCAGCAGGAGGTTTAAATTCAAACACGACTCTCATGAGGACTAAAAAAACATGTCTGCGTTAGTTATACTGCTGCTCTGAACTGTACCATAAACTGTCTGCACATGTGTTAATAACCTGGGAATGTGATGTTACTGCACAGGTTCGATTTCCAGCCATTACATTTAACTGCTGCAGTTTGTCTTTTAGTTCAAGGCCAGGCTGGTGGTTTCTCTCCGTTTCCAGTCTTTATGCTACGCTAGGCTAGTCATACTGTGACTCCAGCTCAGCACGTCTTGTTCAACCCTCTGTGGTCCCTGATTCGCCGACCTCCTCCTTCTCCGGTTTCAGCAGCAGACCTCACCGGGTGAAGTCGAGGCGACCTCCACCCAGAGCAGCGTGGGTAAAATAATACCCGAGCCGCCTCGCAGCCCCTTGATCCCGCGGGCCGGTCAGACAGGAAGCGCTTTAATCAAGGCTTCCTGTGCTGCCTTGTTTTGTCTGAGGAGAGGAGGAGAGAGGGAAGAGTAATGCGTCCAGCAGCTGCTGCAGGAGGTTCAGGGTCTTGGCTGAGCGAGAGCTTCAGCAGCTCGTGCGAGAAGCAGATTTAATGAGGTGTGATGGAGTTTTCTACTTTCGCTGCTTAAAACCGGATTAAGATTTTCCTTTTGGTGTTAGTCTGTGGTCATACCACAAAGTGCACAAAGAAATTCATTCCTACATCATCCTGAAATAGATGGTGCTGATTATGAAATGATAGTTGAATGATAATTAACCAGTAA
Organism: Chelmon rostratus; assembly: GCF_017976325.1. NCBI lineage: Eukaryota > Metazoa > Chordata > Actinopteri > Chaetodontiformes > Chaetodontidae > Chelmon > Chelmon rostratus. The sequence continues at coordinate 3,191,991 of NC_055679.1, read as the reverse complement.
CACGTTTATTTATACAGCCCAATGTCCCTAATTATAAATGTGCCTCAAGGGGTTTTAAAATCTGGACAGTATATGACCCTCAATTCAGAAAAACTCCCCAAAAAAGCCTTTAACAGGGAAAAATGAAATTAACACAATAAACCAACATCATAAAATTACAGTTTGGACAATCAGGATGACAGAATTATAGATAAACCCATATGAAGAATATTGATCTGGGAGGATGCTGAGCTGTTGCAGACCTGAGCCACACAGTCTCCTCTCCAGCACGAAGACCTGGAAGCACGTCATTCACACAGATGTGAGACGGGAAACAAAGTCAGAGAGACAGACAGGAGGAGAGGCCGAAACTCCTGCAGGACGATCCAGATCCGAAGCATCTGGAACGAGGCACCGGCAGCCAGCAGAGGCAGAGAGGTCTCTGTTTGGCGTGACCTGGACGTGAGGCAGGTAATGTGACGGAGGACGTTAACCTGCACCGGCCACACTGTGCTCTGCTGCTACGGTTGCAAAGTGAAGGGTCAAATTTATAACATCAAAACTATGGTGTGTTTTGAAAAATAAGCATTAATAAAATGCTTGATGTCCACATACAGTGGAACAGAAAGAGCAAGCCTGCACAAACTGTGTATTCAGCCTCACATCATTTCATTAAAATGAAATTATAATCCCAGTTATATCATGTATTAGGATAGGTCTATATATATTTATGTTTTATTTTAGATTAATCGTTATTTTTTCTTGCTACTTTTTAATATTTCATCTATATGTATTTAAGGCGTCCTGCAAGGTGTGAAGCAACAATGAACAAGGTGAAATTTAGGATGAGAAAAGGAGTTTTAAACTGGGATTTAAAGGCCTCAGCAGAGTCAGACTGGCAGGGGGCATGATGGGAAAAGACCCTTTTTTTTCAGCTCTGCAGACAGACAGGACGCCTGTATTTACAAGACCCTATGTACACCTGTGAAACAGCTAATATGATATGCAAGCTCAGCACTAAGACAGTTAGCGATTGGTCGTCATGAGTATGCATCTGTGTGGCGAACTTCACGAAAACGTAACAAAAGTTGTGGTGACGCTATTCAAATGAAGTGATCTGGGTCTTGGAGAGCGCTGTGACCGGGCCCTGAAGCCTCTGTATAAAACTAATGGGAGGAGAATAACTACGTCATGGATTTCCCCCCATTCGTTCAGTGTTGAGCTGGATCAGAAGAAGTGATGCACACACGCTGAGATCCGGTCGAACGCCCCTAATGACTCTGCATGTGGGCTTTTGGCGTCCATGTTGTGACTGTTCTTTTGGCTTATCTGCAGTTTTGTCTTCAACATCTAACCGCAGTTTAACAACAAGCCCATTATCAGTAATAAATATCTGAACTTGTGGCAAGACGAAGCAGACAATAGACACATTATTGAGTGAGACGTGAGCTCACTGACAGGCACGTTTATCTCCATGAACCGGTTCTCTGACACATGACACTCTGCTTCCTCGGGAGCGTTACAGGGACACTTCAGGTATGCAGAGAGCCGCCGATTCACAGCGTCCTCACAGAAAACACTTGAAACTGGAAGGCTGACGACACATCCACCTCCCTACGTCCACGCAGAGCCCACTTTCAGACAGACAGCAGATATAATTAATAATTCAAACCATTCTAAACAGCTAAATGTCAAAGCTATTCACCAAACACTCAGCTCTCATTTTCAAACCCTGTGTGCCTTCAGTTTATCCTCCACCATGTACATGTGCAACCACTGCATGTGTAATCAACATCAATCAATCTTTGCTCAGCCCAATTAATCTCAGTCAGAGTCAGAATCACACACAACCTCGGTAAGTCGTCATCTTCCACTTTCTCATACAGATCAGGTTCTGTGGCGCGGCCCGGCATGGACGGCTAATGGCTTTTCCATGTTGCATGTTTATGCGAGCCTGGGTGGAGGAGTCCGCCCGCGTTCACACAATGAAGTGTCTCAGTAGCTCTTTCGCTTCCGTGCGCTTCCAGAGAATCACCGTGCTGGGATGCGCAGTTTCAATCAGTTTGATTGACGGATCACGCTATGACACACACTTGTGGTAGCTGGCGCACTGTTACCCCGTCGGCTCCACCCAGGCTCCACCCTGCTGCCCAGAAGGCGTATACGCTGACCGCGTGCTTAATTTTTAACGATCGTGTGCAAAGATTTGTCGATCCTGTTTATCAGCTGGGAGCTGCTGTGTGTGCCAGGCCCTTGCTTTGTCAAGAATCTGCTGACAGGCACCTTCTGCTGGTGTCCCCGTCCTGAAAGCCAGCACTGATCGTCAAAGTTCAGCAGGAGGCACAGTGAGGCAGACATTCAGGACGGAGGCTGTTCTGTTCTCTGTGTGCGAGAAACACGCTGAGAGGCGTTTATCTTATCTGCTGATATGACGGCCGTGGCCTTGTGATGCCTCGTCCTCTTTCTCTGGGTCTCAGCCTAGTTGTGTCTTCATGCGGTTCACAGAGAACACCTCCGCTCGTCCTTCGTCTGTGCTCGCTTTGCAACTGCGACTGTTAATGAAGTCTGTGACCAACAGACACCAGCAGACGCTTGTTATTATTATTTCAGCAGGCTTTTTTTAATGCAGTCTGGTCGACAATAGGTGACTATGTATTAAAGAAGGCTATAAATCTAAGAGCCAAAGCAATAAAAATGTGTCACTCCCCTCATACTTACTACTGCAACCTGATGTGTGACACAGCCTCTGTTTTTCCTGTCAACTGTCCCTGTCCATGACGCACGCCTTGGTTTCGCAGGTCAGAACTGTCCAGCGGCAGTGATTTTAATGTTTATATCCAAGCAGCTGATGACCTTCTGGCTTCTGAGAAAAGCTCCCACAGCAGTGAACTGCTCACATTCCCAGAAATTAGCACATTGAAAATATCAGGCCACCATGACTGTGTTGACACATCACCGAGGTGCAGGTACCGCCTGGGTCTCATGCATTTCACACGATTAGCATATGGAAACGAAGGCCATCTGCCTGCAAAATACTACTGCACCAACCTTCCTACTGCCAGTCAGATTTCCTCTTTAACCATTTCAGCTACTCTGAGAGCTTCAGATCAGTTCAATCCCGTTTTAATTGCTGGATGTTTCACTCCATCGTTCATTACATTCTAACATTTCCGACATGATATTTTCCACAAGTTGCAATCCTTGAGATGCTGTTCATATTTTTGTTGGATATTTTCACTGTCAAAGTTAAGTTTTTACCTATTTTCTTCTGTCAGTTAATATTCATCCCATCTTCATCGACAGTTTTAGATAAACAAAAACAACAGAAAAGCACAGAAAAGACGTTATGATAAGTTATATTGAAAGCCACGTCAAAGCAGGGAATTCTGGTATTCAGCTTTATGTCACAGGTAGTGTTGTTTTTGTTGCAGGTAGATCTGTCTGCAGATCAGTGTTAGAGATATCAGCTGTGTAGCCCTCTATCTGGTTGCAGGCAGTCTTCTGGCACACCTGTGTTGACCTGGATTCTGTTCACCTGACAAGCGTCATGTGAGCTAGAGCAACGCGAGTGCAGGAAGTAACCGATGCCGTTTCAGCAACAGCTAAGTCTAGTTGGGAGTCTAGTTTTACACAATGCATCAGTTTTAGTCCCATTTGAGCCATTTGATTACTTTAGCTTCAGCATGAGGATATTTTAGTCTTGTTTTTGTCAGTGACGTTTAAATCTCATTTGCACGTTTTTATATTGAATTTTCTCAGCACTGATAGAAGCAGCTAAACGAATGAATCTTGTCCGTCATAGTTTTTATTGAAGAAATTAAAGGAATAGTTCAACATTTTGGGATATCTGCCTAAACATAAAGCTACAGGAAGCAGTCAGTTAGCTTAGCTTAGCATAAAAGACATTTATTCATATGAATTGATGTGGGTTATATGTTTCAACAATTCCTGCTGCAGTATTGTCTCCACTGTTATGATAAAAGCCAGAAGTTAATAAGGGAAGTTCAGCTTCAGTTAGCAATTTAAACCTGCAGGCTAACTGGGCAGCAATGGATGAATTTACCAACTATTCTCCTCTTGAATTAATAAGAATGCAGAACGTCCCAGAATGATCCAGACTGGCAACACCCTGGGCTCCACTTGTGCAACACAAGACTGACACCGGGTAAGACTTGCACAACACTGACTGCTGATAAAGTTGAGCAGCAGGCATCATATCTATGTTGAACTGGAGTCACATGTTGTCACAGCAGGGGCAATAAAACAGGAGAGACACAATATCCCATCCCAGCTTAGCACCAACATACCAGCAATCAATAATTATCAGCTCAACAAAAGACCAACACTCTCCCTCCTTGTCTTGACAGGGGCGTCTGCCACTGCTGCAGGGCTGAGCCAGCCCGCCTGGTTCCCACTGCCGCAGATAAAACTAAAAGGGAAAGGGAGATTTCCCGTAGCCTTTCTCACGGCGGTCATATCCACACCGCGGAGGATTGGTTTACAGGGACCCGCCGCTGCAACTCGGCTGCAGCGTCCTGCAGATCAGCTGCACCGATCAATCACCGCTCGATTGCCAGCAGTTAATTCAGAACAAAGGAGAGCAGAGTGGCGAGTCGTGAATGGAGGTCACAGGGGGAAGTAGAGCAAGAGGTACACTTCAGGGCAAGACAGAGACAATAAAACAATCTGACACCCAAACCAGCACCTGCAGATGAAGGCAGAGCGCTTGGCTAATGTTTCGAGGAAAATCACACTAGAGAGAGCCTCTTTCTCTCCTCACACACATTGTAGCCAATAGCTGAATGCAGATGACACTCTTTGACTTTGAAAGCATTCTGGGAAACGTAGGAAATGACTAGTTAAGGGAGAAGAATAGGACAGTAGAGAGAAACCACAACTGCTTTTCCCTTAACATCTGGCACAATATTCGGCTGAATGTGTTCAGACACTGTTAACTGGTCACGTGTATCAGCTGATTAACATCAGCTGCTTCATCAGCTGTTTGGCCATCAGCTGATTGGTGAGGTCCAATCACGGAGAAGCCGTTCTGACTTAACATTTCTCACTATTACTCTGCTGATTACTCTGCCACAAGATTTAATGTTCTTGTGTGTTTAGCGGATAACATTTATTTTTCTTATTAATGCAGTTTTTTTAGGCACATACAGATATAATGTATAATATACAGATGGGTGTAAAATGTGCAAATTCTTGATAGCTTCTGGCTTACTGACACATTTTTCAGATAATCTCACTCATGTTCACCTTGATAAAGAGGCCCCCCTCTGAGCCCAAGCTGCAGACCTGTAAATCACAAACAGGTGATGTAAACCTGCAGCACAGACCGGTCCTTCATGAGAGGGGGTCCTTTTTTTTCCACAGCCCGTTCCCTAAACCAGAATCAGTGCAGCACTGCCAACTTTCTTTCCATGCTGCTGGAAACTGAGAGGAAATGAACAATGACTACCTTATAATAATTAAAGATAATAACATCCATCAACCATGACTTCATCTAACGACCATTTAATGAAAAACAACAGAATGTGTATTGAAGCAATCTGCAAGCAGAGAAATGAAAATTTGAACCTTTCATTGCTGTTCCCTGTTTTAATGAGTCTCCTCCAGGCTCCCATGAAAATAGTTTACCCCCACTGGACACTTTATTAATGAGTCCATACTGTTGTTTAGGGTAGAGGAGAGGTCGCTGTTATTAGACTGATGAGGAATGTGCTCACTTTTTCTTCAATGTTTCCTCTCGATTTTTGCCAAGTTGACTCAATTACAAATGCATTGTGTTATCCAGGTAGTTGCCTGGGACGGATGCTGAGACGAAGAAATTGTTGGGCGTGTGACGTGCGCGTATGCATTGAAAACACAACAAGGATGCTGCTGTTAGCATTACATTTCCAAGCTCTCCTTTGAAAGGGAGTCCTTCAAATTGTCAGATTATTGAGAGATTGAATGTGGAGTTAGTAAAGACTAGCTTCATATTATTGTAATTGATTCTTTTGTTTGTTTCTTGTTTCTTGCTTCGTCTGAGGTCAGAGCTGAGCACATTCAAAGTCTGAACAAGCCGTCGATCTTTCAGACTTTGGAGCAACCTCCTCGAGGAGCTTACATCATCTCAGCCTCTATCAGCTGTCAGTGATTTCCTCCTTTATCAGTGTCAGTACAGCAGCGGCCAAACAATAAAGATTGAGTAGCAGCTGCAGCCTGCAGTGTGGCCACACAGTCAAACTAACACCTCTGTGGCACAGCTAGGTGTTATTGCAGGACTGGATTGTATAGCTGGCATGGGCTTCAGACATATTGAGAAATTGATGGTCACCGATATGTGAAGCATTCAGGAAAACAAAGCTGTAAACAATTTGAGCATGATATCGTTTGAGATTCATCCATGAATCTTCCCCTTTAAGTCATTTCAGTCCATTTCTTCTCCCCGCCAAGCCTTCTGCTCTGCGTTTTGGATACATCTGGTGCAGCAAAGGATGCCTCACATCCTTTCAAGCTCACCTCAGGCTTTTTATCTTCCTCCTGGTGCTTACCTTGTCACCGGCTCTGTCACTTCAGAGAAGTAAGGAAGTAGGTGAGCCTGCTGTGAGACAAAGGAGACATTGTTTAAACTTGTCCCAGAAACATCCAGCGACACAAAAAGAGGCTTGCTGGCTGACATCCAGACAGCCTCGGATCTAAGAGGCAACCTGAGCCAGGTGTGGAGGCACAGTCAGCGGAGGGTTGGTGAGTTCACCTCACACATGCGTTGGACTTCTCAGCGATGTCAGCCTCGGCTGGCTGGAGACCACAGTTCCAGCATCTCTCTCAGGCAGAGAGGTTCTACTGGACACAAGCTTCACACAGATAATAACATGAACCCTCCTACACCTGATAAACACAACGCTCACTGAGCAATTATAACTTGCCCCTGAATTATTAATCAAATGGCACCAAATAGAATCAGAATAAAGCTGGGATCAGAAATGCAGCTCCAGAATTACACCACATCTATATCTGATTAGACAATCTCCTGCCTTGAGTTCAAAAATTCCTACAAAAAGACACCTGATAAAAAACTTCCCCCTGACATCTCTGCTTTCCAGCTCTGCTTTTCATATTAGCCCAGAGCGGCACAGTGGTTATGTATTGACCCATTGGTAAAATACTAAATTATAGCCCTACTTCTCTCTCAGTGGCGTCGCATGTGAAAAATCAGTGAAAGCCGAGTGTCCAAGCCTCTAAACCAGACTAAGAGTCTGCAGCCAGCTAGCAGCTCTGTGCACAGTGGTGCTTTGAGCTAAATGCTAACATCAGCATGCTCCCAGTTACAATGCTAAAATACTAGAACCATTTACCATGCTCATCACCTAAGTGAGTACAGCTGAAGCTGATGGGAGTGGCTTTCAGTTTGCAGGTTTCTGGTCATCATCCAAAACCTGTTACCTCCTTCTACACAAAGAACACATTTTGTCAAACAATGTCGTTACTTTTATCTTTTCATCCTAAAGTGTCTCTTAAAGCTAATTACGCATACATGATGTGGCACAACCTAAAATCTCGACTCACCACTTTGGTCCAAACTTGCACGTTTCAATAATTATCTGAATAATTATCAGGCATCCATGGCCTCCAGAAGAATGCAAATGACTCTGATGAGCCCCTGACTCATCATCTAGCGCCATCATCGCCTCAAACGCTCGTTTTGTCCTTCCAAACACCTGCAAAACCATCCTCATCAGCTTTTGTGTTTAACAATAATTGGCAAATAAGGTAAGATGGAAAATATGGTGAGCATTGCATGTGCTAAACATCAACATGTTTGTATTGTTCCCATGAGCATGTTATATGGTGAGCAGCACACATCTGTAAAACTCTGAAATCTCATCCCTCACTACCAAACTGTCCCAGTTTTCAGCAGTTAAAATGATCATTACAATATTATAGTTTTATATAGACGTCTGTCATGTTCTGTTCTGCTCACTATTACCTAATGCAATATAAAAACATAAACCGTGCATCGCATATCTGAGTACAACAACAATTTGTATCTGTATGTGTCAATGAGTCTTTGTCTAGGCTGTCCCTAGCCAACGAGTCACAGGCTGTGACACTTACCTGTGTAGGTTATGTAATGCAGGTTAAATGCAGTCACACCTGACTGATGTACAGATACAGATGTCCTTGTTTTTCAGATCTAATAGCCACTATCATGTATTTGCTTGAAAGCCTTGTGGGAATGTTTTGTCTTTGTTTGCTGCTGAGCTTTCTGATGTGGCTACACCTTGATTCAGAGCCTGGCTTATTGTTTAGAAGTTACATAACTTTTGTCAGCGATCCGCTGTTGTTGTGTTTCCTTCAGTGCTGTCTGTGTCACTGGAGGGGTGAGAGAGTCCGGCTTTGTTTCTGTTTGCCACCCCAGGCGAGAGGTGTGTTTGTTGGCAGGGATCCGCTTCTGCTGCATTGTGCGCCCCGCACAAAGATGTTCGCTAGCGTGAAGCGGAGCGAAGGAGTGAAGGTGTGAGTAATCCGGCACCGGGGTGAGTAATGGCTTGAATAATGCGGCTCGCTCCCCGAGGTGGTGGAGGAGGTCCAGGTGGCTCTCAGGAGGCTGGAGGAGAGCGCTCCACTCAGCAGTTACTGATGGAGTCATCGGTGACCTCGCTGACTTCCGGGGTGGCTGCTTCCCAACACTGCACTAATGTGTTACGACGTGTTCACACCAAGCATTTACAGAGAAGGTTATTTAAAACCTGAGGCTATTTTACTTTAAGTTTGGTTCATTAGGGCACCTATAGCTCCTGTGGCACTAAATAACTGCACTCCCTCCATCAGGAAAACTGTGGGCTGGTCCACAGTTTACAGACTGAATGATAAGGTCATTTGGCAGATCAGAGTCAGTGGTGTGGTTAGCTAGACTGTATAATATCCAGAGGTGATTAATGTTTGCCACATACATACATGCTGGGAACAGAATAGCAGAACTTTCAAGGGCTCCCTGGTTGCCTGATGGTTAAAGTGCACTCCACACAACAGCATGCACATTGTATAAGTGTGCCTAATAAACTGGTACAATCTGAATTAACTACAGGAAATTACCCAGAAACACAAACTGAATTCTACTAATTGCACTCAGGAAGCCGAGCGTAATGGCAAGACCAAATTGCTGTCTGAGGAGAGCTGGAATCTGATTTGACTCCACCGAATCACCAAAATCTGCATCCTGACAGAGCGAAGAGTCCCGGGAAACTGGCCAATTAACCAGAAACCACAATCCATCAAAGGATCTGTTTACACCACACACAAATAGGCCAAGACCAAAGAAACTAGAGTGCTCCTTCAGACTGTTGTCTGCTGTGGGAGTCAAATGAGACATGAAAAGGACACTTGCCCAGATGCTGCATTATTTGCTGATATTGTGATCACAAAAACTGGACAAGTATGTTGCAAGCTTATTATGAAAATATAATATCGTGAACAAGCTGCAATTCTGTGCAGGAAAGGGACAAGTCCAAGTCAAACACCCAGAGGAACATCACACTGGATAGACTAATTTGAATAGCTCAATAATAAGCTGTGAGAAATCAGCCAGAGGAAAGGTTGCATTTCATGAACACTCAGTAGAGATGTGCATCACATCAAAGCCATACTGGCAAGTGTCTGACTGTGCTGAAAACATCACACTCCATATGTTTTTTCTTCATTTATTTCATGTTTGTAGTCAGATCCCTCACAAATGTGAGTCGGAGCGGATAAAGCACACTGCGGGTGTGACCGGGGCGGAGAGCTCTCGGAGCAGAGGCCTCTCCACCGCACACCAAACTGCTGACCAACATGACTGACGATCATTGTTTTGCTTCTTCCACACGCTCACGCCCAAACCCACAGTCTCTCTCTCTCACACACTCACACACAACACACACACACACACACACACACACACTCACAAGTGACGACAGCAGAGGAAGAAACCACATGTTTTTATGAGGCCAGCAGGTCACGGCCCAGATGCTGAGATCACTGTGGTTACTGATAGAGTCTCACTTCTGACATGTAACTCAATCGTTCAATAGCTGAGAAAATAACAAAGAAATCACACAAAAAATAGAAAAACTACATTTCTGAAGTACAAGCGCATGTTAGTGATCATTACAGGATCCATTTATGACTTTGCGCATGCACACATGCGACCCTTTATTTTCCCTGTTCGTCCCCTCAAAACCCGCCTTGGCCTACACCAATACAACAAAGTGAAAGAGCCTGGCACCTGCCCACCTACGCTGCCAGACATACCTTCCCTCCAAATACTTCCAGTAAAACCCCGACCCGGACCCCTCCACCTGCGACCTCCACCGCGTGACCTGTGCAGCTGCGGCCGGGCAGCCGCGTCCACGCCCTGCGGCCTCATGCGTGGGCGTCACGCAGCCGATCTCTCTGCATCTGTGTTAGCTTCAGACAGATTTTATGAGCATGAGTGATTTACTGTGGGTCTCCAGGTCAGGGACTAGCAGCTTGTTTGGATATTGAGTCTTTCGCTCAAGGACGCTTCAGCAAGCCTCGGCCGTCTGGTGGAGGAATGGTTTCTCCACCAGGCGAAGTTTCGATCCCGCTATGCTGTAGTCCCACTGTGGATGAAAGCAGCCTCTCCTTACTCTGATTAAAAAGAGGACAAACAGAGTCACAACATGGCTGGAGATCAGTTTTTGTATTGTGTAAATTCTGGTTATGAAACATAATAACTACCAGGTAGGACTTTTCCTCTGTCCACACCCTGAGAAGAGAATCAAACCAATTTCACTTCCTGGTGACGGCGGTACGGGACAATGCTGATGGAATGAATTACGGCTGACTTCACAGGCGGAGCGGCTCTCTGACATGAGACGTAGGTTTGCGAGACACGGTGTCTGCAGCCGTTTTCCCTGAATGACAGGCGGTGTTTTATATGTGCACTTCAGGCATTGGGCCAGGGCTCGCAGCAGGGTTCCCACGCTCCTCCGGCAGCCTCCAGTGCACGGCTTTGAACGGCTGCGTTCGAGGCAAAAACGCAGGGCTTGATTTCTCAAAAGAAATGTTGAATTTTTGTTCTGATGGAGCCCCACAACTCAATCAGCATGGCTCAGCTCTGTCACAGCAACAGAACAGAAACAGAACTGACAATAAAGATCTTCCAATCAGCCTCTAGTGACCGAGACCTGACCAGGTCCAAGTTAAGTCTAATTAGGTCATGAGGGGTCCTGCTGTACTGCCTGGGTCTCTGTGTTAATGCATCTAGTCCTGAGTGGATCCAAGTGGACAGACTTGATTGGCTGTCTGTTCAGATCAGGTCTGACTGGTCTCAGGTCTGCCTCAGATGGGCCTCTTTTTTTTGCCTTGTGCAGATTAACTAGTGCGTGTCAGGCTTGGACAGGTTTGCCACAGGTTCCCTTTAGTCTGAGTCTAGCTTAGCCTGAAGACCTCAGACCAGTTTAATCATAGATTTTTACATTGTGTTTGCTTTGTCACATCCCAAAATTTATTTAGAAGTATTTCTGTAATATTCAATATCCAAGAGTAAATAGTGATACTCACATTTAAAATTTTGGGGGAAAAAACATCCTTATTAATAAAGTTCAAATTCAATCCAAGACACAGAGGCAGCCTTTTATGTAACCATCCCACACCTGGTGCTGATCCACAATCAGTGACATCATCAAGGAGCTCTAAGGATGCACCTGAGCTCATCACGATGGCTGAACATCAGAAAACATGAGGAGAATACAACATTTCTCTTCATGTGAACTTCTTGCCGGCAGGAGACACACCTGTGTCGGCCTCCTTGGAACTTGTCGATGATGTCACTGATCAGCGCCAGGTGTGGGATTGTTAGCTTTAGGCTGCGAAAAAGTTCGAGACAGATCATGGTTGTGGTTATAATAATGATAATAACACGGAAAAATGTTTCCCTAACCTTAATCAAGTACTTTGAGCGACCTGAACAGAACCATGAAAACATGAATTTACCTTCCACAAGCAAATATTGTCAAAAAACCGAACAGAATACAAAGATACTGCACCAGCTGACTTCTAGCACTGATTTCCCGTCTACCACAGTGCAAACTGTGTTACAGCTTTGCAGCTTGACCCCATGTGGCTCTGACAGATCTGGCATTTCCTTCTCAAATTGGTCCTTGGCTTGACTTGGACTCCTCTAAGCCAGTCTGGACTACATGGTCTTGCCTGGCTATGTGACATAACGAAGCTGAGACAGGCTCGAAGAGAAAAGAGGGACCCATTCAGACAGAGTATGAGGACACAGAGAGGATTAGCTGTGCCTGCTGTGGGGTCCTCGGAGACATTACGTCCTCAGGTTTAATGGAGGATCTGTGGTCATCGGGGAGGAGAGTACATAGTTTCACTGAAAGGACACCAGCCTGTTTTGATGTTGCGGAGCGGGGCAGCCGTCTGGAAACGGATCACAGAGTTTACGTAACTCCCGGTCACCTCGTTTCACTTCGGATGGGAGGTGAAGTAGACGGGAAGGAGGGATGAGCCTGGTGGTGACAGTGAGGACCAGTGGTTTGACATCCAACCAAATACCTCTATGAGCTCCACCCCGGCTGTGCCGCTGTCGAATTCAGTGTTCAGAAAAAGGGACAAAACACTCGTCTTTCAGGTGGATTTAAATGTTAAGCAGCTGCACCCCATTTAAATAAAGTTCTACTGAAACAACGTTACTGTTGTTCAGTTCAGTGCGCCTGGCTTTAACTTTGTCCACGAGAGGGGCGAAGCACGGTGTGAGCAGACGAGCTGTGGTTGGGGGGCAGAGACTCATGGGACTACAGCAGAACAATGCTCCCCTGGTTCGCTGCTGCTCCACTGTTTTGTCTAACAAGAACACTGTTATGTTGAGCTGAGGAGTGGGATGACGGACAGGAGGAGGGGAGACGGGGCATCCGACGCTTTGGCCTGCTTTCCTCACCACTACGTCACTTTGTTTGAAAATGAATCACTTCAATTACAACACCAGCTGTGGGTGCTGTACATGTACTGCCATTGCCTGTAAAATGAGTTTGACTTTAATTGCTCTTATAGTTTCCATTGAATCTATTCTTACTGCTATTTTATTTACTTAGAGTTATTTATTTTAGTTGCTTTATTCGTATGTACTTGTTTCTGTTCTTGTACTGCTGTAACACCTCGATCAATAAAGGCTTATCTTATCTTAGAAATATGACTCTGTACTGTACTGTATGAGGTCACTTTTGTGAATGTGTGAACTGATGATGAGAACATTTAATGTGAAAACAAAGTCAATCCTGTATTTGACTTTGAGAGCCTAAAAGCTGCTTTCAAACTTAAAGTTTATATATATATATATATATATATATACATATATATATATATATCACAAGAACAACGTTAAACCTCCAGGGCAGGATTTCAGTTGTCATGGATTTGTCTTGCTCAAGTCTACGCTCAGTCCTCTTTCCCTGAACTTCTAACAGCACTTTGGTCAACTGGCAAACACAGGGGTTAAGATCAGGCAGAGGGATCAGTGCTGAACTTAGCTCGTAATTACGATAATCTGCCCCTGTTTTGGTTATAGATCTCGGCCTGCTGGGGGTGGACCACACAGCTTGGAGGAAATGCCTCTGGGGGGTACAATCTGACAGATTTCCTCCCAGGTCAAGTCGCTTAGACGCAGATCTGCGTGGTCTTGGGAGAGGCTCGATATTTCGGATGCGTCTGCAAATTCAGCTTCAGGTTCCCCACCTGTACCTCCCAACGTCCCTTCCCTCGTGACATTTGTCAGGTGGAATGAACTGCATTTCCTAATTCTTTGCTATTGTAGTCTATTTTATTTATGCTACACTAAGTCCGGATTGCTGTTATCCTTTCTTCTGGATGAATGTAAATCTTGCCTTTTCCTTCTTTGATGTATTTCAGTGATGTAACAGTTGAAATGTATTATGCAGCTGCACTCTATGTGACGTCAGCTAACAGCCTAAAATCTAAATGTTACCCGTACAAATGAATGTTATGTTTGGACTCTGCACAAAGGAAGGATATAAAGAAGAAATCAGTAACAATGGCATCAAAAAAGACATCCAAAGGTCAATTTATTGCAGACAAACAGTGCTGGAAAATGAGATCAGATAAGTGCTTCTTGTCAAAACAGTGCTTTAGTGCCGAAATTCTGTGTCTGTCACTCAAAACACAGATAAATCGCTTCCCAAATCCCTCTTTTATGAGGCTGCGTCCTCACAGGCCTCATCTTATATATACAGAGCGCGCTCAGATGCGAACACACGCTCATGCACAGTGTTCTCGGATGCCTTACGTAACATCTCGACGATGTGGTAAAAAGGTACGTTCTCACCTCGATGCTGAGAGTCAAGAGGCATCTGCCGCCAATATGCTCCGCGGCTGTAAACAGCAACCTGTAATTAGATTTTCAAACCGGGTTCGATCAGGCCGTCTGCTTGTTTAATATGTTACATAACGTTAGAGGAATAGGCCAAGTGTGATGTGAGGTGTGGTGTTTATAGAGCAGTTATGTAGCTAATTTCCTGCCTAGACTTCAACGCACAGTGCCCGCCATAGGGGTCTCTCAACCAAAACCATGAAGAGGAAAGACGTGGTTTGAGGGCGTCATGACGTAGCTCAGGATCACGGGAGTTGTCGTTCGCATGAAAATCTGCAAAAAGTTTCACGTTGCGTTCAGTCACGTTCTCCGACTTCCTTCCTCACTCTCTGAAGTGTCATCTGGTGTTTCCCCGGAAGTTCTAGCAACTAGTGAGGGTAAAGAGGATGTGATGCCACTGGCAGACGAGCAAATGAGACCCAGCGTTACCTTGAATAAACGACGAACACTGAAAGTGAGCACGCTTGAAGAATAGTGCACACAGCTACGGTAAAACTGAAGCAAGCTTTTGATAAGTTACATAAGTAACGTACATACGTAAGCCTGTAAAAAAGCAGCGTTATCCTTAGTGTGTGTTAGCATTAGCAAAGCTAAACAAAAAAAAAACATGCTCAGAGGTATCTGCCAACTCGGTTACACAACATCCTTTTGTTTCCCCTGTGGACCCTGCAAACTTTGCCAGGCTAAATAATCCATATAAGGTCATAGTTTTTTTTACTCACACAAACTCAAGTCGCTTTCCAAAAAGATAAGAGACCTCCACCGCTGCCACGCTGGAGAAATCCCAGGACCTGGTGCACTACTGCACAGTTCAGTCGCAGATTCATAACCATAACCATTACCTGGGAATGCTGCTGCTGAAGTCCCGCTGGAGCCATGAAGGAATATTTATGGAAATCATACTGTAGCAGGTCCCGGGCCAGGAAGTTGGCGCAGGGTCTCACATGGAAAATTAACTGTGGCTCCTGATGCAGACATGGAAAATTGCAGGGCCATTTATGGGTTGTGGCGCAGCGAGAAAGGGGCTGCAGAGTAACGAGCCCTTGGCCCAATCAGAGATAATCTGACATTCTCGGATTTCCTCGCGACCGGAGAGCTTGGCCTCTCGGCTAATCTCTTTTCGAACATTTGGAGGCTTGGACGGGGAAGAGAACAGTAAACAATCCGGTGACAGATCTTAAAACACGGCGCTCGGCCGTGGAGCGTTCATACCTGACAGGCTGAGTCAGTCTGGTGAGGCAAGCACGGAGGCTGCCAAGCCGCTATTTTCGACTTTGTCGAATCTGTTAGTGAATGTATGATATGTGGAGCAGATTCCTGTTTGATAGCTCTCGTGACTGAGGGAAAAGTTAATCAAAGCAGAGGCATTCCTCCCAAATATAACCTGCATGTGCTCTAAATCAAAGTAGTATGGAAACATGCATGTTGGGGTATTTGATAACCATCTTGTTGTAAATTGCTGGACCGCTCTTGGCAGGTCATGTGCCCTCAAAGCACTTCTGTTGTCCACTGCGCTTTACCTCACTGTCAGCACGTAGAGAGTGATTACTCACTCCCACAGACCGGGAAAGTCTGGATTTACAGACATCCAAGCAAAACTCCGAGTGGTCACAGTGTCACAGGTCCAAAGCCTCTTCAAAGCGCCTCTTCAAGAGGAAATGAAAGCCCGAATCTCCCTCCAGCAGAGAAAAGCTCGATCCAGGAGCAGCACATGAATATCTCACACACACTCATGCACATTTGTTTCGCATTTTCTTGCAGCTGGGACGCTAGCTCATTCTGCTGCGCACAAAGGCTAGCTTGTTAGCTTTTTAGCCCTCAGGCAAGGTTAGCTGAGTTTAGCTTTCTGTAAAAAGGAAACTTCAGCCATCATAGCAAGCATAGCCTTGTTTGGTCTTTTTAAAGCTGCTTCTTTTTATTGCTCACAGAAGAAAACTCAAGTATCACATTAACCACCTGTAGTTGCATGATGGATCCAAATATGATCCAAAAGTGAAGTGATTCAAGTTACATTTATGGAATAATGCTAAATGCTAAAATGCAGTAAAGGAAGCAGAGAGGGTTTATTGTGTTGCAATGTCAACTACAAAGCAATATCAAGCTAACATGCTAAGTTGCTAACATTAGCTCAAATTAGCCACAATAGGATGGTCATACCAGACCAAAAAAGACTTTAGCAGCAAAACTTTTTCATTTTAAGTGTAGAAATGCGCTGTTTCCTCTTTCAAAAGAAGATAATGAATACATAGTTTCACTTCAGCTTTCTGTAAGCGTGGTCGTTCAGTCCTGAAAGCATTTGAAGTATTTGAGCTGCAGGTCACCAGGTTTCCAACTCCCTCAGAGGTTTTGGACTCATGCAGGAAATAAGCTCTGTGAAGTCTGTCTCAAAGCTGCTTGGTCTCCAACAGTACATGTGTTAATATCTCAGCTTTGAATTTTCACTCCACACAAGATCTCTCATCAGATAGTTTTAATTTCTGCACGGGATAAGAGTTTTTTTGAGCACCTTTGTGGCCTGCAGTCGTGGCCCGATGGCGTGAACGCCCGCTGTATTAACTGCATGCCATAAGACTGCTGTTAAAATAAAGAGTTGTGCAAATTTAAAGCAAGCTCCTGTTGCGACAGACAAAACCTTCAGCCCCGTTTTTTGTTTTGCGTAAAACGCACCTGAGGGAGACTTTTTGGCAAAACGTTTCAGTGAGCCATTAATTGTTGTTCGAGTCTTCTTCTTTCCCACCCTCGCATGTCATCTCCTAAGGCGAAAGGAAATCCATGAGACAAGGTGATGTTTGTCTGAGAGGAGTGCTCTGAGCTGACAGCTCCTTTCGGCAGCATGTGAGTGATGACTGAACAAGTTCCTGGTTTGTCAGGACGAGCACAACAGAGTGTATTTTGACATAAACATGCAGTCGAGGTTTTGACGGAGGGGTGCTGTGAACCCATTTGACCCCCCGATCTTCTGCGATTGCCCCCAGGCGCTGCTTTGCTGGTCAGATTTTGTCTTGGGCTTGTTGCATTATTGGTTGTGGGTGTGGATTTGGCAAACTGATCCTAAAGTTTCATATCCAGGGAGTTTCCAGTGCCCTCTAGCATCTAACCCCCCAGTGATGAAAGAGATGCTGTTGCATGTAAGCGACACAGAAACACCGGAGACACAGAGAAGCTACACAGTTTGTGGGCCTTCACGTGTCTGCATGTTAATCTCACACAATCCCTCTGTTATGTTATCTCCACCCTGTGTGGGGCTGTGTGGCCTTTTTACCATGCATGAGCCACGAGCAAATGAATTCGTCGCCCACGCGGTCCACAAGCGCTGATGGGGGGGCCTTCGAGAAGCCGTGGCGTTCATGAAAAACGCCGCAGCAGGCGTTTTTCAGCGGCTGCTTCACTCGACCACTTGTGTCAGAGCCGTCGTTGCGTGTCGACCTTTTTTTCGTCCATTTCCCTTGCTGGCAAGGTTGGCTATTTTCTGGAAGTTTAGACTGGCCTCTGTCCCAGATAAATTAGCTCCTAAATACCTCTCCAAACGCAAGGCCTTCGTGACAACATGGCAGCACTCGTGTCCCCTTCTAACCCTCAGTAATGGCTCAGCCCAGATAAATGATTTCAGAGTAGTAGTCGACATTTTGGGAAAAACACTTCTGTGCTTTATTGCTGAGAGTTAGATGAGAAGATTGATTCTGCTTGTATGTTCGAGATAATATGAAGCTAGCCAGCAGCTAATTAGCTTATCTTAGCATGAAAACAGCCACTCTGAAGCTCAATAATTAACTTCTTGTGTGTCTTTTAGCTTTGAAAAATGCTTTTAAGGCTTCATTGTGTCTACATAATTTGGTTTGAAAGAGCAGTGAAGGTGGGGAAATAAAATTAAAACTACAGCAATTATTTTTTGAGGCCAACTGGGGTCAACAAAACAAGCCTGAAATAAAGTAGCAACGGCTAATGTGCTAGCAAACGGTTGCCTGTTTACATGTGCAGCAGAAAATAGAGCTGAGTGGTAAATCTCCGTGCGAACGACCCCTGACGCCTCACATACAGTCACGTGACACTTTGATTAGTTCAGCTTTCGTTATCAGTGAACATGGTTGAAAATTCAGAGGACCTGCTAACTTGGAGCAAACTACGGCAGATAAGAATAAAAGGAGGAAAGAGAAAACGGTAAATTCCTTCAGTGAAGCCACATCTGAGAATCACTTACAGCCAACAAAAGGATGTATACTGATCTCAATAGATGAATCAATCAACTTATGACACTTATGAGCACCTATGAGATGATGAACCCAAATGCTGACTTCATTTTGGTGTTGATTTGTCATTCCTGAAACTTATTCCACACTATAGATGTTGGTTTTATTCGTGGAAATGATTTAGCTCCCTTGAATTCTGCCACATTAGCTCATATGCAGAATTGTCAGATGTGAGGTGAGGTCAGAGGTGTCACTTCCACATTCTGGTAAAAGAGAAACTCCCGGACTGAGTCAGACCAGCAAGGGAAGTCGCTGCTTCCCCCGGCTTATCTGATCCCTCGCGATGAGGCTCAGAAGCAGTTTGTAGCTGGCAGGGTGTCGGTGGAGAGTTTTGGTGGAGGGAGACAAGCGTCAAAGGACATGATGGTGACGGATCACCGACAGGAGGCTTGGCTGTCCGTCAATAATTCGGCCTGCAGCTCTGTCGCAGACGAGCCGCTGAGAGAGAAGATTCTGGTACAATGGAGAGGCGGTCCTGATGCATTTCTCGCTCTGGTTTTCGCCAGGTTCTCAGCTGGCTTATTTTGCTTTTTGCGCTTGAAGAGAAATTTATGCCGCTGGTTAAAAGCCGCATGTGTTTGTTACATAAAGTGCAAGATCTCCAAAACAAGGGTTATGTAACAGCAGCTGGTGAAATTAATGGTGTGTGGCGTGCTAAAATCAACCTCAGCCACTTAATTCGCCTGCTCATCAATGCCTCCGACACTCAAACAAACAACCGCTGTCTGGTTTTGGGGATAAAACACAAACAAAAACAAGTTTAGTTGAAACAGGATGAACTCAGTCAATAGTTAAAGGTTTTTAGTGGACTCAACAAAAAAAATCACTGTCTTTTAACCTCAAACTGCAATCACATGAGCAACCTTGTTGAGTTGAGCACATATAAAAACGTAGGATCCTCTGTATGATGCTTCAACAGTAATGGTCCTAATAGGTGAACAGGTAAGTACGATGTCAAAGGTCATGGCTAAGATAAGAGTTGCCATTAAATGTAGCTTTGCTCAAAGTAAACTCTCTGCTTTTCACGCCTCTGTTGGTGTTTTTTTTTTGCTGTCTTCCTGCTCCACTCTTCTTCATCTGTCACATGTGACCAATCATCTGCCTGCATTCCTTGAACTAATGGCTCTGTCTTTCACACCTAATGTTGTGCATCTCAACACCTGCCCAGCACGACTACGGTTTTCAGATCGTTCTAGAGGATTTGTTTTCCACCTGCTTGGATCTTTTTTTTTTTATTTAGCCCGGGACGTGGAAAGTAAACAATTGTATCATCAGACAAGCATCTAAAAAAGACTTGAAATCAGCTCTGGGATAAGGTCAAAGGTCATGAAAAAGATATGGTATTTATATTAGTGCAGGTTTTGTGTTCTCAGCTTCTCTGGTCAGTCGCTGCTGTTTGACTCTCATCGAAGGCCGAGCTATATCGCTGTTAAGGAACTTAGCGGCGCTCGTTTCACTATGATGCTGGTACATGTTCAACTTCCATTAAAGTAAATGGGAGACTGTATGGAGAGCATGAGCGAATGTTTGGAGAATGCTTTCAGTTTCTGAGATGCAGACATGAGGCCATTACTGGATTTTGCCAAGCAGACAAATTAGAAGGGAAGAAAATCTGCCCCGTTCCAGCAAAGACTTAAAGCTTCACCGTTAAAAAGCTCACAGTGATGGCTGAAATAAGGCTCTTTTTTCTTTCTGATGATGATGATTCACTCGACTTTACATTACCCAGCTCCACACAAGTATGGACAGAGCAGGCCTTCCTGTGTTGGATCCTTTAAACCCGATGTGTTTATTAGTATGTTTGAGAGGCTCTTGTGGACCATTTGTCAGGTCTTCCAAATGGAAATCGCTGAGCTGAAAAAGCGGGTTGTTTCCATCAATAAAGACACTCTGTCAACAAATAAGACTGTTCAAACAGGGAGCAGGCAGCTACGTTGCTGATTGCAAAAGCAAATCCTGACTAATACCTACACTGGAAATGTTTCTCTTGGCACCTAAATGGAACTGACTGTTTAGTTAAGAGTTAAGCACAGCCATAAATCAATTGGTATCTTCTTCCTCTGCCTTCATTTGGGGCACTCCTCTATTCAGAGCATTGTGAGTCATATGACCTAGACTGATGAGGACTGCTATCGTGTCTATTTTTCAGTCTATTAAAAGAACATTTATGTAAAACACACTTATTTGCTTACTGGCTGAGAGCCGGATAAGAAGTTCCACTTGTGACCCAACTCTTCAGCTGATTAGCTTAGTTTAGCATAAAAACTGGCAGCTGGTTAGCTTAGTTAAGTATTAAGGCTGCAACAGGGGGAATCAAAACGTACACTGAAGTGCATAAAGGTTTGGCAACTTGCCAATAATGGCATTTCCCAAAATGCTGAGCTTATGCTTTAAGTCAGAGTAAGAAAAATAAAGACATGAAACGAAAAATTCAGTTGCAAATCTTACACAGATCTTTATTGTTCTTTTAATTACATAAAGTTGTGGCAAACAAGTTGCCCTTTTCTCTTTTCTTTTCTCCATCTCAACAACAAAAGCATCCTGTGCACACATACGAAAACCTTCTTCTCTATCTCCCTTCTCCTACTTACTTTGTTCCATCGATTCAACTCACTTGATTTTAACCATCTGTCATCTATCTTATAAGCAAGATGTCACATCAACTTATACAGAAAGTTAATGGAGTTTATCATCTTGCTTTGACAATCTACTTCAGTTCCAAACCATAGCTTTATCCATCTTTGCTCTTTTCTCTTCAGCCTTCAACAACATTCTCTTACTTTCGTCTACCAGTCTTTTACATGTTTAACTGTCCCGTCCCTCAGGACAAGTAAATACGTCCTGCTGCCTCTACTGGTGCAAGCAGTGTCCACAACTAAAGCTCCATGCAAGATGCTACACTGAAAAGTGATGGTTTATTCTGAAAAGTCAGCTTTTTAAAAACCAACATGGCTCAGTTCAAATCTTTGTTTCAAAACAAAACTCCTCATCTCACGATTTTGACATCAGGTGATTTGTTTAACTTCATAGCGATGTCTTTGTTCTAACAGAGAGAAAATGACCTCATCTGTTACCGGATTTAAATTAATGCCTCTGACTGCAATATATGCAAAAAATAAAAGTGTCCCGGTCTTAACATCTGTCATTAAGGAATGTATAAAAATAAGACGTGTCATCTGATTGATCTAAAGATCAGACTTTTACAGAGAAATTTGTAGCCTCGTGTAGTACATCTTGTTTTTTGGTGATTCTCTTCCTTTCTTGCCCGCTAAACATGCTCAAATTTTCAAATAACTTCACCTAAAAGCTAAAACAGTGCTGCTTTATGATACCTAAAAAAATACTAGAATAAATTTTAGAATATAAAAATGTAAATCTTTCATTAGCCCCCCATAAGGTCTAAAATAATGTTTAAATATCAAATTAATAGTAAACAGGATTGAATGCACCACCTCTGTCTTCCAAGAAATCAACGAACCCATGCCACACAGATTCACGTGTGAAATGAGTGTTTGCCTCTCGTGATTCTTCCCTTTCTCGAGCTGGTGGAAGCCGTGCACTTCTCTCCAGAATACTGTGTCTCTGTGGGATGCACTTGGATGGAGGGGTAAGGTAAATAGCTGCCGAAGAGGACAGTAACACAGAACACTGTTGTAATAGTACGCACGCACGCAGACACACATAAATACAAGTCCCACGCTTCTCCACGTTGTTTTCTTAACATTTATGTACAAAAAAAAGTCCACCCAGGAGTCCGTTTTCTCCTTTCACCTCAGATCACACCATAGTCTCTTTTCTCTTCCCTAAAGAATACAGGGACTTCTTGTCCTTTTTGGTTTTGTGTGTTGTGGGCGAGGAGAGTGGCGACGACGATGACGATGACGTCGCAGATGAGGGTGGTGAGCAGGATGAAGGGGGCGTCGTACTGGGGCTGGGTGTGGTGCTGTTGCATGGCGAGTTTGGGGCGGACTGAGAGGTGGGCTGCGGGCAATTCTCGTCCGTTTCTTCCATGTGGACGATGGCAGAGACGGAGGAGGGGCGGCGCTTGAAGCGCGCGTCGCTTGGAGGCGGGGAGGGCGTGGAGGGCTCGCTGAGGGGCCGGTGGACGGAAATGGCACTGCGGAGGCAGTTGAGCCACTGCTGCTTGTGGAAGACGTCGTTGACCTGCAGTGTGTGGGACTGCGCCTGGCTCGGGTCTTGGGAACGCACGCGGAAAATGTTCTTGGCTGTGGAAAAAAAACGGAAAAGTAAAGTTAGCAAATTGATTTATTTGACAGAAGACATTCTATATTCCTACATTAGCAGCTAGAACCTTTAGGACTTTAGTCTCACCTTTGTCTGCGTTGCTGAAAGCGCCTCTGAAGGAGCCACCCATTCTGACGTCTCCATCCTGCAGGTCCTCCAACACGAGATCCTGCACTGGGATTGGCTGCCGGTAAACCTGGAAACAGTGGCGCTCGTTCCTGGTGACGGGGCGGGTCAGAACCAGTAGCTCGGTGAACAGGAACACATGCAGCTTCTGAAAAAGAAAACAAATCAATACAAGAACATGAGACCAGAGGATTTTACATAACCACCAACATGGCTTTCTGGAAGACTTAACTGTTATCAGAGTTCAGATCGTTTGGTTAAATCACTGGGGGGCAGCGAGGCAGGCAGTTACAGCCTGATTGCCTAATATGGGATGTGAAGCTTGTGTCGATGAGAGCGAAGTGTGTTTGTTTTGCTCACCGTGCCACTCTTGTTACGCAGCTCCCCATGACACAGCAGGCTCTTGCACTGCTCGATGCGAGCGTCTCTCTGCCTGTCGTCCAGATACTCCAACTTGTCAATGTAGTACTGGCACTCAGACTCTCCCTTCTTCATGTTGATGTCAGACAGCACACCCTGGATGACGGTAATCTGAACACACAAGGAATCAAAACATTAACTTCAGCCATGTTCAAAGATTACTTAAAAAGATATTGCCACATCTAGTTTTAATCAGATCTGTGTCCTCGACTCACCGCTTCCTCCAGGCTGGCAGCGTCTGGGTGCTCTGCTGGAGTGTGTTTCAGTATCTCTTTGAGCAGCAGTGGGTATTTGACCAGGCGAGAGCGCGGGATGTCCAGGAAGCTCCACAGGTCCAGCTTCCTGCTGAAGGGCGACTCAAGGCAGCGCTGCAGGAAGTCCTGCACCCGCCGGTCCTGCTTCTTCTGGTCCAGCAGCGCCTTGGCTGCCAGCTGGTTGCTGCAGTAGTCCTTGTAGGCGTTAAGCCTGGGCAGCTGGAGGGGGGATGCGACACTTTTACTAACGCTGCCTTCCTTTCTGGAAACCCATTTGAGTTTTGACAGAATCACACAGGTTGAGGTACTCGGTGACATGACACTCACCCAGCTTACGACAATCTGTCCGATCTGGCCCACTGTCCCATCCGGCCCTGTGGCCTTGGAGAGCTGCGCCAGGAGGTCCTCATGCAGAGGGATGTAGGCATCCAGGTTGCCAAAGATGTGAGTGAGCTCCTCCTCAGACATAATGGAGAGCTTCAGCATTGGGTCATGGTACGCCTGTGTACAGGAGCAGAGCCAAACCAGTCAAATAACAACATCCCATCAGGCCAGGCTGGGGTGAATACTAAGAATAGCTTTTGAAGAGCTTTAGGGGTACAAGGGAAAGACAGAGGAATAATTCCTGCCTTTTTATAGTTTCTGGCTTTGCTGTGTGGAAAGCATGCCAGACTTTGATTTAATCTGTTTGCTTTATATGCACTCCCTCTGCCTCAGAGATTTAAAAGTACAAACCTTGCGTGCGAGCTGGAGGTCCTCAATCAGGTCCTGTTCTCCACGAGACAGCTCAAATATGGCCTGAGGAAAGGGGGGAGGGGGAGGCACAAAAAGACATTTTTTTTTAGAAAAGCACATGAATCACAATGTCATTACATTATTGCAACCAACAACCATTAGACTAAATTTAAAACTGCGCTGGTGCCAAATGGCTGAGGTAAACTTTGAAATCTTCTTGGCTGCTCTCTTTTTTGCTCTCTGCATAAAGTTAATGGCTTTTGACAGTTGGCTAAGATGTCTGACATATACAGGATAAGTGGGGAGGTAGGGCATGAGAGCACTGTTTTATTGGCTTTCCAGGTATATGTGAGCTTACACACACTGGGCAATGATCCCTGGATGGCTTTTAGCCCCATTTGGACTTTTTGACACAAATACTACAGCCATGTGTGAAACTTGTCTGGTAGACAGGTATAATCCACCACTGTCTGGATTTCTGGCGAAGGATTTATCTACAACTACACTTTGTCTATGTTCTACAACTTCTATGGTACTTCCAGTGCTGATTCTCACCTCCTGCCGCTTGATCTCTTTGGTGGAGAACGTTCCTTTCTGGTGGATGTCTAGCGTCTCCGACCACAGTGTGCTGTTCCTCCTTTTGGGCGGTGTGGGGGCCGCTGCCTTGCTGCAAGGCTTCTGGGGCACACCCGGCGACTTGCCATCGCCCCGGAACGAGGCCTGCAGGTCGGAAGGAGGAAGCCCCAGATGTCAGACATGTTGCAATTGGAAGCCGAGTTGTGTGGTGCAACAATCAGAACAGCAGAGATGGTCCTTGCTCAGGGTTCCCTTTTTGTGGGATGCCACAGGGGCTTACCTGGATGGTTTGGCCGAAGCGCCGGACGGCCCCATTCTTCACCGGCGAGATGAGGTTGGCTAGCGACGTCACCCTGCCGAGAGGACGGACACGCTTGTTGCTGGGTTCCTGAAATGGAAGGAGAGATTAGTCAGGCAATTTTAGCACAGTTCTCTTCAAAGAAAAGTATGAACTTTTCTTTCTGCGTGCAGCAACACAGAACCAATCGATCGGTCGGTAATGCCAACTGTGACTTTCACAGAGACCTCAGCAGCCAGTCCGGGCTCTCCCTCGTGACTTCCCGATGATACAACACATCAAGTCATGTCATAAATCCTCATTATTGACTCCACTCACTGCTTTGGGGCGAGGAAATAGGAGTAGCTGGAGCCGAGGCTGAGCCGCAGGCAGACAGACTGGCGGACCAGCGGACAGACAGAGATACTGAGGAGAAGGAAGCAGCTCCAGCAGCTGTTGGCTCCATTATGTGAAGATTCTTGAGCCAGGCCAGCCCACTGAGCACAAAGACCCTTTCTGACTGCTGATCTAGAGGGGAAGGGGGTCTGGAGGAATGCCAGGAATGCACGAGACCCTGCTCTCAGCTGTTCAGCACCCCTCCCAGCGCACACTCTGCTGCGATCTGGCCTGACAACAGCTACAACTCCACTTGAGAGTGGATCTGCACCATCACTCAAACAGTGTGAGATAAAT
Organism: Chelmon rostratus; assembly: GCF_017976325.1. Lineage (NCBI taxonomy): Eukaryota > Metazoa > Chordata > Actinopteri > Chaetodontiformes > Chaetodontidae > Chelmon > Chelmon rostratus. Next base: position 3,166,044 of record NC_055679.1, on the reverse strand, counting down.
ACTTCCTGATTGTTCCGGCTCTTGAACTGCCTTTCCCACAGAGACAATACAGCGAGGACAGTGTGGCAGTATGTCAGGACTGTTGAGTAAAACAGACCACCGCTGTGAGTCGGGGAAAGGAGCAGCACTTATAAACAGACAGTGAATCTGCCCCCACTCAAGTGTTTACACAGTGAGGCGTCGCAGGGGGTGCACAGCGCTGTTTATGGCTGCGAGTCGAGACAGGCTCTTCAACAGTCCTCGCGTGAGAGCAGCACTACACCTGGGCCAGGTGAACCCCCCTCCCCCTCACCCAGCCCTGAGGCTGGGCGAAAGGAGAGAACGGTTTGGCCTTGTGCCAACAACAACAGGCCACAGAAATCAAAGAGCTGAAGATCTGAGGTAATGATTTCAGCCTGCAGAGCCTCTTCAAAAACATGACAGGCTGAGACATCCACAGCCATAATTAGCATTTCCAAAGTTTGCACTCCCCTCAACACATTTTTCATTTTAAGAACTTCACACTAATAAGGGTGCTAAACTCAATCACCGCACTGCTAAAAGCTGCTTGTGTTTCCTCCTGACTCAGGCCAAATGGGATTTTGCCTTGGCTCAGCGAATCTGGGAAACAGGGCAGCCATTGAGGCTCCGGGCTCTGCAGACACAGCTGTGGAACAGATCTGCACAGTCTGGTGTGGCCTGTGAGTTGCTGTGGCTGCGGTCGAGTCACGGTCTGCTGTGGTCAGGGCCTCAATGCTGGACAGGACAGCCAGACAGCACGGAGAACTTTGCAAGCCCTCTAGTGGTGGGAGGCTGTAAAGAGATGCCACATGTCAATTGCTTTGACTGTGGTCTGCATGCAGTTTTTTTTTTTTTTTTTTTTTTTTTGACTTGTCGGTTGGGACTAGATTTGTCTGACTCTAATCTGTGACCAATTACTAATAGCAGACAATAAAAAAACTAAATAAATAAAAAGCAAAAGTTACAGGAGGTGGTGGTTTCCAAAGTTGATTTTGGAAACTTATGTGGCCATTGTGCCCTTACTATCCTTTCGGAAGCGGCTACAGAATAACAAAAAGCCACTAGTCCCACTCTCAGCTGTAAAGTGAAACAATGCAGACAGACGGGGAAAGTTGCTATTCCTGGCAGTTTGACCCAGGAACTGCGGCGTTGCAGCAAGTCTGGCTCACTTCAGGAAACCAGACGGATCCGGGGTTTGTGGTGAATCTAAGTATCAGTGGAACAATGACCCTCCAGATATACATACTGTACATGTGCGCTGTGCTCCTTCAACTGCTCATAAACATCAGGAGTTTTATCTAGGGGTCCCAGGAGCTCTTTCCCTGTGCCTTCCCTTTGATGTGACCCCATGAGTGCTGTGAGCTAATACCCCAGATGTGTCCCTGTGATTACACCACAGCTTGAGCTGATAGGAGCTGAGAACAGAACAGCCACGCCACAAGCAAAAGAGTCGAGGTCATCATTAAGTCAGCGCAGGGACAGGAACAATCTGTAAAGCTACAAGGCAGTCTCAGTTGTGCAATTCTGTGAGAACGGGACTCATTTCATGAATGGTCCTTGGACTTCTCCTTTATCAGGCAGTTTACTGTCAATGAAACCTCATCTTCCTGAAATCTCTCCCAAAAGAGAAACACGCGAGCCTCAAAAAGCGGAAGGAAGGAGCTGAAGTGGTGACTTTGACAAGAACAGAGCACACCTGGGTTTCAACACCTGTGTGCTTTTAATTGTGCTTGCAGCTGAAGTGAGTGGAGTGATCTCATGCTGCCGTGTCTGCATCAAAGGCAACCTGGTTTAACTTTAAATATCAGAGGTCAAAAGCAAAGTAATCCTAGACAGGACTGAACCAAAAGGATGCAGGGTTGTTGACTGAGCGTTTGCCCCCTGCCGCTTCACTGTTTGTGGTACTTTGAGTCTCCTGACTGTTCTGATCTCCCCGTTTCGCACCATGGCTAAACTGCCTGCTGGGATGCATATTTAGGAACAGACGGGGAATACACAACACGGGGGGGGGTCAGCTCACTGTTTACAACTTCATAGGTGCAGTGTAATCCAATGATTAACTTTTCCAAGTTAGGCAGTATCTCAAGCATTGTTTAGTGCCCAGGCACAAAGTTCAAAGTCTCATCTTACGAGCACACGCATGAACACCCACAAGCACTGTGTGCCCGAGTGAGATAAAGACAGGGTTAGGCGCTGATTCACTCACAATGACACAAAGATCTGACTTCATCTCACTGAGTTTCAGTCAAACATTTACGGACAGACACAGGTGGGAGCTGAGCAAAGCAGATATATCACCAACCATCGTGTGTGTGTGTGTTCGCATCTCACCTCTGACTCTTTGTTGGCTTGGTTCTGGTAGTCTATCACTTGCAATGTCCGTTTGATAGGCACCAAGCTACCCAGTTCATCGTAAGCCACCATAGCTTTCCGTCAAAACACAATATCCTTTTTTAATCCAGGCGAGTCAGCTCCAAGTAATCCACATCAGAGAAGAAAAAAGTTGATAAAAATCAAGGGTTGCGTGAGAGAACAAAAGAAAATAAATGAAAACACCTCTCCCCTATGTGTCCTCTTCCTCTCTCATGGGACAGGCTCTCTGAACGCTCCCCTCACACACTCTTTCTAAACTTTGGTCTGAGGTGGACTGAGGGAGGGAGGGCTTTATACCGGGAGGAGAGAGCCGGGGGAGGAGCGAGTCTCTGCTCAGCCCTCATGGCTGTAGATGAGGCGTGTATCGGATTTACTGGGAAATGAGAAGAAGCTGCCCGCAGGCTCTGTTGATCCATCCACTCAGAGTGAAAACAGTAGTGAGAATTTTTAAGATCACGGGTAAAGCTTACTGCTAAATAGAACTCTGATGAGGGCAAATGAAAGTTAGAGGCCTGAACCTTGTCTGACATAATGCGGGCTTTTCTCAGAGAACTTGGTTAAGGTTTACAGTAAAGCTTGAATCATGATTTTTTGAGTTCTGTACTAAATTTAATATTCTTCAAAAAGTTACTGCTGTAAGAACTGTAAACTTACCCACAGATTATTATAGGTAGTAGCTGAAACAAGTGAAACAGAAAATCATTTTATCAAGCGAACATTTTCCCAAAGGGGGATTTACTTCTTTTCTCTGTTTATATCTTTGTAGATTGGATATCTTTGGTCTGTGAATCAAACAAAATGAGCAACTTGAAAACTGGCTCAGGGAAAATGTGCTGGGCATTTTCACATTTTCTGACATTTTATTGACTAAACGATTACTTGAAAAAATAAAATAACTGACAGATTTAGAATAATGAAGAAAATTGCTAGTGGCATCCCTGATGACTATAAATGAAAAAATACAACAATACATGAACCCTTTAAAATATTTGTGTACAATACACAAAAACTTCATTTCTAAGTTAGACTAATAGAAATTCCATGAAAGTTCAAAACCCAGTAAAAACACAGCTTCAATTCTAGCTTTTTTACCACAGTACTGTGATCATTAATGAGCATTATTGTCAAGATGACATAAAAGTCAACAGACTAATGCCACTTTCTAAAACTATCAAAAGAAAAACCCCTCAGTCAACCAGGTCTGGTATCAGGTACTAATAAGTTTGAAACTGTTTAATGTACTTCAAATGAACAAACTACAAAGTGATTATTGCTTGGCTATTTTTTGTTACTCAGAGTAGTCTCTGCTTTGTGGAGCAATGCTCTCTGCTTTAATTAAACAGAGCTTTTATCAGTCTTATCAGCTGAACTGGGGGAGGTGATCAATTAGAATATCAATAGCGGGGGCACTGTGACACACACACACAGATGTTTGAACTGAAATCTGTATATTGAATACCACGGGGGGGTGGGGTGCGACTGTCACCCATATGTTGATTGGTCTAATAGGGCAGAAAGGGGCAACATGTCCACCAGTTTCAGTAAAGACAAAGAGGTATTCTGAAACCAAAATCCAACCTGAGGATCTGTTTCATGCATGTGTGCACACTCTCAGGGAAGTTTCACGCAGATGCACAAATGGCTGAAGGACCACCACACCTGAAGCCACAGATTCCACACACCCGTACAGCTGGTACACAAATGCACAGCAAAAAATTGAGGTGTTAGGTCTGATGGAGCGGCTAATGCGGAGGTGCTGCGAGCAGGGCGTCACAATGTGTGCGAGCGTTTTGAGCAAATGGACAAGCCTGTTCATGGCTGTACTTCATCCTCCTGGGTCAACATGGAAGTGTGAAACAGGACACAGGCGTCATGCTGTTGCGGTGTGTGTGTGTGTGTGTGTGTGTGTGTGTGTGTGTGTGTGTGTGTGTGTGTGTGTGGAGGAGGGGGTGACAAAACACAGATGCTGATCGAGGTATATTGAAGTTGACACCTTGTTCTTTGGGTTTGTTGACGGAGCGATCAGGGGGGCTCATCTGCTGCAGACCAACAGAACGCTGAGTCTGGACTAAATCACCCATATGGCCCTAAAACAAAGTGAAGTGGGATCATGAATCAAGTGACTTCAGAAGCTGAACGAAAAAAAAAAAAGATTTGGATTCGGCGTGCGAAATAAGACAGCAGAGTGAAAAACTATGCAGACTGAGGAGTCACAGAAGATCTAATAAAAATGAATCTGTCTGTCTGTCTGTGTGTAGTCTATGCGTGCTGTCTGAAGACGCCGTGTGCAGTCCTGCTGTTACTCACTCTGTGTGAGGAGACCTCGGGCTGAATCAGCAGTATGTCTGGCCCAGCAGCTATAAACACTGAACACAACGTGGCTCGGCCTGCCTGGCCTATTCGCCCCTGGTCACAACGCGCTGCAGCTGGAGCGCGGCCTTGATTTACACTCCAAAACACACACACATATATATGCCAGTCTGCGCTCGGAGTGGCGGAGCAGCATGAGTAATGCAGTGAAGTTTCACCGCTGTCTAACCTATGCCGTGCCAGGGATGGACTCAGCCGTGAGGCCTGAGGGGCTGAGCTCAACTTAACCTCCACATCAGCAGCAGCGAGTACAGGACGCACACAGGCTAATTACAGCTCTGGGCACGGCATTAGGCAGGCAGCTCTGGGCGAAGAAACACAGCTGAGTGCTGACTGACTTAAACCAACAGGATGGCGGTGGAGGCATTGCTGCCCTCTGCTGATGGAGGTCAGCAGCAAGAGCAGCATCTCAGCTTTCTGTGCTGCAACAAATGGCCTCTCACATATGTCACTTAAAAAAAAATACCTTTCTTTTCTAATTTATTCACTTGATGACGATTGATTGCTAAATGTATTGCACTGCTGTTTGCCCGTAAAGTTCAAAACCACCGCCCCTGAGGGTTTAGGAGTATGTATGTGTCTAAAATCAGGCCCCCAGTTTGGGTGTGACTAAGAGATCTTGACTACTATTAGTCTTGAAAGTTTCTGTTCAGACAGCAAGGAACAATAAATACCTCAACTCCTCTGTAGCTACAGTACAATTAAATGAAGATGAAGAGACACAAAAGATGTAGACAGTGATCTAATCACACAACAGCCTGTAGAAACAATAGAAACCACAGTTCTCAAGCCAGACTAACATCCTCAGGTTACTCACATTTTTTTTCTCCTTTTTCTTTTCTTTTTTTTTCAAGTTTTGTGTTGCAAGTGTTCACACACCCACTGCAGTCCTGGTTACTACCAAACACAGCCAGGTTACTAAGACTGAGTAAAACCGCCAACGCTATGTAGGCAGAGCAAACTGATGACAAGTTAATATTAATTTGTCAATAATTGGTTTGGTGGTATTGGCGCGGACACATTTGGACACTTCACACAGGGATGTTGTGTAGTTATGGCACAGGGAGCAGCAGAGGGAGACCTTAGAGAACTGTTGCCAGCAGATAATATGTGTATCTATAGATTCACCCAAAACTGTCTGTGTGTTCTTGCAGAATTAACATGCTGTGTTTTCAGTGACAGGAAAGAGGAAAAAAACTTTCGTTTTCCAGCTCGAAGATTTTCAGGGAATTCAGAATCAAGTTACAGCTCAGAGCACTCAAAACAACACATGCGTCATTTATGCTGAAATTCATATTGTGACAACAATCTTGTTCACAATAAAACACACTCGTGCCTGATCTGAGGTCAGGACCAGGTGTATGGTGGGCAGAGGGAAGCCTTTATTCATCTACTCAATCAACCAAAACTACAAAGGGAGCTGGACAGCCAGTAGACAGGTAGACAGGGTGGGTCTGACAGTTCCACTGAAGAGTTGGGTGATATGACCCCATAAGTATACATAAATCAATCTACAGTTCTGTTTGCATCAATTCAACAAAGTACATTTATCTGTAAGGTTTTAGCCAAAGTACATTCCCATGTCAGTTAGTTATAAATACGCTGCATTTTAGTTACTTAATGTTTGAGAATACGCAGGTTAGTCTTGTGTAATATGGGGCATTATACTGACATTGATTTTTTTCATACTGCCCATATGCTGATTTCTGAGTGGTGGAATTTTTACAGGAAAAATTATGGCCAGTGAGAAAGCATTTAATGATTTTTTCATTTTTCAATTCTGCATTTGCTTGTCTTCCCTGCCGAATCGAAAACACACTGAACTGTGACCCTGAAACTCCAGTATGTACAGAACTGTACAGAATTTTGTGTACTGTCACACCCCAAATCACAGCTAGTTCTGAGGCTATTAGTAAAGCAGCAGAAATTTAATCAACAACTTCTACCTCGATTGATTCATTTCTTCTGTCATTTTTTAAGCAAAAACGCGAAACACTCTCTAGTTCCAGCCTTTCATGTACGAGGATTTGCTGCTTTTCTTTGTCACATTCTAGTAAATGTAATGTCTCTGGTATTTGAACTGTTGCTCAGGCAAAACAACATTTGAAGACATCACCTTTGGCCCTAATCATCACAAATCTAATTAAACTGAAAACAAAACTGCGACACTGAAAAAGAACCATTCCTTACAAATCAGATTTTAATTTAACAATTCTATTCCCGCCCAAGAGCAGCAGTACATCGGCAGCCATATGGTTAAAGAGAGATTTCAACTGCAACTGCCTCTGTATATGAACAGTGTGTGGGGATAAGACTGGGCTGGAAGCGGCTCAATTAGAAAAGAAAATAAAGTCAGTGCAGAACACGGAGCGCTGCTCTGATTTGAATCAAGGAGTGGCCCCCGGGACTCTCTGCAACACTGTTTGAGCTTTGTTTGGCTAAATCAGAGCGACTGATCCAACTGGTTACAGAGGTCCAGGCTGTACGTCTCTGCTAATCCCTCTCATGTGGGCGCAGGACAAAAACAGCCTGCATGGAGACAGGGTAGATGGAGAGGGGCCACAGGTTGATAAGAAACTGTTTGGCCCATTGGTGCTACCCTCAGCACAAGAGGAGTTTTATACCCAAAGAGGAGAAGAAGCAATTAAAAATTAATATCCGACACAAAGCTAGTAAAGTTTGAGACACTTTCGTGAATCGAGTTAACTTTCATTTAGATAAGCTACGTGTTTGATTGGGGAAATGTGCCTGAAGCTAAAGGGTGTTCAGTTATGACAGGCTCATCCTGCGCTGGAACAACACTGACAGATCTTTATGTGTATACACGTAGGTGCGCTCATTTAACACCCACACACCAAATGAGGTATATTTTCCAGCCCTGCCAGTCCTGCCGCTCAGATCTCTAAATCGAAGAACCTGCTTTGGCGTAACTAAGAGCAGACTTCAACAGGCAACGCACCAAACAAACACAGGCTTTATCTAGATGTGTTCCAGTGATAAGCTGAGCCATTTTGATGATATGCTCTGAATAAACAGAAGAAGCACAGACTTCCGATACAGCCAGAGATCAGATACGGCCTCCAGTTTTCAGTTGCTGTTGCCATCAGATCTTAACACACAATAAACTAGAGTAACATGAAACAAAGCTACAGCTGCTTGCATTGGCTCCCAATTCTGTTATCATGTCTTGCATTGAGTTTATAGCCTCAATCACACTTTGTTTGACTTCATTTTGTGAAATAAAACAAATGGTTTATGAGTTGGTTTGATTTGATTTGATTGGGGTTCATAGACACCTCGGGCCTTTGGAGCAGTACAAGACAATGACATAACAAAAACTGATGCAAAACTTTGAAAAGCTGGTGTTCCTGAAACAAAAACGTAGCAAAGCGTTTCTGTTCTGCTGCTCTGCTGCATTCATGAGACTGATGATGTGTTTTACCTTAAAGTCGAAGCTGCAGAGGCTGACTGCATCGCTGTCATCCTTCTCTCTGCGCTTCCGCTTCTGTGGAGAGATGAACACACAGCACGTTAACTGGAATATTCAACATGCATCACTGGAATATGTTGGTACGTCATTAATGATTATTATGATGAAGACTGTGAGAACTCCTGTCAACCATGGACATTGACAGAGGTAGCATGAATCTGGAATACACACAACACAAAGCTCTTTCAGATTTTACTCTCCCAGCTGTCTCTCCACCCTCACTATAGTAGTGATGTAGATTGCAGGGCTCTCTCCCAGACTTTAAATACAAAACCATCACAGATTGGGATTCTCAGGGCAAAAACATCTCAACCTCTTGGGGTCTGACGCATTTCTTTGGAGAGGCCTGTTTGAAGAAAGACTAAAGAGGCCTAACATATGGAAACAACTCACATGTTGCATACATTTTCTCTGCTGTAGTACACATCCTTGTCTGGGGGCCAGTATGAAACTAGCATATAAAGCAATTTATTGCCCCTCCATTCCCTGCTCGTACTGCAGGCCAATTATGCTCATTGCCCCTGTAGCTCTATTGTAAAGCTACAACAGACACTGCTGGAGGTCCCACTGTGAACAGGAAAGGGTTAATTGGGCAGCAGGACACTTTAACACCTGCGTGTGGACTGTCAGTCAGTCAAGCAGGGCGAGTCAGTTAGCAGGTGAGAACAGTAGTCTGGCCTGTTGAGAATGAGGGTTGTTAAAGCCCCGAGGAGTACTGGTGGCCTCTGGGAGCCCCGGGGGTCCGTTACTGCGGTCCATTAACCATGGAGGGCAGACTGCTTCTGGCTGGACACACAGGACGTCAAGACCTGATTGACCAGCGAGGTGAGGACGGCCAAAATGGATACATAATGGTCAGGGGTGGCTGACAATGAATGACTGAGCGGAGTGTTTGTTTGTGTTGGAGTGGGGTGGTGGCGTGGGGCATTTCCTCTCTGGCAGGCTAACCTGTTTGTTTTCCCACACCCGTAAAAATTTAAGGGCTATCAACTCAACAATTTCAGCTCAACTGCTTCAAATATTTCTCCGTGCACTTCAGGTGGCGCTGTGACTTGTTGTCAGCGTAGCCATGAATAGCATGGTTTGTTAAAGTCAGTTGCATCTCAATAGGAGGCTGTGAGCAGAGCTGCAAATAACAAAAGATTGTGTAATTCACTTGGACTCAGCAAACTTTCATTCAGTGCCACAGCTGAGCACAGCAGAGGAATGCCGCTCTCGGTTTTAAAGCTAGCTAAGGAGCGAACCGACAAAATGAATCAGCAACATGTTAAATCAATTGCTGTTTAGCATTTGGCTATTCTGCTTTTCAAAGGACACCTCAAACGGAAGTGATAACACTGTGATAACAGCTATGATTAGACCCTTTTCAGTCAACAGCACGCAGCATTTTTATACACATAAAATATATTTATATGAAGAGTTTGAATTAACCACTTGGAAAGCATAAAACGCCTGCATGTAAAATTAAATGGACACTTCCCATTCCAACGAACACATTAGTGTTTCAGCTTGGTTCAATGTTAATTGTCTGTCGACTTCCTGTGTGATATTATTGTGTCAATGATAACCTCCTTATATATGGAGAGATATGGATAAACTAATCTCTGACAGTGGAGGTTTCCCCAGAGAATGCTGCTGAGATGCCGTAACTCTGAGAATGAACCACATTACATTTTATAATTAACCTACATTATGGGGCAGGCCACTCATGTAGGCCTATAACTTCTTTCATTCCTATTTGGACCCAATAAGGTTTTTTTTCCTCAAGATATCTTCCCTTACATTGATAAGAGCATGAAAAGGGTAGAATCGTGTTTTGTGGCAGTAGTGGAGTATCCCTTTTGTTTTTGCACAAGGTAAGCTTTATGTTTTGTACTTGGCAGAACATTAACCTTTCACACACTGCTGGTTGGACAGTATTTGTGTGTGTGCTGGAGTTATACGTGCGAGAAGGATAACAATCAGACTGGGTTATGAAAACATCATCCGAATAGGGAGACTAAGAACAGCCTGGATAGTGGTGGTGGGTACAGATCAGCAGGTCAGCTGAAATCTGCAGCTCACTGTCCCTGAAGTGTGCGTGAGTGTGAAGTGTGAATGCTCCCTCCAAGTTAAATATTGCCTTTAGCTTGGAGCTTACGCGAGATAAAAACGACACTAGAGTAATCTCTGTGCAAAAACAGACGCAGCGGGGAAAAGGGGAAGAAAATGAGGCGGCCTGTTCCTGCCACCTTTGGAAATCCCTCCGTCAGCAGCTCGCAGATGAAGAAACACCCTCCAAGTAGCGACTTGTTCAAATAGTGGGCCGGGATCAACGTAAATACTCTGACTCAACAAACAACCCCCCCGCCCCCTTTGCCCTTTAAACACACGCTGAGGCTATAGAAACTGCCGTGACCTGGCCAAGTTACTTTGTTACCCACTCTGGAGACACATTTGCATGTTACACAAAAGGACGACGATGTACACAGACAACAGAAACACAAAGTAACAGCGATAATGAACAGCGGCTGATACTTCAGACAAGTTTCAACACTTTCAGACAGAAAATGAGGGGTTTTGCATTTCGGTCTTCAGATACCAGCCCGTTAATAGAGGCTTGTTGTGCCGCCTGCCAGATTCAGACAATATCACAGTTTCATGTTACCATGACACCATGGGTTGGCTATTCAAAGAAAAATCCATCCTTTGACCTGACAAACTTTTCATTCTCACCTAGGCCTGAATTAGATAGGAGCCAAACTAGCCAAGAAGAAGCTTATACAGTTTGATGAAAAGGAAGAAAATATTTACTGTGTAGAAGAGGAGGGGGAAAAAATCAGACAGACAAGACAGACGAATGTCTACAAATCAAACTTCAACATTCAAAGGCTTTAGCAGTGTTGCCTGAACGGTTCAAACTGAATGTGAAAGACATATGTTCTGTGAGAGGGTTGGGGCAGGCTGGGTGTGTTGGTCCTCATGCCTCCTCCCCCACTCGTCATTGTCCTGTTCCACCTCAGTCACATGTAAATGACAGTAAAACCATGAGCTGGTCTGCTGACCGAGTACACATGCAACCAGACCTGGAGCAGAGTCTGGAGTGACTGCAGTCTCTCTCTCTCTCTCTGTGTGTGTGTGTGTGTGTGTGTGCGGTCTATTACTTTGCCGCATAAGCAGATCGGCAGAAAATGAATTTGACGATTAACTATTTTGATAACTGTAAATAAGTGATCAGTGAATACACCAAACAATATCAATTTCAGATTGGGCTATGTGTGCTTCATTCAAATAAGTCTAACAAATTTTTGAACTGGTTCTTTTGAACAAGTGGCCACTCTACAGTCTGCAGACGCTTTAAACACAGTGACAGAGGGAACTGCAGGACTTATTTATGCAGCATACTTCCATTCATAATGCATTTCTGTGGCTGCTAACTGCCGATATTTAGCACTTGGATCTTGTGTCTCCTTTGAAATGAGGTAGAGCTGTTCAAAGTCTGTAATGCATCACAGAGAGCTAGTAAAAACAGGAAAAAAAAAATTCATTTCACCTAACACGTGTTACTAACTATCAAGGGGCATGAATCCCAGACACTGAACAGCTGCAATACAACATCAAAGTGTGACATATCTGCAGAGGGCTGATACAGCTGTACTGGGCTCTCTTGAAATTGAAATGGATGAACGTCCACTGGGGAGCAGCACCTTGGATGCATTATGTGTTACCAAGGGTTCAGTGATATAAATCCTGCTCTCTGCGGAATGCAGAGGAATCTTCAGACAGCCAGCGGTTAAAGAAGTCAGTCTTAGTTTGAATATAAATTGCTGTTGATATGGGCACGGCCTTCCCACAACAATTACTAATGTTTGTGTGAAAAGCCTCGGCAGCTGACAGCCATATTAAATCACATCTGATTAAAGCTGGAATGCTGCTTATCAGACAGGCCACTCTTGAGGGTGACACCTCTGGCCGCCTGAACTTGTTGCTGGAAAAGACGGAATACTCTGAATCTGACTCTTGCTGCTGTTAATTACCTTCACATTCCACCAAACGGCAGTCTGGTCTGATCTGCTCCACCTTGGCATTGGACTGGAAACCTGACTCACATTCTCGCCGTGACAGAAAGCCCCTGGAGGCCTCGTACCTGATGTAGTCTGAGAGAATGGCCCAAGCGCCCGAGGAATGCTCACCTCGCCTGCTTCCAATGTTTGCCTGGGGGACCAACACATTCCCACTAATACCTGGCCCTGCCCCAACCAGGGGTAAAAAGACCCCCCCCCCCCCCATCAACCACTTCAAAGCCCAAATACCTGGCTAAACTTTATTCAAAGTCTTGGCAAAACCTTCAAGCTCAAAGTGGCAGGGTTGAGATAAGAGGGGCAACGAGACAAAGACACTTCCAGGATTCCCGTGCTGCTCGCTGTTTGGTAGATTTATAAATGACAGATTAAATGGAGGAGCGGGGGGGAGTAAATTGGAAGAAAGAGCTAACGAGGTCCACATGGTTTCAGCGGATGAGCTAAGCGTGCCATGTTTGCGAATCAAAGGCAGCAGGCTGGCACAAGATAAAGAGCTGTTGGCCTTCTCTCTCTAACCCTGCTTTTATTCCTCCTCCTTCAGACGAACGATGGATTGTGTTTCAGGCAGCTGTAAACCCTGGAATGCCTCCACACTCGTCATTCTGCTCGCCGTCTAATCTGCTCACTCTCTTCTGTTTCTAATCAGCTCGTCTCATTTAAGGCTGACTGTAAAGCACGAGCGGGTCAGCCTATTAGAGACGGCAGCGCTTTGTAGGCCATTATGTTCCTCTGGTAGGGGGGGATAAGAAATCAGAGCAGGCTGGATTGCCTTTATCCAGCATTTGGTCTCTGGCTACATGAGCAGACCCTGTTCAGCCATGAGGGAGCCACATAACTGCCATCACAGTCCCTCAGTGAGGTATTAGATGAAGATACACGCTCGGTGCCGGGAGCTGCCAAGGGGAAAGCTGGTTTGGAATGCGGCGTTTATAGATTTCACTCCACTGATAGCACTCTAAAACCAAGGTACGAGGATCGAGGCTGGAGATTGCTATGAAGGTCGAGTATAGAGGCCGGGTCCAGGTCTTAAGCAGCTCTAACTGAAACAAGGCCAAGATTCAAGCAGAAATGTTGCAGACAGTCAGACCCTGGGTTTCAAACAGTGCTGCAGCTGTATCTTGGTACCAACAGCCATTGTTAAATTAAACCTCTCTAACCATACCCCAGATACTTATACAAGTAGACTGTCATTCATCAGGCCAGATTTCTCCTTTTCTTTTTTTTTTATAATTGTTTTCCTTTTACTGTACCCTTGACACACTTATACACTGCCAACAAATCCATGCATTTGCACAAAGGCATGCCTATAACCTGAGTGCAACCCCCCACCTATACATTTAACATATTTCAGCCAGATTGTTACCTAATTTTCCTGCATTCTTCTGTCAACATTTGCATACTTGAAGCACTGCGATAGTTTTATTTTCCTTGTTTTGTGTAGCCTCCAGCATACACATGTTCACCGTCACAACTCAAAGCGCCACCGGGGTTAAAATGAGAAACGATGGCAGCACTTCATATCAGCTGTCAATCATGAATATTAACTCTGTGAGTGACTTGATAATAGGCCAAAATATCACTTGGCTGCTGTGTTCTCTGCGCTAGATTGTTTATGAGGGAAAAGAGGCATCTCTCTCTAACACCTCTGTACAACTACAAGTGGACTAAGTGTGACCCCCAACACAATGATGCATCTTCTCTCTGGCTGATCGCGTCACTTCAGTTTCAGGAGTCACATTCTTTAAATTAATATTTCATCCAATCATATCAATGATTAAAGATAATTAACTTCATAGTTTAGGAATTGGACTTTTCCAATTTTTCCAATTTCCATGTATGTGTGTGTATAATAACCAAAACCGTTGTTAAAAATAGTACTTTCTTAAGTTCTACATTTTTCACCCAATGAAAGAAACATAGACAGAGCCAGTGGTACAACAAAAGCAAAAGTCTGTAGTAACACAAATATTGCCAATTGTGAAGAATTGTAATTTCCTTCAAAAAGAAGTGTACTCACGTGTCTTAAAGTTTTTTTGCATTTAGGATAATGCATGTCCAGGAACACGGCCAAAGCGTAAACTAGTGGAAGCAAACAAGACATTTGTCCTCCAGTCTGGACGGTTTATCGGGGTTACAGTGGCTGCGGGCCAGCACGGAGTTGCCTTTCATCGCTGTGACAATGAACAGTGCTACCGTTTCCGAGGCTTTGTTGAAAACTCTGAGGTGAGATTTAAAGCCAAAACACGTCGTCATGACGGGAAGCTGTGCTCTCAGTTTGCACAACAGGAGAGAAGTCAGCCAAAAGCCAGCTTGGAGAAGTGTGCACATGGTAAATGTGTATTAAAAATGCATACATCACGCAAGTAGTGTATATTGTATATAAAGTAAATAAAGCAGGTTTGTAATTTTCTTGCTGCTCAGTGCTTTGTGTCTTAGCTATGGACCACCTCGCTCCCCTCTGCTGTAGGTGATTTTTATTAGATGTAAACTTGCTCGTGTGTCTGCGTCTTCCAGGTGGCCTAACGTGATCTGCAAACTTGAAAATACAGTGTGAGGCCTGTACTCACCAGACTGAAATCCCATTGTGGTACTGGGGTGATGAAGGTGAAGGAGCTTCCTCTTCGCAGGGACCTGAATAACAATACCAGAGGGGAGGGTCACAATTACAACAGAGGTACAATACGTCCTCAGCTACAAAAACCAACATCTGCAAGGCCCTGAACGCCATTACTAAAGATAATCCCTCAAAATCCACCACAAACATGAGTCAACCATGAGAATACTCCACAAGAGTCCACTGTGACCTAAAGTCCCAGCCAAAGAGTGAGTAAAGCTGATGATCTCAGTTCAAAGCATTCATACAGTGATAAGAGGGGAGCCGTGATTCAGGGAGCAGTGGTGTCCTGAGAAAACATCCACCCCCCGTTACCTACCACAGCCTCAGCATGGTGTAGCTGCAGCGATGCCCTCCAACTCAGACCAGGACTGACAAATGAGGATACTCCCAATCAGAGAGGGAAGGACAGCATGACCCCAGTCCACTTCCTCAAAGAGGCCTCATCAACCGCTAAGCTGTCCTTAGACCTAAGACCCCTGTGAGATTTGAAGGAGTCCTTTACCCCACACCTTCCTCCCTCCCAAAGATTTGGACATGGCCCAAATGTCTCTTTTTGTTGGGATTTTCTAACAGGGGACAGCTTTGCCTTTTTTGGGACCCCACAGTGGGACTGTCTGATCTGAACTCCCCGCCCAAAACCAGCCATGCATCCTGTAAATCCTTCTCATGTCAAACAACTTATCTTCAACCTGTGTGATCGTTAAAGTACTGCAACAAGGTTAGGCTGCATCAGGCCACACTGAGGACAGTTACACAACACATCACGCTCAGTGAATAGATGGTTACCCGGCAAGAAGAAAAACATCAAAGCAGCCCTGAAGATCTGTCTTGTACCAACAATAAATTGGATTTTTATCGAAGCACTATTTCACGGTGATGAAACGCTTTCAATGAGAAGTGTGTCTCACGACTGCCGTACAAGGCAGAGTGACTGTGCATCTTATGAAACTCAGTAAATGGATAGCTATGCACTGACTTGACTTACCGGTATGGTTTATGCAGATAAAAACTGAAGCCTCAGCCTCATTAAAAACTGGACAACAATGGTGGGCAGAATTTATGCGCCACTTGTTTTAAAGAACATGAAGAAAAAGCGATGTGTAATAAATGTAAATACCAAAATTGAACTCCTGAGAAAATGCAAACAAAAGATGAAATGTTGAGACATTGTGAAGTATGTTTAAAGGAACTATCACGCAACAATAGTGCATCACACTCAGCAGAACTGACAGCACGATGAATCAAAACCCCCTGCATTGCTCAGCTTCCACAATCCAATCATAAATGGTGTCAGAATAGTTGGTAACATTGAAGATGTATGTCTCGGGGCTTTAGATGGCAGGACCTAAAAAGGCATCAGCATCCGGAGAATGCTGAGCTGCCCAGAAACACTTGTTCTGTGTGTGTCCGGCAAGCGCCGCTTGTAACGCTGAGTCATTCCAGTCATACTGCCGCTCTACTACTGTTGCTCCAGGTGGCCTTAACCCAGTGACACAGCCAACTGTCCATCAACAGCTCAGCTCTGCAGGCAGCTGCAGCACACGCTGCACTCATTCTATCTGCTCCGACACTTAACAAGTGGGCTGGGGATTGAGGTAAAATAATGAATTAATTTGTTTGTTGATCAATAGATATTTTTCAAGCACAAAGGTCAAACATTCTCTGGTTTTAGCTTCTCAAATGTGAGTATTTGCTACTGTTCTCTGTATAATATCATTATAAACTAAGACTGAACCAGTCTTAGTTGATGCTACGCACTTTCACTGTATCAGTGAACATCACTGTATTCACCATTGTTAAGACGAGCTAAGATGTTGATTCAAGATGCCAAAAAAGCTGCATGAGAGTTATTATTTTTAATAACAATCTATGACACTTGTATGACAATAAAAGTCAATTTTACTACTCTCTATCAATCATGTAGCGCTGAAATGATTCATTGATTAGTGGACTGACAGACAGCTAATTGACTCTTGTCAGTTTTAATCAGTTTTAATTAATAGTTTCAGTCATTTTTCAAACAAAAATAGTGACACACTATTGCAGAGGACAAGACATTGTTCCTGCTGGCAAGGTAGTGAGGTGTTTTACAGTTTAGCAACAGCAGCAGCACACACAGAACAGACCTGGACAACTGACATTAACTGTGAATATCCACTATAGCTGACGACAGAGAAAAGCAGCCACCACAGGCCACGCGGTGGCTAACAAGTGATCTCCGGTAAGCTCAGTGGTGAGTAACACTGCTCATAAATCCCCGCAAACCAGAGCTGTTTAACACTACTGTAGTCTGTTAAACGAAGCCGGAGCAGAGGGGTCCTGCGGAGCTCAGAGGGTTGAACCGAGCACCAACACAGACTAATTAACTGCGTTATGTTTGGAGTTCCTGTCGGGACCACCCATGTTAGAGATGTATGCGCTGATGCTACTGTAAGGTGTTCCGGGTAAACACCATGTGTTGTCGAATAACAACAATAGCTAAAGAGAGAAGGAAAATGAGAGGCTTCCTGGGTGTCCTGGAAGCATGTCAGGGGTCAGAGGTCACTGCAGGTGTTGCTCAGACTTAACTGTCACGGGATTAACTTGACACCTGTACAGGGCAGTTTGTCCTGTTGAAGTGTCCTCAAACCCCCATTTGGCCCACAAAATGTCAATCTCTTAACTTGTAGATGACAGATCAGCCCACTAAAAGGGTGATCAGCTGCCCTAACTGTAGTTTGAACAGAGAGAGATCAAAACAGTCAAAAGACTCCATCAGTTTCTGTGACTTCTGACACCTTATGACATAACTTTAAGAGATAAACACTGTCACAACCCTGTGGCGGTGATGCTATTTAATAGTGGGTATTTGTAATTTTGATGGCAGAAGATCTTACGTTCACTCAGCTGTTACGCAACCCCAGTCTCCCCAGATACAAGCCTCAAATGACAGACTAACATATGAGTGTACAGAGCTAAAATAGAAGTGGACAGGGCTGTCATGGGAAAAATCTTGTAGCTTCTCTGTGGTTTGGGTTTTCAGGCTATGACAAATATCTCTGCTGCAAAGACATCAGGGTGTGTTTGTGCTTCTGAAATACTCTGTGACTAAAATCATTGTGGGCGGAAGCTCAATAAAAAAAAAAGATCTATTGACGTGTCTTCCACAGGTGCATGCCCTGTCCTAGTGTCCTTGAGCAAGGCCTTACATGTACAGTCTATTGCAGCGTTTTTAGGCCTTGTCGATTAATGGCCCAAAAAGGAAAAAGTCAAACCCATCTGCGGTATGTCATTTTAACCGTTGCATCTGGTAAGGTTCGTATCGATTAACATAGTAAGCTTTGCAAATTACATATGCAAAAGAAAAAGAAAATGAAATTCATATGGTCTTTAAAACGACTATCTGAGAATTAGGTTATCTAATAGAATTAAATTTTGATTAACCTTTTAGACGCCAAGAAAGTAGGTTGCTACAGCCGGTCTCTGATATGGATTGGTACTGGGCCGCACAGAAAGAAAAAATAATTTCCATTATTTTGTTTTTTCACATAATTTGAAAAACAGGTGGTGCCTGACAGTGCCAGTCTGCAGCCAGGTCCTCTTGACATGATTAAAAAGTGGATTTATGTTCATTATTATTGTTATTATTATTATTAAAGAGAAAATACCACAGTTTTTAATGCCGATCTTATCATTTTATTTTGTTTTTATCTGCTACACCTTTAGACTGGGCCGTGAAAATATTGTCAGACATTAAACTGGGCCATGGTACAGAAAAGGTTGGGGACCACTGGTCTAAACAATCGACTCGTCAGTGCATTTCTGTATTGCAATTTCTTACTGCTTATCGGCTGATGTATACACTGAAACTGATAGTGGTGGAAATGCAATAAACTCATATGGCTGATGTATCATGTCTAGCCAAACCTGTGTTTTTATGTAAGAAAACTCACAGCATATGATAGGAAGTGTCACAGAAGTCTAAAAAACGGTCAGAAGTCTCAGTTAAATTATCAAATTAAAATGATCATTTTCAGTTGTATTTGCGAGCCATGTCATACTATTTAAGACGGGCCATTTCAATGGCATGACGTGAAATCAGCAAGTAAATTCATTTCATTATAGTAATGAAAATAATGAAAGTACCAAGCACATGCATTATGTTGAAGTATTGTAGTCACCATTACTATCTTGATCCAAGTACCAGTCCAATCACTATTGTTCATTTCAATGTCTAACAAGGACAAGAGGATGAGTCCAACACCTACAGAGCATGTTAAGTAGAAATTTACACAAGCTTGCCAATTACACCACTAATGCTTCATTGATCTGTATTGTATCATTGCTTTCAAGATAGTGCAGTATGTAAGAGACTAATGTCAGTTAGTGTACCCTTGTTGTGAGTGCTACCAGAGACATTTACTACTTCAAGGGAGATTCCGAATACTGGCAAGCATGACATGCCTATTACATGTTTGGATTACGTATATTGCTGGAACCCTGTTTGTTTGGAAAACTTCAGTCTCATCTTTTCCTTTAGCACTTATCTATTCTGAAATTCAGTAGAATTAGGATCTTAATAAATTCCAAAGCAACCCCAGTTGCGTCACTCTGTATAAAGCATCACATAGCTACAGAGTTGTCATTGAAACATGATGACGCAGAGAGCATACTGACTGGTTGGCAGAGAGGCGCGTGTGTGCTGGCTGACAGTAAAGTAGAGGCTGCTGTGGGATGGGCAGAGCCTCCAGAGAGTCCTACCGGTTCACAGCATGTTGATGAGAAATGACAAGCATTGGCCCAGGAGCTACAGTACGCTGGGCTACACTCACTGTCTGACAATTGTTACATCATCAGGCCTTCAGCCAAGGTGTAGCCAATTTCTCACACTGGTGGAGAGAGACACGCTGGGAATGTCACAGGAGATGAGAGCCTGCAGCAATTACAAATAACCGCTCTTCCACTCATTGACTCATCATCTCGCTGCTATATCTAAACAACTCTTCTTCTTCTTCTTCTTCTAGAGAGTGGTGCTAGAAACAGAGTAAAAGAGTAAACCACTCCTTCAGCAGCCCCTGCTGAGGACTCTTGTTGAAGACACTCACTAGACTGCAGTTGCAGAATGGCTTCAGTTGTATTTTGTGTCCATGTTAACTGACAAGACAGTCAGCATTACAGGTGTTCAGACTGAAAACAGCACCGTGGTGAAAAAACAGACAGGGGCTGCATTAGTGTGGGCTTAAGACAAATAAATATGATCTAGAACAAGTGAGGCTGGATTTTACCAATCTAGAACGTTATCATGGTGACAGGCTCAAACATCTTGAGGTAAACAGTGAAAAACATGTTGTTTGATTGTGTAAACAGGAACTGTAAGTTTTTATTAATCTTGTACATTCCGTTAACTTACAATACTTATTTCCATTGGCCTTTCTGCACGGCCAAAACAAACCACTCTAACACTGTGCACATTGATCGCGCACTCACAACAGAGGTGCATATACTAATAACAAAGATGGTACTCATACACTTATTAGTTTTGTCTATTGGCAGTTACAAGTGATTTATTCAAACAAAGTGCTATAATTGTGCTATTCTCCTCTGAACAGGAAAAAAGAAAGAAAGAAAGGCAACAAATGCCTTTTCAGCAGTTCTCCATAGCTTCAATTAACATAGCTATTGGCCTTTATTCACAGTTTGTCCTTGGTGGCAAAAGCCCAACAGTATTTCTCATTTGTCTTCCTCCTCTTCCTTAAGGTCCTGGTATTGCTCACACTGGCTCACTGTCACACTGAGATGGCTTACTGGACACTTGAATACAACAGTTGGACAAAAACAAAAATATCGCCTGTTAACAGTTTACGGCTGTTTGGCTGATTTTGAATGAGGAAATATACATGTGTGTTACAGCGTGCTAGGTATGCTGGGGTCTATCTGATCTCTTCTGTCCATGAAGTCCTTTGCAACTGAAATCACCTCAGCGTAGTGAATATATCATGTGATACTCAGACCTACTTGAACTATTTCACTTGTGAGTAAGGTAAAAGAATAAAGGTCCAACTCTGGCCTAGCTGTTGAAATTTTCCATTGAGCCAGCATGTTCAGTCCATTCAACAGCTAAAGTGTGTACGTCAGGACTTTTGTATCCTTCGAAAGAGAAACCAAATCCCTGATTATGCTTTGTAAGCTGGACGGATGAGCAACAACTTAATATCTGAAACATAAATTCTTCAAAAGAACAAGCACTGTTAATAATGGCCAAGAATATCCGGTTGACTTATTACCACTTTTCTGCGCAATTTACAGAGCAGGTACTACTACTGGAGACATCTTAGCTATTGATCAGGTCATAAATATCTATTTCTATAGAAACTGACTCATCCAATGCAGACTTATCGATTGTCGTGCTTCCCATACTGTGAACAGTTATGAAAGCTGATAGCACCTGCGTATCTCATGAATACGTGATTGACATCACTACACACACTTCACACACTGCCTCATCACTACCTCCAGTCAGGGGACAAAGGTCCTTTCTACTCCTGTATCGGCTTTTATGTGTTGAGGGAAGTCTGGCTCATGAGTCAGTGGATTAGCATCCCAGCTAGCCCTGCCCTTGTTTGCTGAAGCTGGCTAACTCTGAAACAGCGGTGGCCCCACCTGCGCCCACGTCCTTCAGTATCTTTACTACTGATACCATGGAAGACTCATACACAGCATTGTCATAATACTAGCAGGTAAAGCAGCAGCTGATAAGAACACCTCACAGGGTGAATATGCACACTACTGTTTTATGAAGTGTTATATGAAACCCCGCCCTAAGAACATTTATTCAACTCCCCGCCCATTCAACGTGAGTTTTTAACCACGATGCTTTACATGGACAATGAACTTACAATGCTGAGTTCACAAGCTTTGAACCAAGCTTGTTTATTTCTGTTGGTTGAATTTTGCACATGCTTGGCAACAAGACCACTCAAAAGAAAAATTCCACTGCCAACATTTAATGCCAGTCTCATTTGGGAAATCAAGCCTCATTTTCTCTCATTCAACGCTTATGTTTTTTTCCATAAACCTTGTTATGGAGGTCAAATATTGGGTGATGTTTTTCCATGTTTGTCTGCAGAGCCTGTTGGGCACTGGGCAGGGCTGCGGCACTTTGGCACACAACATGGAAAGCCTTTCAAAAGAGTCCAATAATAACTGCTCAGGGTTTATTGCACCAAAACATACTGATTATTATTATTGTATATCAGCCAGCAGTCTGACAACTTACCAAATAAACTGTTTGACATATACGACCTCCGGGACACTATTTAAGAACTGGTCACATTTATGGCCAATATATTAAAGACGTTACATACAGAGACAATATGTGTGTGTGTGTGTGTGTGTGTGTGTGTGTGCGTGTGTGTGTGTGTGTGTGTGTGTGTGTGTAGCACTCAATTTTCTGCTCATATCCAAAGTTATACACAGAGAGAAAGGTAGGGTTGGAAAAACACTGTTTAAACACATAATGAATTGTGAATTTTAATGTTCATTCCATAAACAGTGATGCATCAATAAACTGGATAATTGGCCGATATCAGTTTTCAAAAAACAATACTGGACTGTATTGTGATGATTTCATTTTGTGGCTGATAACTGGTAAAGAACAGGTCCACATCTTTTCAAGTCTGTCTGTCACATTTAAAGAGTTAGTGGTCACTGTGAGCAGTCCTCCTCTCAGCATTGGCTGTGAAGTGATCCTGAACTAGCGCAACTCCAATAGAAGAGATGGGGAACAAATCCACAGTTCTGTGGAAGGATGCAACCTAAAGTTGAGCAAAAGCTAATATGAAAGCGGAGTCACATCAAGTGGTTAGCTTCTAAAGTTACAGTCTGTTTAGTAGAAAATGCTGAATTTAATTCGACATGGTTTTCTAGTAGAGTGGTGGGTCAATAACATATAGAAGCACTTTGGGCACATATGGGTTGGCATGTGAGACTTTAAAAAACAGGTGAGCCCATCCTTTAATACAGCTTTTTTATATACATAAAATAATTTATGTACTTTGTAGTTTGTGTGTATGAAACTTGCACACACATTTGTGTTAAGACCTGAAAGCACACACGGCTGTAATGAGCATGACAAAAATCTAGCGGTGCATCTTTACAGAAATGAATAATAAACACAGAGCCAAACCTGCTGAGACAACACAAAAAAAGCAATATGGATAATTCTGCAGAGTCAAACTCAGACCCCCTCAAAGGACTGGTACAACGGCTGACGTAAAAACACCTCTGCAATCCTCAGCCAAACAATTTAGTACTACAGTTCATTAACTTCAAATACTCAAGATTTTACATATGGAATCCAAATTGCTTACACGCAAATAGAAGCAGGCACAGCAACAGGACAGCAAATACAACGGAACGAACAGAGGGTGGCCCACAGCGGCCCTTGGCTGACATCTTGTGGCGTTTTGACACAGTTTACAAACATGTAGACGGAGTTGTGTGTGTTTGCAGTAAATGTTAGTATGCTCGAAATGAGTAGTCACACTCACTTGGATATTCCGAAAGTTACAAACCCTCCGTTTAGAGAAAATACGCTGTTAACGGTAAGCAAAATACTGCGTATAGCTGCAATGCGCGAGGCTAAAGCATGCTAGCCACCGTTACCTCAGCTGTAAATGTTGCCCCGACTAATATAAAAGACTGGTTTGGCACGAACGGTTTTTACTGCTGCTTTTGGCTTTGTTACGGTGCTTTTTGGGAGTTTTGTTTGTTTTGAACAGACATATGTGCTCACCGTCTGAGACTCCTGTTGTTGTTTTCGAGCGGAGACTCTTCTTCGTCACCTGAAAACTTCCGCTTCAAGTTCCTGGAGCTCGCTTGCTTTTTCGGTTTCTCTGAGGTCGAAACGGGAGATTGGACTTCACCGGTTTCACCCATTTGAAATGTCTCAGACCTGCGGTGTTTTAACTACGTGATGCTGAAAGGTTAAACAGAACAATAACAACAAATCCCACTACAAAAGCCTGACGCTCGTGACTGTTTTTTGAATATGGCGGAAATCCAAGAATCGACCAATAAGAGGAGAATAGAGGAAGTCGTTGCTAGGATGTTACGCTAAATGGGCGGGGCCAGAGTAGTTCATGTTCGGTAGTGTCTACGGTGTAACGCAGTCACAGTATTTACGCAGTTTTCCATTTGCTCCATGAAAAATGTATTTCCATACACATATTAAATACACTGCACACAATCCTCGGTGCCTATGGTTTGTTTTAATGATCTAATATCTGCTCATGTCTACATTCACATTTTTATTTCCCTGATATGTGTTCTATTGTTGCTTTTATTTTTTTTTTATCAGTTTTCATTTCTAATTTTACTGTTTGTTTTCAGCTGGAAAGCACTTTAGTCACCTTGAGTGTTGTAAAGTGGTATATAAATAAATTTTGATTGATTGATTGAAAAACAAAGAAAAATATGTTGCTAATCAGACCATGTGGCTAAATAGCACACTGGGTTTAAAACAAACAAAACACATCAACGCAGGAATTGTATTTCCTGAAATGCTTTAATGAAATTCTTATTGCAGCAGGCAGCTTTTTTCAGCTTCTTATTGCAGCAGGCTGCTTTTGTCAGCTGCTGTCTGCTGTTTGATGCATCAAATAGCAGACAGACACAGTTAGAACATGCTGGTGAAAATAAGTGAAAATAAGCAACTGTTTGCTACCAAGTTCTCCATATCAACTTAAAAGGTGCTGGTGTGTGTTCACAGTGTGTTTCTGCCATCTGCAAGCCTTCAGAGAAATGAGTTATTGCAGGTTTAAGTAAGGAATGTCAGTGCTTCTTTCACCACTGAGCACTCGCCTCACTATATGATCCAAGACCTGCCATTTACCCTTAAACTGTAAACATGGTTTTCTTACACTCTGACGGTGGCAGCCTGTAACACGTTAAAAAAATGACTTTTCAAGAAGGTCAAGATGTGTCAAACACCCAATAAAAAGGAGCAAGAGCAGTAAATCTGCAAGGTCAATATTGGCTTATGGCAGATATAATGATATCTGTGTATGCTTAGGTTGATAAGTAACAAGAAATTCCATAACAGAAATGACAAACCAGGTGTGAGATCATCTAGAAACAGTGTCACCGATGCATAGTGTGTCCACCAGGGAGCGCTAGCATCTGGTTTTTAGGGTTACATTTTTTTAATTTGGCACATGGCACGTATTCATTTGGCACTGACACCTCACACCGAGGTCCTGGGTCCGAGTCCCTGTTCTTTCTGTGTGGAGTCTGCATGTTCTCCCTGTGTCTGCATGGGTTCACTCCAGTTTCCTCCCACAGTACAGAGACAAGCAGCTGATTAGAGACTTCAAACTGTCTGTGAAATGATGGTCTCTGTGTATGAAATCATGTACAAATAAATGCAGAAATACTGGCATCCAGCCTAAAAGAACTAAAGTTGGTGGTGCTTGTCTGAGATCTGCCTCCTACTAGCTGCTTCATCTGGGCTATTCTAATCCAGGTAGCCAGATTACACACCTGGCAGCACTTCATTCTCACCTGCCGTGAGGTGATGAAACATCCCGCTGTCCTCACTGTCTTACACCAGCAGGAGGTGGCTGCAGGGGAAGAGCGGGTATGGCGTGTCCATTCTTTTCTCATATCTTTGCAGACCAGTGACCAGCATCGATCATTACCAGTTCAATACATTCCACTAAAACTGGTCCACTTAATGGGCAACAAACACAACTGTCTTTACAGGGGTATGTTATCTAAAAGCCAGTCTTTCAGTTTTGTCTTAAACATGAGTGGGTTAGAAGTCTGCTTCATGTTATTAGGAACCATTTTCCAACCCCGGGCTCCCAAGTATCTGAAAGAACTTTAACCTGTCTGCCTACTGATTAGCACCAGCATCAGATTTGCTATGCTGGACCATAATGTTGTGCCTGTGAGCTTCTCTGACCTGCAGGAAGAAGTTCTATAAGTAATTTGGGATAACACCATTTACAGTTTTTTGAACTTTAACTGTGTCACTTTGGACTCCACATGGAGGCAGTTTAAACCTCACTAACTGGTTCCTCTCTCTATGTTCTCATGGATTGAAACCAAAAAGCAGTCTGATCTATTTTGGTAGACCTGAAGACATATTAGTGTCTATGACGCCTCAGTGTCTTAATCTGTTTTCCTGTTGTCTTATTTAGGCTTTCGTACGTATACAGATATTTTGCAAAATGAGCATTTTCCCTTACGTTGCTCCCCTCGTTCACAGGTAAACTGCATTTTAGGTTTTATGGTTAATGGTAAACTGGTTAATTTACGTTTGGTTAGCACTGATAGCTCGTGTGTCAGAAAGGTGAAACACTGAGTTGCTATAGTTTGTGTTTTTAAGTTACTTCTGCCAAAGGGAAAAAAAGCTCCCTCAGCATTTTTACATGAAGGGGAAAATCTTAGTTTAAAAAAAGTATCCGTATATACGTGTGATCAAGAATTAAAACTAAGTCATTGCAACAAGGTACATTGTATTGCTACAGAGAAAGAACCTCAGTCTTATTATCTGAATATAATCTAAAAGATGGAACTACAGGTGGCTACTGATCGCTCATGAAACAGAGTTTGATTCTACATTTATATTTTCTGCTCTGGTTTTCAGTTGCATCATGACTGAACTTCAGAAGCAAACAAACAAACAAAAAACAGCAGTGGAGAAAGTTGTTTGATTTCCAGGTTGGGACTCTTCAATTCATACTTGAAAGTCGGTTTTTATGGTGCAGGATAATAAAATACAATATAAACAAAAGCAACTTTCCTCTGTCAATGACAGCTTTTCTTTTGTAGTTTAAGAATTGTTGAACTGCAAATGGCCAGTAGCTGATCCAGTGGGTTGCTGGTTATACACGAGTGACCGCCTTAGTCGAATGAATAGTCGGCTTCTTATTTCCCACTGCCAGTGTTGGCTTATCATTGGCCAGATCAGTAGTTGCTTTAGGGAGGACACAGCCTTCACTGACTTCTCAGTCTTAATTTTGTCCGCTATCCTGCACCATAAGTTTTTACACCGGTTAACTGATTGCTTGGATCCGCCTCTTGCAAACAAAAACATAAAAAACAAAAGCAAGTTTTATGTAACATATTTAATGAGCTACAGGAAATACAAACACATGGAAACTGCAAATCCTGCATTATTATGCTAATTGTATGCATTTTAAAAGGCCTTTGTGGAACAACTCAGTAACCTTAAAGGGGTATTCTGTGACTTCTGTCAGCCTCTAGTGGTGGACAGTTGGAAGTGCAGCAACATCGACTGGTTGCGGAAGTATAAATGACATAAATAATAAACTCTCTTTTTCAAAAGGTACAAGCAATAGGTTTATTAGAGCTGAGATTAAGTAGCTGTCCATGAATCCAAGAGTAAACTTCAAACTCCGGATTGACCTCTTCCAGCTTGGCTCAGGAAACAAAGAGCCAGTAGTTACTCTCTTCTGTTTGTCCTGTGTTTTGCTGAAGACTCACAAATGAATTGATCCACAGTTTTATAACCGATTTCAAATGGTGCTAGAAGGCTGCAGCGGGCTCTAAGCACCAGAGGAAATCAGTTATCTTTTAGTGGGGAAAGAGGAGGAGGAGGAAGGGATGTCCTGTGCTTGTCCTCCTGAGGCTCACTCACTGCCGGAGCTGTCCTCCTGTCCCCAAGAACACTGATTTCAAATGGTGCTAGACAACGGGAACACACATCTAAACCACCACGTGAAACCAGCTTCTGGGGGAAGACGTGTTTGGTGTTGGATCACAGCTGCAGCGGTGAGATGAACCGACGGCAGGGAGTTTAATGACATTAAGGGTTTGTTCGCTTCTTTGGGATGGCATGCAGTTGAACACTCACTAAACCTTGACAAAGTCTTCATTTGACAGCACAAAGTGTCACCATTCTCAATACAAAACAGAGGCTCCCCTTGGCACGTTAATCGAGCCTACTATTTACAAGGTCAATAACAAATTTTAACTCATAAAACTCATAAAACACTCAATAATACAATTAACATTACTATCATAACTACTAGTGCTGCTACTATTTCTAATAAAAGCTGTTAAAAGCA
This sequence comes from Chelmon rostratus, assembly GCF_017976325.1. NCBI lineage: Eukaryota > Metazoa > Chordata > Actinopteri > Chaetodontiformes > Chaetodontidae > Chelmon > Chelmon rostratus. The sequence continues at coordinate 3,138,060 of NC_055679.1, read as the reverse complement.
TAACACAATAATGACAGCAATGCAACCACAATAAGGACGGCATTAAAAAAAGCCATTCAGCCATGCCTCAGAGACACACACAACACCACTAGCAGTCAAGTTAGTTCAGTCATACTTGTTTCGACTGATCCTCCCTGCAGTGCGTCCATGTGCCAATCTGTCAGTTGACGAGCTGCTCCGTCAGAGGAGGAGAAATCTGACGGTGCTTCTTATTTCGAGAAAGTCTGTCTTAAGCATGAATGTAGTTGTCATGGCAGCGCAGTGACATGGACGGCTGGTACGTGAAAATTCCCCTCCAGCAGCAGAGAGGAATTCAAACAGAAGAGAGATCACAACAAACAAGGCTGACAGCACATGACAGCAACGCTTGTATTAGGGGAAATTCATAGTGGGTGCTGCCAGCTACACACTGACGCACAGTGTTCTTTTACATATTCAGTATATAATGATGTGTACCTCGCTCTAGCCTCACTGCCACAGATCCTGCAGGGAAGAAGACAGAAGAATTACATGACAACAGAGTTGAAAGGCCCTGTGGATGAATGAATGTATGCGTATACACGCATTAGTATTCATGAGTGTGCTGTGCACACCCCTTAACTCCAACAATAGCTTATTTAACATCCCCTGAGCTAAAGCTATGCGACACTGAATGCAACTGATTCTACCTGTCCTGCAGGTATGGATGGACATGCCACACCTTTCCCTTGCCTTTCCCTCGACATTCCCACATATGTATCTGGAGATGACACTTTTAAACCCTTTTTCTTCATAGACACATCTGATTTCTCCAATATAATCAAGAAAAAGTAGACGCTTTGCTCTGAAGGCGAAGTTGGTAAAACCTGCTCCATTTAGTTGTTGCTGGTACGCCTCTTCTGGCTTTCTGTGCTCCCTTTCCAGAAGAGGCCAGTCGGACACCATGCAAGACTTGGGTTATCTTCTTACCATGAGATGAATTTGCATTCAGATCTCACTGTACAGATGAGCTGAATGAATGTTTGAATATGTCAGTGTTTCGTAAATGTATACGTCCAAGTTCCAAGTATCAAATACAAGATAATACATTATTAAAATAATGAACAAATGTTTCTTCGCTGCACACCTGGTGCTACGTCATTGGCTGATATCTGTTTCAGACAGTAAACTGTGGCAAAATCTGCTCAAAAAACTTCAACCATTCCTGTCACAATCTCATCGTAGCTGCACAGCACAGGGTTAACAATGCTAACATCGGCCAATTTACCACCAAAATTGTTTTTTGAAATAACTGGTCTTTGATTTCACACAAAGGCAGCTTGTTAAGTTTATTTAGTTTACTCCATGAGTTGGTTGAAAACGCCATCTCCACCTGACTTGTATTAAAACAAGAATCCTGTAATAGGGGCTTGATGGCTTCATACATGATACTGTGCTAAAAGACTGAAGCTAAGTAAGCTAACACGATAAGCTAGGCTAAAATTGTCAGCATCAATACCAATACCAATCTTTGCATGCTGCCGAGCCTGACCCTATCTACGGTAAATAAACAGCATTGTTGTTGTACTGCGGCGTGGCGCTAGTTTTTTTTAAGAATGATAAGGAAGAATATGAGATCAGACTGTTGTTTCATTCCAATGTCATTCTGTTTGACTGCTTAGCTTACATACAGTAGCCTACATGGTATTTTCAAACCACATATTATCCTACTAGAGAACTAATTTCCACACAGTGGGGAAATACTACACAGTGGATCTGGTAGTCGTGAAATGTAACCTGTAAACCCACAAAATAATGTAGTTAGCTGAAGCTAACTCTTGACCTTTGAGGTAACGCTAGGCTAGTTGCTAGTGAGCCAAAACTGCAGCAAATGTTAGAGCAGACAAACGGCCTAACACACGTTTGCTCCGCTGTTTATGAATGATCAGTGATCTGGCTCTCAGACATATTTTGGTCGGCTGTGTTTCAGTTTGATCCGTTCCGCAGTTTGATTTCCCACATGACTGCTGTCAAAAGGTTAATAAACTGTGGTGAGTTTGTTTTAATATTGCTGGAGGAGTATTATACGTGACAGAGAGCTGGCTTTTGCTGCAGAGCAGGCGGACAACATTGTCCGCATCTTCCAGCCACATGTGGCTCCACATTTTATTTCCTTACTTTCAGTTCCTAAACAGCACGCAAAGCAATGCGGCCTTTCTCGCTTTTGTAAACATTATCATTTAAATCATCTTTATCGGGATTTTGACAGCCTATGATGATCTATTGTGAATATAAAAGTTGCAGGTTATGAACGAGCAGAGACGCAGATTAACACGTGATCTGGTGTATCACATTGAAATGACTCTGATTCATCCGGTAGAAACAGGAAAATGATGAGTCTGTTTGCACTGGGGGCACATCGTACCATCCAGCTGGCATTTTCTCACCACTCGCTTGACAAAAAAAATCTGATTCGAAACCTCGTCACCCGATTAAATGGCTTGTTCAAGCTGCTGCATTGTTTTGCGGCGCTCACGCCTCTGTTCCCTCTGTGACATACGAGCATAGGAGCACCTCCAGGTACAGGAATGCCCAAACAGTGTGTGTGTGTGCATGGTGTCTCGTGTCACAGCACAAAGACCTCCGTAGGCAGCCATTTGTGGGAACCGGCGCCCAGCAATTATGTAACCGGCCAGGTCGCCATGACAACAAGGCTACAGTAAATGCTGCATTGTCCCAGTGGCTCTTACAGGTGTTTGGAAGATGAGTGTCAGATGACCCGTGATGACAGAGGTGTTAGAACTGGCACGTCCAGGTTGGAGCGTTACTTGGGGTTTCATGACACCCTGCTTTGGGTTCAGGAGGGTGGGGGCAGTGGAGGCAGAGCAAGCTGGACACTTCATCGCTAAACTAATCAAGCAGATACGAACTCATGCTGAGATGCGCTTCAATTGATGACACAATATTTTGTCATGCTGTCACATGTGGTTTAACACATCCTGTAATTCAGCTGGCTGGCACAAGAGGGCGACAAAACATCTAGAAGCTCCCACGGCACCCTGCAAGATAAGTAACTATGGCTGCTTGTGTTTTCACATGGGGGAAGCTCTCATCTCTCCTGCCCTTAGCTTAAGGAGGTCAAAGGTCAGTTGTACAGCAGCAGCACTGCTAGCACAGATACAACCCAGCGCCGGTCATCAGGGGACGACTGCACATCACAGCAAATAGAGGCGGGAATGTGAAGCGAAGATGTCACACAAATGATGGGATCTCACTTCAAAGTATAACAACAAAGGTGTCATTTCCACTAAAGATGGTGGGGAGCTGCTGTCTCCAGCCACCGCAGTCCGGATGAGCCAGTGGGATGTTAAAGTAAAAAACACGTCACACACACATTCTGCAAAGATAGGGAAACGAGAAAATTAGGGCATGAGAGCAGATATGATGCTCTATCCTAAAGGCAGTGGAAAACATGTGACAGCTGTCCCTCTGGTTCTCACTGTAAGCAGAGACTCAGGCCTGCAGTGTAGCTTCACACCACGATTAACCAGAGAAGTACAGAGACTTCTAATGAAAAATGACCAGGTGAAGTGTCAGTTTCACCTCTCTCCCTTTCTCTCTTGATTAACCAAACCTGCACACTTTCAATTCTGCTTCTTTCTACTCCTCTCCCCTTCCTCCTCTCTCTTTATGGCCCGACTCGCCAAAAGCCGAGGCCGAGTCTGACCCGCATCCATCCTGCATGGAGGGATGGATGCCTCTCTGCTGAGGCGCCGCCGTCCCTAAAGGATCTGTGCACACCCCCGTCTAAAAGGAGAAGTGATCAGCATGAGTTCAAAGGATTTAAAAGAGTCTTGAACTAAAAGAAGATGGAAACAGTAGAGGCTTACGCAAACCCCGGACCAACACCAGCCCCCTGCAGTATGAATGCAGGAGTGAGTGAGACACACACACACACACACACACACACACCCCTCCTTTTTCGCTCTCTGGGGAGAAAGGGTTCCTTGTGGAGGTGAGGCGAGTGCTCTCACTCTGGCTTCCTGTTCCATTCTCTCCCAGGATGTGACACATAGAGACAGAGGCTCACACACACACACACACACACAGAGCTGGCATGAATGGCAGGCCATGGCTCCCACGGGTGACGGTGATGTCATCCTCCCTGTCGCTCCATCCGCCTGTCCACGCTGCCTCTGTGCCTGGAAGGAGAGAGGTAGAAATGACGTTAAATGATGACGATTGCAAGTTTATATAAGAATTTTTTTTTTTGTCTCTTGTTTGCAGTTTTGCTGAGTCATGGTGCAATACTCCACTGTGCTGATAATTGGGCTCCTTTCATAACAAGTCTATTTTCTGGGGTCAGAGATGTGTCCTTTACTGAATCATCGTTTTATCCTGTAAGCTACAGAGTTCATGTGCACTACAGTTAACCCTGAGGAACGAATGGATACGTGAATGAATAAATGGATGCAGGGACGGGAAGGCGAGCGTAGGAGGGGGAGCAGCAGCATTAATCCAATAGATGCACAGGATGTTCACGCCATTTAGCAACAACTATTAGTCACACCGCAGCACCACTGTCTGAACCACCTGCCACAGGCCGCATCATCACACACCTTCAGGTGAGAAATAGAGAGCGATTTGCATTCAAGAGAGTGTGTGTGGGGGTGAATCACCGGTAAAAATGGACATTCTGTTGTCCAGGCATGACAAGCCTCACTGAAGAACACGACGGCTTTGTCAGTGTGCTTGTTAAAGCCTCGTCACCGCACAATTGCGGCGGTTTTGACAGTTTGAAAAGAGTACAGCAACATTCTGGGCCCTCTTTGCGCACTGAGGTGACGCATGGGGCATCCGCGTGCACCTGCACTATAAAAAAATCACCACAATAAAAGCAGCTTTATGACGTACTGCGTCATGGCTTTTCACTGGAACGATACGCATACGTGTGCGATACATGTGTTCTGATTAGCTGAAGAAAGGGATGCACCAACCTTTGTACCGCCTGCCTCACATGAACTTTGACCTATGGAAATAATGGTATAAGGAAGGAAGAATCGCACTGCACTGCAAAAATGCATCTTACAAAGCGATTTTAGCTGCTGTTTCCAAGAATGAACCCTCAAGCTCAACTGTACAGCAAGCGCTGTCTGACTTTTTCAGGGCGGCAGAAGCAGACTTCGGCCTTCTAGTGCTTCAGCAGTCTCTTAGCTTTATATAAATGTCATATTTATCTCTGAAGAGCTAAAGCACTGAGGATTTCAAGTCGGTTCAAAATTTCCCAGCTCTTTGAAAACCATAAATGAGGGGGTCGTGGTCATGATTAGCCGCGGTCGTGGTTATAAGTCGCCCCTCGCCCAGATTTTAGGTGAACTGAAACCAATCTTCATCCTTCATGCGTGCTTTCACTTTTATTCACTCATTTGGTCCAAATTTTAATTACCAAAAGGAAGAAATGTAAGTTTCATTTATTACTCATGCAGTGACACCTAAGGCTTTCTGAGGGAAAGCTAGTTAGCCTTGCTTGCTAGCCTCTACTTTCATGTTGTTCATAGCGTGCTGGGAACGGCACATAACCAATGCCGTGTGGGCAAAATGGGGAAAAAGACGTCTTGTATCAGTGTTTGTAGTCTTAACCTCAGAGGGCTTTGACATGCTCAGCAGTGCACCACAGAAGCTGACAGCTCACTCTTTGCAGTGCCGGGCCCTCAGATGTCAGTCAACTGCCGCGATGGGATTTTTCCACAAATACATCCAACAATGTCTTTCTCCCCATTTGAAAACTGGAAAATATGAACAAACACCACAGCATCATTATCATTTACTTGTCTACTGTTGCTACTATAACTGCTGCGATCGCTGTGTTGGGGTTGGCGTCTAAACCGTGTCTGAGACGGGCTAAATTTTGTCAGAAGAAATGCAGCTCCACAGTGAACCAATAGGCATCAATCTAAAACCATGTAATTATACGTTTCGAGGCCCCTTTGCTAAGTAGGCTACATGCTTTGGTGCACATGAGGAAAAACGGACTGTTGCATCTCATTGCACAAGGTTTGAGAAAAATCTACCAAGCATTCAACATGATGCACAACAAAAACAAAACCAGTTAGCGTGACATTCCCAAGCTTGTTCATGTTTCATGTATCAACACAAGACATCTGAGAACATCAACCACTATTTCATAAGGTTTTGTCCCAAGGAAATCCACCTGCGGAGGGTTTTGTAGTCAGTTAATATAGATAATTAGGTTTGGAGGAAATTATAGAGGCAGTTGGACCTGTAATCACATGTTTGCCTTTGATTTCTAGAGAGTAAAATGAGAGAAAAATTAAACTATTTCTCATGAACTGGACATCCCTGGCACCGACGTCTTGAATAGCTATCATCTTTGTTGGCAGTGAATATCACATAACCTGTATTGCTTAAAGGAGGTATGCACAGTAGTGCTTGGGAATGAAACCCTTTAATTGTTCCTGTAAGAGAGAGGAAAGACTTTGTTGCATGTGCAGTATTAAAAACCATTAAACTGCTCCTCCTGCAGGGAGCCTGCCTGACACCTCAGGGCCACCAACCTGATACTGATCCTCCCTTCCCGTCAAGAAACCTCCGCCCCGCGAGCCATCTTATTGTTCACATGCATCTGTTCCAGGAAAATTAGAGCGGCTCGACACCGACATGGAGAAGCGGAGATGATAGACTGCAGACGGTGAATCACAGAGCAGTCATAGCATCCTCTAGCAATTCCATGAACAACACTACTATACTGTGGTCAAGGAGGATTTCTTTCCTTTCACTTCCTGGGATTGGAGAGTGAAAGTTGGCACAAGCCCGACCATTCACCATTGGGAAAGAAGCCACAGCATATAGGTGTCTGCAAGTGGGGGAGAGTGTGTGGTTGCTCGAGTTAACTCAAATTGTTATCTGACTTGAAATGCCTGTTCTGCTCTTTGAATCAATGGGTTCTTTCACTAAATGATAACGTCCCCCAGGAACCAGTGCTGGCCTCCTACGAGACTACTGTGTTGGCGTTAGGGCTTCAGCAAAAAGCAAAACGAAAACACACTGAGTCACGTGTGGTCTATTAAATCTGTATTCCTAATAGATTACATTGTAGCATTAATGTTGTAATTCTACTCTTTACCTTGCAAATTCCTTTTCTGTAAGGAACTTAAAGCCACAAAGAGCAAACATGAGAGGGAATTTTAGACCTGCTCTGTGTCTGCTAGGTGTGTAAATAGACAACTAATTTGCCATAACAACTTTCTAGGGTGATAATATGTCAGTTTTGTTTTTACTTTTTGTTTTGCTTCCCCAAATTTGCCAAAGAAAATCAATAAATGCTGCTTTAAGCTAGTGGCCGTGGCCTAGAGGTTGGAGAAGTGGCTTGTGACCGGTTCAATTCCCCCACTGGACTGTCCCAGTTTGGGATCAATTAAGTAAATAAAAATGATAATAATTTGAAAGATGCAACAATCACATAAAATTCTACATATAGGGGGCTTTAAAATAGTTGTAATGCGACCCCTCGTCGTAAAGGCAATCAATCAGTTCCATATTGTAGCATCAAAACCGAGTACCAAAAAGCATCACACATCCAAAACTAAATCAAACCGTGACAAACAATCTGAAGTCTTCCAGCGAGCGTAACGGCTCGTCTCGGGGTACAGTTTGTCTTGGCCGCAGTTTGTTATCCCACCCTGCGTTTGGCTATAGAGCTTTTCATTACTGTTAACCGATGTCTGGATTTATGGATAAATGTCAGGCTCTGAGACAGACCACCACTGTGGCGGCATTACCATAAAGCAGCTCATGCTGTAGTGGTGCGTATAGCCTCGGGTTCCTGTGTGTTCATGTGCGTCAGTGGTGCGGTTCAGGTGGAGGTCGTGCAGAGTAAAAGCCCAGAGGGAGGCGGGCCTGAGCCCCAGTGCGCAGCGTTATGCTAATGGAAGCGTTGCCGACGGTGGCAGCGGAGAGCATCAATCTCAACTAAGGAGCATGACGATACTTAAGTCAGCGAGGCGGCTAAGCTTCACAGTGCCTCACACACACTCAATACAGCTGACATACAGCTGACAAAGATAGTGCACAGTCAGAGGCATACTTAGTTTACCGTGGCCATTCTGCATTTCACGCCATTTTTTCAGCAGTTTTTCCTCACCCACAATTCATGGCATGGTTTCAAACCTACTGCAGTTTATAATTAACTGCTGTCGCGGAAAACAAAGGCGCCCCAGATGACATGAATGTGACATTTCAGCGCGTAAGACGGCATGTTAGTTAAGCCTCATTTCCTGGAGGAGACTTCCATTTGCTTCTCTGAATGTCGACTGATTGACAGCAGCGAATGCGTAACACGGCGGTGATAGGAAAACATTTTACTCAGGCACAATGAGACAAGTATGAAACGCAAACTCCAAGCCAAATGAGTGTGATGCTTGACTGTCTCACAGGGTGGAAGCTGGTGATGATCCCCTGCCATACATCCAGCAGACATGATGAGTTCCTTATGTCCACACAACGTTCACTATCAACACAAGTACAAAACGGCCAAACTGAACAAACAAATAGAAACCCATATCATGTATTTAACTGCTTCACTGGGGGAATCAGATGATAAAGCCACTGCCAACTACCTGTCCTGCACCAAACATCAGGCAGACAAACTTAGCAACAGGCTGGTGAACATAATGGAGCATCTAGTAGCTGTGGAGTCAGGTATATTTCTAAGATGTTAAGGTGTCAAGCTAAAAGGAGGGTGGATATCGACTTACATTCATCAGGTGTACACAACTCCAAATCAGTGGGTTTGTTGACTCAAAATGGGCATACAGTGTTGATTTTGTCATTCTTGGAGACTTACTGGCAGTGGGGCTACAAAGGTACAAAGTTTGTCTTGAGGATGGCACTTGATTGAAGGCCAGCTGGCCATTGAAATCAAAAGGATTTATCCTCTTTGGAGCATGAATGTGCTAAGAAATCTTGAGACCATTAATATCCACAGCAAAATCTGTGGAAACCCAGCCCTTATATAAGGTTTGAGAGTACTGTATGGAGTGCTGAGGTTAAAATGGGGTTAGAGGAAGCTTTGAACTGATGTTGGCACTAGATATGACGTAGAAGCCACCCAAGTCTGCAGGAATCATATTCCGGGGACATTGAATATATAAATCAAAGTTCATGGCAATGTGGTCTGTAGCAGTGCTTTTGACTCAAGTTGAATGAACCAAAGTTCCTGAATGCAGAACATTGCCAGGTCCTACTACAAGTGAGGCAACAGATGAATGGCATTAAAATGTCAGCATGTAGAAGAATGGGTTAAAGGCAGACAACCTACACAGCTGGCACAAATTAACAGCCAAAGCAAACAGTGATATTATCCTTTGAGTAAACACTATAGTGCTCATAGGCCATCAATATTCCTTTGTAAAAAAAAAAAAAAAAAAGTCAGCATCATAGGACAAGCCTCAAGAGTTCCTGCTTCTAGAACACAAGTGAGGCTGACGTATTTTCCCTCACCCTATTTTCCATCCTGGAAAGGAGAGAGGACAAAACAAAACCCTTCCTTCTGGAGAATTTCAAACATCTGGCTTTGTTTGGGCTCAGTTCCGGGAACGGATCACAACTGCTGTCCACTCCCAGCACTGCGGCGGCCGGCCTGGCCGAGAGGCCTTCCTCCCTGGACGCAGATAAACAATCTTAACAGGCCAATTTGAAGCAGGGGTAAAAATAGCAGCATGTTGCTGCTCGTGGTTTTGAAGTTAACTGGAAAACAGGCCCTAAGGAGAGGAGGGGGGGGGGGCAGGGAAAGCATTTCACCTCTTACTCAATGGGGAGGGGAGATGTAAAAAGTGCAGGCCTCAAATCAGACTGATGGATGGATGGATGGATGGGGTGGTGTGATATGGGATGACCATGGTGGAGGTTAGATGGGTATGTCATCGTGACAACAGTCTGAGCCACTCAAACCGGAAAACAGACTGATGTCAGAGAGGGAGAGAGGGAGAGAGGGAGTGAGAGACAGAGAGACAGAGAGAGAACAGATGAAGACAGATGGGGGAAACGGGTCATGACATAATCCTGACACATCAGCCACTTACAGTAAAGCAAGATATTTAGTCATTCCTTTGCCAATAACAGCACCTACTCATGCCCCAACCTCTTATCAGCTCAAACACACACACACACACGCACACATGTCACGCACATACACACACAAGCACACACATACACACTTAAAACACCCCTGAGACCTCTCTGGATTACACTGCAGTTGTTTTTGAGTCTGACACACTTCTCCTAAAGCCCACTAAGCAGTGACTCAGAAAACACTCTCTCGCGCACACACACACACACACACACACACATACACACACAGTTCAATTACAAAGAGCAGCCTTTACCGGTGATGTGGTGCCAAAAGCACCTCGTCACGTAACTCAAACACTCTGGCCTTGCTGCCAGGCAGACACACAGCAGCCGTGTGATGAATGCATTCAGCCTGCATGCACACACACACACACACACACACACACACACACACACACACACACACACACACACACACACACACACTCTTAGAGTTAGTCAGCAAAAGCACTAACCACATGCCAAATTGTAAATCTTCAACTTCCCCCTCTGCTTCCCTGTTGGCTCAGTGCCAAGACAGCTTCTCAAAATGAGCAGCATGTTACAGTAAGAGCCGTTACGTTCCTGGAATGCCCTGTCTGCCGACACATCACGATGAGTCTACAAAAATCTCCCCATCCGAAACAAATATCCCCCCGATTCCAAATAGACCTCCTAGCATCTGATCGTGCTGCGGGCGTGTGGGTGTTGTAGGCGAATTGACTCGGACTGAAAGATTCACGTCATGGTCTGCTGGCAAGAGCGTAAACAGTCTGTGTGCAAATAAAGAGTCCTCTTTCAAAAATCTGCTGGCAGCAGTTCAGCGTTCAATATCTCTGTTATGGAGACTCTGATCCGTGAATGTGTCATTATTTGTATTCACTACGGATCGCCATTTGGTGTCGAGCCTGATGTTTTATTTAAACTGCTCAATTTTCCAACTCACGCAGCTTGTAAACACTGGTGAGCCGTCATTGGATGGAGCGTCTGACAGGTCGGGCCACGCCCTTTTAAAATCACCTTTCCTGGTGTTCATACAAGTTAAGGAAAGATGGAGGAGCAGCACAATCAGGCCAAACTGCTGAGACTTGCTTTGCTTTGTTTAGTCTTGTTTTGTTCTTCATGCATGAGGAGCTGTCGGCTTTTAGATGCCATCTTCTGTTTTTGCATGTTGGAGTGGCTTCCTGTGGTGTTTTTTTTTTTTCGGGATTATCTGTTCACGTGATAAACAGTGAACCGTTAAAGCAGCGAATACCTGAAAGAGCCAAGACAGAAAAGCTCAACCTTTCTGATAAAACCACTCCCTACTTGTTTGCTGTGAAACATCTCAAAGTAAGCATCAGTCATCATCATCCCAGTTTGTTATTTGGTTCTCATTCTCGTAGATTCTGCCATCGTGTCTATCACCACGTCTGGGATCATGGCGGCACCGCTGCATTAACTCCAATGAGGCAAGAAACACGAGCCAAACAGATTCTAAACAAGCTAGAAGTTTCTCCTCATTAACTAAACCACTTCGTTTGGAGGTAAAACTCAAACTGAGAGCTTCTTAGGTGGTTGAAAGGTGGACAAAGATCCATTATAAACTGATTTCATCGTTCATGTTTGTTTCTCCTCCAAAGAAGCTGATGCAATCTGGAGGTTTTGTTTACAACCTGTCCGACTGACTGCTCTTGTTTCATGCCCCATCTGACTTCTTCTTAGCAATGTGACCGCAGACTGCTCACTCAGCATTTGGCGTTGACCAGAACTATGAAAATAAGACCCAGGTTGCGTGGAACCAGAATTTATCTTTCAGAACAGATGAAGAGGAGAGTCTTGGTAGCCGATTGGTTAAAGCGCATTCAGCATTGCTGAATAGTTGCAACTGTCGCTGGCTGGCAGAGACCTTCGTTGGATGTCACACCGTTCTCCTTCCCTGTTTCCCCGTGTTTCCTGTCCGCCTCTTCACCCGTCACTATTTGCCTGATTAAAGGCAAATGCCCCCCCTCCAGGAAAGAGCTACACATGAGCATTACATTTAGTCCAGTTTGGAGTAAACACACCCAAGTGATGTACAGTCCCTAACAACCACCAATAGCATGTAGATGTTACCAAAACTACCCTTGAGGCTAAGCCTTCTTTTACAGACAGTGGGTCAAATCAGTATGTGTTATGAGAAAAATGTCGTAGTGTCGAACCCACTGAGAATTATGACCTGACCACAGTTCCCCTCAGCTCAACACAACATTTTAGGATCTTTTAGCTAATTGTTTTGGTTAATCACTTGGTTTTGGTTCAGTCAATGTTCTTGTCAACCACATTTCCAATGAAGCTGTTTGCAGGCGAAAAGCTCTGATAAACCTGCTGCCCACTACCCACTCAGACTGGAGTAACGACTGGCTGGTGAACAGAGCGGAGCTTTTAGCAGCTATGGAGCCTGATATTTCCCTCAGGAGTTGGTGGAGACCGAAAACAGGGTTGAAAGGTGGGCGAACAGAAACGTGGCTCCAAATGAAGGCTAACGTTAAAATATGTCTGCTGAACTCGCAAAAGATTGTTTGCTAACACATTAGCCACACAACAAAGCTTGTTCCACTGCTTCAAAGTGGTCGAAAAATATATATATCGTAACTAAAGCTGAATCACAGTTGTATCGTCTGCAGTGGGATTTGTTTTACTTCATCAAATTTCAGCACCCTTCAGCATGAATGCATAAGCTCGGCATATCTCCCCCTCAGCCCTTCTCCTCAGGAGTGGCGGTTTCCGTCAAAGTTGAGCAGCGTTTGTTCAGTAACAGCGAACCACTCCCAGGTGCACCAATGCCAACTTTGTCCTCTAACAATCAATGACCGAGCAGGAGCGTAGCATTCCCGAGCCGTTCCGCTCTGAAAGAAAATCAATAACGACAGGATGTCCTGCATGCCTATGTCAGAATCTATCATTCCAATCACGGCAGGTTGCAATACCAGATCACTGGATAGAAAAGATATCAATCGGGCCACAGAGAGGGTTCAATTTCAAAGGCCTCCACACCTTAAAAAAGCACCGACACCTACATGTGAGCAGCATTTGGGACATGTTCATTAATAATTAACATCCACAAACTGCAGCTGGAACTCCTGCAAAAAACAGCCTCTACTTTAAAGTCTTTCCGATCAAATACAAGCTGTCAGATACTGAGCCTGATCGGAGGAATTATAAAGCGGTGAAGAATCGTGAATGAGCAGAATATTTTCGTACTGTCCAACCAGCATTTGGCTCAGTGATCATCGACTGGAAGTCAAACATGTGAGCCCTGGCATTTTAATAATTACAAAACCAGTGAGTGAACACAAAGCACAGGACACGCAGGGATACGTTAGTACGAGCAAAACACATTGTAAAACCAGTCATGTACGTTTTGATCTCCATCAAAAGGAGATGTGTCAGCAGATTTGGGAAAGCCGTGGGCTTATTTACTTCACTACCTTGTTTCCTTCTTGCAAAGTCATCGTCACCTGAATTGAGACCGCTTAAACAGGTGGGTCTTGGTTGGGCTCCAATCAAAATCTGGCAACACCAGAAGGATTTCTACCCATTAGTCACTGATTATTACCTGTTACCTGTCCACATGACAATTTGCTCGATTCGTTTGTAATGAAGCAGCATAAACACAACATGGACCAAATCTATAAGGCAACAATGAATTTTTTTCCTTTGGTTTGGACCAACTGAACTAAACAATGTCAGACTACTTCCCAATGTGGCCTGATGACCTTTTCTTCCTGCAGATTTAAGTGGTGTCGGAGACGTGGTAACTGGATACTGAATGAAAGAAACTGCTGGCAGGCGGCACCTTAAGTGACATCATACAGTTCTCGTGGCTGCATCACAATGCCTCCTTGTTCTCACTCCAAAAACTCTGCATCTCGTGTGTCTTTATAGCCTCGCTGTAATCGGACGGCCTCGCCTCGGCGGACGCATGATGAACTCAGGTGTACATGAAAAGCTGTGAACGTAGCTGGGAGAAGTACTTTCTCACTGCTGCCTGAAGTGGCCACACTTGTCAGAAAGGTATAGAAAATGTCAGACGCAGCCTCCCTCCAGCTTTGACGCTGGGAATGTTTCAGACACCGTTAGACAATCTGACAAGCACTTCACAAGATCAGCTGCCATGTCCCGCATTTCAAAGCACTCGACAACCGACAGACACGGCGCAAGTACACGATGTATATCCAACTTGCTGAGTCATGCAACGTAAAGTCAACAGAACACACACACCCCCTGACACGCTAACGTCATCCACTTGGCTGTCAGTCCATTTCACCCTCTCATGACATGCCCTCACACTGCAGACACATGCACCCAGCATCGCAAACTGTGTCAGACGTCACAGCTGTGTGTTCGATTTAAGACACGAGGGCGTGGAACTAGACACAAGGCCTTGTTGTGCAACGCGGAAACAAGAACTGTGGGTTTGCTAAGCCATGTCACCTCGTGACTCCCTGCCTCGGCTTGGCTGTGGAAACAATGGCAACGTGGCCGTGATGACAGAGTGATCGGCGCAAAGGGACGTCATCAACAGCCGGCTCAGTTCCAGACAGAGTGGACATAATCCTTCATTCAACTGAACAACGTCTGAGGCAGATTAAGACCTGAGAACTCGAAACAAAGAGTGCTGGATCTATAAAGGGCTACATTAGCTACATTTAGACATAGCTCAGTGTCATCACTGTAAAGAAATGAAACCACAGTAGAAAAGAGGTGTCAGTAGGTATTTCTAAAAGTAGGGTCTACTTTCCAATCAAACCTATTGATTATTAGCACCCCTACTTCTTCACTCAGTGTTTTCAGTTTGTCTGAGAAACGAGTGTCCAGCTGCAGCGAGGGCCACCAAGTCAACATACTATCTGGGCTTAATTACAAATTCCCATTGGGACCCAGGCAGTCAAAAAGAATAGAGGCACTACTCCTCCTCCCCCAAGTCTTGTTGATTTGTACTATTTTAACTGATTTTGTTTGTCGATTCAACCTAAATAAAGGTTGAATATACACAGCAGCCTTTCTGCTTTGGTCTTGTTTTTGTTCTGCATGGATGGAGAAAAGCAGATAATATATCTGTTAGGTGGCCCTGCCTTAGGATTTTAACGTACGCTGTCTAACCCTAATTCTACTTTGGTTCCCATTCTGTCGCAAATGGACTTTTCCACTCATAAATTCAGCCTGACTGAATTCGAGCCACTCGTATCCAGCCAGTAGAGTGGGAGAGAGACAGATCGAGTGGGACCGAGCTCTCGTTCAGGAAGTGATGATGATCTTTTTATATAATTATATATCCTGCCCACATTGTTTCCAGTTCTGCCGGCTTTATGCCAGAGCGTGCCGATACGTCTTGCATTGCCATTCCTGTCTGACTGCAGCATAACCAGCTCGCTAAAGGATAAAGAATCAGCACTGGAAGAGCTGATGTTCTGTCAAACAGACTGCTCTGAGGCTGGATTTTACTGTGATGTTTCCTCTATTTCTTCTCACAAAGAACTGAGAAAAGTTGATGAAAACCACCACCACGACCACACAGCTCATGCTCCTGTGCTTCCACTGAGAGCTGCCGAGTCACGGGCTCTCTCGCAGCACGTTAACGCCCACCGCAGCACACGAACACACCCCGCCGTGACACGGGCTCTCCGCCGCAACTTCCAACTAAAACAAAGCGCTCGGCGCGACCGCTGCCAGCTCCCGCCCCGGCAGGAAATGATGCGAATTGGGCTCGCGTCACAGCTCTGGCCTCTGAGGGCGCTCCTGTGGCGCCCATTAATGCTCAGGTGTCAGCTGTTGCTGGGGTTGGATGAGAGTGTGTATCTCGACTCTGATTTCGTACTGAACGGGTTAAAGAAAAGAATTAGGGTTGGGCAATTAGGTGAATGCATCAGGGATCAGTGATGAGCTCAATCAATTGCCAGTGGAAATTCCCTTGTTAATTGTTTGGTAAATGAAAGGACAATATCGGTGTTTCGGTCCAAGTTTCAGTCCAGTCATCTGACACCCAAGAAAAGTCTCTGCCTGGAAATTATCGCCTGAGTTGTCTGACTTATTGTGTGTGTTGGGTTAGATGTTAGACAGGACAGAGGCAGACATGCATAGGGTCTAACTCTATATGGCACTGGCATTATCATTTAAATTACCTCGATGTGTAGGAAATATAAAATGAGCCCAGAGAAGGGCCCTGAAATGTGGAGAACACTGAAGTGTTCTCAGTCGAGCGCCTTTGGGTGTCTGCTTCTTACAATGACAGCGACAGCCACTCTATAATACAAGTTTAAAGCAAAATTGCCAATTTATTGTGCATGTTAAAGCTCCTCAAGTTGCCACCATATTTATCTGTCTTCTGTTGATGAGATGACTGAAGATGAGCAGGAAACGACTTAGGAAATGACTTCATTTGAAGGCCACTAAACGCTGACTTCAAATAAATGAATAGATAAACAGAGAGAAATTAAAAATACATTGCACTGATTGGGGGGAAAAAACTTTTCAATACATTTCATCCATAAGAATGATGTGCGTCTTGCTGGCAACACATTGTAATTATAGCTCCATGAAGACGATGTTATGGCTTAATTAAAGGTATCCCTTTTTCAGCCTATCACATTCAGCCGTGGTGGATGCTACTTGGCCCTCTCATCTCGGCACAGCTACAACTCCTCAGCCTCCGTCCTGTTTGTTATAAAAAATTATATAATCCACCAAACTGATGCCAAATCACTTCAGCCCACATACATGCCATAGGATCAAAAGCAGCCACGCCCCATTTGTGGTAATGCTTTAGATTAAAGCCTCTAAGTCACAGTGTAATTATATTTTGCATGTGAGGAACCATATGTATATACACTGCTCACTGGTACAAACAAATGTAGGCACGGTAAGGAAAGGAAAGAAGGTTAGGGAATAAGGTGTTAACGAGTTTGTGCTTAAGAGAAGAGATTTTTTTTAATAGTGAGGCAGTTATTGAACAATCACAGGCTGTTGAACCTGCGACGTACTTAATCCATGTTGAAGCAGCACTTTTTTTTGCCATCGGAAGGCAGCGAAACAAGCTGAAAACAAACCTGACGTAACCGTGAGCGACCACCTCCCACATTACACACAGGCACCATCGGCACGACACAAATATTGATCAGCGCAGCACACGAAATGTTCTGCATCACAAAGAAAGGAGGCCACTGTGTGCAGGATTCTTCCAACTCTGATGGCCCATGCATGCAGCAGTTTCACTCAGTATCAGACATTAATGTGGCCTATTGGACAAAGGTTATAAAAAGGTATAAAAGGTCAGTTTTGGTCATAAATACAGACCAAAACTCCACAGTGCAGGTCGTAATATAAAGTGTCAAGCATATCTGACAGCTCTGAGCATGCATGTGTCATCAGGTAGGTGGATTGCTGCATGAATTTGGTTAATATCAGGCTGTTAGAGTCTGTGTAAGCACGTTCTGTGATTGCTGCTGTGTTAACCTGCCTCCCCCCTGTCCTCCAGCTTCATCTCCTAGTGGAAAAACACACCAGGAGATGTTTCGCTCCCTACCGGCGCTTGGCATCTGGTCAAAACTCCCAGGCTTTCACCTTTCCTCTCACTCTCTCTCTCTCTCTCTCTCACACACACACACACACCACCTCTGCCTGTCTGACAACCTCTCTCTGCCTGTCTACCATTATTGAGACACGGCAGGCTAATTGTTTGTGGCAGGAGGTCTGGTTCAGAGCCCGCTGGATCCTGTTACCTTCCACTGACGCGAGTTCATGTGGGAAAGCACACAGGTAGGTAAACAAAACCCAGGCGGGTGGTGCATGGGCCAGTCGTGAGCACTCATACACACACCCACACACACCCACTTGCATATGCACTCCTGTAAACAAGCCCAACATTGCCAGCATCAGATATACATTACATAAACCCATAAAGATAAGAGTTATTCCTGTCGTCCATTTCACTCACCGTCTCCTGTGCCATGGTGTGTGTAGGTTAAAGTCTGTTTGCCTCTGCCTGCTTGTCCTCTCCTCCTGTCTCCTCCCAGTTTTCCCTCATGACTAACACTCGCGAGCAAAACCTTCCTTTTCTTCAAAATTTGGCCACAGCATCCGTTTCATCAGAGGAATGTTTCCCCCTCTGCTGTCACTTCACCCCATCTTACACCATGCTGGAACTGAGCGGTGGTGGTTCCTGTCTCTCGCTGTGCCCTGACACTCTCCTCTCTGTCTCTTCGTGCATGTGTCTGTGTGTCTGCGTGTGTGTGTGTGTGTGTCCTGTCCTACAAAACAAAGTGGGTGTGTCTCTGTGAAACAAGCCAAAAAATGTGAGTAAAGAGGAGGAAGCACACACCCACGTGCGAGCGGGCTATTGATCAGCTCTGTTGCATGTGTGTGTGAGTCTAGGTGTGACTGTATATGTGTGTGTGTGTGCGGTGTCCTGGGAGTGTGTGTGTTTTTCGCCCACTTTCCCTCTTTCTGTTTCTCTGTCAGCATTTCCTTGACTCCAGGACGCACACTGTGCGTGCACCCAAATCAACGGAGTGTGTTCGATGTGTGGTTGTGTGTGTGTGTGTGATGCGAGTGCCAGGCAGCTGGACAGGGTCCCAGCCACGCCAGAAGGATGGCAGGGAAACCCGGGAGAAAGTACAATGCCAGCCATTTCACACAATTTGACTGTACGTGGAATTGAACCGACAACCCTGGCACTGCTGGTGCCTTTCTCCGCCCTTTGTGCCTGACAGCAGGACCACACACCAACCGTCTCCGCTCTGTAGTCAAATAAGAAGAAGAAAAAAACATCCCTCCGGGCTCTAAATTGCGCTCCGTTAGCCTCCAACATATGAACTGAATGGTAAACAGCAGGAGAATGAGAGTAGCTGAGGGACTCTATAAAAAGAGCCCCCGTCTCCATGGCGATGCCAGAGGCAAAGAGCGGTTCTGTCCGAGTGGCCGCGCTTCCCGCCGATGCCAACCCCCCCCTCTCCTGCCGCCACCGCCTCCTCTCTGTACACACAAGGCATTGTGGGAAAGCAAACGCGTTTCACACGCCCTCCCTGCGAGGTGCCGGACCTGAACGCGGCCACGCTCCACGCAGACCAGACCCACAATCAGAAGAAGAAGTGAACACTCTCTTGACTTTGACACCACCCACTGATCAGAGGTCAGGGTCAGCACACCTGTACGCCTGTCTTTATCCTTTCCCTCGAAAATCTGTTACTTTGTCTGTAAAACATTCATCGTGACACATGTTGCTGAGAGTTAAGTTCCTTTCACACACGCTGTGAGATAAAAGCAAAGCTCTCTTCACCGGGGATAGCCCCTGCTGATATCTCCAACCCTCAACCCTCACACTGACTGGAGAGCAGACTCGTAGGAAAACTACCTTTCATTGTGTTTTTGGGCGGACGATCCTTTTAACCAACCACGGCGATCCGTCCGTGGCGTGTAGCGGAGGTATCTGGGTCACGGCAGTAAACATAAATACAGCTGCTCGGAGAAGGTGAGAGCAGGAGAACAGGAGCTGTGTCTCCAATTAGAGAGCATGATCCATGGCCTCAAACACACACACACGCACACACACAGAGCTGGGTCAAACCTTTATGAGTTTGTGTGTGTGTGTGTGTGTGTGTGTGTGTGTGTGTGTGTGTGTGTGTAAAAGAGAGAGAGACTGCATGACCTGAGTGATGAGCAGGTTTCTCGCTAATGAGGCCGAACTCTAGTTTACCCCCCGCAGAGATTCACCTTCTGACAGAATGGGGCCCCTGTTTACACACACACACACACACACGAATGCGTGTGTGCCAGAGTGAGGACTTTTTTGGAAAGTGAGGCCGGTCTTCACAACCCACAAGTGGGCTGTTTGAAAGTTAAGACTTGGTTTTAAGGATTAGGTTAGAACTAGGTTTAGGTCAGGGTTAGGGGTTTCGTCGTCATGATTAAGGTTAGAAGTGTAGGCGTGTGTGTGTGTGCGAGTGGAGATAAAGCTTTTATGAATGTGATGTTGTTGCAGTGCGGGGCAAAGGTACAGCGGTGCCACACCCAGCCCTCCCAGCCATTCACAAATCCTGGTCAGATTCCCAGTAAAACGCAGGGCTGCAAAGTGCTGAGTCAACAGAGTGTGTGTGTGTGTGTGTGTGTGTGTGAGACAGAGAGACAGGGAGCAGAGATAAATCATTTATCAGCATTTAAAACGGCGAAACTCTGGAGCGAAATCAGTTCATTTCAATGGGCGTTAAATCCAAGTTCAAGTTTCCTCAGGAATCATGCTACAGCACCTTTTTAGTTTGCTTCCTCCACTAGCTTGCCTGAATAGAAAACATCCTCACTAAATCCTCACTGTAGCCCGGAGGACCGACACAAAGTGTACAACACACACACACACACGTCAACACTCACGTGAGAAAATGCTGGAAGGTGCCTGCTGTGTCTGCGGTCCACTCAGAGACAGACAGAAAGCTCCAACTCAAGGGTTCCTCAGTCAATCCCCTTCCCTTCAACACACAGTATCTCTGAGCCCGTCACACAGCCACGGAAACTAGTGTGTGTGTGAGTGTGAGTGTGTTGCACCATCACTCACACTGCATGACGCCGTTAAAAGTGTCGTCATACCAACGCTGACTCAACCGGCGGGGAACAGACCCCCACCCCTCATCTCTCTAATCTATTTATCTGTGGTTGAAACTTAAGAGGAAAGTGTGTTTTCAGAAAGTGTGTGTGTGTGTGTGTGTGTGTGAGAGAGACTTCCAAATTAGTTGTTGGTGAACACACACTTCACCACTTCAGTCTCAAAACCACATAACACAACATGAAAACACAAACAAAGCATAAAACTCATGCCTGTGGTTCACCCTCACATTGCTGCTTGCTGAGTGTGTGTGGTGCGTGTGTGTGTGTGTGTGTGTGTGTGTGTGTGTGTGTGTGTGTGGGTGGGTGGGAGTGTCTGTGTGTGTGTTTGACAGGTGCTCGTTCACAATAGGAAGTGAGTAACAGATCAGGACTTCTGAGTGGTGCCTTCAGATTCAATGGTGGGAAACCACTAAGGGGCAATTTGAGTATACACACACACACACACACACACACCAAACCACACAGTCATCATGCGTCACAGCTAACCCCTCGTGTGTATCTATGTGTGTGTGTTCTGCCATCCCTGTGCTTATCGTGACCCTTCACCTCATTCTACACGAGTCCATCCAGGTCCCAGGTAAGCTGCCGTCCACAGTATTGTTCTTCCTGCTTCTATCCCTTCCTTCTTGTGTGTGTGTGTGTGTGTGTGTGTGTGGTGGTAGTGGTGGTTGGGGGGGTGAGCAGATTGACGTGTCAGTTGCAGATGTGAAAATCACCCACATGTTCCCAGTGGATTGTTCGCTTTGCGTCGTGACTCATTAGATTCTGTGTATTGGTTTGCCTTTCCCAGAACTTCCATGTAATTTTGCATCAGCGCAGCGTTTGCTGAGGCCGTGCTCGAACGAGGATGTTCCAACTCGACCCCGACCTGCAGACGCTGCCGTCACTCAGACATGCTCACGCCTGCAGGGCCCCCTGACCGCTGACGTCGCATCATCGACGTTCAGGTCAAACTTGTATTTTACATCTTTGTAAAAAGTTTTATAATGCAATTCTATGGTGTTAAACAGTCCCTGAACGCACCACATTGTTTTCAAACGGCAGACCTGGGCCCACCACCACCCACTCACCCACCCATCCACCACTGCAGCGGCTGCAGTGCTTTCATTGACGATAAGTGGGCTTTAAAACATTCGATCTGTATGCGTGTATTTGTGGGTTTGCTGTCACTTCTAGTGCGTAACGCCTGACACGACAGAGGTCACTGGATTGACACACGTCACTTGTAGGGTGTGACAGTTGTATTTGTCGGTCTGTATTGTTTGTGCTGATTGTTGGAAAAATGTTTCTGCTGCCCTCTTGGCCAGGTCACTCAACACAAGAGATTTTGATCTCAGAGCTGCACAAATCACACTCATATAGGAGAAACAAACCTTGGCTACTGCAGCTAAGCTATCCATATTTCAGTTTTAAAGTGGGGAAATAGCACATGCTTCCTGTTTTCTCTTCAAATTAAAACTGAATCCATAAGCAGTAAAATTTGATGCACTCAGGGGGCTTTCAGCTACACTCTTATTTGACCTCTAGCTCAGGTGGCTAACGTTAGCTGACATTAACTGGTATAACTGAGTCAACTCACTGATTTTAGGATTGTTTTGAACTTGTGTTACTGTCATAATATATTTTTACCATTATCCTGTCATTGTATTTTGTTGCTGCAATCACGATTATTCAGTAAATTACTTGATGCTTGTGTTCTTCAGGTGCTTAATATAGTTGATATATGCTAACATATTAGCATGTACGACTGTTTGATTGAACATTTAATGGATAACTTGACAGTGACAACTTAGCCTACCACTTCCTTTCTCTTTATCGCTCCATTTCAAAGGAAACGCCTACCAAAAGTGACCTCAAACACCACACAATAGGCTCGATTCTTCTCATTTCCTCCTCTCACTCATCTCCCTCCGTTTATCTCTCGACCTTTTTCATCCTCCCATCCTGCTCGAGCGCCTGCCAGCATGCATCACCGTCAGGTGACCGCGGGCAGCGAATACACACGGCTGCACACCCCGATGAAGCTGTAAAGACCACGCAATGTGCCGTGGAGGCAAAGTTCACAGCGAGAGGGAGTGGCACGGTGTGTGAGGACAGTGCGCGCGCACACACGTGCGCACACACACACACACACACACACACAACCTTTCACAACAGGTAAGATCACGCTTTTCGCCCACACACACATTCTTCTCGTTCCACAGTCAGGTAAACAATTTGGTTCAGAGGGGAGAAGCACAAAGAGGCATTAGCCACACACACACACACACACACACAGCATCTTCAACTTGAACCCCACATTCTTTGCGTTCAAAAATCCGGATTTCCGTGACTTAAGATTCCTTGCAGATTCATCACTTGCTCCCTTATTTAAAGCATATATATATATATATATATATATATATATATATATATATATATATATATATATATACATACACACACACACACACACACACACAAGGAGAGAGATTCAGACCTTTTTGCTGGTAGTGCGTCATTCCAGTCCTGCTAATTTGAAGCCCATAGGCATCTGCAGCATACATTAACTCTGAGTGATGCCTATGAGAGAGAGAGAGAGAGAGAGACATCATGGTTACATAACATGTCCCTGTGAGATGGACAGCATCTCCTCACCGCCTGCCCTTGGTGATCAACGGCCCGCAAGCCTCGCAGCCCCGGAGGAAAAAAATAAGATATGGAGAGACATTACATAAATGCCATTCAGCATAAATAAGCGCACGCGAGGACGGAGCTGAAGCCGTGGATTGCACACACGTGGCTGCTGTAAACTCATTAACAGAACAATCCACCTGCGTCTCTCCTCAGATCTCTGGTCCCACAGCGATCCTCACGATCCACGAACGATGCATCATACAAGAATGTGATCACCGGCTCTCACCTGCAAAGCCCCCGCTGCCACCGCAGCCGCCGCTGTTGCTCATCAGTTGTTTAGGATGAGAGCACGCTGAAGATGGAGATGTCAGGAGATAAAGCGTGACTCACAGCGCAGTGTTTTGTTGATGTTGAACTCTGAACAGCCTGGAGGGCCAGACTGAGCTGGCAGGCTGGAATCTATTTCCAGTGTATAGAGAACGTGTTTGATCATTTCGAAACTTCTAGCTGGAGAAACAGCAAGGGTAAGCAAGATTTTTAACGTGTAAAACTGAAGTGATGGCATCCCATGGCCTCGTGATTCCTGCAAACACATGAAATCGCACTGTGACTGCTCCTGGAGGACGGCGCCATCGGGCCAGAATTTTTAACTTGTGCAAAAGAAATTGCTAACAATAACAGACAGATCGCCATTAGATGCTAGAGATGAGCCTTTTAGTATTTTAGACACCTGATGAAGCTGAAATGTCAACTATGTGTACACGATGCCACTTTGACAAGGGGGAGAAAGCCCATCTGGCTTTTAGGAAACGTTAAAGTCAAATAAAGATTGTGATTGTGAGGCAAGAGGGCGTACTGTATTACTTGATAATATGATTTTTCTCTGTCCCGCAACATTTAATGTACAGTATCAATGGCTGCAGTGTGCGCCAGGTTTTTAAACAGAGAATGAAGGGTTGAATAGAAAATAAGTAATCTAGTATGCATGAATTTGTTGGAAGCGTACAAATTGCTCATAAAATCAGAGCTGTGACTATCCATTATTTTCATTATCAGCTGATTAGCTTGTTTTTTCAATTAATCAGTTAATCATTTGGCCTGCAAAATGTCAGAAAATTGTGAAAAATGCTTATCTGGATTTTTTGAAAGCCCAAAGTGACATTTTACGATGTCTTTGTTTTGTTGTTGACGAAGAAATGCAGCAAATCTTCACAAAAACTGAATCCTGCTTGAAAATGGTTTGAAACAATTACTCATTCATTAATGTAGTTGCACATAGTTGGGAAGACATTTATTTAAAAATTAATAGTCAAAACTGAAGCTGCAGAGGCACAGATATTCTTATTTTTAGTATGGGCCAAGCTCAAAAGACCGTATCCTACATTTCCCATGATTCAACTCAAACTGAATCTTCTTTCAGGCCTTTCCTGCCTGAAAAACAAGTTCAAGTTTAGATTAAAGTTTCTATTATATGAAAAGTTATTTTCTCAAACTTGACAAAGTGTTTCTTGAACAGCAGTAAGGCAGCATGTAAAATCACTGGCCCCAGGAGTTTGGAAATGTGGGATCCTGAAAGTCAGATCTGAGGGCAAAACATGCACCTGACTGTGTAAAGCTGCATCACTGCAGCGTGCTCACACACAGGTAGACAGAGACATCTGGTCCCGGATCAGTGATGAACTCACGCGACGGCTCAACGTCAGCTTCGTCAAACCTGCCTAACACTCCCGCTCCTCCCTTGTGGTGCATAATGTGGCCAAAGAACATGACACCGATGCAGCCCGGCTCATGGACTTGTGATGCCCTGAATTAGCGTGTGTGCAGTCGTATCAATATCAAGTTGTTGCATATGTCAGTCGCATGCTCAGTACATGAAATGCAATGCCTGGTCATATCAAGTGACAAGCTGCCGATGGATGAAATTACATTTAACTTCTGCTCTCAGTGCAGCTGCAGGCAGTAGCCTCCCTTCTGGACGTAGCAGCAGGATTATACTGTTTCCTTCGTTATATAAATCACTCATTACCTGCAACACCCTCCTTCACATTCATACCAGTGCACCTGCAGCCTACTACCAGTGGCAAATAGGGGTTAAAGCTGCACTAGGTGAGACTTTTCTATACGTAGTTTCTCATTTTAAGAGTAAATGCAGACTGCAGTTACCTCTTATTGACACTAGAGGCTGCTAATGTGAAAACTTGCTTCATGCAGTTTTAAGTGCTTTGCTAATAAGCGCTTTCGATTTCCTTTCACCTCCTTGATTTGATTGGAACTCGAACCGCAAACTTTCAACTCACAACGCCACTTCCAGCCTACCATCACACCACACTAATATATCTCCGAAAACTAGGCTGCCAGCCTTTTTATGGCCATATGTCAACATAATGGTGATCTGCTGGGTAATTTGTGGAAAGACCTCAAAGGCCTGAGGAGTGTTTTGTATGCAGTTCCCCTCCGCAGTGCAATCTGAGCAGCAGGGCTTAGAGGAATTGCAGTAAGCGCTGTTTGAGCTTCTGTATAATGAAAATACAGTGTGTGTGTGTGTTCACACACACCAGTCAGAGCGGTAGAATACACACAAGCTATGACCAAGCGGAGATCAAACTGTATCCACGAGCAACGTTGTGCCGCCACTGTATGTTTCTGGACTGAATGTAAAACTTCACATTAGCATTATTAAGAAAATACTCTTTGTTGCAGGTAGTTGCAAGGCCAACTTACTTTCCAAATTATTAAAAATAAATGAGTTTTAAAGTGTTTTTTCCCTTTATACAACAAATCACAACATGTGTGTTTTTGTAATAGACACCAGGCCGCCATAATTTTTCAGTTTTTAAAGTCTCTATTTCAGCCTCACTGTCTAACCAGTGTAAATCACACTGTGGGGTATTGACAGACTGGATTTTAATGTCAATGTAAAGTCACCCACCTCTGCCCACTGCTGGCTGCTGGTTTCCCACACGGAGTGGAGGAACCTGCAGCGTGGGACTGACAGACAGTGAAGGGAGGCCGGGCCAGCAGACAGCAGGCAGACCCTGGATACAGAGTGACACAATGGTAGGGCTGTTCCCGTTGCCCTTGGACTCAGAGACATTTATCCACCGGGTTTGACGGACGACGACTACAACCAGGAGAGAGAGCGCGTCTCATTGGCCGAGGGAAGCGCCACAGCTCGAGTGGCTCTAAAGCATTAATGCAATGTAACAACTGTAGCCTTAACATGACCGCAGCAAGGAGGGCGACGGCGGCATGCTACTGGCCGGAGGGAAACGTCAGTCACCAGCGACGCAAAATAAGGCACCACAGTTTCCTTAATGATGTAACCGCAGCACTATGACAAAGCTCCTTTTCTGCCAAACACCTCAGCAGTGTGTGTATGTATGCGTGCGTGTGTGTGTGTGTGTATGCGTGCGTGTGTGTATATCTGTGTGTGTAGTTTAATCTCAGGGCACTGGTTTTGCTGCATCCAGCGGGCCGTACATCGTGTTCCTGAGCGGCGTCTGACAGCGGCCCTGCATGCTGCCAAAGAATGTGTTTCCTGGCATTGGACCGAACCTCTGACTGCCCTACACACACACACACACACACAGGTCTGTTTTCCTCTATCAAACACTTACACACACACACACACATTGGCATCTTCTTGGTGTCCCTGCCTTTTCACCTTTCATTTTATTTGTTTTGGTGAGAGAACAACAGCGCCTTGGTATGTGATACACAGACCAAAAACAATCCTCCCTCAAAAACGAATCCGTTCCAGTTATTCATGATGTTCAGTATGTTTCAGTATAAACCTGCGTCATCAACTTCTATTCCCCTAGTGTGCTTCCTACAATACCCAGACAGCATTTCAAAGCTTTTCCCTGAGGGACTGACTGAATGGCACCCACGCCAATTGAGGGTTGAAGCCGACCGGAAATGTCTGCAGATGCATTTCCTCTAATGGCCACTAGGTGCTGGCTTCAGAAAACACTTCAACTGCATTGAAGTGACTGGGAAAACACCTAAGTCAAAGCAAGCTTTCCACAAGTAGTTATGGTTTCGAGAGCTAATTTCACTTCTGATGTGTGCTGTGAAGGTGGTTTAACTTTTACTAAAGAAGATTCTTGCTTTAAGGTCCAGTAAAATGACCGCCTTTAGCATCGGACATGTAATAAGAAATTTGGTCAAATCATCTTCTTTTTTGGAAAACGGTACTTTTGCAGCGGTTGCTGCAGCGATGCAGCAGTGCCCTGTGGGGTTCAGTCAGCATACTGTGACATCACTGTTGGGTGTGGTGCAGCAGACTTTGAACCAAAGGGCGCTTTAATGGGAGGTATGTTAGGGGACTCTCAGCCTATCGCACTCCATCGTGGTTGCCACTCTCTCATTCCCCCTCATCTACATCCAGGCTCCAACTTCCTGCCCAAATTTGGGTTTTCTGGCTTGAAAACATCCCTTCGCAAATCCACAGTGACGTCACATATACACGGTCCACAGATACTGTGCTCTTGATGAACATGACGCTATGAAGAACATCTATTATAATCAACAATCAATAGAAAATCCTGCAAGAAATAACATACTGGTAATTGGCATTCTGGTAATGCTTTAAGTCTCATCAAAATCAAGAATGCTTTGATTCAAAGTCTAATGAGTAATATTTGAATGACAAAAATAAAAGTCCCATTTGAAGGGGATTTTCTGGACTAAATCAAGAATTTAAGATGCAGAGAAAGATGAAGACTGTTTCCATTAAACTGTCACGCCATGCTTTGATATTGTGGTCAGCTGACACACAGTCTCTCTCTCTATTTGTCTTCTAGGTGCTCTGCCATTTTCACAATGACACGAGTGTCTTGACTGATTGAGTGCAGCCCTGGGTTGTGTGGGTGCATGTGTGTTTTCAGGCGTGTTCTGCCGGCAGAAGATGCCTGTGAAAGGTCCAGTCAATGAACACGTGGTGGTTACATTGTAACTCACAGGTGAAAACCCCAGAGTAGGCAGTTGATACTGATCTGTTACCTCACTGCAACAGTTGAGTCATTACAGAACAGATGAACTCTGACACTCATTAGAGTAGTTCATTTACGGCTGACGGACTGCTGGAATGACTGTGAATGTTCTTCTTAATATTAGGTGCTAAACTACCCAGCGATATCTCCACCTCAGGTTTGACACTCCATGCAGGGTCGCTTTTGCATTTGAAGATGGAGCTGTGGGAGATACGTACAAATTTGTGTTTTCTAATGGAAATATAAATCATCAATACTTTGTATTTCTGGAATAGAACATAAGTGTATGCCATGCTGAAATTGACATTTCTTGCTAGCTTTCTAGTTGCTGGTGACAGTTATTGGGACCTAAAAATGAGACTATGAGCCAGAGAAGGTTGAGAAACCTGCTCCTAACCCCAACAATTGCCTAACTCTTAACTTTAATGATGAGCTACAGCAATTTCGCAGAGCTTGTTGGGAGCTATACGCAGCCTTCGGGGCAAAAACTACCCTGTTTGGTATTAACTGGGATGAGTGCTGCAACAGATTTTGTTCTTAATCCACAAAGGCGGAAGAATAGCAATAGAAGCTTTGCAGTACTTTGCACTGTGATGTATTACCTTTAAACAGATACAGTATTTCTTTTGGATCTGTAGTGTAATCAGCTGCAGGCGATGGCAACTGATAGAAGTAGATCATTAAAAAAATGACTTAGTGGCCAATTATGAATGAGGTAGAAAGAGTTGGAGTGAAAACTACTCAGGTTATAGTGCTGAAGGACTGAAACTCCACTGAGGACTAATTTAAGAACGAGTATTTTTTCTTGTTTCTTAGCTGGTCACCTTTCAGGAGAAAACAAGCTTCATATCAAACTCAAATGGAAATTTCTTTCGATTTAGTATAACGGCCTGTACTATTAACTATTCGTAAAGTAGTGGATTACAAGCCCAACAGCCAGCCTTTACTTTATAATGACATTGCGTTTTTAACAACACAGGTGGCGCTCCAGCCCCGCTGCACCTCTGCTAAACAGGCAGCATGTCCGGTCCCTTGGAGCTCCAGAAATCAAGCAAAGGTTGTAATATACTGTGCTCCCAGAAAGTACTGAATTTGTGCCCTTACAAAAGCATAAAAAAGCCACTCATTTACATTAACGACAATACTTTCAGTTTGTTACTTTTCAGACATGTTAAATGCATAAAGCAGATGCAACCACCATCAGCTGACAAGAAGTGCTGTATATGGCAACTTCCTTCATGTTGCAGTGTATTCAAAAGTGTAAAAGCAATATGCTGTTATGAGCTGTATGAGGTCCCCTGCATCACAGTGTTGGCAATAAGTGGACGAACCCTGCAAATAACAGGCCTGCCATTAAAACACGACATGCTGCACCTTGACATGTGAACGGGATTCTTGAGATGACTTCTAGACATGAAAAGAGTTCAAAATCTGCCAAACCAGCAAAATTGATCCGCGAGGACACATCGTCCAAACACACGTGCGCACTTTGACCTGGAAAACCTGCTCCCATCTCTCCCAGTCGCAGCGGCCTGAGAGGGGCAGAAAAACACACTCCAGCAGCAGAAAAGACACTTTGATCTTTAAATAACAGCAAAAAAACAGCCACCGGGCGGACAAAACAACCTCCATGATCTCAACGTACTCACGGCTGTGTTTTTACCCAGCATGCCGCAGACGGGGAGAAAGCAGTGGGAATAAATACTCTATCAGCGTGCCATGTTCCCCCTGTTTTCCCCAGTCTCCTCGTTTTTTATTCTCCCCTCCTCGCTGCTTTTGACATCACAGTCGTGCTCGCTCTGCCTTGTGCAACCATGAATGAAAAGAGGAACATGACTCACAGATCGCAGTCCCACTCACAGACCACAGACACACACGCAGTTCTAAGTAACCCAACGTGCTTACGTATATGTGTGTATATATATATATATATATGCATATCATATATACGTGTGTGTGTGTGTCTACGTGGGGTGTTCCTTTGAAGCGTGGCGCTCACCTGGTTGACTGGATGAGTCATAGCAACGAGGCAGAGGAAGATGGTAGATCTGAGGGCAGGGCCTTAACCTCACATGTACACAGTCATACACACATATTTAAAAACTAGACCAGTGTACGCAGGAGAGCGCAGATCTCCGCCAGGTGTGTTAGAGGGCATGTGGGTCAGGTGCAGGTAGTACAGGGCAGGCTGTGTGTCCAGTGTGCATGCATGAGAATAAAGGAATGAAGGTTGTAAAACACCAGTGATGTCAAAGTGAAAATGCCAACAAAAGATCGTCATGAGTGGAAACAAGACTGCAAACTGCAGCAGTTGTTAATCACTTGCAGCCTCTGCCAGCCAGGTAAGAGGAGTGAGGAGTCAGCAGTCAGTGACGGTACGAAACAGAGCACTCTATAAAATAGTTGTTTCAAAAATTGTGACTCACCGCAACCACGAGAGTCCTTGAGCACACAGCCATGAATGCACACAGAAAATATTTGGCTGATGGGTCCAGTAGTATGCAAGTGGTCCCCACCAGTCTTAGGCCCGGCGGAGATAATAAACAGATAGATGGAGAGAAAATGAAATTACCTGTACTGTTCTGGCTGATTGACATCACTTCAAACTCCATTGATGCATAAAAAAAGGCTTAATTACAAAGAGAAGTCAAGTTTGGAAGGGAAGATCAGTCAACACTATCTGAACTTGAGATGGTCACAAGCTTAGTCACAGTTTCTTCTCTGAGTAACAACTTAGAGCATCCTCCAGAAAAGAGTCATAGTGGCAGCTCTTTTGGGCTCAGGAGAGCCAATGAGCAGCAGACAGGGTGGAGTCTCAGTGAGCTGTCAGTCTTGCTATTGGTAAAATGTCAGTCATACTACCCAACGTGTTCTTGAAGGAGGATGGTGCATTCTGGTATCATTACAGCGAGCAGCTCAACAGGAGGTCACACAGCAGCTCAGGGGTGAAACCAGAGGGGCTGCCGTTGCACTCCTGGGTCACCTGTCACTACATTTGGGTCTCAAGTGGCTCAAGCACAAAAAAATGGATGTGTTTGTATTGCTGATCTCCTTTTAACAGGAGACTGCTGGACAGATGGACAGGAGAGAGAGACCCCAGGATCATCAGGGCGCCATGAGACGAGACGAGAGAACAACTCCATGTACTCATGAACCTACAGGGACACACTTTGTCCACATTTGTCTATTACTGGAAGAAAAGGACCATGTAGGTGGTTTGGCAAGTTGTAGCACATTAACTAGATATTTAAAGGGCTGCTACAAATTTCCCTAAAATTCCAAAGCAGACTTCCTGTCAGCAATTAGTTTCACTTTTGTTCAATACGCCACCATGATCAGCTTCAGGCTGAAACATGCTTCTTTGAACAGCATGCACATGAACATCAAAGTGTGCACATGCGTTCTTCTAAACCTTGTGGAACCTGCCAATCAGCTTGCTTAGCGGGCGTGGGTGTACAAATTTAGCAGTTCCTCTGCGAAAATAAATCCAGCCAAATTTGCATTGTCTGACAATGTGGTAGCGAGCAGTGACTGTTTAGAGAACTTCAGTTTCAAGGAAGCTCTGGCATCAAAGGTTAGAGAGCTGCATGCCAGTGTGGGTCAGGACATGAAACCAAGACAAGCAATGAGCCACTGTGGACACCATAACAGAAGAACTTAGTTGTTTCTTGTATTAAAAGTTGCTTTTTAATTTGCCATTTGAATTTCACACAGGCCCTTGAATGCAGCAGAGTTTTATCAATACAGTTCCTCCCACTCAAAACTTTTGATAAGGTTCCCATTAAGGGGCAAGGCAGTGATTGAATATTGCACTTCCATAAAGTTGAGGGATTCATTAGAGACCGATCTTTAAAAAGCAGAGGCAGAGATATCCTGACATTTAGTCTTTACAGATGGTCAAACTCCAAAAACACTGGATCCAAATGATCCCATGACCGATCTCAATATCTTATTGGACTTCCCTGTCCTCTAAATGCCATCCTTTCAAACTCCACACCTCCAGTTTGTAACGCAGGTTACGCAAGTTGAGATAATCCTGATGACATCTCAACATCATCAAAGTTATTCTTCAGATCTTAAGAGGCTCTTCCAGAGTCCCAAAAGTCTTTTCACAGGTTGAGTAGTGCTCCTCACGACGAGTAAAAAGAAGCAGAAACCTAAAATCAGTGGAGTGCCCCTTTAAATTTGATCATCAAACAATAGTGACTAAGATTATACAGCATGGGACAGTTTACAGTTCAAAAATAAACCCTGTACAGTAATTATGACACTGTTTCTAAATGACATATTTTTGTCATTTGCTACTTACATGCCCAACATAGACATAGCATTGTTGCCATAGTAACAACTACATTTACAAATGGACTACTGAACACAGTGAACTCTCACACACAAACGGTTTTCAAATTAAAGGGTCTCAAAAGGGTGAGAATGGCCTTTAAAGTTCCTAATATGCAACTTAAATCAAAAATGATGGCGCTAAACCATTTTCTATGGTGCTGCCAAATTCCATGTTGCTCAGATGCTTTGAGGGAGAGCACGAGGAGAAAACACTGGCACCACGTACCTCGCATCAACGGTCGCTAAGGGTGTGCTCGCCGTCATAACCAACCTAGCAGTCCACGTCAAAGCAGCGGTCATATCACGATCGCTGTATGACTCGTGGAAGGCCTGATTTGTCTGATCGCTTACACCAACAGGAAGTGAGATGCTGAAGAAGAGAAAAGAGCTGACAGGAAATGGTCTGAGGTTTGTCAGTTGTTGATACACATCTCCAAACAGACTCCATTTTTCTGTCTCCTGATCAACTTCCTCTGTCCATCATTCGTCAAAGACATGAATCACAACGCTCTCTCTCCCTGATTCCCCTCTTCTAGATCTTATTCTTCTCCGCCCTCAATTAGTCCTAATCAAAAAAACATGTTCGTCTCCATCTTGACTTCTCGCCACTTCTCTCTTCAGTGGATATCATTGTTGCCAGGGCGCGATGGGCGTGGATCCTTACCCGTCTTTCTCTTGTTTGTGGGTAATGACGGTTATCAAGCAACTGAAGCTTGGCCTAATGTTGCAGTGGCAAAGGTGGAGGAAGTATTCAGATCTTTTACCTAAGCAACAGCGCTTATACCATACTGCAAAAATACTCCATTATAAATCCTGGACTGAAAATGTTACTTCACTGAAAGTGTTTGAGCACTAAATCAGAGGGCAACGACCTCCTCAGTGTGGCTGGTTGAGGCGGCAGGTATGGACAATCAGGCTCCAGAGGAGAGATCTTTGCTTTACAGCTGCTTTTTTATTGAGCTGCAGCACATTCAGTGTACACAGGTAGTCTTTAGCTGTGTTTGTATTTGTGTTAAAAAAAAGAATACTCCCAGGAATGTCAATATAAGCCACAATATAATGAAAGGCAAACTAAGACATGTACTAATCAAACAGTAATCTCCAAAACATGACATTACTTAACTGAGGGTTACTATAATAACTAACATCACACAATATCACAATATTAACCTTATCTGCTGTTCGAACCGGCATGAATCATTCACTAGCGATTAAGGTAATTCAGGTGATATATCGCAAACACAGAAGTGGATTCGCATTCCATATACTTACACTACAAACGTAAACTTCTAATCACGGCTACATAAATGACAGACAGTGAAATGAACTGCGCAGGTATATTAGAGGAGTTCTGGAAATCAGGCAAGTGAAAGAATTAACGAATGAGCCACGAGGAAAAAGAATGCACAAACAGTAAACCAATCGGAAAGGAGCAATAGTCCGTTTTCCCTCTGAGCAGTGCCATGCAGAGGGTGTGGTCAGGCTTTCTAACAAGTACAATCAGGAAAATATATTCAAAGCATTAAGAGTAAAAGTACTCAGTGTAGAATTAAGTCCCCTGAGACTGTTACACTATTATATATGATATCGTTAGATTATTATTACTCATTCATTAATGTCAAGGCAGGTTTTTACCTTTGTAATCGGTTCAGGTGGAGCTAATTTTGTTTTGAATGGGACTGCAGCTGCTGATTATTCTCCCCATTAATAGATGGGCTGTTTGATTTGTAAAAATTCAGACAGTCCAAAGCAAATCTTCACATTCGTGACACAGTCTTTGCATGAAAAATGATTCTCAAAATAGCTGCCAACGAGTTTTCTGTCAATCGTCTGTCAAACTCGTTGATTAGTCGTCCCAATTATTTCAGCAGCACAAATCTTAAATAGTAAACTAGTAAATAAAGCTATCAAATATCTGTAGCTGGAAGCCTGTGGTTTGTTGGTGAAGTGTATCAGCTACACTGCAGTTAGCAGTCAGCTAACAAACAGTAGTAACTGTCTCACAGGGACTGCTCTCAGGCAGGTTGAATGTACTGTAGATCTGCATTCAGGTCATCTCTCTTTGTTTTCTGTACTCACACCCCCTCAGTCTGGATTTAGGCCTTGCATAGTACCATTTCTGCAACGTCCCTGGTTTTAAATGACGTTGCACTTGCTCTGGATAAGTCAGAGCAAAAAGTCTTCTGCTGCTCTGTTTTTACGGTTGCTTAAAGCATTAAATACTGTTGACCACTCCTTACTTTTAGGAGAACATTCCTGTATTAGTTTGGATTCTGTCAGGTGCTAATGGTTTGAAAACTACCTTTACTTTCAATCACATTGTGTAAAACTGACTGATTCTGATATCTTTAATATTACTAAAGGTGCTCCACAAGGTTCAGTGTTAGGTCCAACGTTGTTCTCAATTTACATAAATGGCTTCCAGCATCCCTGGTCTGGACAGCCATCCCTTGCATTCAGCCACTTTTAAACCTGCACTAATCAAATCTTCTAAACTTGACACGGCAAATGCATCAGCAAAAAGTTCACACATCTAAAGTGCAGAAGCATTTATTTGGAGTCATGTCTCATGAACATTCACTTTCTTTTAGCTCTGTTTTGGCCTCCACCAACTCCTC
This sequence comes from Chelmon rostratus, assembly GCF_017976325.1. NCBI lineage: Eukaryota > Metazoa > Chordata > Actinopteri > Chaetodontiformes > Chaetodontidae > Chelmon > Chelmon rostratus. Next base: position 3,102,791 of record NC_055679.1, on the reverse strand, counting down.
ATGAAAATATTATAGCTTTTTAGCTGCTAAAAAAGGATGCGCTGCCAAAGTATGTGACGTAAAAGATTTATTTTTCATTATTTTTTTCACTGATAAAGGGCTAACTAAATATTTTGTTCAAGCAGAAAGGCTCAGACTTAACAACTATGACATATGTAGAAAAAATACAAGTACTGTATTGTACTGAACGGTACTGGTATTGGAAAAAATCTGAAATTGATTGAATCACCATTCATGATAACTCGAGTTGGAGATCATATCACCAGAAAATGTACTCAAAAATGACTTGACTACATTTTGTTAAAATCCCAGCCCACTGACACCTTAGCACCCACTCTGCTCCTCTTTTCCAATTCCTAACATTTCATGATATTGACGTTTGTTAACATGTATGTTTCATTTAGAGTTCCAGGTCAGAGCAGGAAATGTACCGGATCATGTCTTATTTTTTCACTAATTCATAGATGCACTGTTACTCAAGCAGACATATGTTTTATTTTGTGAGTACTGTTTCAATAAGCATGTCTTGTGTTTTCTGCTGTTCCAGCACACTATTTGATTAAAACTTTTCCACCTGTGTGATGTTTGTAGATTCTAAATCCACTGACTTGACAGATCGCAACAATCTCAATTCTCGCTGAGTGAAATAAAACCGGCCTGAAACCATGCTGTACACTGAAAAACCAGAGCTCATTTACATATTAAAAGAGGACAGATTACCAACAAAGGCCTTTTGGTGACACATTAAAAGGGAGAGGGAGTGATAATGAGGGCTTATTATTGACACATCAAGGGTCAGGTACTTTTCTCTCTCTGCAGCAGCGAGCAGAGAGCCAGATGTGAGCTCTGTTAGTGTGGTTTAACCAGGAGGTACCAGCTCGCAGAGGTGACTGTGGGCTTCTGAGGACGGGTTTCTAACTGACGACGACAGACACCTTCATATCAAAACATTTTATAATATCAAAACAAAGGCTTATTGTTCCAGCACTCATCTCCCACAGGCCATTACAAGGTGGAGTTTTGTGTTAGCTTGTGAAACAAGCTACTTCAGCGAGAACGTTCCAGTGCAACAGGAGGACATCAGTGCGATTGTTCAAGTTAATTCAATTGAAAAGATTCAAAATTTTAAAATAAAGTACACAAATAAAGACTAAATCAGCTCATTGGCCCCACATTGCAAATAGCTCCCATTTTGGCCTGTTTACAACTCTCAGTTTTTCAAAATGTGCACTCCCTGGTGAATCTGATTTCATGTGTGGCTAAGTATGCCACTCCAGCAAAAAAATGTATTCAACAAATTTGCCAGCACTTAATAAAGTACGAGTACAGCAAGAGCAACTCTTTCAAACATGGACGCAGGCTTAGTTTCAGGGGGCAGTGGAGCTCAATGAATCAACCAGAGAAAAGGAGTGAAAATGGCATTTCTAGGTATTTAATTCAGTTTAAAGGTATTTGATTTGTCTGTATAAATCTGGCAAATATTGCATTTTGATGAAACTGTTTACACAGCTTAAAGGATAACTTTTGTTTTTTACAACCTGGACTTTATTTGTAGCATTAAATACGACCATTTAGACACCCAGACAACTTTGGTGGCATTTGGAGTCGTTTTGAAGAAATTAGCTCCAGAGGAGCGGCGCGTATATCCGTATAATGCGAGTAATCGGGGGACCCGTGCGTAGCCTCTATAAACGCATAATCTGCGGCGAAACTCGTTCATATTCCAATATTTTGTTATGATATGCTGGTGCTATTCCCCTCTGAGCCCGTGGTGGCATGTTTTCAACATCCGGCGTCTCTAGACAACTACCTCTGACGCAGATGATGTCATTTTCGAGCGCCGCGCGCTGCGAGCAACCAGCCACAACACGGCTAACTCTGCGGCGGTCGGCTAGTTTAGCTGTAGTTTGCGACTGTTATTTTTCACAAAATGGATGAATATTTTTCCGACTCTGAGGTGGTGGACGATGACTTTGTTTACGATGGACGTCCTCACCGTTTTGAGCCAGAGTACACGGACGAGTACCTCGGTGAAAGGACTGATTGGTTGATAGATAAGGTCATTTTTCTATGGTGATCAGGTGGGTCTATTATTTTGTCCTCCACATTTATTGAGGGTAGGCAAAATAACAGAAACACCTCTCTGTATGATGCAAGCTGAATCAACACCTCTCCGAACACCTCTTCATGGAGGGAGGATTTACCGCAGCACTGCTGTATTAGACTGCATTAGGTTTAGCCAGGTGTACCTAATAAACTGGCAGCTGAGTGTAATTGCACTTACCGACACGTAAAAATGCAGATTATAGTCTTTTTTTAACATGCAGAGGAGGTAGCAGCAGTTTCTTCAGCCCTCTCTGCAAACCTACCTCCAAAGCTCAGTATGCTCAAATAAATTCTTCTCAATTAGATTATTGTAATACATTGTTAGGACAAAAAAAAAAAACCTTTACACCTTCAGCTGGTACGAAACACAGCTGCTCAGCTTTTAAAGCATACTAGACAAACTCATATGGACCTGTTTTAGCCTCTCTTCCCTGGTTACCAGCTGATTTCAAGATTTTACTGATCACATTTAACTGATAGCTGTTCCCAAGACCCGGCTCAGGAATCAGAGGTGACCTGAGGCCCCTCAGCTCTGGAGCTCCCTGACTGAGGACCTGGCTGAATCAGTGACATCTTTTTAATCGCCTCTAGAAAGAAGGCATTTTTAATAACTACCACCACTCAGTTTTATTTCTAACATGTCTTATCTGTATCTTATCGTTGTTGTTGTTCTCATATTTATTGTTAGTTATTTTCTTGCCTCATCCTGAAATGTTTTATAATGCTGTCTCAATCATGGAAAGCACTTTATAGCTTTGTTTTGAAAAGTGCTGTATAATTGAATAAAATTATTATTACCTACCGAAATATAGTCTGAGAGGCAAAACCCAGGGCAAAAAAAACTAATAGTAATTCTAAGCACATGGTAGACGTCTGTTAAATCACAAAAAATACCTTTCAAGATATAATTGTGAATTTGTTTGCACAGAAATTGCAAAGTGACCAAACAGTAATTTCAATGATTTATATATCAACGTTTCTCTCAACTGCATGTTATACCTGCAGCATGGGAAGCACTAGCCAGCCACAACAGCCCGGCAAGCCAGCTAACTGCCGGTCAGGAAGTTATCTAGCTCCATCACTAAGCAGATGAAAGGTGACACGGTTGACATCTCAGTTTCAAGAGACGTTTTGGTGCGTCTACCAGTGTAATGTCTGACCACGCTGCCTCTGTGGAGCAGTTTCGTTCCAGCAGAGTAAGGCTGGGACTCACATGTCAACGACGAGTCATGTCAAAATTAGAAGTTTCCACTAATCATGACCATTCAGTTGAAATGGGTTCGTTTTTCTCTGAAATTTCACTCCTATACATGCTGGTCTGACTGGATCCCAGTGTTGATGGACAGTAAAAGGACATATTTCATATGTCCCGTCGACAGCGGAAATGATGTCCTTGCTTTGACAGCAAAAAGCATAAACGTAATTAGATTCCTGACGTGAACAGAGCATTTCATTTCTGCCTGTTAAAACGCTGTGCATGGTTACATTTAAATATCGGCTGTCGGTAAATCTCCTGACTTCACTGCAGAAGAAATCCCGGCTCTCTGACAGCCTGTGCAGAACTCCCACAAATATGCCGAGGGTTTCCTAGGAAACCCAGACATCTGCAGAAGTTTCCCTTTAATCAACCCTTTCAATCCAATCACCAGAAATTCACTCGAGCGCCCATCATAGAAAGCCCTGCCTTCTTCCTGGAGGGTTGCCATGTTTGTTTGGTGAGCAGGCATCCTGGCCACTCGTGTGTCCGTCCTGTTTACAACTGCTGATCCTGCAACTGATTATTCATAAGCAGAAAACTGTATGAGAAGAAAATCTCCTCGTGTTCCTATCAAATGAATCCACAGCGAATTATGAAACAGCAAGAGACATTATGAATACTTAAAGAAAGGGAAACATAGCAAGACGGAGGCAGGCAGGCCCTGTTGACAACACGTGCGATACAGTCGTGAGCCCGAGAGATGATGGAGCCTCGCCTGGGAGCGGGGTGGAGGCGGATCAGTCGGGTAGACGGCGAGCCAGATAAAGTTACCTGTTCTCCTCTGACAGGAACACACTCAAAGGCCTTCGCATCCGTATGACTTGTGCACAGCCACCAACAAATCTTCTCCAGCCTTGGAAGTTTGAAAAGAGAGAAGGCTGCTTTTTACGTATGCGGTGCTTTCATGAAACAACTGCGACTTCAAGCGCGGTTAGGACAAACAAAAGAACTCCCACGCAGGTACATAAATACACAAAGCCGTCCCCTTGGACTAATGCACAGAAACTGTTGCCTTGACACTTCTGATATTTCACTCCGCTGTATGATTCAGTCGGAGGCTCACTGCGCAATGTTCTTATATATACACTTTATACTGTATTTCAAGGCTTTCAGCTGAACTTTCAATAAGTGATGGTTCTGCGTCTCAGTAAGCGCTGCAGCTCTTGTGCGACCTGTGAAAATACACTCACAGCTTTTATTAACGCGTTCATTAGTCATAACATGAGGAACTCAGAGGACAAAACTTCTTTCACACCAAGTACAACCAGCGCTATAGATCCAATCCGATCATGTGTAAAGTTTTCATTCATTATTGATATGCACATTCTGTCTGAACATATTTCGGCCAAAGCTGACACACGCAAGTGCAAAATGACGGAGCACAATAAGAGCTCCAAGCAAACGAACACCCCATAAAAATACCCTTAATTATTTCATAATCTATACAAACAGCCTTTAGTATAATTTCTCTTTAATGTCTGTCATTAGCAAACTTCAAATGTTCCTTAATTTGCAAGATTACGGGACAAGCCGACCCTAAATCTAAATAAACCCCTTCAATGAGGTAATTAAAACCATGAATCATTCATTTCAACAGCAGGCTGAGAAGAAGAAGCAACACTTGGTCTTTTCAGGATTAGACTTCGATGTGTGTTTACCTTAAAGGTGTGCTCCACTGATTTTCTATTGCATTTCCATGAAGTTGGGGGCTCATCCTGAATTGTAGTCCATAGAAAGACTCAAATTACGAAAACACTGGATCCTGTATTTCCCATAATGCAACTAGCATATTTCAGCAGACTGTCCAGGCTTTCTGATTGTTTTTCCAACCTTTGGAAAGCTCCTTCAGGAGTCACACATGATATTGTGCAACTGCACTCGCAATTAAGAGCAAACATCAACTCCATGTGTACAACCGCTGGACAAATCAACTGAAAATAATACACACAGGACAAATTTTTTAAAAGATGCCACACTGAAATAAAAGTTCCTTAATATAAAACTTTTAAGAAGCTTTAAAAATACATTTTCTTGTCCAGTGACTGTGAGGTAAAACTTTCAGTGACCACTGTAATTTCAGCTTTCATAATTGAGATTGGTCAAAGTAGAGGGGATAAAGGCCTGGTTAAAGGAAGCAATATACAAAAAAGCTCCTGCATTGGATTCAAATATCAGTCCACTGAGCCAAAAAGACACCCTGGACCTCCAGTATAACCTCGATCCCAGCACTGTCTCTGTAATCACTCGGCCATCCGGACGACGGGCCCCGTCGTCACAGATTCTCCCAAATGGGAAAACAACATAAATTAGAGGCTTAACGGATCATATAAGCAAAAACAATTTCCAGCAGTCTTGAAAATCAACAGAGCGAGATGGTCCATCAGTCAAGTTTCTGTTTTCTCATTATTTCATCGTGCCTCGCTTGAGTGTTTTCATATCAGTGCTGCATTACATTTCGCTCTACTTCCTGTCAATCACCTGACACCCGCAGGAAGAAATGAAAGTCTTCCTCAGGATATAATACACGGCAAAATGATTTCAAATATTCACAATGTTTGGACTTAGATCAAATAATGCTTCGAGGTACACGTCAGGTCTAACAGAAATGAAATTGGGGTTTTTTTTCTGCTACAACTGAAATTGCAGTTTCACATGCAATGACTATCTCTGCTTTTCTGAAAGAAAAAAATCAGTAAGAGAAACAGAGAGAGGAGTTCTTTGCTCACAGCCAATCAAAGAAGCTCATTTATAAAGCTGCACTAATCAATAGGCCTATCCTCGACAGTAACAATGGCTCAAATGGCTGTGTCTAATGTGAAAAGGGTTGCTTAAAGAACCCACAGAGAATTATCACCAGCTCTGCAGTTCCGCTGTGCTCTATGCACTGTTCTTTTTTTCTGCATCTCATCAACCCCGTTGCCAGCCACATTAGGAAGCTGCAAACTCTGATAACTGGCTGTGCACTACCTGTCCAGCACCAAACTGCAGACAAACACAGCTAGCAACCAGCTGGTGAGGTAAAGAGACACTGTTTTCCCTCGGGAGCCGGTGGACAGCGAAGTAGCTAAGAGGAGGATGAGTGCTGGACAGTCTCCAGGCGAACTCCCAATGAATGACATGACATATGTTGCTCATAACCACCGGATGTGTAAATAGGCGACTGTTTGCTGACAAGTTCAGCATATCACCTTATCAGGTCATGATATGTCAGTGCTGTGTTCACAACTTGTTTCTACTGCCCCCAAGTGGCCAACAAATCAGCTGCTGCAGGATGAAAAAGTAAACCTGTCTGTTTGTGACAGATCTCAGTCGGCTCATGTACAGGGCTGTATTTGCCATGTACATTTTACAGGTGCTTAGCATGCATACAGTGTCTGTGGACAGAGGGGGCCAAGGGCAGAGCGACTCTCATAAAACTCAAGGGCAGTGAATGCAACACGTGTAAAACAGGAAAGCCATTCCTCCCTCCAAACGAGCCTCGATGTCCTGCCCCCTCTCTCCCCGTCCAACTCTTCTCTCTCTCTCTTAGTTTAAGGCATGTTTACATTTTGTATAGGAGAAAACAGACAGAGAGACAATAAAACCCACTTTATTAGGAAATTGCTCCTGTGTGCTTCACCCGCGCCTGACCCCCCCCCCCCCCCCCCCCCCCCCCCCCAGTTGCTATGGAAACACGCCATGAGAAGCAGTGCTTCTGCCTCTCTGAGTGGAATGAGTCACCGACAAAACCTGTAGATCCAGGCCAATCAGAAGCTGCCAGGAGGACCGACGGCCAAATCAGAGCCAGCAGTGTGGCGAGATCAGCAAGATAGAGACGACCACGGCGAAACTTTCGCTTTTTATTTGACTAATGACTTCCAGTTAAGTGTGGAGCCAGTTTCACTTTTCCTCTACTTTTTAGTCACCGTTTTCTCTCGAGTTTCTACTCATATCACACCATCCTGACTCCGTGTCACCATGACTCAGGTCAAATGGTCCTGGCAGCAGTTGTCGTTACAGCTCACAGGTCACTGCCACCTCTAATTCTCTGCAATGAGGAAGTGATACGACAATGAGTAGCTCTCAGCCGCACGGTGCCCGGGGCACATCAAACGCCGCCGCGGCAAGAAAAGTGCTTTCACATGAAACACATTTGCGTGTCAAACACATTAATTCATCCTGAGCTGAACTCTGAGGTGTCATGCTGTTGTTGAATGCCACAGGCCTGAGAAGCTGGTCATTTTCTTTGGTTTCTAGATATGCAGATGACAAAACGTTTGTCAGTGCCTTCCAAAATGTGCTCATGGTTACAGTTTGGTGAAGTTTAAAATAACTTTAAGATAAGGGAAAGACGGTGGTTATGAGTAAGAAATCAACAAAATCCAACAAGACATGTCAGCTACTTTTTTAATATAATGTCTACTTCTAATTTTAGCACTAATACAACATTTAAAATCCACTGTTTTGCACAGAACAGTCAAGATCAAGATGTTAGCAGCAGGGTGGAGGGATGCAGCTTTAAAGAAGCCACAGAGCCACACTCTTCCAAACCACAAGATATGACTACAGTGCATTACAACTTCTTGTTTTGCAGCTTGGCCCAGCTACTGGTGGCGATAACTTTGCAGCAAAGTAATTGCTGCGATCTTGGAATGCAAATAGATCACTGGAAATAGAAGGATCACAAGTGTAGTTACATGATGGAGACTGGCTGTAAACAAGCCAAAAGGTTAGCCAGATTAGCAGCACCGCAGTTCGATTAAAACGCTGACATCTACATGCTAACGTGCTCACAATGGCATTGCTATCATGCTGTTTATGTTCAACCATGACGCCTTTGTTTAGCATTTTAATTTTACAAACTAACACATGAACAACTGAGGCTGCTGGGAATTATTTGTTCATCACCCAATGCACTGGGTTGATCAAAATTTGTCTGATTTTTAACTCTTTTCAGCCTTTGTGCCAACAAAAATGCAGCAACATTAAAGAATAACAGAACGCAAGAAGTGATAAACTGCCGTACTGATTTTAGTGCAATTCTCAGCACAAAAATGAGGCCCTGAAATAGACATGTGGTCTGTGAGACCCCAACTTCAACTTTACTGATCCTGATTATTGCAGCTGAGGAATGATTACCATTCAGGCAAAGTGGGCGACCGGCCCCCAGCCACAGACCCACAAGCTCTCCAAAAGCCCGAGGTTAATGTTTGGCAGTTATACTTGCATATAACCACGATTCAAACTTGCGGTTATATGGACCACTACAGTACAAAATGAACTGAAAAGACAGGGGCTTTATGTAGAAGAGGGCCCACGTGTGAAAGTTTTTATATCTTTAATATTTCATTTGATTGTCATGGCTGGTATGAGCGAGGCAACAGTGGCAGGACCCACACTCTGATGACAGAGGTAGAGCTGATGCAGTTAAAAGATTTATTTACAACAGAAGCATATATGAAGCTTACAGGGCCATACGCTGGCAAGGCTCCAAACAAGAGAGGTCCAAAGCAGGCAAAGAAATCCTTCAAGGAGCAGGCAGGAATCCAAAGTCCAAATAATCACGCAGAAGGCAGGTACAGACGACAGGCATGAAATCAACGGCATGAAACAGTGGAGCTACACTGCACGATCAGGCGGCGAGTGACTGGAAAAGGGCCGGTTAAGTACTGCGGGGCTGACGAGGGAGAGTGGAAACAGGTGATCAGGTGTGTGGGGAAGGTCAGGTGACTGGGACTGAAGGGAAAGGAGTTATTGTAGGGCAGGGGGGAGTGGCTGGAGAACATCAGCGGATATCTGGTGGACAGGAAGGGAAAGGCAATGAATGTGTTTGAGGAAGTGGTTATGTGGCTGGAGAGAGGGACAGAGATTGCCACATTCAATTCCTTAAGTATGCATTGAATCAATTTGAACCAAACTTAGGGTACAAGGGAGGATGGGAGGGTCGAGGGCCCCTAATCAGCACACCCCTTTTTCCCAGGGCCCCCTTGTGGGTGAACTCAGCCCTGATTACAGGTGACTCCTGCTCATGACATCACTATGAGGGAAATATTAAAATGGGAAGAGTAATCTCAGGCAATACTGTGAGGGAATGGTAGCTCCCACACGATATGCAGTAAGCGCTCTGGATTTATCGAGGCCGGTTTGAGAGCGTAAGCAGAACCTGCAGACAGGATGGAAGCAGTGCAGGTCGTAAAGATAAGACCGCTTCGAATAACGGCTTTTACTGCCCCGCTGCACAGTCCGATACTGTATACCCAGCTCCTCCTCTGGGGCCGGGAGAGTTCTGAAGAAAAGGACGTGCTTACTGCAGGTGCTGCACGCACACACACACACACACACACGCACACACACACACACACACACACAAGCATCATCCACTTATGTAAATACACTCCCAGCCTTTCCTGAGTAAACACTTATGCAGCACAAGCAAAAATCTAATCTCTCATCTTCTTCCCCCTTTTTCCCGAGCACATGCAAACACGCACTTTTAGGCCTAACATCCTTCGGCATCACAGATTTTAACCGTCTTAAGAGAAAATGCTCCCCTTGGATCGGCAGAGTGGAGTGTTTATGTATTGTTCACATTTCTCCCTCATAAATATGAAATTAGCTCAATTAGGTTGGAGCGCGCTGCGTGGGACCGCTCCTTGACATGGCTCTAATTGAAATGAACAGCGGCTTGGCCTCCCCTGCTGAGGCCCGCCTAATGCCATTAGAGGGGATCTGAGGGCACGGCTCCGTGTGTGTGCGCTTCATTTGACACTCCCACACACATCCACCACGCCGTTTAATCATACACTAATCCCCATTCATACCTCCAACAACAGCAAGGACACTTATTGAATGAAACAGTGCAGAGGCCGCACATGCACTCGCGCTGTGCAGCAGAAGCTGCAAAAAAGTTAAATAGGAAGGAAAGAGCGAGCCGTGTTCTATCAGCACAGGAGACAACACCCTACCCATCATGCATCACACATTTAACACATCATTCGACGGAGCCATAATGAATACGTTTTTTGTAACTTGCACACTGTTCCCATCTAGTGGAAATTAAACAGACTGCAGTAAGGTAAACTGACACACACACACACACACACATGCAGATGTATTTATGCCCCCCAGTGCAATCAGTGTTAACACTATCAATAATGCACTTGCACGCAGGCTAGTAAGACCTGAAAGCTGCATGTTTTGTGCCCAGGGGGCAGCCACAGAGATACACACATACGCATGCACACACATGCCACAAGCTCCGCTGTTATGTAACCAATAGCCACGTGTTGCCGTGGGAACGGGGAAGGAGCGGGGGGGCGGGGGAGCAGACGGAGACAGAGAGGGAGAGAGAGGCTAAGAGGACAAGCATCAAATCAATAAGATGACACTGCAAGACTTTGGTAACAAAGTGAGGCCGCCCACTCCTCCCAGCACCTTCTAAAATCGCACACAGGTGTGTGCACACACACCGAAACACACCTCACACTTGGCTGAGGTGGTTCAGGCAACGCTGGAGGGGCATGACAGCGACAGCAAGGCTGGTAATTTCCTTCTCCCACGTGGAAACAAACAGGAGAAATAGAGGCTGACTAATACTGGATCAGCCAGCATTTTGCAACGTGAACAAACAATTTCGACAGGATCGTTCAGAGCTACATTAATCTATATGTTTTTTACATTATTGAGGTACTAAATGACTACGAGCAACGAGAAAGTTCGTCACTTGTTGTGACGAACGCAGAAAGAAATTATCACCCGACGCAGTTCCCCCGATTCTATGGAGCATTAGCATCTTTCAGCACACTCAGGGTTGATTCTCACAGCTCTCATCAGCTTTGTTACCTCAGTAACAGGCAGAGCGCTCACTGCACACTTCCTGCCCAGCACCAAATGGCAGCTGACAAACTAGCTGATGACGCTCGTGGAGGAAGGAGGAAGGTGTTTTCTCTATTAATTGGAGGAGACCAAAACAGAGCTCCAAATGAATGCTAATGCTGCTCTGTATCTGATAGATCTGTAAATAGGCAACTGTTTGCCAGCACATATATATAACAATTTCATAATTTTGCATCAACTTATCTGGTCGTTCAGATTATTTAGCCTATATCCGAGCTGAGATGGCACTAGATTAGGTGAACAAATTATGTAATGATGCGACTGTTCCCAAATTTCCTCAAACGTGTATTTGCCATTTTGGTGGAGCAGCTTCTTATTTATTGGTTGACAATATTGCAGATTTCAACGCATTAAATCTAAAATGCTTAACGTTTAGAAAGCATGTTTGTGTGCGGCGTAATCTAGTGAGTGTGGGCTGTGTGAACAGAGCTGCTCTCTGCTCCTGTGTGTCTGCTTCTTTGGCACAAGGGTTCTTGAGTTGGTGTGTGTGTGTGAGTGTGTGTTACAGAGGCAACGGCAGTCCGTGGAGTCTAAACTGGAAGTGCTTCGTTGCGAAATGCTTTGTTATTCCAGAACTGTCCGCAGACAACTGCACTCTCGATACCGTTTCACATCTTACATCTGGACAAAATGCAAGAAAACGCAATCAAAATACCCCGTGTGACAGACAAGAGCTGGTCTGGCCTGTTAAAGCAGCAGAACTGTCTCCTCTCTATTGTTCCGCATGTAGGAAAGGGCAGCAGAACCTTTTTTTTCTGGGAAAGTCGTGCTCTGCTGTTACATCAGGGAGAGGCAGAGGAAAGGCTATAAACGGCAAGTGTTCCAGGTCCATTTTCAACAATCTAGGCCAGTCACTCTGACGTAAACGCCAGTGAGGAAGAGGAGAGCTGTTGCATCGCTCACCGCCGCGCAGAAGTAGATGTGGTCGGCGACGGATGAACAAGTGCATGTGTGCATGTTTGTGTGTACGACACAAGCACCACAATGTCAGCAGCCTAGCCAAGCCCATATCTAGAGGCTTTCTGAGAAATCAGAGCCTTCTGTGGGCTGTTTTTGTGAACTCGCCGGAACCCGAGATCTTGCATGATCTCCACGTAACCCAGGCGCTTCCTCCCGCAGAGTGAACTGGTATGGCCGGTCTATTTGGTCCCAGTCGCTGGGGAAACTGGTGCCGTGGAGAGAGCCCCCCACCCCCCTCCTCCTGTGCTGGACAAAGACAGATGACAGACCAAAGAAACTCTCCCAGAAACGGATGCACACACAGACAGGAATAAATCCACAAGCAAATACAGCCGTGTCAGTAGCAGGGGTAGCATCGATTGGTTTGCCTGTCTTTTCTGCTCTCCGTCTTACTCTCTATTCACCTCTCCGACCTCACAACTGTTTCTCTAACCCTCCCTGCCTCTTTGCATTCGCCCCCAACCCCACCATCTCTCTCACTCGCTTCAGGGCCGGTGTCGCCATCCCTTCGGTTGCCTTGGGAATGTATCTCACTTAAGTGGGCTTGTAGGGTGATGGGTGTGAGAGAGTGTCAAGGGAAGAGGAGGAGGAGGAGGAGGAGGTGGTGGTGAGAGCAAGCCAGGCGGCGAACAGATGACGGGACCGGTCGGAGTTTTGCTGCCACAGGCTGCCGCAACACCGAGGGCCAGGCTGAACTTCCTGTGGCCCTCGCGACCTCAGATAAGAGCTGGACGCCGGCCCACTGCGCGGAGAAATTCCCCGCCTCCGCTGACCTTCAGCGCTGGTTAAAGCGGTTAAGGGAAAGGTCAGTGCGGTCAATGGAAATGAGCACTTCCCCTTTTCAGCAGTGTGGTTTTGGGTGTCATGCACAGACGTCAAGCAGCATGGGACGCATGACGCACGCCAAGCGCTCTCTCTCCCTCTGTCTCTCTTCCCATCTGTGGCTGAACAAGACACTGGAGAATGGCTAACATAGCAGCAGTGGTTCATGTGACACTCCCCTGTGCTTTTGGCCTACTTAGTGGAGCTATAGCAGCCTGCACCTCCCCTAAAACTGCTTAACTAACTCCTCCCCACTGATCCAGCTGTCAAAAACCAACCTCACCAGCTACCACTCTGACATCTTTTCTTTCCATTTCTAATATCCACTAGTTCCTCATTTAAATGCCTCCTTAGCCTCCGAAGTACCCAATCCATTGTGCATCCTTACAAAGTCTCTCCGAGCGGCCAGGCATTCGTCAAGCCCGCAGAATTATAACCACAAGCAGGATAACGTCAAATTCATTTTCCATTCATGCCCCACGATTCTCCTGAGTCAGCGGCTTTGAAGGCATCATCATTAGGCAGCTCACTGGGTGGAATGGAACAACAAGCAGGAAACAACGAGCGCGTCTCTGGTGTGGTACAATGAGTGGTACAATACAGTCATAAAGTCAGCCCTGACTCAGTAATGTCAAACAGCAATATCTAAAGTTCGCTGACATCAGCTAAAACGAACTAATGGTCATACCAGACCAAGTACGGCTGTGACAGCAAAACTCCCGAGTGTGCTGAATTAAGCAAGGGTGCATTTTCTTTCTGAAGAATTTAACTTTTCATTTGTAAGAGGAAGGCGGTGTTTCTTTCTTTCTTTAAATGTTCCACAGTGCAGCTTTAAATTGGGATAAAGAGCAAGAGATTCAAGGATGGTGTCAGAATACAGAAGAATACTCCAAGCAAAGTTTTGGAGAATAAAGAATAAAACCTCTAAAATATTTTTGATGTAGTTCTTATCTCATGTGACACTACAGCGTGAAAAAAGGTGGCGTCTTCTTTTGAAGAAACTTTAATTCACACGAAGATGAAAGTGTTATTTCTTCTTTCAAAAGCTACAAGGGACAAATTCGCTTTTGCACCTGTTTTCCAGGTGCAGTCTGCCACAAACGTGCTGCATTCATGACGCGATGCAGCAGGCCGGAGTCGCAACTCGCGTGTCTCAAGGTGCGACTCTCTTCTTGCTGGGGAGGATCGCACAAATAAAAGCAGAAGAGACGTAACAGAGGCGATCATGTATCCTGCTGGATTTACTGAAGTCACTCTATTCACCTGCTGCTTTCTTTCTCTTCACTGGCTGAGAAGTCTTGTGTATAGTTTGTCTGTTTTTCTCAGGTGGATCTCATAGAAATCTGCTGAACTGCACCTATGAGCCATCCCTCACCGGCAGTGTGCGTCTGCAGGGCAGTACCCGGATCAGTCCAGGACCTGACACCATAATGAGCAGCTGTCTTAGCAAATAAGGTGCTGAATACACACAGATTGCAGCCATAAAACTCAATGAAAGCCACATCACACACTCAGTCTCTGTGAGTAAATCCTGCGTGTTGAGAACGGTTAAACAAGCTTCTCTCCAGCGAACCTGACTGTTTATTCCCTCCTGAACCACTCCTTTGCAGTTTTGTGTTCTCCAACTAACCTTCCATCAAAATATCCTCTGGAAACATTTTAATCTGACCCTCTTCTCCAGCCATCCCCTCTCAAACCGTGTCTCAAACTACGGAGCAAATCAGGGATACTCTTACCTCCCCTACTCCTCAAAATAACTCTATCCAATTATCTCAGCTCCGTCAAGTTCCTCAAGTAGGCTATCTTATCCGACTAACTCCTCTCAAACTTCTGTCTACTCCAACTCCCCTAAAACTCTCTCTTCTGGGACCGCTGCATCTACTTTCAACTGTGTCTGATTCCCCATTCAAATATTTCCATTGCTCCCGACTGTCTCTGCTCCAACCTCTTTTTCCTTTTAACTACATCTTACACAGATCTCCTCAAACAAACGCCTGCAGCTACATCCTTTTCAGGCCGTACCACAGCGTACGTCTGCAGGAGTCGGCGAGAATCTGCTCCTGTGAACACTTCCTGGTGGCACGGCTCCCTCGGTCATGCTCTGCAATGCGAACGCCTCGTTCTGAACACGAATCAAAGCAAACAAGTGGAGTGTGTGTGTGTGTGTGTGTTTTATGTGTGCGTGAAGTGGGGAGGGCGCCGAGGGAGAAAACACTTCCTTGTAGTCTCTTCCAGCTAAACCACATCTACAAACCCCACGACCATCACTTTTTCTTCACTCCCTTACATTTCTGTGTTTATACCTCGCCCCTGCAGCCCGTTTTTCCTCCCCATCTTATGGTTTAATTGCCGTGACCAGCAGACATATGGCCGGTGGGCTGTTGCCAGAAAATGTTCCATCTTTGTTAAAATCGGGCCCGACGCTCCGACAGTACAGCAGCTCTAGCAAATGAGGGGAAATAGAGGAAAGTAACAAAACATGCAAAGTAAGTTAAGGCTAAATTCTGTAATCCTCCCTTCTTTTTTCCGAAATCTCATTATATCAGCACCCTCTCGCTCGCTTCCCTCCCTCATCTCCTCTTTAATAAAGACGTGGGAGGTTTTCTCCTCCATTACCCATGCCCTGCTGAGGCTTCATTTCACGTCCTCCCCAGGCCAGTTGCGTGCCAAGCCGCTCAGAGCCAGGCCAGACTCTCCCTGCCAAACTCAACCCTCCATCCTGCAGGCTCGGGGGTTAGGGTTAACAATGCAATCTGCTGCTCACCTCTGACCAGACCGGCCCCGTTCGCAGAGCTGAATACAGGTAAAGACTCCAGAAGCGTATATACCGCAGGAAGGAAACTAAAGTGATGTCGTGGTTAATAAAAAGGGGACAGTCCGTGTTGTCCAGTCATGGATGGGGAGCATCCATCCATTCAACTGGCCATTTGAAATTTGGTATTAATATTCATAACACCCAGAGCAGGATTCCACATAGGTTTGGTGATCCCTTAAAGTTTTGTCTACCACCACTAACAGGTCAAAGATTCTCCTCGGTCCAGGACAACCTGTCTTGAACTAACTGTCTTAACTAAATGTCCAGATTTAATGAAATTTGCTCTGGATATTCAGGATCCTCAAAGGATGAATAGTACTGACTTAAAATGAACTTCGGGCAGACTGCCATGAAATGTCAGGGGACAATTCTCGCTCCTCAGGGGATAAACCCTCCGTGAGCCTTACTATAGCGTAGCAGGCCAAAATATCCAAAGATATCTCATGATCTAGCATATTTTCATCACAAAAGACATTTAAGCTCCAGCGAGAGTGAATAATTTATTTTTTTCTCTTATACCACGCGCACTAAAGATGGATAAAAGATGCAGTATATCAAAATTTCATATGCACTCTGGTGTAAAATTTACTGAGTGCAGTCATGCTCCCCAGACAGAACGCTGTATGTAAACTTTGGTCATACTATATTGTATCTCCATGATTTTTACTTAGCACATTCATGCTCCAAGGAGGATAAAGGCTTTTGATTTCAATCAACCTGCAGCCTTTGCTCTGGCAACACCCTCAAAACAAAGGTTGACATTTGTGCCTCAATACTGCTGAGGCTCTAAGAATAGCCGGAGAGTAACTGTGTTCGTTTCCCTCTTTCGGGTGTCATGAACTCTGCAGCCTCCTGAGAACACTAGCAGGGCTTTTCCAGTAAGCAGCCGCAGAAGAGTCCAATTTCAGTGATATTAATGTCATGGAGAAGGTGAGCGCACTCTAAATCTAATCGTTGAGTAATCTGAATTTCTGCAGATTTCCCCTTCACCACTTCCCTGCATAACACGTTCTGTCAGACGGCTCATTGGGCCTCTCACGAGCTGCTTCGAGAACCGTCTTCTCGTGTCCACTTTCCGTCCCTCAGGAGGAACAGCGTTTGCTGGGGAAATATTTGAGGAGTGTCCATTACTGAAGCTGTTTTGAAAGTCGACTGACAGCCAAGGAAGTCTGCTCCAATCTGAGAGGGCGACCGGCCAGGGAGAAGATGACGGTGGACAGCGTCCAGGGCGGCTGGCTCAGAGCTGGAACGGGCTCGGCTCTGGACAAACAAAAGCCTGTGTCACTACCTTTATAGTGAGCGGAGGGTAAACACATTTCATAATCAAATGCGCAGTTGCCCAACCTACGCGGACACTGACTCATTTTTACTGCATGTTTGCGTTTGTTTACGGCGGAGCCGGCTGCAGAGGCAGGGGCGACGATCCTGCAGTCGACAGCAGTAATGAAGAAAGTGATCACTCATTAGTTTCTTTGTTCTCGTCCGACTCTTTTATGTGTCTGTGGTTTTCCTGCCCCGTACCCTCTTTTCTCTCTCTCTCTCTCTCTCTCTCTCTCTCTCCCTCTGCAGCGGTGTAATGTCTGCAGCTCTCGCCCCTCCGCTGCCTCCTGCGTCACTTCCCTTCCTGGTCGGCTGTCATGTAAACACAAGCACACCCTCCGCTCGCAGGCGTGCTCTCACATACAGGCTCAAACACACTCACACAAAAACACACATACACCCAGTCACATGGGAGCTGCTAATTATGACCACATAAACCCAGCGGAAATACAACTTTCACAGCTGGCTGTTTGAGCAAACGCTCACATCGAGGCACATAATTCACAGCCAGAAAAACGCACCATTTACTTCAATTATTCAGCGGACGCACACCAGAGAGGGGAAAAAAAAAAAAAGAAAAGTAATGGGCTCATTTCTCAGATTAGCCTCTGATGGTGGGGCTACAAATAGCAAAGATTTTTCTGTAGCAGTGCTGGAGAGGAGAAAGGACTGAGAGCCAGGGGTAGAGATTCAGCGAGGATGATGGAGGGAGGAAGCTCTAGCTGCATAAATTGGGAAGAAGGGAGGAATGGTTCGGTCACAGCGCCGGCCATTTGCACGAGGCGGCGGAGGAAACGATGAAAACAACGCGCGCTCATTTCTGTCCGGGTGCAACAGATCTATTTGTTGAGACAGGGCGAGCGTAAACATCTGACAGACGTCATGCA
Source organism: Chelmon rostratus (assembly GCF_017976325.1). NCBI lineage: Eukaryota > Metazoa > Chordata > Actinopteri > Chaetodontiformes > Chaetodontidae > Chelmon > Chelmon rostratus. Next base: position 3,084,748 of record NC_055679.1, on the reverse strand, counting down.
TAGTCTGTGACGCAGATGGGGAAAGTCTGTCCTCGCTGAGCACATGCGTGCACCCACAAAAACAGCCGCAGATAAACAGGAACACACACGAGCAGGCAGGCCACGTTATCCCCGCTAGACTCCTCTGACACACTCCAGCCATTTCAAGCATGTCGCTAATCTGAGGTTCAGGCTCATTGGTTGAATTCTGCGCGCATAGGTTTGCCAAGTAATGCTGTCAGGGGCGGAAATGACAGCTTAGAGCCCTGAAAGTTCGCTTCAAAAGGCTGATGGATTTGTTCTCGGCTAATAAGGCCAAACACAGCGGGATTAATGCCGGTTAATGGTTAATACTGCAGGATTATTGCAAATTTCATTATCATACAAGCTGCTGGAGGACAGCAAAGCTCGTTTTCCACCCTGCTCGTGCCTGTCAGGGCACGGCTGTTGGTTTGTTTGGCGGGGAGCGCATTTGTTAGGTCGGTTAAAAAAACAAACAGGACGCAGGGGTAGAAGTGTGAATTCACCTTCACGTTTCTCCTGAAGCAGGAACCAGCAAAAACATGAAACAAGTCAAGTGCTGACACTGCCATCAGCTGCCTGAACTTCATCTCATTCTTGGTGTAATCCACACTGAGAAACGCTGCTTCATAATGCATTACAGAGTCACTGTTTGGCTGTTACATAATGTCTGTCCTAGATTCTAAAGCTCATAAACCTACTACATGTTTCTCCATACAGAAGTGCATTCAATTTAATGCACAGATTCCCCTCAATGCTGTGCGAGCAGCAGCATTAGGCGAGGAAGCTGCTGGCCTTTCTGCTGATTTCATAAGATGATAGCGAGTAACTCAAAATTGGATTTGATTCTCAACAGCTCTCAGGTTTAGACATGAGCCTCGACAGAAGCAGCTGTGTGTTCCTTCTGTTTCTGATTGGCTGCAACAGATCACTACTTTCATCATCCGTTCATCTTCTGATTATTTTGCAATAAATGGAAGCAAGTCTTGCTAATCTTCTTGTATTATCAATTGATGAAACAGCTACATGTAATGTGCTACCTTTGCCATAGCTGCTAGTGACAAACCCACGGAGAGTCAACTGCCTCTGACTTCAGATCAGCTGTGTGGAGCATTTTAGCTCATTGTTTTTGTTTTTAACCATACTCACTGCAGTCTGCCAGCACCGACCGGCAGACAGACAGATTTAGCAACTAGCAGGTGAAGCTGGTGGAGCGTTTAGCTTTAGATGTTCTTCTCAGGAGTCAAAAACAGAGCTAATAGCGTGGGAAAACGATACCTGAAACCAAATGTTACTCACTAATACATAAAAGAGAGGAAAGCAACGAGTCCTCACATTAGAAGCTAAAACTAAACAACACTTAAAAACTAATTGATTATTACAATTTCCAGCTAATTTTCTGGAAATAGACTAATTGATTAATTGGCTACTCCAGTGGTTCGGTGTGGAGTAGTGAATGTGTGGTTCATCTTCATCTATCTTGGAGGATGAAGGATGAAGATCACCCTGATTCCTACACGACTGAAGATGATTCGATGTTGGATGTTGCTACGAGGGGAATGAAAGGTTGTTAAAATGAACCGCTTGGGTCAATAAGGCAATGACAAGCAATGAGCTTCATCGTGCCATCATATCACTTTTAATAGCACATGCTGTAAATGTAAGTCATAAAGAAACCATTTTCAACAGCCGGCTCTAATGGTTTCCTCTCCACCACTTTTGCTGCTGATCAGCCACATTTCTAGATATCTGCCAGCCTTTCACATCAACTGGTGCTTCCTCCAGTTGGCCCAGTCTGAGAGTCAGCCTGTGCTGCTTGGAAGCGTCTCCGGAAGAGCCACTTTGCATTACCACGGTGAATTATCCCCCCCCCCACACCCTCCGCTGCTGCTGCTGCTGCCTGAGACCGAACCTGCGGCCAACATTAGAGCCTGTGTGAACTCTCTGTGTCACATCCACACAGATGTGACTGCCCTGTTATGAATCAGCAAAATGTTGACTGGTGCGTGTGTTGCGCGTGTGTTTGCGCAATAGCCGGAGCAGCAGGCAGGTGGTTGTCTTGTTTTCCTTGCTGGCGAGTATTGAAACGGCGCCTCACAGGCACGTTTCCAAACATCCCGCAGGAAAATTGGATGGCTTGATTAAACAAATGAAAGCTACACGCTTCATATATTTCGCTCCCAGGCAGAAACCTTTAACGCGCAGTCATAGTTTAGAAACATCAAGTAAGGGGATTTATTAATATTAATGGCACCTAATTACTCAACTTGTTTTAGAGACCATGAGTGCGTCTCTCGGACTTGCTCGTCGTCGTTAACGTGCTGAACTTGCTGTCATGGTCACGGAGAATCGTGAAGAAGTTGGCTCGCTCCCGCAGCTGGACGCGGAGCTTCGGGGCCGGGCTTGTACGAGAGGGGCGGGATGTTTCCAGTCAAGCCTGGAGCGCCGTACTGGACCCCAAAACACTGTTTTCAAGCCCCAGCGCCGGGCCTTATTCCCACTTGTTTACTTCAACTCCAATTTCTATGTGCGCAACACCACCTGGAATGCGGACACGGGCGAGCACGAGAGTGCGAGAAGACGCACATGGCACATGATAAAAAAAAAAAAGAAAAGAAAAAGAACAATCTCCACTGCAGGAATGCTGCGCTTTTCTTCAACAAACACACTTTGCCCAAAGCGGAGAGATGCGGCTCCTCACACTACATTATAGCGCACAACACACTAACGCAGCCGCAAGCGCGCAAACGCACCTGCGGCTGCAACCAGAGCCGATCTCACATCAGCTGAGCTATTAGAAATAACTTCACTCACGCTGGAAGGCGCTCCTCTTGTGCTCCGGGACCGAGCCCAATTTTCCTCCTCTTTTAAAGTGCGTGTCATAGCTGGCAGGTGCAACTGCGAATAGAGAGGTCCCGTCCGATGAGGCGCAGTGTGTACGGCTCGGCCCGCCCCGGCCAGAACCGGCTCTGCTCGGCTCGGCTCGCCTCGGCCGCGCTGCCCCTCTCCCCGCGGGCTGCTGGCCGTCGGCAGATGACTGCGTACGATTTCGGCCCCCTTCTCCATCAGCCTGGAGCTCAGCGCACTCTGCCTCTGTGTTCCTGCCTTTTCATTATATCATGTCCATGTGACACGCTCAGGCCTCTGTCAATGGAAACTTAAAGGGACCTCCCACGTGATGGCGCTCCGTGCGCGCTCACGGCCGCCAGTGCGCGTCCCGGGGAATGGATGAATAGATGCTGCGCCCCTTATAAAAGTAAACCAGCAGGCCGTGAACCACCAACACCGTGTTTTTACCGTGTTTATACCGGAAGGATGAGGATGATGATGAAGACAACTGTTAGTTGTGATGATGATGATGTGATTATGAAGATAACTGTTAGTGACTGTGATGATGAAGATAGCTGTTAGTTGTTGTGATGATGATGATGGTGATGATGATGATGATGATGAAGATAACTGTTAGTGACTTTGATGATGAAGATAAATGTTAGTGACCGTGATGATGAAGATAGCTGTTAGTTGTTGTTGTTGTGATGAATATAACATGTTGATTATGATGGTGGTGGTGGTGGTGATGATGAAGATAGCTGTTAGTTGCTGTGATGATGATGATGATGATGAAGATAAATGTTAGTGACTTTGATGATGAAGATAAATGTTAGTGACAGTGATGATGAAGATAGCTGTTAGTTGTTGTTGTTGTGATGAATATAACATGTTGATTATGATGGTGGTGGTGATGATGATGAAGATAGCTGTTAGTTGCTAAGATGATGATGATAACAGCTATTAGTTTTTATGTGATGATGATGGTGATGATGATGATGAAGACAACTGTTAGTGACTGTGATGATGACGATAACGCTTAGTGGTTGCGAAGAAGATGATATTAGTAGGTGTACTGGTGTTGTCAATGATGAAGATTAGGCTATCATGATGCCTCTCTGTTGGCTAATTTGTTCAGAATGAGGTCATGCTGTGTGTGACATCATTGTATGATAACTACTATGGGGAAACACAGCTGATCTCATATCAGAGACAGACAGACAGACAGACAGACAGAGCCTTCACCCCCCAGTCTGCTATTATTAGTCTACAGGAGACATCCTCCCATGTCTCACTACACTTCATGTGTTTGTGCTCTGTATTTTAGGTGTCAGAGGCGTTTTCCTTGTTCACTGTTTCCTCTTGTTTACATTCACGCCTTCTCCTCCAGAAGATGCCCTGTGTGTCCATGACGCCTCATAGACATGCACATTACATTTCCTGCCTCATAAAAAGACGTTGCTTATTGCTTTAAAAACTATTAAACACTCTGGAGAACAGCCAGGGGTGATACTAAATCTAAAGTAAGGTGCTGGAGTGCTAAACAAGCCTAGAAGGCCCTGTGAGCTTGTGTAGACATCACCACACAGCAGAGGAGGAAGTTAACGGGCCTACCAGGCATGTTAGCTACTATAGGATGTTATAACCCTTATATGTAGCTGTGTGCATTGATGTCTGTTTCATATTACTGTTAGTAGTCACCAAAGTCAGAACTGTTCTAATCTGTAACATACCGATGTTTAGCATATGACATATGACATTTAGCTTATTATCACGCTATGTTAACAGTAATTCCATGTACAGCTGTGGCTCACTGGAGTTTGTTCATTCATTTTAAAGATATTCTGTCATGAACTTAACAGTTAGAGCCACTCTAATAAACATTTTATATTTACATTGGATCTTTAAAGATCACACTAAAATCTAATCTCTGCTTAAAAAGACACTAAACCATGTTCGGATTTGCATTATAGGACGTAGCGACACTTTCCAGTGTTACTCAATAATAAAACCATTCTCACTTGTATCCTCAGTGTCTGCGTTGACATCCATACAAATGAATGTTGACCAGTGGCCTTCCATCTGCAGTAAGTGGAGGCAAGGCTCTGCCAAGCACTGGATGTGCACTTAGAGGAAACACCATTATCATTCACTTCACGTCATCAAGCCTGGAAGACGTCCACTTGCAGATGATTCATCGAAAAAGTTCATTAGAATTTTACAAAAATGTACATGCTGGGTGATATCAGGCTGCCTCTGTGTCACTTTGCACACCCTGCCTTCTAGGTGCCTTCCCTACTAATCTTTATTTTAATCTAATGCATTGTTGTGCCCATAAACCATAATTTTCACAATTTTCTTGAATGCTACTGTTTCCAACACAAACTACTTTGTGTCACCTCCTTGATACTAGCGCAGCGAAGTGCCTAACAGCTTACAATAATTTCTAGAAAATGCCTGAAACCAGAGAAACTGCAATTATCTCAGCCCAGTGGGTATTTTATTTGAGAGGAAACTCATTTGAGAGCTGAACGTCCCTTAACATAAGCCAAAAGATACAAACTATTTAAACTGCCATGAGGACAGAAACACATACATACAGACACTAATGTAATCAATGAAATTCAGGAACTAATTTGACTTGATTTTGTCCTCAGGGTGATGGAGGGGCTCGCTGGCAGACTGGACCGTGTGAACATACCAGAGGTCTGGGGGTCTCTGAGGCTTGCGGACCCCCTGTGGTTTGAATTAGAGGGGATTACAACTCTCACCAACAAAAGACACCTCTCCGCTTCCCCCGCCTACTTTTTTGTGCTATCTGCTCCCCTGACTCGGCGACACTGCCAAATAGAGGTGGCTCCTATTCTGCTGCCAACCCACTGCGAGGCTGTGAAACAGACGTCATCACACGCTTGTATATCATACAAATAAGATTTAGATTACTATTATTATTATTATTATTATGGATTACATTCATTTTCATCATTGGTTAATGTCTTTTTATGAATTAATCTTGTCTACAAAATGTCAGATACGACAGATGTCCATCACATTGGTTACTAATTAGTTATCAGAGCCCAAAGTCATGTCTGCAAATTGACCATGAGGTCCAGTTATTAGCTGCTTTGAGGCTTTTAATCATATATTATGTACATATTGTGCAATAGTACATATTTTTGACATTTTTTTTATGTTTTTGTATATTTTCTTCTACTGTGCAATACCAATATCAATGTATTTATTACCTATTTAGATAGATAGATAGATAGATAGATAGATAGATAGATAGATAGATAGATACTTAAATTATCTCCAAAGAGATATTTGCAAATTTGCAAATATTTATTAAAATTTTTGATACTCTTGTGGCAGCAGTATTCTCACATATAATGTACATATAAGTAGTTGTTTGTTCTATTTTCTGTTCTGTGTACATTTTCTATTGACTATTTTGATCCTCCAGTATGAGATTAATAAAGTGTTATTTTTTCTGATCTGATCTAATCTTATCACCTGATTTTCCTTAACCAATGGAGATCATGTGATATGACTGAAAGTTATAGAACAGCTAGTAAATGGACCTTGTGATGAAAATGTTTTGTTTCCACGGTAAACAATTAACTTTCTCAAAGAAGTAGTAGTAGTAGAAGGAAAGAAGAGCAAGTGTTTCCTAACTTATAATAACTATTTATCATCATCATTACTGATTAGTTAATCAATTATTTGATAGATTCTTGCTTTTTCAGCACTAACTGACACATTGGGGATTGTAACAATTAACATCCTGTCTATCAGGGTATCACTGTTTATCAGTTCCCAAACAAAATGCATATTGCCTCTTGCCTTATCACCATGATACAGAGGAATCCATTTACAAAGTTAAATAAATAAGCAAATTACATACACAATAAAGAATGTAATAGTTAATTTTGCTCTTGAATTTAAAAGTAAATACACTCCATCAGATTAAGCTGAACCAAATGTGCACAACAGTGTCACAGGTGAAATTTGGACAGTGTTAAAATGACTAAATTATTTGGCCCTTTTGTTGATTAAATGTTCTATTTCACTTCTTGAGAGTGCTGCACATTTTTTATACATGCTAGAAGTCTGGCTCTACAGATGCCAATGTCCGTCTGTCAATCCACCACTTCGGTCCAGACAGGGAAAAAGAACTACTAGATGGATTGCCATGAGATTTTGTGCAACCATTCATGGTCCCCAGTAGACTCCTAATAACTTGGGTTGATTTTCCTTTTATTTTGCACCATCATTAGATCAAAAATTGAATTTCTGACCAAATATCTGCGAAACTACAGTTTGTTTTTGGTGCTAATTAGCTTGTGCTAACTAAAAAATTATACCTGCTTAGCATCAGGGTGGTAGCAATGATGGTGAGCATGTTAGCATGCTAATGTTAGTATTTAGTACTATTTAGTGCTAGCATGGCTGTAGATTCTTAGTAAGACGATCTTGAATCTTGAAGTGGTTGAACATCCCTCCGCTCAGAGGGTGGGGTGAAAAAGGGGGGGGGGTTTGAGGGATGGAGGAGGAGGAATGTTCATATTTAGCACTACAATAGGCTGGAGTTTTGGTAAAAGAGGTCCAGTTGACTGGAAGCTACGCTCACATTACTCACCAGATGATTCATCCACCCCGTAAGCTCTCAGTGACTCGACATGTAGTAAAACAATGAGATCACCCAGAGAGGCGCTTTTAAAAGACGGAGCCACTGCAGATATAAACCACTGCAATGTTAAACTGGGCCAACGATTTACAGCTCTGTGATGGCCACACAGTGCATATGATTTATTAATCAACTCTAAGACAAGACAGGACAAAACGAGACAGGGCTTGATTGAAAAGGATGCAACAGGACACGACAGGACAAGAAAAAAACAAACAAAACAAGGCAAGACAGCGCTTGACAGGACATGATAGGACACTTGATTAATCCCTGAGGTGGAATTCAAATGTCACAGGGGCATGGTGGCACAGAGCTCAGGTCTGTGGACACCAAGAATTATTAAAACAAAAGAGCACAGCATACATATGAAGCATAGCCTGCGTAGCCGGATATCTATGCCAATGTGAAAATCTATTTAGGTACATACATCCTAAATATAAACATACGGGCCTCGGGGGGATTTGGGCTTGGCTCGGGCCCGCTGGAGCTTGCTGTAGGCAGGTTACAGGGTTAGGGGTTAGGTTTAGTGCTGAGAGTCAGCCGGGGCCAACGGAGCTTGCTGGAGGTTGGCCCAGAGCTGGAGAGGCAGTGTTGGGGGCCTGGGGTGAAGCCTGGGGGCTGAGAGCCCTGCCTGGGCCTGCTGGTTGGGAATAAGTTAATTCGCTTGAGGCAGTAAACACAGTCTGGGTGCATTTTTAAACCTTTTATTCTGTTGATGGGTAGACTTTATCTTTGTTTGAAGATAATTACTTCAAAGGCATCTGTCATAGTCACCAGTCACTAGACTCAATACCCATACTACCATAGTTAGTATGCAGTTGGCAAACCAGCATGCTTTTCTGACTATTCTGACCCACAATCCTTTGCGCAGCGGAAGATATGTTGCATCGACTGTATGTACAGGTGGTACAGAGAAGCTGGGATAATCTGGGAAATATTGTCCAGTAGTAAGCAAAGGTATCAGGCAGAAGTAAACCATTAACTTAATTTCCAAAAATTCCCACTTGGTTTAGCACATGCAGCAGCTCAGACCACAAAACAGGATACGCGGGGGGGCATAAACAAAACCTACAAAATGATGCCGACATGATGGGGGCCTTCAGGGGCATTAGCTGATTTTGAGAACTTTTCATGAGGAGTTGTCCTGTGTCAAAATCTGACAAATACCTTTAGTTTTCAGCATGCTTAAATTGGAAGTAAAGTAAAAAAATTTGCTCCAGGGTCTCCAAGCAGGTTAATCTGGCCATGTCACAGTGAGGTTGCATCCATCCTGCTTCTCTACGCAAACAAAACAAACCAGGGTGTACTGTTTCTTTAAGGGCTGTCACTGCTCGCTCCTCGCTAGCCTCCCGCTGCTTGTTATTTTCTGCAACAAGATGGCTGTCGTTCCAGAGAGCAGAGTCCTCACTTTCAGCGTTTTTAAATGGAGCTCGTACTCCTCCACATATTTACCTGAGTGAGTAATGCACACGTTAGTTGGCCCGGCACATGCATTAGGTTTTGTGGTTTTAGGTGGTCTTTTGTCGCTTCAGTGCACCAGTGATTCTTCCAGCCGGCCCGACTGGCCTAGCTCGTCTGCGATCCGAGCCAGCTAGCGTTAGCTTCGTCAGCGGCGATAGGGGCGTTTGTTTTGGACACTCAGCCGCCCGATAGTGACGTGGCTGACGAGCCATGGAAGTGTTTGAGGAAATCTGTAGTTTGTCAATAGCTGCAAATTCGACATGACAACATCTAGATATTCCTATGAAACCTGTAGTCATTCACTAGCACCATTTAGTTCATTCTGTATATAACGTTAGCAGTTCGTTTCTACTGCATTCATCCACTATGTTGTGTGTTTGTGTAATGTTCCGTCAACTTAGATCTTCTTCTCTGAGAAGAGCTTGTTTTGGCTGAACAAATCTTCGTTTTGCAGTAGTTAAGCAAATTCTGTGCAACACCAGGCTAATGTGTGGTCAAAGTAGTATCTTATTGAGTCACCAATGTGTATTCCGGTACCCTTGCACGTCAAAAACGAACGTCCACGTTAGCTAACTGGACTCTAGAGCTAAAGTAGGCAACTAATGTTAGCTGCTGTTATCTAACCAAAGAGCTGTGCTTTAGCAACCAAAGCTAATCAGCTTGTTTACCGGCTACTTGAAACTGGTGTTGTGAAACGGGCTGTCACACTTCATGGTTGACGTACACAAAGAAATCCTCCTAAATGTTATAATTTCTCCGTTATGTGAAGTCACGCATAGTTTTTACACATTCGCCTGTTGCTGGTTCAGCAGTAAAGACACAGTTTAACTATAGCTGCTCTATGTTAGCTAGCTACCAGCAACAGTCTGCTAGCTTAGACTAAGGTAGCTGTAATGAAATAAATGGACTCTTTGCACCTGCTAGCACAATCTAGCCTGTCTGCATAAGCATTACTATTGTTTTATTACCCCATTAACGTCACAGCTAACTTAAACTCACACAAACATTGTGATTGTGGATTGTGATTCCTGTGTCACAACTGGATGTAATGTTGTGTCTCCAGTTTTTTGCTCCTGCTGAGATGTCTCACAGGGATAATTTAACTGTACCCGTCTCGCCATGTTTTTCTAGAAATATCTTGGTGGACAAACCCAATGATCAGTCTTCCAGGTGGTCTTCTGAGAGCAACTACCCTCCACAGGTAAGTCTACTGCTGTTTACGCAGATGGTGTCTTTACTTGACTCCTCTGTTCCAGATGGAGCTTGACATGAAAATTGACAGTGTGCAGGAGAAATGACTTGTGAAGTTCAGGGAGGCCTGTGGTTCATTTGTCTATACTCTAGGTGTATAATGTGTTATCAGCATTCTTTTAGTCAGTGCCGGTTTCCACATCTTCCTGGTTTTCTTACAAGCTCTGATCAGGCCACTGACCTGTGCAGCAGATGCGGCAGAAGTCTTATTAAGGAGATAAGAACAGCATGGCAGAACGTAGCATTTACCTTGCTGATGCAAGAGCCACAGCACTGACTGATATATTTCTTCATTCATGATCCAGATAATAAATATGTGTGAATTCACTGAAATAATCGATTTGTTTTCTTGTAGTGTGCTGCAGAAAAAGGTCACTTGTTTGATAAAAGCTTTTGTTGTGGAAGTGTTTAATGAGCAATTAAATAATTTTCCCTAACATGGCTGAGGACTGATGAAATGAAATTCCCCAGCAGTATGCAGGTCATTCCTCATACAGTGAAGAATATGTTGCTCATTGTGTCTCTTGAACTCATTGACCCACTACAGCAACACTATGGCAGGCGTAGTTTGAGGTTAAATCTGAAAGTTTGTGTTGTATGGCGAGAGGAAATGAAGCATTTCAAAACAATGGTTAACCACTTACCAGCAGCTTGAGCACGCCAGTCTCACAATGTTTGTCTAGTAAGCAGCTGGGTGGTATAGTAAGGCTGAGAATAATAGAAATAAGCAGAAACAAATATATTGTGTGATTATGTAGGTAGCTTTTTTTATGCTAATGTATTATCAAATTGTCCTATTATTATCTGAAAACTCAAATTCTTTCACATTTGCAGTATTCAGCCAGGTAATTACAGCATGATTATTTGCTGTGCATGTCTAGTAAGGTGGGGTGATTGGACAAATACATGAGCTAAACCAAGCTACACAAGAAGTCAGCAGCAGCATAGAGAGGCTGCAGGGGAAAACAGTGTCTAGAGGCAGAAAATTTTCACATCCAACTTGGTGAATTTATTTTGACCAAACCAGAGCTGATGACAGAACAGTGGAAAAGCTAACCAAGACTGTTTTGATGAGTTTTATTTTGCTTCTGTTGAGTTTGAATGAAGTGTAAAGCACGCTGAGTTAACAGGGCACTTAAGCTTGCCTTAGTTAACTGAAAGAGAGAAACTTGAATTCAGAAGAAGTACTGTTGTATTTTTCTGCAGTATGCATAACTCTGCACTGCTTCCAACACTGCGATGTGCATTACAGATTAGTTCTTTCCATTTTTCTGCCCTTCACATTAAAAGCACTACACATATCCCCTTTAGCTACTCACCAGTGGGAGGTTAAACTCACTCAGACTGGCAACTCAGTAAAATAGCTTACAAAAGCTATAAAAATATTTCCTGTCTTGACATTTTGTGAGTGTATGTTGTTTGTTTATTGGACTAATAAATAAATAAATGCAGCAAACTCGTTACACAGGCTCTCAGCTGAAACTGCAGGGGTGAGGGGGGGGGGGCGCCGCCATATACACAACCACACAGATATATCGGCAATGGCTGATTCTTGGGCTGTTGGTGGCCAGTTGGAAAATTTTGACATATCGCCCATCCTAAATGTCTAGTCTGTTGGTATTTGCCAGTGTCAGTTTTAAAAAGCAATGTCGGTGTGAGAGCTGACATGATTACTTGAATAATTAGATCGTTAATTTGCAGAACATAAATCACTTGAGCCATTTTTCAAGCAGAATTGGCAACCATTTCCTAGTTTCAGCTTCTCAGTTGGAAGAATAAGCTGTATTTCCTTGTCTTTTGTGATTAGTACATTGACCATCTTTGGGTTTAGGCTGCTAGTTGGCTCAATAAAGTAGTTTGATGACATCACCTTTAGGTTTCAGGAATTTTGATGGATTTTCATTGTTTTCTGACATTTCATAGACTAAATGATTCATCCATTAATCGAAAAAAGTTGCATCCCTAATTGGTATGAATCTTGAGTCATTCAGATATTTTTGCACATTGGTTTTGGCTTCAGAAAACCACTTCAGCTTCAACAAGACACTGAATCCCTATGAGTGCCTGCCCCAAGGGTACTATAGACTTTACTAAGAGAGGGGACTTGATTGAAGTTTACTTTAAATCAGTGTCTAATCCTTTTCAACAGATATCTGCATATGAATGCAGAATCTGGAGTCAGTCTGTAAACAGTCTGTGTGGAGAACAAACGAGGCAGGACTTATTGGCCGAAATGCAATCTCAGAACCATCCTGCTATTGTCTGACAACGATTTAGCTTTTTATTAGCTTTTTCAAAAAGATTTACCTGAATTCACATGCAGATATCTGTTTACAGAGATTAACCAAAATGTAGTCTTGACAGCGGCTCCGGCCGTCGCCATCTTGGCAGTACCTGACCAGGCCAAACTCCCCGCTATTCCAAAATTTATAGTTTAGAGTTTGAACGTGGGTGGGTTGAGGCGGGCCGAATGAAGCCTGGTTGCTGAAACTTGCTGGCTAGCTGTCACTCAAAGTGGCCATGTCCATAATTATGAATAACTTTGACCCTAAATCTAATTTAAATGAGTGAGTCATATAAAAATTCACCCTGTACAGTTTTCATGAACGTGTAGTTAGCTATAGAGACCATTTTTATTGATGAAACAGGGGAAAGTGACTCATGAATGACATCAGTGTTTGTAAAGGTTTCAACCCAGATTAATAGTGATAAACTTTCAGGACATTGGTTGATAGAATATCTGTCTTTTATGATTGGGTGTGAAAACATTGGTCCCTGGGGTTTGTTAAATGCCTGCTTTTCAGTGGCACATTTAATCGATGTTCCGTCCTGTGGTCTCCACTCGTTCTGGCCTAATGGCCACTGGCGATTTGTCATTCGATGTCCTGGCTTGTTAGAGCACCAGTGACATGTGGATGTGGCTCATAGATTGCATGTAATGCCACTTACCTGACGCAGTAGATTGACCCTGCTGTAGTCATTTAGATAATGAGCAAATCTTTTCAGTGACTGGCCTGCTATATGCACAGGCAATTTCCCGCAGGCCTCCACACACACTAATAGCATCATCACTCTGCTCTTTGCCTTCAGTCTATTTTATATCTCCTCTCTCTTTTTCTCTCTTTTTCTCTTCAGTTTTTAATCTTGAAATTGGAAAGGCCGGCAATTGTTCAGAGCATCACCTTCGGGAAGTATGAGAAGACTCACGTCTGCAACCTGAAGAAGTTTAAAGTGTTTGGTGGGATGAGTGAAGAGAACATGACAGAGCTTTTGTCCAGGTGAGATGTCATTGCTAAGCCAATCCAACTGTTTATGTTTTGTGAATTTTCAGCTGCTTAAGTGTGAACTTGCAATGCCATTTGCGGTTATTATCTCGTGAGAGAAATTGAGTTTGTTTGTAGCTTGTTGGGGGGGGGGGGGTGATACACAGCCTGGGAGAAGGGTTTGCCTCAGAAGACAGCTTAAGGGGAAATAATGTCCCACAGGCAATAAAGTATCGGCAAGGAAATTGGATTATTGATGTCAGGGATTGATTTTGTTTGACCTGATCTTATAGCATTGGTTCTAAATCCACCAAATTGTTGATGGTACCAACACTGACCTTGAAGGCATTTTTCCGCTGCGGGGACTTAATGACCCGTGAGCCCTCGTGAGGCGGTTCTAAGTTCTGCATTGTGTTGCCACTGTGCTTTGCAAACTGGGACATTTTGGATATACGTCACTGAAAAGGCAGCACTGGGGCAAACATAATTTTTATTCTCTGTTTGGTAGGTGAGTAGAGTTCAGTTGTGGTACAGGCAACAATGGGGGAAAAACTACAGCTATTATTGAATGTCTTTCACATTTGCATGTAATGACTTTTAAAGGTCAGTAGGAGTCAATTAATGAAAGAGCCACACCTGCGGTAAGAGGGCGAACGTCAGTGGATGTGGCCCAACCATTGTTGCAACAGAGCACAGCAAATCATTTCTAGACATGAAGCTTTTGGTTGTGCTGCCGCGCAGCTGAGTGGCAAAAATTGTTCATCTCTCGAAACTTTTTAAAATTTTGAAATTATTTGCTCAATCCAAACTAGGGATGCCCTAATCCAAATCATCAGCTTGTTATGGCAGCTGGTATAGCACTATAGGTCATTTTGACTGCTTTGTAGCGTATTGAGATTTCTTCCATGTAGCAGTGTAACCTAGGCTATAAATAATGTCTGACACTATGAAGTAAGAACCACAGAAATCCTGCTGTTAAGCAATACAGCTGAATGTACACAAGTTGTTTGTGTTTTGAATGATTTCATTTACTTATGAGCAAATGAAGCCACATTCCAAACATCCATTCTGGGGAAAAGTTGCAGAACAGTCTGGTCAAGCTCATCTAATAGGTTAAGAAAATGTAGCTAAGCAGGTTTCATTTCCTGCAGTCATTGTGGAAGCAGCACAAGCTGAGCGGGCTTTTTCTTTTCTTTTTTTTGTGCAAATGCACAATAAATATAGAAACTGTCAGAAGAGTGGGTGATGAGATGATGTTGTGCTGCCATTTTATCTTTATTAGTTAATGTTCGTTAGCTTTAGACCGGAGAAAAAATAATTAAATTGCTTGTGCTTACCGTGCCTACACAGGCTACCAGCAGCTATCAGCTTTCAAACCAGAATGGGTTTTTTTGCAGTCACTCTGTGCATGACTTTATGTCACAAATTCATCAATGCGGCATAAATGTCAATAAAGTACTTTGACTGTTCCATTTGTTTTTGTTGGCTCTCTTGCCTGACATATGCTTTAGTTATTGGATCTTCCAGTGCTTAAAAAAATGTGTATGAATTTCAGCGCGATTATATGAACTGCGAATATTCATTCTGGTGCGCTCCAGCAGCACTACGCCCATGATCATGATGCTTTCTTATTCTGTCAGAACATGCTTTCACTTAGTACGTTCAAGTCATCTGAGCAGTACCAAGGAGGAGGAGCAATGCGACAAGTAACCAGCAGTCAGTCTAGATGGACCGCTGAAATATGCAGTGTAATCTCCCTCCCCCTCAGCTTGCGCTGTGTGCAGGTAGTCAGTGTGGAGGACACTTCTCACTGCAGGAGTGGGAGTTCAGTTGTAGTTATTAGCTTCAGGGCCTCAGACTGCGACCATTTAGTTGCATTCTGTAACCATTTTTGGAGACGGTGCGACAGAATTTTCTAAGTAGGAGCATCGGTGCGACTTGCAAATATGCCCCAGTTTTTTTTTTTGCTTTGTTTTAAGTCGTCATTGTACAAAATGTAAAACATCAGAATAAAACATCACTGAAAAAATCACAAAATCATTCTGCAATCAATCATCTTATCCACTTTCTGTATATGTAAATACTTCCTCTATATGTACAACGTTTGTTACTCAGCCAGCGAGGCCCAATCGCTGTCGTGATGCTACAGCCATTTCAAACACGCTTGCTTCTAGGAGGAGCCCTCTTTTAAAAAAGTAATGGAAAACGACTTTCTCTTAAAGCATTACTTCACAGTGCAGTGTTTCTGAAATAAAACACACATTGTTATTTCTGTAATTATGTATTTATGACCACAACATTCATCAGTAATACATCTAAGATGGGAGAAGAAGAATCTGTTGCATTGCATTCTCATATAAGTGGAAACTCCTAAATTTTGTGCTGGTGGGCCTAAAATAGTAAAATAAAAGTATCCACGGTGCTACCAGTAGAAAAAGTGTTGGGACTGTTTGTTAAAGAAGGGGACAGGTCAGGCCATACTGACACGACTATGCAATTGAGCAGCATATGGATGAATCTCAGCTCAGTCATACAGTTTGTGAAACAGCTTTTCCTTCTCTTCCAGTGGCCTTAAGAATGACTACAACAAGGAAACGTTCACCTTAAAGCACAAGATTGATGAGCAGATGTTTCCCTGCAGATTTGTCAAAATAGGTGAGAGCTGATGTGGTTTGTCTGGTGTCTGGTTTCTGTTGATAAGATACACAGTCAAAACATGTCTTTTTACACTGTCTTCCCTCTTTCTCCATGCTTCTGCTGTGTCTCAGTGCCTCTGATGTCTTGGGGTCCTAGTTTTAATTTCAGCATCTGGTACATTGAGCTGCACGGTATTGAAGATCCTGATGTGGTGCAGCCCTGCCTTAACTGGTACAGCAAGGTAAGCACCTGATGGCAGCCTGGGGGTTAGGCTCTGAATGGAGCAGTGGACTACTTAGTTAGATGGAATCATCAGATGGCAGCAGAACTTAACAGATGCCTCTGGTTCTTCTGTGTCCTCAAGCAAGGCTAAAAGGATAAAATCATACCGACAGATTGTTTCCTTTCGTCAAACCAGTGTGAAAATGTTGAGTTTGCTACATTTTTGTAAACTGGTGTCTTAGCTTGATTACAAGAAAACAGGGATTATAAATGAGCCAGCAGTAACGTTTTAAGTTCAGAGCTTCACAACACACCAGCAGGTTTGAAGAAAATCTAAATTACAACATTTAGTACAGGGGGAAACTAAAAATGGAAATTATTGTTGAATTTTCAAATTTCCGATGGTCATTAAACGAATCATGGGCTACAAACACTTATGTCAGGACAAATAATCAAATTTAATCTTAAAATATGTTACGCATATTATTTAAAAACTCACCCAAAATAAAGCTTTGCACTAGCCGGATTCTGTAAAACAAAAAACATAATATTCTGTGCTCCTCAGCGGGAAGGCTTGAATGACGTGACCAACAGTCATGTGACAAACTTCCATGCTTGTGCCATTTCCATAGAGGTGCAGGCCTCACAGTCTATAAAGGAGCTCACAGTGAGTAAATATGTGACAGGGGCAAAAACCGGCCAGAAACTGGAAGGAGTTTCATTAATTTGTCATTCCATGTTCCCAGTTTCTGTCCTTTTACACTCAAGATCAGCTTAATCTGAACTCATGCAAGTAATTTATTGATACTAGAATTTGCTGCATGTGACCTAAATTCAAATTCATGTTGCGTAATACTTTCAAATCATTAGGTACTTACACACATTTAAAAAGTTCACAGAGTATTTGATGCCAGCACGTGGTTGTTGGAACTGACACCCAAGCTCAGTGTTGACACTTTTGAGTCAACTGCTACAAACGTGTGGCTAACAGTTGTGGGTTGTGTCTGTGGACTGAAGTGAGCCTAGATCTGTTTCCTCTCCGTCGTGCCCTTGCAGTACAGAGAACAGGAAGCCATCCGCCTTTGCCTCAAGCACTTCCGACAGCATAACTACACAGAGGCCTTCGAGTCACTGCAGAAGAAGACCCGGATAGCACTGGAGCACCCAATGCTCACCCACCTGCACGACCGGCTGGTGCTGCAAGGAGACTTTGATGCCTGTGAGGAGCTCATAGACAAAGCAGTGAGAGGTATCGTGATTGTCTTTATGAATCTAAAATTAAACATGACCAAACACAAACACAGTTTAAGGTGAAACAGAGCTTTTGGCAAACCTCAGTCTGGGGTGGAGATGTTCAGAAACTCTGTTGACATGCAGACAGGGAAAGCAGAGTTATCTCTTATGAGTTGATTTTGTGCAATGGCTGCTGTAGCCAAAATATTGCTAGTGCTAACCTTGCTAACAGAGCTCATTAGATGTTTAGACATAAATCAACGGTTACTCTAACACTATATTGCCAGTGTCGCCGGTTTCGAATGAGACCCTGTTTAGACCTTTAGTTTCAGGAGGCCTGCTGATAGTATGTTTTTTCAGGCTTTTGATTGGCTAACGTGGCTTTAGGGTTAGGGTTATATCAACGGCTGTTGGTTTAGCATGCTCTTGACACCGCTTCAATTGTGTTTGTGTTTTCATATAGACAGACATTTTTTGTCTTTGTATTGACTGGATTTGTTTTTTTTTAATTTGAGGACTAAAAACCCTAAACACTTACATGCTGACTATGGTTTAGTGAAATCCTCTTGGTCTGGTTTCTGCTTGTGTTTAATTTTGCCATATTTGATCCTCTTCTCTCCTTGCCAGACGGTTTGTTTAACCAGTATATCAGCCAGCAGGAGTACAAGCCCAGGTGGAGTCAGATCATCCCAAAATGCAACAAAGGTACAAGCGCCCAAGAAATCAACCGAGACGACATGAACAGTGAGACAATCTATTCAAGCGGGAAATGTTCCCGATCCATCAATCAAACATTTCAGCACACTGTGAAAGCTTCGTTGCCTTGCAGCTAAAGCGATGCGTTTGCTTGTGGCCTCCCTCCCGTCCTCTGCTCCTGCCATCGTTTCACCCATTCCACATCACCCTCTCTCTCCCTTTCCTCTGTGTCATTGTGTCTCCCTCGCTCACACGCCATCCTCGTCTCTTCCTTCCTCCCCTCTTTGCAGGTGATGGTGACGACAACAGGCCAGGGATGAGGGGAGGACATCAAATGGTCATTGACGTCCAGACTGGTGAGACCCACGCAGCCAGTGTTCAAGACCAACGCTGTGACTCATATCCTCCTACACAGACTCAGAACGCAAAGCTCTATTACTGTTTAATCAAATTAACCCTCCCTCCCCGTCCCTTCAACCTCCAGCCCTTCTTCTCCAAAGAAAACAGTGCTGAGGGCATTTCTCTCTTAAACCCACATATATCACGACTTTTGTTTTGTCAGAGACACATAGCTATTGTTTTTTTTTTCCTTGTATCTGGCGACATTGTTGGTGGTGTACTTCCCCGCTGGCCATCTGAAAAACAAAAGGCTGCGTTGTGTGTGTGTTTGAGTGAGAGAGAGAGAGAGTGATGCACTGTCTGCATCGCGTGTGGGGACTGAGAGAAGGCATTGGATCCCTCTGGTCTGCGTCTGGGCCCGCACACACTGGTGTCTGTGTTTTGGTAGCAGTAGTTGATAGTAGCAGTAGATACAGGACATCCCAGATGATTTCTTTGTCACCAGTCCCGTCCCGAACCTGATCCCATTCAGATTCTCATTAGTTATTTTCTGTTTTGATTACCACAGAGCATTTAGAGCATTTAGTATGTCTCAACACAAAGCAAGGCTTTGAAGGCTTTTAAAAATGATCCGATTTTCTCGCTTGGCAATATTTATTTTACTGTACATTTTGATTGTTGTGCAGCTTGACAAACAACAAGTGCGCATATATCTCTACACAAGGCTTTTCTTTTTAATTTGTACGTTTAAAGTAATTTGTTTGTTGCCAGTTCTGTTCCGTCCCAATCCCCTTTCAGTTCTCAGTATGATACACTGGCTTGTTTAGATGTTTCTCTGGAAACCTCACCACTCCAGAGTCTGCTGAATCCTCCTGGAGGTCTTTTGCAGTCAAACAGGAGGTTTTTGAAATTTGCATCACGTGACCTTTGCTAAGGATGATTGTGAGCCGTATCCCTAACAAGCTAATTTAAGTCTGACACCTTGGTAAAAGATATCTCAGAGCTCAGATCTCTTTTGTATGGTGCTCCTTTTCTTCAGTCTAAAATTGTACAAAATACAAATAATCCTCTAATCTTGCTGAAGATGTTGAAAAGAATTTTAACTTGGAAGGCTTTTAGAAATTAGGTTATATTTCACTCTCGTAGCCATTCACACTAACAGAAATTTTGAAGCTGCCCAAATTTTGCATGCTAATTTAGGTTTACCTTGCCAGAGCTTATATATATATATATATATATATACTGATTATCAGCCCAAAACAAACCGATTGTTCATCATTACCAATGACTCATGGAATACTTTTTGCCTCTGTTGTGGAATTGTAGCAGTAAAGGCACAACTTATTTCCTCCTACACAAGTTTCTCATACAATCACAACTTCCTACAACTTCCATCTGCCTGAACTGCAGTGGCCTGAATTTGACCCAAACAGTGAGCAAGCGTATTAAAGAGAGGCACAAAGCAAATGTGTTGTAAAGAGGTAGTATATCGCAGTATATCCTGTGTTCATCTTGTGTTCTTGTTACACCACGTCCTCTTTGCAATCCTATCGGTGAGTAGTTACCAAATGTTAGTAATTCCCACGTATCTTTGACAACATTTAATACTCTGAGCCTGTTCAGGACCGGGGCCAGTCCAGACATGTTTTTGATTTGGTTGTACAACTATATAAAGCCTGACCACTTTTCCTTTACTTAATGTTGTGTATTGCTCTCTGTCTTTTGTATCGATTGCCCTCTGTTAAAATGCTGTCATGGCTTCTGAATTAACTCTGTAAATGGGTTCACATACACTGCTGCAGGCTGGAACTTAACCATGTCATCTCTCTCTGTGTTGATAACGTGTCTACAAAAACTGACTCTATGTCAGTCCAGCTCACTTTATGAACTTTAAATGCTTTTTCAAAGTGTAACTTTAATCGGATTATTCACAGTAACTGAATGTTGAGTGTGTCACAGTTTCTTTTGAGTGAAGGGATGATAGAGCGCAGAAGTTCAGCTGGCTGATAGCGATGCTAACCAAAGCACAATGCAAATGATGAGAAGAGGGTTAATGTTGTGCAGCTGTAGTTAGTTGTTGTTGTTTCCTGCAGAGACTGTGTACCTGTTCGGGGGCTGGGACGGCACACAGGACTTGGCTGACTTCTGGGCTTACAGTGTTCAGGAGAACCAGTGGGCCTGCATCTCCAGAGACACTGAGAAGGAGGTGAGCGGGGTCAGGAAGCATTTTGTCCGAACACAGATGGTTATTAAGTCACCAATACATACCAAATATTTTTCATACATGCACGTCTGAATGAAAGATTTTGGGAATATTTGCTTCTTAAAGACCTCACACATGTTTGGAGGTGAAGTTTATGTGTTAGTAAGATTTATAGTCTTCATCAGTGCCAGCAACTGTTGGTGATTTAAGAACAATATTTTTGAATAATTGTTTTGGTCTCATCTGTAATGTATTGTCAGCCATAGCACATTTAGTGTTTAGTCAAATTATAACTAATATTCAAAGCAATCAACGAACAAATGATGATATGTAATCAGAGATCGAGCTAACTGGCAATAAAATAGTTTAAATGAGCCTCACCCTTACCAGATACAACAGAAGTGATGCTTCATTGTCAAGTGTCTGCTCTAGACCTGCCCTGTATGAAAAGTGTCCTGAGATAACTTCTGTTATGATTCGGCTCTATATAAATGAAATTGACCCGACTATATATTTATGCATCAACAACTATATAATGGTATTATATGTAAATGATTCTGAAATTAATTGAAGTAATCTCTGAGTAAACTGATGAATTTAGCAGTTGTAACAGAGTGTTTGTACACTGTGGTATTGCTACTTTGACTCAAGTAAAGCATCTTTGTCTCTTCCACCATTGTCTCAGAGTGGTCCGAGTGCTCGTTCGTGCCACAAGATGTGTATCGACTCCCAGCGGCGTCAGATCTACACACTGGGCCGCTACCTGGACTCCAGCGTCAGGAACAGCAAGTCCCTGAAGAGCGACTTCTACCGCTACGACATCGACGCCAACACCTGGACGCTACTCAGCGAGGACACGTCGGCCGACGGGGGGCCCAAGTTGGTGTTTGACCACCAGGTAGCTGGAATCTGTCTCCATCTGTACCGTCCTGACCTCTCGTTGAATTTACACACCAGCTGGTGTGTAACACTGTCTTCAGAGAATGTTTTTTTTGCATTTAGGGACCACCATAGGGGAGGATGAGGGGAGGGGTGCTAGATGCTACTGAATCCTACACGCTGGACCTTTTAACCCGTGACATTATTTCTAAATAAATGATTGATTCAGTAGTTAGTCAGAAATCTGACTGACTTTGAATGCTGGACTTCAAGTTGATATAAATGGAAACCAAAAATTCTAATTGTAATTGAGACCTCTCTCTAATCCTTCCATATAAATAGTGAAAATCAGAAACTCCTCCTGCTGTCTTTTGCTAACCCTCTTTCTGAACTTTCACACTTCCTGTTTCCTCCTGTCTTGTCCTCCGCTCCCTGCTCTTCCGGCAGATGTGCATGGACTCAGAGAAGCACATGATCTACACGTTTGGCGGTCGCATCCTGACGTGTAACGGCAGCGTGGAGGACAGTCGGACGTCGGAGCCTCAGTTCAGCGGCCTGTACGCCTACCACTGCCAGGCCGGAACGTGGAGCCTGCTGCGGGAAGACTCGTGTAACGCCGGGCCAGAGGACGTCCAGTCCCGCATTGGACACTGTATGCTCTTCCACACTGTGAGTCCAGTTTGGCTTTATTTCTATTGCTTTGAGGATAATCTTTCCTAATCAGTTCAATAAGATACTGTGACCGTGAATGTTGATCATTATTTCTGTATTCCTTCATTTTAGTCTCTTCGTTTCCTGAACCTAGCGATCACTTTTCTCTTTTAACAGAGAAACCGCTGTCTGTACGTGTTCGGAGGTCAGAGGTCAAAGACGTATCTTAATGATTTCTTCAGCTACGACGTGGACGGAGACCATGTGGAGATCATATCTGACGGCACCAAGAAGGACTCAGGCATGGGTGAGATTTATCCTCCATCATACAGTTCTTTCTCTGTGCTCAAATTCCAACACTCAAATTAGGAAAAGGGTATTTTTTGGGACAAATTCCAAATGTATTGATTTTTAAACCACACTGGTTGGTCTGTTAAGCTGATAAATCTACAGTGGAACATTGTGACACACAAGGAAACTCAGCATCAGGTCACATGTGAACCCTGAGATAAGGCTGCGCTCTGATGAGTGAGCTTGTGTTTAGTGGCAGGAAAACTACAGTTTGCATGTCGGCGAGGCTAAATTGTAACTTTCAACCATCAGCAAACAGTATGATGACTGTCTTTATTCCGTGCTGAAGTTATTCGTTCTTTAGTTAAGTATTAAATTTATGTCAGCCTGAATCCAGACATTCAGACCTTCCCACTTCTTCCAGTGTACTGCTTCATGTACATATTCATTTTAAACAGTTTTATTGTCTTTCGTGACTGTAATAAATGTATGTGTCTAAATATATGTATATCTTTAGAGTCACATTTTTGCAATTGTAAGGTTAATAGTCATAGTTAATGTAATAGTACCGTAATAAGCCACAACAAACAGATGGTTATTGATTCAAGTTATCTGTCCTGAAATGTCATATCAGTACATTTCTGATAACTGCTGTAACTGCTTGCTTAGCTTTTCACCAAAGGTTGCATGCTTTGCTCTGGTAGCTCATTGTAATGTAATGAGAGCAAATGCCAAAAATGCATATTCAACACTATTACTACACAGATGCAGCCAGAGACTCTTCCACTGCCTATAGTCTGTCAACGCAACCGCTTTCAAGATGCTCCCATTGCTCTCATCGCAGGCTACAGGGTGTAAACCTATTCTGCTCAGGCGGGTTTAGGTACAGTGTGTCACATTTCAGCGACAGATTATTGAATCAGAATCAGTTTATCCTCCCAACAGCTGACGTCACTTCAGGAATTTCTCACCAGCTCTAATGCTGACGTTAGTAGGGTAAAACAAATGTTCAGTATTCTACAGCGACAGCAGGACACTTAGAAAAAGTAGAGGAACTAGATTCAAATTACTGCAGAAAAACAAATGCAGAACTGTTGTTACTATGAATATTGACTGCCTTGCAGATTTACATGTGATGTGAAACTGCTTGTTGGGGCTCAGGAAATGTGATTTAAAAATATATATATATATTCCTGCGTATAGGTTCATCTCTGCTGCTGCATTCAGTCTAATGGGCTTTAAATGTTTGTGGCCTTTTCTACCTCTGTCAGAGGAGATGTGACAGATTACCTGCGTAAAAAGCTCTGGCAGCAGTGACATACTTCCTGCTCCGTCAGACAGATTGAATGAGATCTCTGCCGCCCTCCCAGCTCCACCTCAAAGGCAGCATAAATAGACCTCTGTCTGCTGACCACTCACCTCTTTCCTGTCAGAGCCGGGCGGGGAGGGACAATCTGGGCGCAGTGATAATATGGGAGAGAAATTGAAAAATTCAAATGGGTGTGTGAGTGAAACAGAGCAAGAAAGAACAGAATGTCTTTTGGCAGGAAGGAAGCAGCAAGCCCAAACAGTTCTCTCTGTCTCATAATCAGTGTCAAATGTTGATGCGAGCTGCGGCTCGGGCCGGGCTCAGCACCGCAGGAGCCTCGCCTGCTGTTGGTCTTCGCATGCTGACCTGTAACCCCAGACTCTGTGTGGGAGCACTGACGTCTGCCAAACAGCCTGCTGTCTGTCTGTCTGAGCTCAGCTGGGAGTTCAGTCAAATCGAGTGAAATTAGATTATATCACTATAATTATTAAATGTGTTCGGCGTTGCCCTGCAGTGGTAGCACAGTCTTTTAAATTTACCTCTATGCTGCAGATAGTCTAAGTATTGGAAGATACTGTTGATGAATCACAGTTGCTGTCTGTTGTCTGTAAAATTACACCCGCATATCTACGGCAGTGTGTTTGGCCGTAACGGAAGAAGCTGCAGATAATTCTCTGTTGAAAAAAAAAAAAAATTATGAATCGAGCCACGTTAGGGGATTTCCAAAAGACCACACACACAAATGCAGTGAAGTTCACACATAACACGCAGATAGTAAATGCAGGTTCAACAGTCTGTATATAAATGTAGCTACATTTTTTTTAATGGATTTCTGCTACATTTATTTAAAACAAGAAATACTTGCGTGTGTATTACAGATACATTTGTGAACCTTATTTCTGATACGTGGATTTGTTTTACATTTAAAAAGAAGAATAACTAGTTTAGTTTTCTTGGTCTTCCAGACCTCAGCTTGACCTCCACTGTTCCTGCTAACTGCCATTTCTTAATTTCATTACAAGGAAACAACTACCTGAAAACGCTTTGCTATCTTCGCATAGCCTTCTTCTGCTTTGTGGGCATCAGTTATTTTAATTTTCAGAGTGCAAGGCAGCTGCTCTGAGGAGCCCATGGCTGCTTATTGTTGGGACGACTGTTAAGCAGTCGGAGTATTAATAAAGCTCTTAAATTTGCAACTCCTGACCTTTCCTAATGATGATTGTCAACAAGTCATAACACTATCAAGCTAATTAAGGTCTGAGACCTTGGTAAAGCTTTTCTCAGAGATCAAATATCTACATTTATGGAAACAGTATCAAGATATTGTGAATGAAAATGACCTTGATAGAGGATTTTTTTCCCCATGTCACCCAAACTCAGAATGTCAAAAATAACATTAACAATTGATTTTAACAAGTAATCTGAAATGTGTTCATTTGAATGAAAAATGTAAAGGCTCCAACAGTTATAGTAAAGTGATTTTCTTTCCCGCACAGTGAAATGATTGCCCTTTTTCCTGAATTTAAAGCAGCAGTTTACCCCAGCACAAACCCCGCTCTAATGCTGAGTCAGTTGAGTGCCAAGCTGCCTGCAGTTTGTCATGATTTTCATGCCCGTTGTGCTCCTTCCCCTGTCTGCACAATCCACAGAAAAAAATGAAATATGAAGTACTTCTGCTTGACTGCCGCAAATCAAATCACTCTTTAGCATGTTGGTGCTGTGCTGAACTGGACGATGTTACCGATAAGATGACACTAGATTTGATTTGGTTTGTCTGAATTTGTTTCAGTTAGATTATAGATTACAGACAAAGCTGAACTGAAGCAACAATATATGACTCCATTAAACACATATTTCTAAGGAAATCTGATCATTCATGGTGGAGCTTGCTACAAAGTAATTGCATTACGCGCCCTGCGTGCAGCCCTAATACGTTTACATCTGATCTGTCATTTGATCGACGCCTGCAGTTCCAGGAGTCCTGGACTTGCTGTAATTGTTGACCTTCACAGGGAATTGAACTCTCACCCGTGTCATTTTTGGTGTGTTGCTCCACCCACAGCAGGTCTCAGGCCTGCTATAATAACTGGAGAACAACCGCGTGTGTCGGCGTTTCTCCCTCACACCCATCTTAATTTACATGCTGTTCACTCTGCCTCTGCTGGGCCTTGTTGCCATGGCGGCAAGTTGCTGTGTTTTGCTTTGCTTTTTTTGAACTTTACTTTTACGTTACGTTTTGATGGTGAAGGAAGTTTCTTTCTTTATTAATGAGGCTTGTCAAACTCATGCCTTTATTCATGCTTTGAGTTTTTTTCCTTCAGGCTAACAAGAAGCACTGACCTGGATAGCTTCTAAACATTGTCGTTGTTGTCTGAGTGGAGTCATTCCTGTTGGAGGAGTAAATATTTTTATTTCCGAGTTGACGTCCATGTTGATTTATCTTTGCTGTGTTTGCCTCCACAGTGCCGATGACGGGCTTCACCCAGAGAGCCACCATTGACCCCGAGCTCAACGAGATCCACGTCCTGTCGGGCCTCAGCAAGGACAAGGACAAGCGCGAGGAGAACGTCCGCAACTCCTTCTGGATCTACGACATCGCCCGCAACAACTGGTAAGAGAGAGAATGAGAGATAAACACGCACACGCAGGTTTCTGTGATCATCACCGCAGCAGCATCAAGAGAGTGCACACACACACGCTCGCAGGAAATACTTTCACACACACCAGCTCGTTGTAGCCAAGATCTTCACCACAACAGATAACAGAGCATGCATGCAAACAACACACTCTCGCTCGTCAACATTTTATCCAAATGTCACCGCCGCAGAGTGTTACAATTCAAAGCATTCCCTGCGTCTCTGAGCCCTCCACCAGGGAGCTTCATGTTCCCGCTGTCTATGTAAATGCGTGTGTGTGTACGTGCATATATGTGCACATGTCATATTTGGCTCAGTGGCTGTGAAAGAACAGGCTGCAGCCCTCGCTATTCCAGTACATTGATTTCAGTAGCTGTTCTCGTACTCGGTGTCCAGTGAAATAAGTCAGTGAGACACTTGCAGCATTATGTTGACGTGTGCTCATTCCTCTCTACTGGGCCTGCTTTTGTGTGTGTGTGTACTGCGTATGAACATGCAAAACAAACCTATTGTTGAAAAGCTTTTCCTTGAGGGCTTCAGGAAGTGTTTTTTTGCTCCCTTCACTTTTTTTTTTTTTCTACTGTGCGTGTGCGCTCAGGTCATGCGTGTATAAGAACGATCAGGCAGTGAAAGAAAACCCGAGCAAGGCTCTGCAGGAGGAGGAGCCGTGTCCACGCTTTGCACACCAGCTGGTCTACGATGAGATGCACAAGGTAACACACACAGCTCGGACGCACACACACTCTTCTTCAGTGCACTGTCACACAGATTTCATGACAAACACTCAAATAGTAACACTCCAGCTACAGCTCAGCTTTGTCAGATTTTAATTCAAGCTGCATCCAGTTAACACGTCTCCTCACGAGCTGTTCATTCACACACCTGGCTCTACTTCTGATCACAGCTGCCTTTTGTTACACGGCACATTGGCAGCACAAAAACAGTTTCAGTCAGACTTCCTGTGACTTATTGCTCCCAACAAGGCTGGTGAAGGACAAGAGCTAAGAGTCAGAATTACAGAGAGGACTCGAACCCCACATGGGACTAACATTTTTAGCATCAGAAGGAAAAAAACAAATTCAACAACTTTAACAATCCATGCATCACAGTATTTGTAATGTTTGTTTCCTTTAATCCTCGTCACATTTCTTCCAAAGAGGGTCAGAAGAGCACTTGCAACAAGAAGAAAGACAATTACTTACAAATCTGACCAGTCACTGCCTTTTAGATCTAATTCAGAACAGATGTTATCAACGTCAACAACATGCTGTTATAAGTGTTGGGTTGAATACAACAGCACTTGAATTTTATTTTGTTATTTGATGATGTTTTTAGGTTTAGGCTGAGGAACAGTGCTTAATCAGTGTGCGTTTCCAGGTGCATTACCTGTTTGGTGGAAACCCCGGGAAGTCTTGTTCACCCAAGATGCGCCTGGACGACTTCTGGTCCCTCAAACTGTGTCGGCCCTCCAAGGAGTACCTACTCCGCCACTGCAGATACCTCATCAGGAAATACAGGTCTGTAGCTTTTTGAATTCCAGCAGCCATTGCCGAAACACCTCTCCCTCCACCACGTCATGACATGAACTTTCTTTTATTGATGCACCAATATGATGTACGGTCATCAGCATCACTGACGTAATGAAACCGATGTGGTTTTACCCAGAATTGAGCAGTTCACATTAACTGAAATGATGAGTCACAGTCCTTTTGAAATTGGAACAAATCAATTTTATCAACCACCCTGAACATTATAATTTGTAACAGTGTTGATCTGTGATTTAGTGAGTGCTCTATAGTTACAGTCTCATGTTAACCTTAACATACAGTATAAGTGCAAAGTAAGTGCATAATGTTTTTCACAGTCAGTGTATTCACTGTCTGCCATTACATGTTCATCTGTTAGCACATTTGTTAATAGCAGTAGCAATGTAGAGAAGCTGATTCTTTAAAATGATCAACACTTTAGAGGAAATGATTTCTTTTGTCCTTAAAAGGCCCTTGACTTGATAATCTAATGTTATGGTAATGGAAAGTCAAAGAAAGGCCTTGGAGTGTTCCATCTGTGACATGGCGAGGACTGACGAGGACTGATTATCTGCTTTATATCTGTTGCCATCTAGTGTTTGTTGTTGTAACTGCAGCCCCGCTGTGCCCATGTTTAGTTTACCATCAGTGTATTTTGATTGGCCAGGTTTGAGGAGAAAGCCCAATCGGAGCCACTGAGCGCACTAAAATACCTGCAGAACGACCTTTCACTGACGGTGGACCACACAGACCCTGATGAGACCAAAGAGGTACCATAAATTATTTAGTTGTCAGTGTATGCAAGAGGAAAGGGTAAAAGAAAATGACAGTGTGAGAAGAAAGAGAAGCTAAAACAGAAAGACAGAGGAAGGAAGAGGAGATGAAACGAAGAAAACGCATGAGTTTGAAGGAAAGGAGAAGCAGAGGGAAAGGTGTGTGAGGAGAATGAGGCTTGACATGTGAAATGAGTAACAGTATAGGAGAGGTTAATTGAGTCAGAGTAGACTTCTGTGGATGTTGAACATGTCATGCTTTGTGAATTACGCAGAAGTCCCATTACTTTAAAGCTGGAGCTGTAACGTCTAACTTCCATCTGTCCAGTTGGATGTGTGATCAGAAGGTGTATTCTGCCCTCATTTGTATGCTGAGGGTCACAGCAGCAGGAGCTTCCTCTGCTGCGGCTGTCGGTTTGTGTGTTCAGTACCGTTTAATGTCCGAGTGTCTCAGACGTTTGTGCTGTGCTTCAGTTCCAGCTTCTGCCCTCGGCTCTCTTCAAGTCCAGCTCTGACTTCATCCCTCTGGGTAAGAACCTGATCTCTGATCAGACAAAACACCACGTGCGTGTCCGGACTGGAACAATTCTTACACTGAATCCAGTGTTCTGTGTTATAAGAGCTGCCTGATGTGTGTCACTGCAGAAAGTATTGGTTGATTTTAGCATGTGAGTCACTTCTGAAGGAAAACTTCATCAGTAAAATAATAACAGAATAATATCCAGATGCAAATTTAGTAAAGCCAAACTGTGGACTGCAACCAAACTACTGGCTCTTCCATTCTTTGGGATGTCAAAATGTTTATTTCTGTAAACACAGTGTCTCTATGATGCTGATGAACTGTTCCTCTCTGACAGATGTCGTTTACAGCGGTCAAACAAATCATTAGTGCTTTGCATCTGTCAGTGTGAACTCCGATGGTTTAAATCAGCGTAAATATGGTGGAAGTCCTCCATTCTGCTGGCTGCAGCACCTCGCTGAAATTGAACTGTTTCTGTTTTTCCGCCTCTTCCGCTCCCCGACCCCCTCACTCTCCCCCCTCTCAGGTTTCTCAGATGTAGACCAGACGTACGCTCAGCGGACGCAGCTCTTCGACACGCTCGTCAACTTCTTCCCGGACAGCATGACCCCGCCCAAGGGCAACCTGGTAGACCTCATCACGCTTTAGCCCCTCCCACCCCTGATACAGCCACCCATCCCGCATCGCCGCGCCCACTGGACTGACTGAACACCTCCCCATCCACGCACCTGATGGGACGGAGGAGACAGAGACCAGTTATTTTTCTACTCTGAGCCGTGCTGGTGGGATTAAGCTTCATGTGGAACGTCCTGCTGTCAGTCTGCATCGCCAGACGGCGAGGGTCGGAAACACACACTTCAACAACACTGTGGTATTTGGATATGAGCAAAACTCCACAACCTGAGGTGTGTGTGTTTTGCTTTTCCCAAGATCTTTCTTTGCTTTTCTTGCTGATGAAAATGTGTTGGAGGAGCACACAGAGCCCTTCTCAACTCTGCCAAACTTCGCTTGTGTTTTTCATCATCGCTTGATTTTTTTTTTTCCCCAGAAACGTTAAGGCCAAAAAAGAGGATTTGCACGCATTTGTTTGCGCTCTTTTTTCATAGATTTTTTTTTTTTTTTTTTTTAAGTGTTGGATTTGTTCTCGTTGTACCCACGCAAAACGCCCACACAGTCGGCCGCAGGCGTCCAGCCACATGTTTGGAGTAAAACAGATGGCGTCTGTTCAGGCCAATTGTTATGAAAGTTAAGTTCAGACTCACTGGTTGTTAATTTATTTGAAGACAGGACGGTGTGACCACGATACAAGGAAGCCACTGCACTCTCCACAGCTACAAGCTCATCTGTTCTGTTGGTAAAATCTCAGCATCTCTCCTGCAAAAACTGACGGGAACGTTCACGTTGACGAGTCAGTTAGCCTGCTTTTCTGGACACGTGCCCCTATTTATGATCATGACGGAACAAAAACAGTCACAAAATGTGATCATGTGGTGTGAACAATAGAGGAATGATTCCATGAGATAAAGTTTAATATAAATATACCTTCATCTTGGTATTTGTAGTGATCCCTGTAAAACTGGCTGGTGAATTTGGATTTACTACAGGAGACACAAGATTAAGTTTTAATTTTGTTCCACAGTAATTAATTGACTGTAAAGTCATTCTAAGTAGTGAAATGCTGTACAGAATATGTAAATATACATATAGGACTTCTTTGGATTGAACAGATTCTGTGCTGGGTCACGTTCTTTTTTTTTTTGTCCCTCTTCATCACAAAGTCAGGGTCCACATGAAGCAACTTTCCGGCTCATTATTACTTATTCGCAGGAGCAGAAAATAATTGGCGTGCTTGTTTGAATGAAGTGCTGGTGCCAGTAATCCAGTGTGAGAATTAGAGCGGGAAAAGGCATTTTAGGTGTGTTTGTCATGGCGTGTTGACAGGTTGTTCCTTCAGTGTGATGAAAAATCCCAAACGTGCCCCTGAAAAGATTTGTGAAGTAGACAGCAGGGTTGAGTAGAACCAGCCTCACTTCTGCGTCATCCATTACAACCGTGCAATGTACAAATTTGTCAGGTATGTTAACACTTAGACCATGGCCACTCGCCAACAAAAGGCCATACATCATCAAATTAATGAGCACTAGTTTTTTTCTTTCACTAATGAATTATTTAGCATTGCGTGGCTCTAGGATTTGCAGTGTTGTTCTCCTGCTTCAGTCCAGAAATATGTTGACACTAATGAACTGACTGAAATGAGTTTTTCTACTGACATTCATGGTTCCCAGCTGATGGATCCTACTGACTTTGCTGATGTCTGACCTCTCACTTCGTGCCACCATGAGGTTGACATTTGTAGTTCAGAGTGAAATATCTTAAACTACTGGATGGATTTCAGAGTGCTGAGATATTCTCTGTCCCTTGAGGATTTATTGTAATTACATTGACGATGTTCTGAGTTGTTCTTTAGTGCCACCAGCGGGTCATGCTGAAATGTTTCTCTTATTCAGTGAAACATCTCGAGATGATAAATCCTACTGACGTTGGTGATCCCCTGACTTTTCATCTAGCGCCACCATGAGGTTAACATATTATTGAAATATTTCAACAACTGTTGGACTGATTGTAATGAAATTTGGTTTGGACATCCATGCTGCCCTTAGGATGATTTGTAAAAACTTTCATTTCCTGGCCTTTCTTCTAGCACCACCGTCAGGCCAGACTTTGCGTTTTATCCTCTTCGGTTGCCTTTATTTACTTTGTTTTATGGCCAAATACATGCGAAACTCATTCCCATCTGCCTCAGCCTGACTTCGTATTTAGTGCTTATTTAGCAAATGTCAGCATGCTAGCACGCTAAATTAAGATGGTAAACATTATACCTGCTCAGCATCAACATGCTAACATTATGACTGCGAGCATGTTAGCATGCTGATGTTAGCATTTAGCTCAAAGTAAAGCCTCACAGAGCCTCTAGTGTGGCTGTAGACTGTTAGTTTGCTATTTCTCTTATTTTATTGGCTTCTCAACAGCTCTGTCTCCAAGCTCTTCGGCTAAGCCTCACTGCACCTGTCTTCACCAATGAAGTTTAATACTGGCACATTCAGTTAGACCTGCAAGCAAACACCTCTGTCATTGACGTCCAGTGATACTGTGCAGTTGCTGAAAGTTAGTCCACTGCCAGCCAATCAGAGTCTAGGATTTTCAGTGGCCATGGTATAAGTTCATTTTAGGGACACAAAGCTGGTTGCTGTCTGCCAGGCATGAGTTGGTTTCAGTTGAAACAGAGGACTTAGACTGACAGCTGGCTGCCTGTTGAGAGAAAGTCCGTTCAGACAGTGACAGGCTGGTTTTCTGTGGTCGTCATCAAGAGGCTTATTTATTAATTCTGATAACCAGATACTTGATTTACTCATATAGGGAGTGTGTGTGTGTGTGTGTGTGTGTGTGTGTGTGTGTGTGTGTGTGTGTGTGTGTGTGTGTGTGTGTGTGTGTGTGTGTGTGTGTGTGTGTGTGTGTGTGTGTGTGTGTGTGTGTGTGTGTGTGTTGGGGGGGGGGGGGGGGTTTAGAAAGACAAGCTGGTGACACCTGTCACATCTTCCATACGGAGGTGTAGAGTCAGGCTCAGCTACATAGCAGTGACCTTTTGCCGTCTTGCTCAAGAACCCTTCAGAGGAGCGTGAGTCTGGCTGCAGAACTGCCTCCCTGCTCACAGACTGGTTGACGTTGAAAAGTTTACCTCTGCTTTCACCAAACCATTTCTGGGGATTTTGGGGTCCGTGTTCACTGGTGCTTACTGTCCTCTCTGAGTCCCACTTGTCAATTTTCTTGTTTATTGTCTTCCGTGACACTCAGACGCTAACGGATTGTTTGTCAGTGGAAATGTGGTCAGTAACATCCCATCAACGAAACCCAGTGTTTGTTGGTCAGGTGAAAGCTACACATGATTGTCTCTCCCAGTCCCACATTCAGAACAACTGTGATGCACCAGAACACTGCGTGACTTGACGTCCCTGGCACACCTGCCACGACTGTTAACCACAATCTGTACATAATTTCTGTGAATTGTAAAGGATCAGTACTATTTCTAGTTGTGAGCTTGAAGAACACTGAGAACAAAGGACATCGTTTGATCAGTTTGACAAGAGGGTGGAAATGGGTGAAAAGATGTTTGTTCATTGTGTAACTTAATGGCAAATTTAAAAATCTGCTATTTCATATTTAACACTATTTTGATCTGTAACCAGAGTGAAATTCAGCGGTTACTGAGACTTTAAGATCAGAAACGAGAGAGTTCACTTGTGAGTCCCTCTTTCGTGGCATTTTCTACAATGATTTACATTTAATGCACTTCAAATTAAAGGAAATTAGAGGACCACGCTGGTGTTTGGCAGCTAATCATTATAAGCGGAAAGTTAAAGTGAGCCTCTGAAACATGTTGCTCAACTACAACTACATACCAGGATCATCCTGAATGCTTGCCCAGGTTGTGTTGCTCATGTGTAAACACTACGTTCTGGTCACAGAGCTAAGACAGCTGCAAGATAATTCCCTGCTGAGCCTTCGTGTTAAAAACCTTGAATTCAGTGACATCTTGTGGTGAAGTTGCAGATTGCATCCAGCTGCATACCCCTGGCCCCACCCTCCCTGAATGGCGCTCTCTGCAGCCACTGTTTGTTTATAATTGTTTTCAGGGGATTATACACTATGGAAAACATTCTTATGAATATTATATTCAATCCGACATATTCTGCCAGCAGATCCCCCTAAATCTTACACACTGATCCTTTAATAGCATTTGCTGCTATTTTCAGAGTATTTCCAGAATCCTCAAAGAAAGAAATATTTCATCTGCTCCTGTTGCACATGTCCAAATGCATGTTTTCATCCTGATAACCGAAAAAAAAACATTTTTCCATACATTAGAAACATATAAAATTATGCTTCATAAAATGCTTTATAAAAATAAGAATTTTGCTTCATGTAATGCAGTTAAATGGCACGATCCAGCTACAGTGAAGTGTGCTAACATTCTCCACCTTTAGCTACCGGTCATACCTGAGGAACACTGTGATTGCTGTGAATTGAACTTTTCACTTGGAAGAGGAAGAACGTGTTACATTAATGTGTGCTTGCTGCCTCTCATACAGCTGTTTACTGCTGTTTACTCACTTTATTTCAGTATGCAGCCTATAGAGACGTGGAACCTACAATGGTAATGACTAATAATGATAAAACCAAACCAGGCCTGATGTTCGCTGTGGTGGGTCACAACCAAACATTGATTTGTTGCTTGGTGCTGAAGTCAACTGAAACCAGCTGCTGTGTGGAATGCAGGGGAAAGACTGTGGTATGCTCTGGAGTATTGATGGCAGTCGTGTTAGAGGAAGTGCTGAGATCTGGCTGAGGAGATCAGTACCACTCATGTCCGTCCACCAAATATAAAACTACCGCTAACGGCTAGCTAGCTTAGCTTAGCATCAAGACTGGACACAGGGAAACATATAGCCTGGCTCTGTCTGCCTTCTGACCCCTCTAAAGCTAACACGCTGCAATCTGCTGGTAACCCGACAACAAGCCTTAAGGGAGTTGTAGTGCAGAGCCAGAGTATATTCAGTATGGCAGTAGAGGTGCATAACTCCTGTAAAAACACAGCTTGTACACCCCCGTTTTTGTGCGGATTAAACAAAAAAGATTTAACATGTTAATTAGCGAGCTTTAGATTTGCTGAGAGGTGGATATTGTAACCTTTCCCCTGAGCCAGGCTAGCTGTTTAGCATTTTTCCAGTCTTAATGCTAAGGTAGCCACCTGTTGGCGGTAGCTTTATATTTAGCCCACAGACATGAGAGTGGTGTCAACCTTCAGATCTGACTGTTGGAAATCTGGGAACATGCACTTATTCACTTTCTTGCCCACTATTCCCTCAAGGATGCGTGATTTGTAGCAAATATGCAGAGATTAGCTGAGCAAAAACCAGCGGTATGGTCCTTTAAGTGTCAGCCATGAGCTTCTTATTGCCTACAAACTACAAATGTTTGATGCTCTACAGCGGATGCACTTAATGTGGGAGCTGTATCTGGTGAATTCAGCCGGGAGGCCTCACTGCCTCACGCGCTTTGTGGTTTTAAATCCATGATGTGCTACAACAGCGAACCTTCCATTAAGTGCACTGTTTTCTGAAATGTCAGATCTCCTCAGGATGTCGTTTGCTGTGATTGTGGGTGCTCTGCCGCTGCACCTATTATCACTGTAAGTCTCTGTGTTTGTGATGAGCAGTTTCCAACAGTCCACATTCTAGATATCTCAGACAGCGTCAGCAGGGGATGGCAGACGACAACATTTCATTCCCTGAATTCATCAGTGGAGGAAAGTAAAGCTGGCAGCAATTTGCTCGATAGTTGTTGGAAATTTGGTCATTTTGTGCATTAATGTGTGTTTTGTTGGAGGGTGATCTGTTCATGTATGTCTTGCCCAGACTTCTGCTGCCCTGACAACGACAAAGAAGAAACAGACCGGTGATTAACAAAAAAAAAAAAAAAACACCACAGCAAAAAAATTGTGCATCTATGCTATAGGAGGGGTAATTTATTGTATTTTGACACTTAGGGCTCATCATGCTTGCTGTAGCATTTCTTTTTGTTTTGTGCCAGACGAAAACTGTGTTTTAAAAGATTAATTGAAAGCACCTTTGTTTAAAAAATAAAAATAAAAAAAAATAACACAATGCCAAATACTACTTTTCCTTTTGCTGTTTTAGGGTAAATGTCCTCCACACAATAATGTTTGCTGGATGAAATGTTATTTTTTAATTTTCTCCTTTTTGTTCTTTCCATCTTGCCCTTTTCTCGACCCCTGGGTGGGACTCAGGAGTTTAAGGCTGGTACTCTCAGATCAGTTAGCACTACTCTGTGGATACAGTGAATGTGTAGAAAGCCTTGTAGTATTGCATTGTATGTAATGTATATAATGAATAAAGATTGTATTTTGTTCAAGTTTCTTAACTGCGCTCTCTGTGTTGTCTCTGCCCCCTAGTGGCCATATACAGATACTACTGCACAGAACATGAAAACAACAGAACCAAAGTGGAAAAACATTCCTTTATTTGCAAATCTGAACAGGTAGAACAACATGACCGCCAAGGCCATCGACAATTTACAGCATCCAGTGTGTCAGACCCCTGTTGTTTGCCTTCAGCAGCAAACAAACCATAAATACATAAAATACTGGTAACGTACTTTGGTGAAAATGGCACAGCTATAATAAAAGTGAAATTGTAGACACACAAACACAATAAAAAAAAAAGTTGGATTGGAGTGCCCAAGGTGATGGATTCACTTGTATATAAGTAAATATATATATTAACTTCTTAATTGGTTTAAAGGGAAGTAAATTATTAAACTGAACTTTTAAAAAAGATGTGCTCAGGTTCTGCTGGGAGGGTTTTAATATCAAGTCTTAAAGTGTTGATGATTACACCTCTCCAGCAACAGTGAGAGGAAAAAAAAACTATGTACAGTGTTCACTTCAGAGGTGCACCAGTTTAGTTATCAGCCTCCATCCACTATTATTCTTTTTTCCAATAATTG
The DNA here is from genome assembly GCF_017976325.1 of Chelmon rostratus. Lineage (NCBI taxonomy): Eukaryota > Metazoa > Chordata > Actinopteri > Chaetodontiformes > Chaetodontidae > Chelmon > Chelmon rostratus. The sequence goes on along the minus strand of NC_055679.1, from coordinate 3,047,758 downwards.
ACTGACTGTGGAGCTTTTCCGGCATTTCTTTTAAATCACTTGATGCAAATGTCAGAATAGCAAAGTATATCTGTCGCGGTCCTGGAAAGACTGGAAAACCTCTTCCTGTTGTGCAGTTTGGCTCTCATAAAATGCGGACTTGTAACAGCCAATCAGAGACAGAAATGTTTATGGCTCTCGGGTTCAGGATGATTACAACCTGTTATTTTAGTCGTTTTTCCATCACTCCTGTCAGTAATCATCGCACAGTCCAGTCCAACAGAGCGTGAAACAGGAGCAGCCAGACAAACTTATTTGGAAGTAAAAACAAACGGTAGCGTTATTACACAAAGTGTCCGAGATCATTTTCTTTAAAGTGAGACTGCGTAACTTTAGCTGAGCAGCGGCCACAGGCAGGAAATACAGATTAATGAAGCATGATGTTTACCTCCAGCTCGCACGGTTCTCTCCGTCTTTCATTTTCATGAGGCTGCTGGTGAAGTTTACTTCCTGTCTTACTAATATTATTAAATGGTTAGTCACCCATGCCTATGCCACCCTATAAGAAAGAAGCAATACCCTGTAGTAACCGACGGTCTGTTTAATTGGTTATGAGCTGAACTTGTAACTTCTAAGAAGGAATATTGTGTTTTCTTCTTGCGTTGTCTCACTCTAACTTTGACTGCCGTCGCTCATCAATTCGATGCCGTGTTTGCAGCCTGTGGAACTGTCGTTTGTGTAAGCAGAGCTCACAAATCACATTAGTGAAAGGAGCCCTGGTTTAAATTTGACCCATTACACTCACCATAGTTGCGTGCGCACAGTTTTCCTTTGCTATTAGGGTTTACTGGAGACATTTAGGATGGCTCACCTTCACTTTACCCTCCAGTAATCTGATTAGACTGTTGCCTGGCTTATTGCCTGGCTGCTTGTATTTCTCACCTCATCATCTCATTGCTGAGCGCAATGTTCTTATATCAGGAAAAGCTACATAAATAAGAGCTAAGATGGAAAAGAAACTGGAATTATCTGTTGAGTTTCAAAATGAGGCGTTTAAATAATGTTTTTTTTAAATTAAATAGCTGATTTTTCTCTTGAGAATACAGAGCGATCTCCTCCATGTATGGAAATCCAAGATTTCTCTGAGGCCTTTTCCCTCGATTGCTGCACAATCGCATGAAAACAACTTTAAGCGATGATCACGTATCGACAGACAAAAAGAAATCACAATACGAAATATACTTGTGCTACGTCCCCTCAGGCTTTCCGGACGCCCTCAGGTCGGCATGTGGCGCTGTGGATGAAAACCCCTCGTTTGTCTTGTTTCTACAGAGCGATGTGCCTGGAGCAGGGCCTCTCTGGACACTCTTTTATGAATAAGGTTAGTTGCACCAGTTACCGGCGGCTCCCTCATCGCCAACACGCACTAGTGGAAAATCACCGGGACGCTTTGAAGTATCCCGAGGTCATCTAAGTTAGTAACACTAAAACTGCCGAGGCAGCTGACGTTGCTGTTACCTCTCTGATCTTCTTCCTGTTTCGACCTCCAGAGCAGAGCTTCCATCAACCCCGGGCGCCTCCTCGCTTCTCGCTTTCAGGAAATAACAGAAAAATATTCTATTTACAGATGCTTGTGTACGAAACAGCTCTTGTCTGAGAACAGCAAAAGAAGTTTGGGGCACTTTTTAAGTTTTTAGAAAGACAAATTTTGAACTGTGCTCTGCAGGAAGTCACACTTATCAAATATCTCTATAAAAACTTGAGTACAGGCACAACAGTGATTGATTTAGTGGATGTTTAATTTTCCACGCCACTGCGTAGAATTTCTCCCCGAAGTCTCATTTTTTATCCTCACTTCTTTTTCATACCAAAGCGCAGTAGGAAGAAATCAAGCAGACAGACATTAATGTGCAGCTTGTGTGTTCTATAGGGTGTATTTCTGTGTGAGGAAGTCTTCTCTGGCTACAGGGACGGGGGTCCCAGGGTCAGCAGTGGGAGGTGAGTGGGCAGGGCTGGTGTTTGTTTTGGTGTGGCTGGAACTAGCCAGGTCCTATCGCTGTCTTCTTCCTCTTCCTGTCCCTCTTCCTCTTCCTCTTCCTCTCCTCCCGCTCTGTCTCTACAGGTGAGTGTCCTCCTCGTCGGGTATGTCCTCCTTCAGCAGGTTGTCGATGGGGACGATCCAGCTGTCGTTGAACTCTCCGTTCAGCGCCACCTTCTTCTCCTGCATCTCCGGCTGCACCTCCATCACCTCCAGCGTGGGGTTGTCGTGGTAACCGTTCTCCACGGTGTGCAGCTCCTCCGTCAGGTGTTGCTGTAGAGATTAAAAGGGGAAAATCTCTAAAAGATGCTCAGATTACATCCGTTTTGAAAGTGGCTTCATGTGATTTGTTGAAGTTGAAACATTTCTTTTATTCTGTTATGAAGTAATTGCTGTTGAGACAGGATCTAGAGAGTCGGCCATTATTCTGAACTATAGGCCCAGGTCACATGAGTTAAGGGGAGTTTTTCTTAACTTATGTCAGGAGTCACCATTAAAGATTCACTGTTTTCCAGGAATTTAGACCTTTCCAGAATATACGTTCATCACTTTCAAAGCTCTTCAAACATTGACATGGATGTCTGTAATAACTCACTCATGAAGTGCTGCTGTGTTTGCATTCTTACGAGCACTAGTCTCTACGTGCAGCGTCTCTGCTCTCCACATGTTCAGAAACTTTGAATTTCAAGTTTAATCTCAAGTTATTTAACAGTGTAAACATAGAGTCAATGCATTTATTACATTTACATTTATTCCTATGGAAGTTCTGAATGTTCAGTCATTAGAGTGTGCATGAGAGTGAGCCGCAGCAAATGTGGATTCAGTGAAGGCTGTGGGGGCTGTTATAATTCCTTTTCTCCATCTTCCTAATTTTAACATGTTGTTAGTGGAGTAAATATGGTCTCATGTACGACAAGAAGTCTTATTTTACAAAGCGTACCTGAGCTTTACTTCCTTTTCCCAGGGGAAGATGTGCATTTTCTCTGCTCTGTTTACTCGTCATGTTTTTGCTGTATATGTAAAGCTACTTTAAACGTGTGAAGTCATGTCATATGATGTGTTGACATTTGTACATCTTACAGCTACACTTTTACTTATTTTCCTGCATAAATGTGATGATCAGGGAGAAGCTTGTTTCGGCATGTGTGGCAGGGCCACAAATAAAAATCATATAGCAACCAACCACTAGATGGCGACATCAGGGGAGCACATTCTGTGCCCACGGGCACAATGACAAAAAGAAGTGCAAGTCGTGTGAAGGAGAGGGCCTTTAGGAGGGGCCCCTGGGGGACGCTTTGCTGCGTCTGAGCTCCTCACCCACCTGGTTCTCATTGTAGGGCTTGCGGTGGTGGGAGGCGCACACGGCCAGGATGACGATCATGATCAGCAGAGCTCCGCTGGAGGCCAGGATGGCGATCAGGGTTTTGTTATCTGTTGGTTTCTTGGAGTGGAAAACACAGCTCATGTCACTTCGTAGCGCCTGTTAGTGTGGAAGTTGATGCACCACGCGAACACTTGTAGTGATAATAGATCCATACATTATCCCTCACCTTGGTGATTTCCTCATAGTACTGGGTGGCCAGGGTGGTTTTCACTGTAAGATGGATTTCAGTTCATTTGAGTGCAGATAGAGAATTCTGTTGAACTTCAATTTAAAGTGACAAACAGCACTTTTCCAAGGGGGGGACGGTGCTTTACCTTTGCCGTTTATCTCCACGCGGTCAAACTGGATTTTGCCATTGTGGTGCCGCCACGTCAGGGTGCAGTTTCCGTCTTGCAAATTCACCATCAGCCGCCTGCACACCTCCACCAGGTCTTTCTCCTCCTCTTTCTGAAGGTAAAACCACACGTCTGTAAACACCTCGTTACATAATAAATCAACCAACGCCACATCACGTTTTACTTTCCTAGAGTGAATTTGTGAGCTGATGAGCCTCTGCTGTACTGTCAGAGCTCAGACAGGAAGGTCAAAGGTGAGCTCATATCCTCCTGCGTTGTGATGTTGGGGATTATTTCTGGTGGATTATGGAACAGCACAGCTGTGTAGGCAGTCAGAGGGAGAGGGTGAGTATATGAAAGAGGTGTGGGAATGTAGGAAACTAGTGAAAGGCAGGAAGGGTTCCCACTAAGACACTTTTTCCACCCAGTGACTGGAATCTTTTTTTTTTTTTCTGGAGCGCTTCAGTGCTTCCTGTCCTGGTGCTGGAAACACAGACGGCTCAGAGATCCACCCCGAGCCTCCTCCAGTGGTGGGAACTGCTGTTTTTTTTCTGCTATGTTCTTAATGAAATATTGTACTTTCATATCTCTGATTAATTTAAAGATTTTGTTTGTTTGTTTTGCACTTTTCTTTTGCGTGTTTTCTCGTCTTTGCGGGTTTTGTCCATCACTTCTAGCTGCTATCGTCACATTTTACACATTTTCTTGTTCATCTACCATTGAACAATTCTGCTACACGCCACTTTACAACATGTGCATTACAGCAAGCAACACCATGGAGACCAAAACAGAGATAAAAGAAGGATGACTATTGGACATCAATTCATCGCAAACATGACTCCAGATGAATGCAACTGTTGCTTCCTGTTTGATGGATGTGTATATGAGCGACTGGTTGCTCACCTTAGTAGCTTTGCGAGGTGATAATATGTCACTGTTGTGTTCATAAATTGCTCTGCTGCCCCCGGGTGGTAGAAAAAACTAATGCAACTTTAAAAGCTGGTCACAAATATATAATAATCTTAAAACATCTAGTCATTGTAGTTTATTTTGATGGACTGAGTCAAAGTAAAGTACAGTGTGTGTGTGTGTGTGTCATGGTAATAATGGAACATGTCACCCAGTGTAACAGTGTGGCCCATTGATGTGTTTTTAATAGTTTTTGGACAACAATGGAGCTCAACGGCTCAGAGGAAGAGGATAAATCAGGCTTTGAATACACACACAGTGCATGTTGGTCGACACGTTCATTGTTGGTTTGGTCTGCACATGAGATTTGTTGAGAAATGCAGAACACCACCAGCCTTTTCACAAACGTGTGGCTCTACCATTGATGCTTAAACGCACCCCCACTTTCACTTGGTACCAGAGCGAAACACTACTTACGTCCACCTCTGATCTTCCAGTTATGCTTCTGATTGGTGCTTATCTGATTGGTAGTTCTTAGATCTTACATTACAATCTCACAGCACCGTGGTATATGCTAAAATGTGATGGTTAGCAATCTAGTTTTGAAATAATAATAATTTCATTTTGACTTTTTCTTACTGCCTTACCATAAGATCAACACAATGCAATACATGCATTAGCCTGTAATGACTGGTGTCGAAGCCGCAGCGCCCTGAGAGGACATGATGGTGCAGCATTTAAAGAAAAACACATCTAATTGTTCTTATTTTTCCTGCAGGATGTCGCAGTTCACCGAAATCTTTAAACTGGAGGGACTCTTGGGAGTAAATGTCAGCGAAGAAAAGAGTGGAAAGGGTGTGGGCCGGCCTCCCGCGGACAGGACAATAGCAGAGGCTTGATGAGAGTCAGAGCAGGGACTGTGTTTATTATCACATCTGCTAATGTGAATAGAAGCGGCCTGACGGCTGTAACAGATTTCAAGATACAAAACTCGAAAGCAAAACTTACCTCGTGTCCGCTGTTTAGGGAGTACTGCAGAAAAAAGTGAGAAGACAAGCACGTCAGTCAAAAGCCTCTGAGAGCGCGAGAGCCATTTGTGTGATGTGTTCATGTGGAGTGAAGGCTTCGTCTTACCGAGAACATCTTCGGCTGAGCTGCTGCGTCGGTTCTGGTGGTGATGGTGGTGGTGATGCTGGTGGCGGGGGTGGTTTGTAGGAGCGTGGTTCCAGCTTTGCTACCGGTGGTCTCTGCTGGAGGAGGTCCTGCCTTTGTCAGGGTGGAGGGGGTGCCGGTGGTCCCAGCGTTCCCAGCTGGCTCCGGGGCCCTTGACGTTGGCTGCCCCTGGCTTGTGGCTATCACAGTTTTCTCGCTACCTTCAATGAGAAGACAATGACGACTTTAAAGATATCATCCCCAGACAGTGATGTGCATCCTTTAGAGCCAATCAGTGACCCTGTACATTAAAGGTGGGCAGGTGGTGTGTCAGACGTGGCCTGTAAATGTTTTAACTTTGACCGTCACAGTCATTTTGGCCAATGGGCACAGTCTCTCGTACACCACGAGTGGTGCTGAACGTGTGGTCGCTAAGAAACGCATTTCAGTTCAGATTTTTGCCTCTGATTTCTACTGCTGAATTGATCTTGTTTGTATGAATTAGGTTGACCTGTGCAATTAGTTGTTTTTGTGTTTTTTTTTTTTAATGAACCCTCAACATTTTAGTTCCCATCAGGTGTGTTATTTTCATACTGCTATCCAGGGGATTGACAGGGGAACTGACCTCCATTGCCGACCTCCTGGCTCGTCTTGGAGGTGCTGGTGGTGTGAACCGCTGTCTGTTGCCCTGTTGTAAGGGCATCTGTGGCGACCTTTGGGATCTTGGTTGTCACGTCAGGAGCAGCGGTTCCTGGCAGACTGGCAGGCGCTACAGTCCCGGCGGTCGTACCGAGCAAAGATGCTGCAGGAGTTGATATTGTGGCGGCGTAGGGGGATACCACTAAGCTGCGGCTGCTGTCAGCTGTTGCAACTGTGGTCGCAATCTTGGCTGGGCTGGGGGTAGCAGCAGCAGGAGTGGCATGACGCGCTACAGTCGAGGTGCCACCAGAGATGCTTGTGAGAAGTGCTGCCGGGTTGTTTGTGACAGGCTGGGCTTGTGGTTGCTTGGGGTCTGGATTGACCACCGGGTTGGACGCGGCAATCACTGCGATAGCGGGCGTGGTGGTCACAGCAGTTGGCTGTGTGGGTGTTGGTGCCTGCGGGGTGTTGGTGCCTGTGTTTTTCTTGCTGCTGTCATCAGCTGTTGGTGCTGCGGTTGCGCCACCCATCTTGGGCTGAGCGTCAACAGTCGGCTTCGTCACGGCTGCGCTGGCAGCAGGCGAAACACCCGTTGGTGCTGGCGAAACAGAAACCGCATCCTTCGAGGCAGGAACAGCACTCTGGCTGGTATCATCTGAACACACACTGTGAAATAGGAAGCCTAAAAGGGAAAAAAAAAAACATGATGATTGCATACAGCATGCTACTAAACATAACAACATGACAATATACAAAATCAGAGGCTAAAACTTGCGTAACCCTTCATTAACTGATTTTTCTTGGCCTCCTGAGGGACGAAGTCACATTATTGATATTATTGTAATGAGCGTGTTGGCAAACGAGTGACACATCCAGCAGACATGCAGCGTTAGTATTCATTTGGAGTTGTGTTTCCTGCTCTGTTTTTGGTCTCCACCAGCTCCCTTTTCGTGTAACGCTGAGCTATGTGGACCTCTGCTCCCGGGGTTCCTGTGGACTCCCGTGGGTCGGACAGCTGCGGGCCTCGGCCACAGAACTCCATCTTCTTCTGTTTCTCTATTTATAGTGACCAGGACAGGATGCCGCACACAATTAACTTGGAAGCGCCACGCCCGCGACCGCGGCCTGTTTTGAGTGCCCCGTGAACAATCCTCGCTTGACTCCGCGGCCAGAGAACAATGGCCTTACCCACTCCCCCAACCCCCCCGCACTTTCTGACCTCCACCCACATCCAGACGCAGCCACAGCTGAGAGGAGAGCCAGAGGATCACAATCATGTTTGAACATGTTGGAGGTTATTTCTTTACCTTATTGACAGTAACTTTCTAAACCACACTGTGTTGTTTTAGATTCTCAAATGTGTTTTTTCCTGACTCTACAGAATTCATCACAGTGGACAGCCTGTCCACAACTGTACCAAACACTTATTAAGTAGCTCTGAAAACAGACATCGGTCACTGTGATAGATCTCTTATGAATAGAACATTTGCATGTAGATGTTTTAAAGTGTGTGGTGTGTGATCCTTGGGATTTAAAGGTTCGACCATGCAAAAATACCAGCATGGTGCGAATATACATCTCCAGATGTCCACATGTTGTGTACAGTGTTTGCTCCTAGGGTTGTATTACGCAGCACAGGAATGCATGTCTGTTCACTGTCCCTACATACATCACTGTTCACTGTAGCAAGTGCAGCTCTGTTGAGCAAACTGAATCTGCTGTTGACGGCATGTGATACAGCTGAAAGCTCCAGAACAGCTTCTAAAGGGACCTGAGGCGAGGCTGGTTGGCTCAATGGTCAAGAATGAAGCATGGCAGCGTGTGGAAACACACCACCCCTTGATACTATACAGTCATAATGGCATGTTTAGATTATGCTTGATGAAGGGTTGTTCCTATTCCAATATAATGTGAAGGCTTCAAGTGCATTTGTTTCCTGCTGAAGACTGAATCTTCAAAAATAACTCACAAATAAACTTTTTTTGTATGTTTGTTTGTTTTTTTTTTCTAAAATTTCCCCAAATCTGGCCAATATATATTATTTTACTATTTACTATTTTCAGCGGTGCGTTTATCCACATTTGGTGCTGCAGTGGTCATTTGGGGTAGCAAATTTTTGATGTTTTTTGTGTTTTCATGGTAACTTGTGAGAAAATGTAGAATACCACTCAACCGCTAAACCAGTTTATGGATACCTGCAACAAATTCTCCTTCTCATTCTCAACTCGTTCACACATTCAGCACATTTAAATCAAATGTTGAGCATGTCAGGCTTCTTTGCGCAGACATAAACAAAAGTTTCCCTCTCGGGAGCTACTCCGGTCATAATTCCCATGGCATGTGAATGCAGCATTAGGACGGTGTCGGGCGTGAAGCAGATAAGATTCTGTTCTGGTCAAGTGGAGGCTGGTAGAGCCAAGCCTGTCCTGTCTCTGTGAGGCACAGACACATCGCTTATCAGCCATAAACGCTGTTACTAAGAGAGAAGGCCTGTCAGACTCCTTTGATTGAGCTGAGCGCTCTCTCTGCAGTACACGTGCTGCCTGCTGCTCGGAGGCGTTTTCACAGCACGCACTCCAACATCTGCTTCACGAGGGCTTTTCCCTCACTTTGCCAGAATAATTTGGCAGCTTTCATAGAAGCCCTGAACCTGTTGTGTTCGACCTGTCAGAGTTTTGTCAGCCAAAAACACAAACAGGGGTTGAGGGAAAGGTGCGATGCAGCTGCACTGGATTCTGGGATGTTTTCTCTTATTATCAGTATCAGGAATGGACCAATGAAGACAAAATAATCAGCAAAAGCTGTTTTTTGAACTACATTAAAGAGCGGATTAATCCGTCATCGATGGAGCGGGAAAAAATTCCAACATGACATCATATCTGGGGAATTTAGTTAACAGGCGGGAGTTCGGTGTATTTTTCCAAAGTTGTTGCCCTGACCGAATCTTTCCCCGCTAACCACACTTGATGTATTTTGCGAGATGTCTGGCCCAGGTGTGGCGCCTCGTTCGGCGTGACCTCCGCTGACCCGAGCTGTCACTGACGCATCTGTTTCTTAGCGGGCGACAGCACCCACTGATCCCGCTGCTATCAGCGCCGAGGCTGTTTTTACCTCGCCCACACATTCCTCACCACGCAGCCTCCGGGAAAACACGCGCTCGCCCGCACACACATCACCACCTGTAGTCTGTCAAGTCCACTTGCGCTGCCTCCCTGTCAATTCAGTGCATTTGCCCTTTTGTCCTGGCTTCTTTAGCTCTGAAGAGGTTTGCTTTACTAGTTACATTAACATCAAGAATAAAATCATGGAGTGTTTTAACATCTTTTAGCTCATTGATGTGGTGCAGCTTTAATGCACCAGGTGCGGCCTGGTGTTTTACACACACAAAAAAAGCTCTGATAGAGCCACTGCATGCACCTGTCCAGCACCAAACAGCAGAGAAATGGCAGGAAAGGAGGGGAGAACGAGATAGGAACGTGCCAGAGACAATCAGTCGATACTTAAAATACTTAAAATACGCCTTAGTTCTGCAGCAGCAGTAGCATGTTATCTGCTCAAGATCCAAGACATGAGAAAAACCCTTCAACTGAAACCCTGCCTAGCACTAAAAGTCCAGACGGTATCACAGAACTTTCTCCTTTTTGTCTCAAATTCTGCCATTAAAACTAAAATTTCGACAAAAATGACAGTAACAGTAATCTAATGGAGCTGCAGAACTAAATGGAAACGTACATTTAAGAGAATTCTGAAGTTTAAAGAATGACTAAATTTCCAGCAATGCACATTACTGCCACATTGCTACACTGTCCAACCTCTTCTTCAGACTCTGTAGTGTTGCTGCCGTGCTGTCCGTCTCGGGGTGTGGTCAGCTCCAGCAGACTGTGTGAGGGTCAAGCAGCAGAGGGTGTGAGAACTGACCTGCTGTCCTTTCTCTAGCTCGTCTTTCTTGGCTCGCCTCAGTGACGGGAAACGATTCTGTTGACACGGCCCCGTCTGTAATTTCTAATTTTGTAATATGAATCAACGAAACGGACTGAAGCTGGTATTCTCCTGTTGTTTCCATTGTTTTCCCTGTTTGGTTCTGGATTTTTCTATCCTCTCAACGGCAGTTTTGAGGCCTCGCTGACGTACAGTGAGTGTACGCGTCAGAAACTGGTAACCATGGTACAGAACATACATCTGATGTGAGCTTGTGCATTATTATCCATCCTTCCTCTGTTTATCACAAACCTAAAACATGCTGCTTCCTGTGCACTAGCACAACTTTGAGAGAACCAGCCACCAGACAGCAAAGGTTAACGACGAAGAATATGAAATCTGTCTTCAGGGTGAAACACTGACATCTGTTTATCAAGAGAAATGGTGGATAGTTGCAGTATTTTAACCTGAGGGAACATGCACGGTCTCATCATCTGTGGCCCAAAGGTAAGTTTAATCTGTGCCACAACAGCATCAGCAGCTGAGGAGATACAGACATTTTTCTCAGGAGACAGGGGAGACCAAACCAGAGCTGAAAGGAGAGTGAATGCTGCACTTATGTCCCTCAGGTGGACACGAACACGATTTCAAATGAATGCTAATGTTGCTCTGTGCCTGCTGGATGTGTGAATAAGCTGCTGTTGGCCAAAATGTAAACCGTAACAACTACCAGGTGATAGTATGTCAGAAGCTTGTTGTGTTGCCCCAGAATGCCCCAAAAAATCAATCCTGTCTTTGTAATCAACAATCTAATCCCCATTAAAGGTAATTATTTACAATAAAAATATATACATCGCAAATGTTTGGATTAATTTTTAAAACAAAAGATGCAGGAAAAAATCTGATTTGAGTGGGCAGAAATATTGTCGTTAAAAACTAAAGAAATTATGAAAAAGCACCAAACTGATGAGACGATGAATAAAAAAAATTATCTAATTAGAAATAAATTGGAACATTTGCACAGTCAAGATGAAATACAGATTTTTCTAAGTTGAGTGAGAGAGAAATATCTTTTGTGCCAAAAATATATCATGTCCTCAGATTTGTGTGTCCCCGGTGACCTGATCTACCTTTGAAGCTGCTGCTATGGTGACCCTGCGGAGCGTGACGGTGTTTGGCCTGCATTCACTGAGACTAAGTGGAGGTCCGGAGGAGGTCGGGGGGGCTCTCGGCCTCCCTGCCCTCCCTTCAGGAGGTCCCACTGTCTGGCTGCAGCGGGCGTCAGCCCCATCCTGTTCAGTGTGAGAACCGCCATCCGTACGCATTGAAGGAGAATGACAGTGTAGCCTGAGGGTGGAGACGGGCCGAATTGTCTTCCCTTCCTGACCGCCATGTTGTAAATAACTGTCCCCGCGAACGAGGCCCCACACACGCTGAAACTGGGGGGGTACGAGTGAAGGGAAAGAAGAACAGGGAGGACATTTTTACTGCTCTCTGTCCGAGCAAACACTGTTGATGTGGTTGGTGTCACCACACCGGCATTCACCAGGTCCGACGCTGATTTTATCCCAGAGCTTCAACAGAATAATAACTGGAATAGGAGAAAAGCTTAAGCTTAACTTCTTATAAGCTGAAATGACATTTGGTTTTGACACTCACCAGCTATCAGTCAAACCGAGCCTAATAACCTCATTATTGTTGGAAAATAGTGTAACTTTTCATAGCTGGAAACTGGCCGAATGCTACTAAAATGACTGAAACCCACCCCAAACAATCTTTACCTGCCAGGTCCAATAAGTCAATCACTCCATCCTGGTTCCAGCTTCATACCAAAGCTACAGATAAAACAATGCTTTCTGCTGTTAGCTAACTCCACATACCTGCACTGAAACATCTGCATGCCACGTCATCAGAGCTACAAACATGAACGTGCTGTTCGACTTTGCAAGCAGGTTATTAGGGTCTATATTTACAGTTAATGTTAGGCAGTGACCTCCAGTGGCTTTCGTGATTATGGCGGGAGCGGAGACGGAAGTCAGGTGCCATCGTATAAAGAGCGAGAATGTCCACATGTGGAGGAGGTGGGGTGAACGGATGGGTCAGACAAATACAAGACATAGACCGCTTTTCTTGTCCCATGTGAAATTGAAAGTCAACATTGCCCTAATTTTAAGTTACATAACAAGTCAACTGACGTATGTTGTTGCTATCATACTTATTTTAATCCATGATCTTCTCTTAAACCTAAACAAGTGATTTTATTGGCTAAATCTAAGGAATGGGAAATGGGTTTACCACTTGAGGATTAATGTCCACCTTCTTGATACCGGCCTGTTGCTGGTACCAGATTATTGTGTGAGCAATATGGGCACAATTTGTGCATCTGTGTGTGTGTGTGTGTGTGTGTGCGTGCCACCTATCCAGCCACTTATCCGTCCAGCTTGCCAGGCTCTGACTGTAACCCTGAATTGATGTGCGTCTGAGCGTGAACATGCACTGTGCGCGCCAAACGGAGGAGAGTAAATAAATAAATGTAGCTGTCGCTCCAAAGCGCCGGCGGGACAAAGCTGCCCTGTTAGCTTGCTGACAGCCCACACAAAGGCCCCTCTGGCCCCACGTGCGGCCATGCAAGCGTGGGCTACTCCCTCACTGCAGACCCCTGCTGCAGCCAGGGCCTTTTAGGCTTCAGCCGCTCCCATCCCCGTCCCATTGAGGGGGGGGGGGGTTCAGCTCCCTGAGACTGAGGGGGTTGGCGGGCGGGGGTGGGGAGGGGTCTTTGCTTTACATTGTGCGCTCCAGTGAAGGGAGGTGAGGAGCTGTGAATGTAAAAACACTCGGCGGGAATAAAAGAGAGACAAGTGAAAGGGAGGAGAGAGGGGCGGGGGGTGTGAGAGGAGAGAAAGTAAAGAGGGGGTTTGAGACAGCATAAATCTAACGGCCACATGGAAATGACTGACCACACACACACACACACACACACAGAATAACACTCGCACCCTTGCACACGTTATTCACAAACAACACACTCCCTGTCCTTGGAAACCAGACTGGTATGTGTGTTTATACGAGCTGTGGGGTGTGCTAATGGGAAAAGTTCAATGTTAGAGCCCTGTCAACCCCCCCAAACACACACACACACACACACACACACAAACACCCCTCCGCTGGTCTTTAGAGATAAACTGAGCAATAGGAATTTAAGATGGAATTTCACATTTAGGACATTGATCAACATCCCATAGATCATAAGAACATACACTTCTTTCTTGAATATTTGTGAATTATCTGTCACATTAACACAGTGAAAAGAGTAAGAGGGAGAAAACCAGCTCCTTCTGGCTGTGATCACTGCAGACTGGTACCATGTGTTTGCATGTTACACCACTGTTTGCTTCCCTCCTCCATCTGGGCTGTGGCTCTATCTTTGCTGTCCAGCACCTCCTCATAGCTTAAATGAACTGGGCCTCCAGTCAGTTCCATATAGAGTATATGGTATCAGTACAGTTCTGTGCAGCAGTACAGAATGTAGTATCTCTGACATGCTCCTTAGCCAGTAAGACCATTTAGAGATAGTCTGGGTCTGCACATTTATATAGACACCTGTGTCATTTATCCTGTATTAAGGGTTTCGGGCAGTTTGTTAAGTTGACAAAAGTGATTGAGTAGTTCTTATAATAATAATAACAACAACAACAACAACAACAACAACAACAACAATAATAATAATAATAATAATAATAATAATAATAATAATAATAACAATAATAATTGAGTCAGTCCTATAGCTGAGTTTGTGTTGTAAAATGATATCATGCATGTGAGGTAAGGACAGTGAAAAACGTGCTAATCAAAGAGAAAAACAGTTGGCCAGAATGAGCCAAACCTTGTTTCTCCAGAGAGTTAACGGTGTGCCAATCTTAAAATTGTTAAACTAGCAAATATCAGTCAAGGTTAGATAGTTTATGTCTCTAATTACTGTACTGTGATACTGTACTTAGCTGCTAAACTTCTTAGTTATGTCAAAATATCCACAAGAATTAGTTACTGTGGCAGTAATGTTAGTGAGACGCACAGAAAGCAAGTGGGACTGCAGCAGAGAAGCATGACACACAACCAATCTTATGATAGCAAAAAACAAAACAAAACAACAAATCCAGAAAATTCTGGAGGAATCAAACGCAAAATGGTCTTGCTGTGTGAAATATTGTCACTGAGTGCTGCTGAGGGCAGTTGAGGTATGTTCACAGTACGGTTGCTGTATAAAGAATGAAATGTTTGCATAGAAAATGATAGAAAACTTTATTTTCTGAAGTGGTGAAGTCAGTGGTGGGGATGTCAAAAACAAGATTTTGGAAAAGTGTTTCTTCTTTTTCTTTGGGGGAACGAGTTATTCAAGAGAATCAGGAGAGGCTCAGTGTGTTGGCTTGTTTCATGTTTTCTGTTTACCTCCAACCTGAGCCACGAGGGGAGTTCACACAAAGTGATGAGGCAGATGAAAAGAGTGCTGAGAAAGAGAGGAGGAAAAGATGAAGGGAGGGGAGGAACGAGGGGGCTCTGGACGAGGGAGAGGAGGAGGAGGAGGAGGGGAGTGAAGGTCCGTGGCGGTACCAGCCGCAGGCCTGATTAATGGACACCTGGGTGTGCAGCGCGGGATGCTGGGTAGAGGGAGGGAGTGTGAGGTCACAGTGGGGGTGAAGGCGAGTGGCTCTGTATCTGGAGCATCAGGCAGTGATGAAACGCTCAGCTTTACAGAGAGCAGAGGTTCCTCCCTGAAGGAAACCTGCGTCCACATACCAGCCATGCCTGGCCTTTAAAAACAAGATCCACCGCATCTGGACAGCACCACGCTTCCTGTACAGGGCACCTGAGACCTTCAGGGGTCTGTGAGGGAGGTCGGGAATTTGAGTGGCACAATTATTTCATGTCCAGGGTGTTTGAGCAGTAAGACGCTTGTTATCTGCAAAGCGCTGAACTATTTTATTCCCATGATAACTAAACAAACTCCACCTGTTGATCAAAAACTCTAAAAAGCTAGTTAGCGGACATTGAGTTAAGAGTTTTTTGTTTTTTGTAAGCAGATGGATGTCATGAAAAGGTAATGTGAGATGTGAGAAATACTATGGATCAGATATTGGAGGGTGTTTGAATGCACCAACCTGTTGAAGTTGTCTCTATTGCAGTTCAAAGGTGACTAAATATTCTCTATCTCAAGCACATTTCAAAATTTTAAGGCAAAAGACCTCAAAATAATTTTGAACTGGAGAATTGAATTTGATATTTCACTGAAAGGAAACTTCTCAAAAATGTTGAAACCTATTATCTCACATTGTCACAACTTTGAATTTTCACTTCAAATGGCTCACATCTGGTCGCATCTGCTTGGAGTTTCTGCTTTTTTGAGCTTTGTTTGAGTCGAGCCTGACAGTTGATGAGCAGTATCATCCAGCTGTAATCAGCTCCAGATCCACCTTGCTTAACTTCCTGTATCACAAGTGCTTAACATGACAAACAGGGTGCAGAGTACCTCCAGCATCTTTATCATTAATTAAACCTAATAACACCATGTGATTCATTGGAGACATCGAAACACAAGTAACAAGCCTCTATCATGTCACTTCGTCCAAATTAGAGAGAGGAAAGCCTTCTGTCCTTTTTAATCCAAACACAAAGTATAGTGGGCTGTTAGCTAATGTGCTAACAGTGTTTCTAAACGACTTAATCTGATCCATTGGATTAGCAGAACGCTCTCACTTTGCAATGAATCACAGCTGATGGACTTGTTTTGTTTTGCTGAAGCGAATAACTACGTCAACTTTGCACAACATAATTTTTTACTTTAGCTGCGGATCATTTATACGTATTTATACGTCCGCGTCTGTCCTGCCTGGTTCTCCTCCAGCTGGATGAAAAGCCTCCCTGCAGCTCAGTGGGAGAGAGCGGCTCAAGGCCGTCTCCTGCAGCCACACCCTGCTTGGGAACTGGGATGTTGATAAAGTTTTTTTTTCCCATCTATTGTTCTCTGTTCTCTCCCATGTACGCCAGCCAGCGTGGACACCAGACGAGTGTGCCAAGCGAGCAGCGTCTCCCTCGGCTGCCGGTGTCCGGGCAGGCCGGGAGCCCCGACCGCCTCTTATCTTGTAGGAAACGGACAAGTCGCGAACCCACAAACACACAAGACAGATGGTTGCATGGGGGCTAGGAAGTGCTGGCGATGACTGATAACCGATGATGCTGCCTTCTTCCTAGAGTCCAGGACCCAAATGTTCAAGTGTTTGATCATTCACCTCAAACGCACATTTTAAATCTTTGATTCTAAACTCAGTGTCACATCACTGGAAGTCAGCTCACCGAGCATCTTTCAATTCTAGTAGCTCGTTGTCTTTATGAGTGGACTAATACATGTCCATTCTACCTGCAGGAAGCACGAGACCAGCTCGCTTGATCTGCATTCAAACAATGACCACTGTGATGGCTGGTAGAATACCACCACGGCAACAACAAAACCTCAAACTGACTGATGAACACTTGGGTCAGACCTCTAACGCTTGCATGTCAGTCCCCATGGTCATATATTTAGGCACAAAAGACAAGCATACATTTTAAAAAATGCAATATTCTGCCACTTTTGTAGTTTAACGTGAGAAGTTTTAAACAGAAGCAATCTTCCATCACCCTTTAATAATATTTAAAAGGATAGAATTTATGTGCATTCACATGTTCACATGTGTTTACGGCTGCTCCTTTTCTAACGATCACGCAAGAGGATAATTATTTTTGGGTCAGCGTGCATCACGTAATGATCCCAGAAGCAATACAGAGTGTGGCCAGTACACAAGCAAGATGTTTGAGATGTAACATGCAAGCTGTAGAGGTGCTACAAACTAGTTGCCCCCCCCCATTTCCAGTCTTTGTGCTAAGCTAAGCTAACTAAGGTGCTGGCACAAGCTTTATAGTTAGTGCACAGACAAGAGAGTGGGATGGATCTTATCATAATTTTCAGCAAGAAAGCAAATAAGTGCAGTCCCCCAAAATGTCACACTATTCTTTTAAATAGTATTTAATGAGATGTAACTTTACTTGCACTGAAGGCTACTCAAGTGAAAGGAAATAAGTTTCTCTTTTGGAGACTGAGAAACAATTCCTTGGTTCTGTATGGTCACAGTATGAATGCAGCTTCCTGACACCTGAAGTTCAATGGTGACCAGCGTTCATGATCAGAAAGGCTGAAAAAACCTCAGATCCCGTTGCTTTAGCCATAACAGCAAACTGCATATATATATATGTGTGTGTGTGTGTGTGTGTGCGTGTGTGTGTGTATATATATATATATATAAATAAAAAGGCTGCTCAGTTATAGTCAGAAAGTCACTTTAAAACACGCAGCACATGTCTCTTCTCGGCTTTCCACCCGTCTTGTGATAACAGGCTGTTAAACACACAGACACAGATGCACGTTCACACGTCGGCCTGTTGTTTGTAGAAAAAGTGCTGACGGCCTTCAGACTCAGTTTTGGGGTTGTGTCACATGATTTTCTCTCGTGCTCGGAAAAGAGAGGCCTCCCATCTGAATCCACCTACTGCAGTGGCGAGGGAGCGGCAGGTGCGTAATTAAAGAAAAACACTTTCCTCGCCTCTCTGCCAGGGAGGGAGGTCAGGGGGGGCACTTCATTATTCAGGCTCCTTCTGTCCTCAGCCACAGCCATTGGAGGGCTCCTCCAAAAGCTGCTGTGTGTGTCTGTTTCTGTGTGTGTGTTTGGAGGGAGGGGAGTATTGGGGAGTTCTTAACTATGGGATGGTGAGGGGTGGAGGGGCAGATGTTTCATACAGATCTCACAGAGGCCGCACAGCAACAGTGGGAATGCACACATCTCAAGCAGGTCAACAGTAACAAAGAGACAAAGTACGGACGCTGTTCGGTGAGAGGATTTCACCCTGTGCACAACTGAAGGCACTGAGAAACAAGAGGAAGACAAAAAGACTTGGACTGGCAGCGCGCCTCAAGTTTGGCACTCCTCCCCAGGCAGCATCTACTGATTCTTATGTTCCTGTGCCTCTTAGAACCTGCATTTGTCCACAAATGAATTAAAAAAGCCTGAGTTTTCTGCATGAAGCAGCCTTTATTCCCAGAGCTCTACTAACTCGTACTGCATCCTCTATGTGGCACATATGTTTCACGTCATAGGCAAAATATAGACGCAACTGCTGCATACGAAAGATTTTTATCCATCATACAGGCCTGTGCAAAGTGAGGAAACACGCACTGTATGTTCATGTACTGTCTACACTGTAAAGGAAAGGATGTTTGCAGATATTTTCTATGGATAATGAAATCATTGATGTGGAGATAAGTAAAAACAAATTGGTTGGCTAACTTTAACTTGATAGTCACTGTGAAACAAGCAATATTTTAATACTTTTAATATCATAGTGATCGTGCTTTTGCTAAAATACTCAAGCACTTCGCAACCTGAGCGTTGATGATGATGAAAAAGACACACAAAAAAGAAAACTATATTTCTAACAGACACGTTTCTACAGATTTTCTTAAATTTATCTAATTGTAAATAATTCAATTCTTTTTCTTGTCAAATACAGCCAACATCCCCGAGAGGCTGGGAGCCATTAACCACTAAACTACCCAACAGAAGTAGTTCAAATTAGCTCCAGCATGGAAGAGCACCTGTAGCCCAACAATGCAATAAAATAACACAGCCAGGGTCCACTCAGCGCTCAAGCTCCTCAAGCACTGTACTCGAGCACCGTTTCGAGGCACTTACACTTCACTGAGTATTTCAGTTTTACCCTCCTTCAAGCTTCTGCCTCGCTACGTCTAGAGGGAAACATTTTAATTCTAACTCCTCTGCATTTATCTCACAGCAGAAGTGACTTTTCACATTAACATTTCCAAAAAATGTTTATGCTAGGTATAAAAAACACCATGCACTGGTGTAGAGTAAGCTTCCCAACAGTATAAAGTATTTAAAATGAGTTTCCCCTCCAGCAGCTGCAACATTAAAACACTGATCTTACACACTTCACTTCACTTTCACTTTGATATTTGTGTACTCTTGCGTATTTTTACTACTGAGTAGGATTTTGAATGAATGACTGTTGCATGCAATGGAGACCTTTGCTGTGTTAGTGCTTTAAAGTAAGTAAAGGCTCTTAATGCTTCCTCCACCACTGCGTAATGAGTGGTGCTTCCACAGCAGCCACATCACACTGCTGCAACACCTCCACATTCTTACTTATGTCAGATTTGAAATGCAGGACTTGTACTCTTAACTTTACATGAAGGTATTGCTGCTTTTTACTCAGTTAAAGACCTGAAACTTCTTCCTCTGATGCCTTATTCTAACAGTGCGTGCGCACCTGTTGCTGCATCACATGGCCGGCGCGCGCATCGTCTTGACTCCTGTCCCTAAAGCATCAGTAAAGTCAAGCTGCTGCACTGGCGCTTTCAGTGCTTTCACTCCCAGAAACAACCACAGATATCATATAATACACTTCAGAGACGTGCTGCACAAACACCAGAGAGAACACGCCAGCTTCCTGCGGCCGGCCATCCTGCGCGAGCGTCTCCGCGAGGAGCAGCGCAGGTGTGCGTGCACCTTGAATTCACTTCTACTCACTGAGAGACAGCAGCAGCAGCCACGTGATCCTCATTGTCGCTCTCGTCCTGCTCGTTTCTTCTCCGGATGGTTTTATCCTTCATGCAGCGCTGCGCTACGATCCTTCGCTTCGTACGCCGGGGGGGGGACGTTTCAGGGATGATAAACCCGAGGCTGACGCCGTCCTGTCACGCCTTTCTCCTTGAATTTGTATCTCGGGTAAATGATCTCGCCCAACGTATTGTTAACTTTTTTTTTCACCCCTCTTCTTCTTTTAAAGCCAAGAATGCTTTTGTGCGCCTCTGCTGCTGCTCTCTCTGCAGAGTTGGGGATTTGGGGGGGAGAGTGTTTCTGCCGTCTCCTTGGCTGTGCCTGTTGCTCAGTGTCTCTCTCTCTCTCACAGTGGCTTCGTGCTGTATTGTGCTCGGCCAGTCCTCAGTGTTGAGCTGTTAACAGCCAGTGTAGCAGACCAGGAGCACTGCCCATTCCCCCAGACTGTCCCTGCCTCCCTTATCATGAGGAACCAGGGGCAGACCCAGTCCAGTCCAATCCCAGAGCTCTGATCTCGCTGCTGCTGGGACATTTTGAATAACAAAGGAAGCTGTGAGACAATGTGTTCCCCTGGTTGTGATTCTTTCCTAAAATGGTCCATGACTCAAGGACGCGGGGTGAAGTCAGATCGGCACTGCTGCTGTTTGATCACGGGAAAGGCCTGTTTAGATTCACAGAGTCAGCATGTCCCCACGTTTACTCGTCCCCCTCTTGCATTTTCACGCAAATACAACCGAAAGTGTAACATGGGGCCGGTGGATGGCTTCAGAGCTTCAGACCGAACACCTGCAACCTGGACTTCAGTCATCAAGATCAAGACAAATGTTTTATTGGTCAGCAATCACAGGAGTATAAACACATCCTTCATATCTGACAGAAGCACTGCAGGGTCGTCACAGTGCAGCTGCTGTACCAACCACAACTGCGACCACAGTCTGACCAATGACCACATCTGCAGCCGCAGCTTCAGCCAGTGGCTGTGTAATAACCAGGTGATATCATGTAAAGTGTCACATCGCCCCTTCTCTCTGTAGCATCTGCAGCGATCCTCTAGGCTTCCTCGGGTTCCTGTGGATCAGGGGGACTGCAAAAGTATTGTAAGGGAACACCAGTGCTGTGTTTTAGCGCACATGAAGAAAAGGGAGCTTTTGGTAAATTTATTATATGAACCTGCTCAGCCTCTTAAGAAACATCCAGAGGACTTCTTCTTTTCATGTCTGCCTCAAACTCTGCCTCCAGATCAGAGCAGCATCACTTAATGGGGGTGCTTGATGCGCAGATCAGCGTGACATGAAGTTGAGATACAGGAGACGGCTCTTCTATAGTAGAGTTACAGCTACCCATAACTCCCTGCAGGGGCGTTTGTGTGCAACGTTCACTGTGATCTCTCATTCTGAATGTCAGTGCAGCCCGTCACACAGCACAGATGCTGTCATTCCTCTGGATTTACTATCCAGTGATGATGTGAAAGACCCACAGTCAGAGTCTATGATCCCACACACCTGTCGACAAGACTTCCCGGAGTGCGAGGACCTCGTACTAATCGCAAAACAGCGATTTCATCCGTGCTGTCAGTGCAGCAGTGCAGGAATGAGCCTCCTCTTTGCCTGGTTAACAGTTGAAATCAAGTCACTTTTTTTTTTTTTTTAGGTTTGTTCAGTTTTCTGACAACTCAAGCAAAAGATGTCACGAGGTTACGATGTGAAGCCGGAGGGGCCTGAACTGATGAAAGCAGGTGATACTTGATATGTGTATTGTTTTAATACATGAGGATGTAGACTTGAGATGTGAGCTGAGACTTGGACTTGCTCCAAATGACCTCTGTGTGTGTGACCTGGCCAGCTTAACTGTTTAAAAAAAATGAGAGAATTGCAAGTCAACATATGAATGTTGAAAAGAAAAATCACTTTAAATGACTCATTTGTGTTATTTCTATTTGTAAAACACATTGTGTAATTATTACCTCATCCCTTCCTTCTCTCTTTGTTTCTTTCTTTCTCTGAGGCATTTTCACATCAGTTAGCATAAACAAAAACACCATTTTTTTCAAGATTCACGATTGCTTTTATTGTCATTGAGCATGGACATGTCAACGAAATCTGCATTGCAGCCCTGTGTTAGAAACAAGATAATAAGAAAGATAAGATAATAAAATAAAATATAAAGATAATAAAATAAAATAAACTAACATGCAGTAAAAATATGCCTAATGCAATAAAAATATACCAAGACAATAAAAATATACTAAAACTTGTTGTTTTGAAAAAAATAATGAAGAATGGTCACATATTTTAAAAGCACCATTCATGCATACGGAGCAGAAACTTGAATGAGCCCGTCCTAGTCGCGTCTTTTCTTGTGCTTGGACTTTTAAAAGCTGAACATTCATTTGTTCCTTTTATATTAGCCTGCAATGACAGTTTAATTTACTCTAAAAACGGTTCACTCCGGTCCAGCTGGCGCTGCGTTTGACTTTTGGATTAAAGTCAGGCAGTTTGGCCAGATTGTTGCCCTGCAGGAACCACCGAGTTGACACAGTCGCTTGTAGCCATGACGACGGATATTCACAAACATCCCAGGAATTGCTTTCAGGGCACTTTTACTATGCCTCCATTCACTTAGCTCCAAATCTCCCTTGACTGATGGGTCAGGACTGGGTTTAATCCAGACTCTTCTCTGAGAGCAAAATGCAACAACAACCAGCATGTGTGTTTTTGAAAAAGCCTTTGTCACCGTCGAACTATTGTGCTTCTGGGGACGTGATGCAAGCTCCACCGGCTGTTGATGGGAAGTCTGGAAAAAAAGAGAAAATGGGAGAGATAGCATCAGGGGTGTGGAGGTTTTCCTGGGTGTTTCCTTCCACTGGAACATTTAGGAGTCATTAATAAAAAGCTTCAGAGGCCGAGCTTCAAAGACGTGACCGCGACATCAGCGCCCACGCTCAGACCGCAGAGCTGCCAGACGTACGCCAAGTGATCTGAGTGCGACTGTGCGTGTCCTCGTGCATCAGGATCACTCATGCTCGCGGTGGACGCCCGTCCCACTGTTGGTGCTGGCTCTGTGTGAGTGCCTGTGCCTGTTTTTTGGTCATGGGTCTGAGTTTATCTACTATTTAAGCCCTACATTCGCGGCATGTGTGAGATTTCTTCGCCACAGTTATTGTGACAGACACTGTCGGGGTGAACTCCTCTGTGCTACTGGGAAAAAAAACTAATGGCATGAAATATTAAAGCCCATTAGAACTGACTATAATCTGCAGTGGTAGAAAAAAACTACTTAACATGGCTAAGATCAATATTTTTCTATTAACAATGGCTTATAAGCCCTGATGAACCCACTATTCACTACCTGCCCATCAGCAAACAGCAAAGACAAAGTTAGCGACTAGCTGGTGCACAAAGTGGAGCATTTGGCAGAGCCAGATATTTCTCCCAGGACTTGTTGGAGACCAAACCAGAACATCTCCGTCTCCATCTCCGTGGCAATCCACTCAGTGGTGCTCACTCTCATCCCTGATACTTCACACTCATCTGAAAATCCGGCCGTGCACTGGAGGTCGCAGTGGGAAGGCAACAGATTATCTGCAGAAAGATGAGCTGGAATACCAGACGCCGGCCACAGCCTGGAGAGGTTCTACCTTGAATTTGGACAAAGCTAAAACTCTGGTTACACGAGAATCAAAGCTCAATTGTGGCTGATATTTGGCTCACATTTTAAACCTGATTTAGCAGCAACAAGTTGAGTGGGTTGAACCTAATCAGAGTGGACACATTAGAATAAATTCGAGTCAGATTAGCTCTGGTGAGTGTGTGAGTGTGCCTGCATGCTTGGCCGCCTCATTCCTGCAGCTGCTGCAGAGGAATGTCACGTTAGCTTTGTGCTTAAAGAGTGGTTTGATCCCGGAGCTCATCACAGATTTCACCCTCCATTACCTCCATGTGGCCCGGACGGTGCTCCTCATCGGGCCAGCTGGATGCACGACAGACAGGGCGTGCATGGGCATCAACGGTTCAGTGAGCTGAGATCAGTGAGAAAATGACAGATGGAGGTGGGGGGGGGGGGAGAGAGGGAAGGATGTGTCACCGAGCTTCCTGAATGCGACTGAGTTTGCATCTCTTGTGGTCGGTCTGCCTGTCAGCTGTGACTCACGAGTAGGAAGGATGTTCTTCATCCACTTTGATGTCGACTTGTGCCGCTAATAGACTGCTGATCACAGCTACTTTATGTCCGCCACAGCTCCCTGCAGGTGACTGATTTTGCATTTGGAGACCAACAGCAGTGCTGACGTTTTGTGCTGAATTCAGTAACAATTCAGCACATTTGGACACTTGGCCTGCCCGATCAGTTTTTTCCATCTGCACTTCCTTCGGGTGTGTCGTCACGTGAGAACATGAAACCCAGCCTTCTCATTGGTTGCAAGAGGTCGACTCCGTTTATCCCGAGACGTTTCTCATTTCCCAAATTACAAAATCACCCGCCTCTGCCTGGAAGATGTCCAGCAGAGTGTATTTTTAAACTTCACCGTATCAGCTGATACAGCATATCAATGTTGTGTTCACAGCTCGTTTCCACTGTCACAGTCTGACCCTATCAGCAAACTATTGTTCGCTGATGCAAAATGGAGGAAACTAGCTCGCCGTGCCAAATGGATAATGACACCAAGCATCTGAGGGTTCACGTGGAAACACTTTGGTTTCAACGGCTGGGCAAAAGTGGGGCTAAAGGTGTAGCTGTTTGCAAGCAGCAGTGGAGGCCACACAAGGCCACCGCTCTCCACCGCTAACTCAGCCGAGCACATGTTTTTGCTTTGTTTTGGAGATATTGTGGCTCTTTTCTACAGTCCCGGCACTTCCAGTCAGGTTTATTGAACACTAGCTGAAAATACCTTGCGTGAAAGTGATCAGTTTTCCCTGAATTTCATTTTTTTCAAGGTGGAGAAGCAGATGGAGAGTCAGGAGAGGAGGATTTTCTTTGACACCCAAGCTAGGAAATCGATAGGCCACATTACTGCTGTTAAAGGAAGAAGTAAATCGAGTCATGAAGCATGAACGCAGCTTCAGTTCTTGTGTCAAGAGAGGGATCTCTGTCCTATCAGCAGTGGATGTCAGAACTGGCCGCCGTCTGACTTCTCGCACATCGCTCACCCTGATATGGATGCGTGTGTTTGTGCGTGGTGTGCGTGCTGTTAGAGGATGGCTGGCACCGGGCCGCGCTCGCTCATGTCCGGCGTTCGGAATTCCTCAGCCGTGAGCTCAGCCGCTCCGTGCCGGCCGGCGCTCCGGTGGTTTTGTCCTCTCTCTGGGCCCGGGGCGGCGCTCGCTCCCTCCCTCGCCTCATTAGCCCGCTACAATGGGGTGGGCATGCCAGGAATGTGTGAGTGCATTCTTCCCAGTACCCCCACCAGTAACCTCCTCAGCACCTTCTGGGTCTCCTTTTAAACACTCACTGTCCTCACCGCCGCCATCCTCTCACACACTCACATCTCACATAGCATCCCCCCCTCGCACAGCTCTTCATCCCCCCTTTGGTTCCCCTCCTCACCAGGCTCAAACCTCCCACCTCAGTGCCCCTCGCCGCTTCTCTCCCAGACTATCACAGCCTTCTGAAATCTTAGGCTCGTACCAATCACAGGAAGATAAGGCTCTAGTCCTCCCCATGATTTACTGCCTGTTTTTGTATCAGCGCTGAGCAGATTTACTGTGGCAGCATCTGTGTGAGAGGTGAAGGCTCTCTCGTCTTGTTCTATAGATCTGAGGGGTAGTTGTCTCACATACTCAGACTCTCCGTTCGTCAGTCAGGATTTTGTAATGCTCTCTGAGTGGAGCATTCGGCGCATAAACAGGGTGAGGAAACTGTAATTTAACATCGGAAACTGTAGTCTATGAATCATTAGGGAGAGGAAAGGAAAGTAAAAACCAACAGAGCCACAGTAGAAAACAATGCAAGATAAAACATTTTTAGCTGCAGCTCATGTCTTGCAGTACAAATCTGTATGGCATCAAAAGTCACAGTAAACGAAAACTAGATCCCTGCACACTCATGCCAAAAGGCTATATTCTATGATATGTTTTAATGTTTGTTTAAATAAGCATTGCTATAATGCTTATAAATATAACAACTATAAAGCCCAGTATCCACTCTTCTTTAAGCTCTGTTTTGGTCTCCACCAACCCCTGAGAAAATTATCTGGCTCTTTAGCTGCTTAATGCTCCGCTTCATTCACCAGTTAGCTATTAGCTGTGACTCCATCGGTACCTCCATCCGTACGTCTGTCCCGCTCTCGTGAACGCATGTGTCCTGAACACCTGCAGGGAATTTGTTCGAACAAACATCCACTTGAACTCAAGGATGAGCTGATTAGATTTTACCAGTCAAAGGTCAAAAGTCACTGTGACCCCCCACCACACATTTCTGACCATAACTCAAAAATACATACTAATTATGGCTAAATTTGTGTCTGGTAGGATAAAATGAAGATGTGAGTTTATATCCAAAAGGTCAAAGGTCAGCTTCACTGTGATATCATGGTCTGCTGATGTTGAGCTTCAGGTGATTGTTGTTGCATCATATGATGAAGCTCTCTATCAGTCCTCTATCGGCACCATATGAGGACATGCTATATCAGCAGCAGTAACCATGGATGCACAGACAACAATCAGCTGGATTCCTGATGGCAGTCTGATGGAAACCGCTATCCCTGAAAAGTCACACTGACACCGAGGACCAGGAGTGTGATTCTTCATGCAAATTGCATCAGGTTTGATTTAAGTCCAACTGAAATTACTGTGAGTCATCCCTTTTTCTAGTCAGGAATGATGTCAGAATGTTTTTTTAACGTATCGTCAACAGTTTTTCATTATTAAAAGGGATAAAAAGTTGTGTCTGCATTTGACTGACTGAGCGTGTTGTTGGTGGTATTGAAGGCAACACCAGCATCTAACCAGACCAGAGGGACGTTTGCATGTGTGTTTACATGCTGTTTAATGTGCTGAA
This sequence comes from Chelmon rostratus, assembly GCF_017976325.1. Classification (NCBI taxonomy): domain Eukaryota; kingdom Metazoa; phylum Chordata; class Actinopteri; order Chaetodontiformes; family Chaetodontidae; genus Chelmon; species Chelmon rostratus. Next base: position 3,020,749 of record NC_055679.1, on the reverse strand, counting down.
GCCGAGCACAGACTGGAGTTGGCGGTAGACGAGCAGATGTTTGGTGGCTCGTTCAACCAGCTGAGGCGAAGGACGAGACGTGTGTTCATGTCTGTACGTTAGATAAGAAGGAGAGTTCAGCGGGAAAGCTAACGTGAGTTGTTGTTCAGAGTCTGTGGCTCTTCTGTAGCAGCTGCTGTCTGATTTGATTTGATTGACAGAGCTGTAATTTCATTTCTTTTAGACTTTACAGGGTGAGAGATTCCAATATTTTCTTCCAATTTACTTGAAGGATGGAAGAATCACATTATTCCACACGCTGTCACTGTGACATATTCTGTTTCGGCTCGGCCCAGCTCTCCACTAAGGCTGTAATGTTAACACCAAATGGCATTTAAAGTTTTTTTTTATGGAGGCATCAGTCCATCTAATGGCTCTAATCTTATCAACATTTCTCGACAAGTCAGCCTGACATGCGCTACAACTCTGTACTCTTCCGTCGAGAAGTGCTGTGGGTTTGAGCAGCGTTTGGCTGCACTGACTGATCCAGCGGAGGTACAGTGTTGTTGACACAGCTTTTTAAGGCAGCTACTTACACAAACTGAATGCATCAACTTTGCTCTGGATGAATGAGGGCAAACTAAAGCTGACTCCAAGCTGCAGCACACTCTAGTCCTCTCAAAAATGCACCAATCTGAAAGAATCTGCATAAACGCCACTTCTCCAGCTTGTTGTGTGAGAACAGGACCTGTCCTACGCTCCCTCCTGCTCCTCTCTCTGCATTTGCACGTTTGCCTCGCCTTCAGCTGCGGTGGATGAGCAATGTTTGATAGCGCGATGGCTGAAGTGAGAATTTCAGATCTTTCACCAGGTCTTCGATGTTAGCCACTCTGTTCTGCGCAGCATGCAAGAGGAGGAGGAGGCCTGACAGGAGAGCGGTGATAAGACGCAGAACACTCACATCTTGTTATCAGAAGCCTGGTACCAAGTGGAGCCGCATCTGGAGCCCTGAGTACAGTATGTGTGTGTGTATGTGTGTGTGTGTTTGTTGAAGAGAAAGAGGTTTTGGTTCAGTGTCAGGAGGTTCTGCTCCGTGCAAACACCTCTTTCTTCTGCTTTGACTGCGAGGAGCTTTGTTGTTCACCCTCCTTCCTGCAGTTCACACCGCCATGCAATTATCTTCCCCTCTCAGAATGGATGGGGAGGACGAGGGGTCAGAGGTTAAAGGGAGGAAGGAGGTGACGTAGGATAACCTAAGAAAGGAGTGGAAGGATGGCCTGTGTGTGTGTGTGTGTGTCCTGGAAGAACATTCTCCAGACAAGCCTGAGAGGAGGCTATCGGGCGGAGGAGCCTCGGAGGAATCAGTGACAGCAGGGGTCGAGCTGATAGACAGATACCTCTATCTGCCTGTGACAGGACACAGTGAGCACCGCTACCGCATGGCTACATCTCTGTTGTCCAGACCCACAGCGGACATCACTGCCCGCTGCAGCCTTCCCAGGCAGCTTCCAACTCACCTTTTCTCTGGAAAACATCAGCAACAACGTGAAACTCACTGAATGGGTGCAATGATGCACAACTCCACGTCCAAGTCAAACGCTGTATCTGATGAAAGAATGTATGCTCAGGGTCCACTAATGTGATTGTTCTAGAGCTTTTTAAGTCACCATCTTCATCAGCAGATGAGGTTTGTTCAGGTGTTTGTTCTCATGCTTCTTTATGCTGCGCTATAAGCGTGACGATTGAACTTCTCAGTTCACACCACATCGCGCACAAGCTCAGCTAGCATCGATGAATAACAAGTCCTGTATGTGTAAAATACACCTGAGCACACGTGGTCTGCTGATGAACACTGTGTGATATGGTTAAAATCTCGGGAACAAGGCAGAACGTGGCCCTTGAGCGGAGACTGAATTAACTGTCTGCTCAAGCCAAGTATATATTCAAATTTCCTCCATCCAAGTGAACGACTCCAGGGACTGTTTGCCTGGTAAGACCTTTCACCTTTGACTTCAGACCTAATCAGCTTGACATTTATCAGTCCTTCCAAGAAGTCCTCACACCTTTAAACAAGACAATTCCTGTCTGCACCTCTGTGGTTACGTTTTGATGGGTGGAGATGAAGAGACTAGAGTCTGCATGCTATCAAGCCCACAATTAAGTTTTGCCTTTACATTAAGTTTTCCTATGCTCAACCAATGGTTTAGTTGCCTAGCCCTTTATTCTAGTGAGGACAGCCTACACCAGAACTATGGCGGATATTTTTTTTTCGCATTTTTTTACCACCAAAGTTGGAAGGAATATTAATTGTTCCCAGAGGATGAACCTTCTGGTAACCCCTGACTTTGTCCTGTTGAGGCAAAATTTCCTCTTGACCAGCACTTTCCTCCATTACATAAAAAATAACCAACTAAAGCCATTTTCTTTCTGGGGATTTTCATGGTCCAAAGAGGAAGAATGCTAACTTTTGATGATTCCACAGCCTTTTGTGGTGGAGATCCCCAGAGTAATGAAATAGCTTGCTTTAAACACGTCATGAGTTTTCCTTGAGCACCACCCTCAGGCTAACAAATAATACACTGAATGGCCTGATCTCCATTTAATTTACTGTGATCTGCACCTGGATAGAATATTCTAACAACTCCATCAGGATGAAATGTCAACTGCACACAAACTTTCAAAGGAAAACTGCAATTAAAATTGCTCAGCATGATCATTCTCGGAGGGGAAAATTAATTTTAATGACCCTGTGGTGTTTCCTCTAGTGGCCAAACTTCCCACTTCAAGGCCAGCAGATGGTAACAGCCAGTTCATCAGTATCTTGTCTTAAACTTCAAACTTTTAGCTCTCCTCGATCTGTTCGGAATAAATCCACAGTAAACCTCGGACTTGGACTTTCAGTCTGTAAGAGATTGTTTGCTGTTATTTATAGAGTGTCTTAAATATAACAAAGGGATGGGTGGTGGGGAAGAAGAACAGGCACGTAGCTAAAACTGCAGAACAGGAGGAAAAGGAAAGGGAGGAGGCTGGGTTGTGTGTTTGTTGGGAGTAGCTCCTCACACAGAAGATCGATGTGCAGCCAGTTTAATGTGAGAGCGTGTGTCTATTTGTCTGTCCGTCAGGCCGGGGGCGGACACTGCAGCCGCCGTGGTGGTGGTGGTGGGGGCACTCAGGAAACAGCAAACAGGAGCTTCCCGGGGAAAAAGGCGAGGGGCGATCCCCAATGTTCTATAGGAGGAAATGAGCCATGTGGGGCGTGGGCCTGACGGAGACCACTTCCAGTCTGGGGGCCCTGAGGTGGGACCACCCACAGGAAATATGACATTTTGCATTTACATTGAGGTAAAATGTAGCTTATCAAGAATGAGAGAGTACAATAAAGCCCAATGAGACTGACCAAGATTACAAGCAACGAATGACGGGGAGTGAATGGTTCACAGCCACACTTCCTGTGACCCCAAAACGGTATTTAAAGTAGATTAGAAAACGCTGTGAAGAAGTTTTACAACAAATATTTTAAAGTGTGTCAAGGAGGAGAAATCAGTGCCTTGACTATGAGTCTAAACAATGTAAATAAAGACCTGTAGCCAGCTAGCCTCCCTTTAATTACGACCTTTAACTCCTACTTCATCTGGAAAACCCTACTTAAAAATCAACATAAGTTACTTTCTAATTTTCTCTTTCTAATGATAATATATTCCTCCAAAATTCTGCCAGGTGTGTAACGTCCACGTTCCGTCCACAACGCCTCCGACAGAGGTGATCGCTGCCATTCCAGACAATGTGTGGGGTTTGCAGCCCCCTGGAGGACAGAACAAAACAGCTCGCGGACACGTCGTCACGGAGACGTGTCCGGTGGACTCCCAGGGTTAGAGCTCCCCCTCAGCCAGTGTGGTCTAAAAGGTAATGTTGTAATAACACTGTGGCCAATAGTGGCCAGCCAGCAGCGAACACGCTTGCTTGCTAACGGTACCCCCTTCTGTCATGTGACCCTCATTCTGCAGGCTGCAGCACTACCTGGACAGTCCCCCGCCTCACAAACACATCGTTTTGTTACGTCACGAATATATTTAAAAACCTCTAGCCTCTCTTTGCCTCCCAGCCTGCTTTGTTCCTTCGTCTTGCTTTGATTGTGGGATGTTAAAAAGTACAGTCACTTGGTTTTGGGTTGGGTATTCATTACAGTGTGTCCAACCTGCTGCTGGTCTTGTTTTAAGATCAAAGTCTAATCTGTTTACAGGAGACAGGAGACAGACAAAGTAAGAATGGGAAACTGTCAAGCAGATTTGAGGCTACACCCACCTACCAGCATACCTTCATACTAAATATTACTTTTTAACAACAGATTGGACAGTTTTATAGAAAAACACAACTTTCTCAGCAACAGTCAATATGGATTCAGATCAAACCACTCACCATCGCTTGCTTTAACATAACTCATAGAAACTATCACAGATTCCATAGATAAAAAGCAATATGCATCAGGAGTATTCGTTGACCTAAAAAAGGCGTTTGACACCATTGACCACGATAGATTGATTAATAAATTGGAGCAATATGAGATTAGGGGGGTTCCCTTGAATTGGGTGAAAAGTTATTTGAGAAACAGGCAGCAATATGTAAAGATGGGAGACTGCTCGTCAGAATGTCTGGATATTGTATGTGGTGTCCCCCAGGGGTCAGTGTTGGGACCGAAACTCTTTGTCCTATATATTAATGACAGCTGTAATGTGTCTAGTTTAGCTAAATGTATTTTATTTGCAGATGACACAAATATTTTTTGTTCTGGTGAGAGTTTGTAGCAACTTTTGGATGTCATCACTTCAGTGTTAAAAAAAAAATCAAAAAATGGTTTGATAAGAATAAACTTTCACTAAATCTGAACAAAACAAAAATCATGTTATTTGGAAATTGTAAAATACACGATCAAATACAGGTACAAGTAGATGGTGTAAACATTGAAAGAGTTCATCAAAATAAATTCCTGGGAGTGATAATAGATGTCAAAATTTGTTGGAAACCTCACATTAAACATATTAAATCTAAACTGTCTCGCAGCATTTCAGTTCTGGTTAAAGCAAAGCATGTCCTAGATCATAAATCATTCTATATGCTGTACAATTTGTAATAGTATACTGTCACTACAATTCACGTATAAGAAATGTATGTACCTTTGCTTTTTGTGGTGGCAGGAAATGATCTGCCACTTTGGGTCAGACTGAAATCTCTATTTATCCATCGGTATATGTATATACTGTATACAATCACGCACACAAACACAATAATAACAATAATATGTATGCATGTCTGTATGCAGAAAAACTAATATATATATATATATATATATATATATATATATATATATGAAACCAGCTGATCCTAAGGATTGGTATCAGTGTTGATCAATTTAAATGGATCTGTGTCTGTTAAAATAATGTCCTTTGTCCACATGAGCCTGCTGCTGCTGGTGTTTCAGAGCTGCTCCTCTTTGTGACAGCCAGGCTCTAATGTGTTGTGTTTTTAGCCAGCACACACTGCACTTTCACCACATAAGAATCCAAACAATGAGGAAGGAAGGGAGATCATATCAGCTGTCGCTAATTGACGTTAATTCCACAAGTCACTTGATGATGGGACAAAATAAAACCTGTTGACTGTTGTTGGACGTGTGTGCTCTCTGCAGCCAGCGGAGACTCGGCCAAAGATTGGTGTGCCAATGCTAGCATGCTAAACTAGGGCAGTGAACGTATAATACCTGCTATATACATAGCATTATCATAGCATTATTCTCATGAGCATATTTGGATGCTAATTTTAGCACTTAGCACATAGCACAGGTGTGCCCAAGTACAGCCTCACCCTCAGCTGTTAAACGACTTGTTGAAATCTGTCTGAACAAGTGCTTTCTTTGGCATAACCCCACTTCATATCAGTCTCACACAACCTCTTGGAAAATCAGTTTCGGTCAGCCAATTTGGCGAGACATGGGATAAACACAAGCATCAACAGGGGATGCCGTGGTTGGTGGTTTGGCAGGAATACGTCAGAGTCGTGTCTGAACCTCCATCTCGAATTAAAGATTGACAACATGTTTGGGCAAAGATAAAACTTTACAGAAGATGTTAATGAGTCAAAGAGGGACTGGGTGAATGTGTGCAATGCAGCAGAACATGTTTTCACTTCAAATGCCGGCGTTGCAACCGTAAAGCCTGCGGGGTCCTCTGCACAACTCTCTAGCCATGCGCTGCGTGTCCGTGTGTGTTCGGGGCGAGTGGTTCAGGGTGCCCTGCGGCGGCCCCTCGGCCTCCGTCCGGTCACTGGGGTCCGAGGCCCTGCGGCGCTACCATCGGGCCGGGAAGCTGGGAGACAAAGACGGGGATTTGGAGTTCAGCATGCGGAGGTGTCGCCGTGGAGAACTCCTCCACCCTGAGGACAGAGCAGAGGATGTTCTGGAGGACAACGACTTCGTGGAGTTGGGTAAGGGTCTCCTACTCATGTGCAGATCACTGTTAGCTCTTTTTTTTTTTTTAATAATAATAAGATTTTTATTTGTTTTTGGAGTCTTTGCAGGGGACAATGACTCTTCTCCGCTGCCAATGGGAGTGTATCCTTTTTCCAATTTCCAATCAGAGCCTCAAACCCACCCAGTTGTTTGTCGGTTGCTCAGTTTTTGGATAAGGGTTTGTTGTCTGTTCAACATTCTGCATGTACGTGTACATTAAATAATTATCAGATTTTTTTTAATGAAAAGGGATGGGTGGAGGAGGGGGTATGAGTGCAACGTGCATGCATCTTCCAGGAACCACTTACCTTAAAAACACATCAGCATATTTATCAGAAACAATCTGCTTTACCCTGCTGCTGGAATTCAATCTGGTCCTTTCTCTTTGCTCTCTAGTGAAAAACATGTGACACATTTATGACAAGAAGTTATGTGGCAAGGAATTTATCACCCCAATAATATTTGGAACAGGAAAAACATTTTCAGCCTAGTTGTGACAAACTGAAATGACTCTTGGTCTTGGTTAATTTTTCTCTGGGAAACCACCCAAATAGTACAAAAATAGACTGGATAAGTTATCACAAGCTGCTGAAATCCTGCCCGAACAAATCACCGTGCCTTCAGCTATTGAGCGTAGTGTTTTTGATCTGATGGTGATGTTAGATGGAAAGCATGATCAAAGTTATAAGTCATTCTGAGGGGGGGGTATGAATGTGTTTACCAAATGTTGTAGAAACCCGTGCAAGAGTTGAGACATTTCACACAAAACCACAAATGTCAACCTCATGGTGGGCGGAGCGGGATCGTCAAAGGCACTGAGCTTCATCCTCTGGGAGCCACGAATGTTACGCTTTATTTTGTGTCAATCCATTTAGCCGATGCTGAAAAGTTTCACTGAAGTGAAAATGTCAATCTTCTGGGGGTACTAGAGGGAAAAAGAGGGGTTCACCAAAATCATTAGAATCCATCCATTAGCATCTAATCTCTGAACCCATCAGCTATTGTCTGGAGACGATTGAGCCTCTGAATGCAGATACACTAATAAAAAGCTAAATAGTTGTCACATGACAGCCCGTGGGTTCTGAGATTCACATTTCATTTCAGCTTTTGCTCTCTACATGGCCTGTTTACCTGCAGCCAACCAAAGCTCACTCAATGGGATGAGTTGTGATCTGGACTACGAACAGACACCAAACAGAAACCAGAATGCCAAAACCTGTCCTTACAATACCTGCAGATTCTCCATTATGCTGTCTGTTTGTAGAGATTATAAGTGTCTTTACAGACTTTCATGGCAGCCCATCCGATAGCTGTTAAAATATTTCAGTCTGGACCGACCCAGCCAACATGCAGATGGTGCATATTCACAGTTTGAAAACCGTCCAATCAGGCAACAACATGCAAAATGTACTAATGTGCTTCTAAATAACTTTTTATTGTTATTTTATTGGCAAATGTTGACCGTGTCTTTTATTGAACTGAAGTATATGCATCCTTAACCTGCTGCAAATAGACAAAACTCCTATCAAGAGCCTAAAGAGGTGGGTGTGTTGCCCTCATTTAAGCTGTCAAGTTTCAGAAAGCAGTTCGCCCGTTCTTCTAACTGTTTCCTCATGTCGCTTTCTGCTACCAGTACATTCCCCTGGATGGCAACAGTCTCACCACAGCTGATCTGGTCAAGTTGGGTCAAGGCTTGTTCAAAATAAAGGTGAGAAAAGTCACCCACACTGCGTAAAGTGGAGAGACAAAGTGGAGACAAGCATGTTGATGTTTGCTGTTTGGTTTCCTTCCAGCTGACCCCCGAGGCAGAGGAGAGAGTCCTAAAGGCCAGAGAGGTCATTGACACTTTTATTAGAGAAGACAAAGGTACGGTGTTCCTGCTCATTTGCTTCAATCCAAGAATGCAAACAGACAGGGCTCATTCCAGATATTTCAGCAGTGTGTGTACTCTGTCATTGCAGTTGTGTATGGAGTCAACACCGGCTTTGGGAAGTTTGCCCAAACACTCATACCGAAAGAGCAAGTGTCGTAAGTGAGTTGTAAATTAACTCCAGTTATCGACATGCTGGAAAAGAAAAGCACATCCAAACACCACCCGATTCAACACACAGTTTCTCCCTGAGGTGTTTCTGCATTCCAGACTAACCTCCACTTTTCTCCACTTACAGGCAGCTGCAGGAAAATCTGGTTCGCTCTCATTCTGCCGGTGAGTTCATGCTTGTTTAATATGTACTTCAAGGGAAAACATTTCACCACCCATGGCTTTCAATAAATGACTCGAGATCCAGGTCTGATCCAGGTCGTTAAAAATGAATAAATGTGAGCAGCAGCATGACCAGACAGTCAACAGCAACTGTGTGTGTGTGTGTGTGTGTGTGTGTGTGTGTGTGTGTGTGTGTGTGTGTGTGTGTGTGTGTGTGAAGGAGTGGGTGACCCATTGAGTGTCGAGAGGACGCGCATGCTGCTGGTTCTGAGAATCAATATCCTCGCCAAAGGCCACAGCGGTGTTTCCATGGAAACCATCAATGCTATGATCAAGGCCTTCAACGGTATACCGCTTTTCTATTTTATTCTATTTCATACTATTCTATTCTCTTCCAGTTTCATCAAACTACCCTTTAACTTTAGATTTCTTGTGGGGCTTTCAGCTGCATCTCATGGCTTTCATCAGCAGATAGTTTGCTCAGTACTAATGTAGAGTCAAGAAGTATTGATGAAAACTTCATAATAAGTGTGTCATTAATGAATATACCAAATGGAATACATACAAGTACCTGTAATACATATAATTGATAAATATGTCACAATTCATCTCAAATATAAGGATGTTTTGTATGATTACAATTGTGTATTATATTATAATAGGGTGTGTGTGTGTGTGTGTGTGTGTGTGTGTGTGCCAGTGTCATGTTTGTCCTGGGTACCAGAAAAGGGCACTGTGGGAGCGAGTGGAGACTTGGCCCCCCTGGCTCACCTCACCCTGGGCCTGATGGGGGAGGGCAGGATGTGGTCACCGCAGAGCGGCTGGGCGGATGCCAAGGCTGTGAGTTTCCTCACAGCTCCACGCTGAGGGCCAGCACATGCTCTGTAGATCTGTGACGAGTCATTGAGAAGCATTAAGAAGCTTATTTAAAACTGAAAACCCACAAACCTACTTCGTTTATATTCGTGTGGGACGCCATGGTGCAGAGATGTGCATGCCAGACGCGCACAGTGGCATTTATACGCAACGCGTTCGCTGCAGTAACTCCCCAAAAGGCCAGGGGGCGACAAAACAAAACATTCTATAAAAAGTAGGACATCAGTGAGTGGCTACATGGCTACATGTGCTGGTCTTCAGCTCCTCTGTGCTCAAGATGCACTCATCTGTTTATCAAGAGACAAAAACAAAACTAGTGATGTATATACTACACTATATACGAGAGAGCAGCCATCCCTCTGGTCTCTATGTGAAGGGCCATAAAGATGTTTGTTTGGTCTGCCAGTGTTCGAATGCTTTTCATCTTTAATGAAAAGTGCAGCACACACCTAGTTACAAAGATCCGCAGGTACACAATCTAGCGGCAAAATGGCCTGTGGATCCTTCACGGTCACTGAAAGAGACCCGTACACCAAGGACACTGTGCCAGTGAGCATAATCTTCTTAAATCACGGAAGGGTTTTTTTTTTTTTAAAAGCAACAAGACCAGGTGTCATAAATGCTAATAAATCATTGACACAGGCCTCCTCCAATACAATAATTAATCAAGAATTATATGTGCTAATGCGTTATTGATAAATGGATTCTGGTCTGGATGCTCCTCAGCTACTGTCCACCAGGTAAGTTTTCAAAATGGCAAATTTTAAAACAACATAACAACTCAAAAGTTGTTATGACTGGCCCATAACCATGAAGTATTGATTTATTAGCCATTAATTAAGTCATTGGTTACTTATGCACCTCTTATAAGTGGTTATGTCTCTGTTGGGTGTTATTTGTGCAGGTGTTGGAGGGCCATGGGCTCAGACCTCTTGTGCTGAAACCAAAGGAGGTACTACGCTTTGTTCTTAAAGGAAATCTACTGTGTGTTAAAACAGGCTGTAACATCTACTCTGAGTGCTAAAACCTCACAAAGATTTGAATTTAACAAGCAGCAATTTTCCTGTAATGCAACTTTACACATGCACGCATATGTAAACGTTAGCTGATCGGTATGGATTATTCTGCTGATTCTGGTCGTCGAACAGGGAATCGCTCTGATCAACGGGACTCAGCTGATGTCGTCTCTGGGGGCGGAGGCCGTGGAGAGGGCTCTGAGCGTGGCCAGACAAGCTGACGTCATCGCAGCCTTGACTTTGGAAGCCCTGAAAGGCACCACGAAGGCCTTCCACAGAGGTACCTATAGAAGGCTTTTAATTCCATGATCCATAGAGCCAATCATGAGCCACTGTTTCTGCAATCCTGCTCGTGACAAGGTGAAAGCTGTGTGCAAGCCGAGGAGTAAGAGACGTCAGGGTACACCATCTGAAGCATTCAGCTTAGAATATGTGCTGAAAACATTATGTTTCAGCCATTAGTGGACAGGACTGATGCCTATCGCAGAGGTTAGCTAACTTTAGCGTGTGTTGATCAGGCTTTTGGATTCTGATTGGTCAGAGTAGGAAAAGCAAATATTACTAGTAAAATTAACAATGCAGCCATTCTTTTTTTTTTTTTATTCAAGCGTCCCAGTAAACCACAACAAAGTCAGCTTGCTCAACACCAGGACCCTGAAATGGATCTCAAGCATCATTCATTTCCTCATTTACACCTGTGCTTTTCTACTGTCACATGGTGTCCTAATACCTGGACTATAAGATGATGCTGAGCCAACTGTTAGCAAGCAGCAAGACCATATCCACACAACCTTGGACAACAGTCCATACAAACAGCGCTCTGTGCAGCTTGTTTCTGTTGGTGAAATAGCAGCTTGGAGATGAGGGTGAGGGGAATGGGTTTGCATATAGCTTCAACTGAACCCAGCTTTGGAAACCATCTGACAGGTTACGTTGTCATGGTGTGTAAAATGCTTTTAGTTTAAATATTATGTAACTTTGGTGGGATTCTGCAGAGCGACGATCAACACCTTCATGGGGCTCCCTCTGCTTTTATCATCATGTAAATTACTGTCTTCTGTTATAGTGTGTGTTGCAGCACTCATGCCCAGCCTGTAGGCCATACAACTGTAGTAATGAACAGACTTACTGTGTTGTAGCTGTCCATGCGGCGAGACCTCACCCCGGTCAGATTGCGGTGGCGGAGAGGTTACGCTCTCTGCTGGACTCTGATGTCTTCCCCTCTCAGATCTCAGGTAGGACCTGCACGACCTCACAATACCGAGCCCCTTGCCTTTAAGAATCCAGTGCTGATCACACCAACACATAGACACGAAGCACGGCTACTAAATGCCACACATGGTTTTTATTTACTTGTGTAATCACGTCATTTGGCAGCTTCCTCTCTCTGACTTGCAGAGAGTCATAGATCGTGCAAACGTGTTCAGGATGCCTACACCCTGCGCTGCATCCCACAGGTATAGTGCCTGTCTCTATGTTTATGATAGTGTACACTTGGAAAGTTGTTTTATTTCAGCTCTGCAAAAAGTGTTGAGCCTTTGACTGACACATGTGCTGCTGTCAAGGTGAAATCAAAGCCGCTTTTTAATAATTCCTATAAATTCATTGTTGTTGCAGGTGCATGGAGTGGTGAATGACACAATCGCCTTTGTCCAGACTGTGATTTCCACGGAGCTGAACAGCGCCACGGACAACCCAGTATCCTACAGAACCGGCGCCTCCTCCTCCCCACACTCTGTCTATAAGAGCCGTCACCTTACGCGACGCTTCCGTTGTCGAATGCGCCGACTTGGGTTGTGTCTGGCATGAAGTCTTTTAGATGCTTTCATAGCTGCGATGATTAGTGGCAGTTAATCAATCGATTAACCAATCAACAGAAAATTAACCGACAACTCTTATACGTGTATACTTTTATATGTATTCAATATATACAATAACATAATCAATTCATCTTTTTAGTGATTTTTCAAGCAAAAATTCCAAACATTTCTTGGCTAAAGCATCTCAGGTGTGATGATTTTTCTGCTCTTCTTCATCATATCTGATTATAAACTAAATATTTAGGCTTTTGGACTATTGGCTGAATAAGACAAGTGATTTGGACGCATCATCCTAAGAGCTGGGAATTATAGCACCTCTGTTTTCTGACATTTCATCATCAAAACATTTATCAGTTAATTAACTGAGAACATCACTGGCAGATTAATCAGTAATGAAAATAATCGTTAGTTGCAGCGCTACATGATTTTTAAAGTCAATTTAATTCAAGATTTTATAATTGCCACTTTTGTTTAATTGTGATCTTGCGCATGTTTCCTTTCTTGGCCAGCAGCAGTGACCTCCTACACTGTTGCCAAGCAACTCCATGACACTGTAGCATGTTTATTAGTGAGCTTTAGAGGTGCTGGTAGGTAGATTTTATTACCTTTGGACAGACATGGGCTAGGCCGCGCCTCCAGTCTTTATGCTAAGCTAAACTAGCCAGCTACCAGCTCCAGTTTCATATTCACTGGACAGACATGATAGACATGAGCACAGCATCTTCTCTGTTAACGCTCAGCAAGTAAGCAAATAAGATAATTTCCCAGATTACTGGACTACTTTGAACATTACTGATCTTTAACCTCAATATATGTTTTAGACTCTTTAATGTAAATGTCCAAAAGGGTTAATGTGGACATTTCTGACATTAGAGCTCTTCATTGGATGTATCAAAATTAGACAAATCCCCTATACAGGTCCAACCTGGGGATGCCGTAACGGAAGGCTGAAAGCAGCGTTAGACTGCACCAGTCTACACCGGGATTTTCTCGGTTTTTATAAACATTAGGATAATTTGTCTTCATTCTCATAAAAATTCCACAGACAGGTGCTTTACTTTTACTCTGTAAACATAGAAGACAGTCAGTTAAAACCCCTTTAATGAGTAATGTAAGCACTGATTTATTGGAGTAGAAGACTTATTATTCCTGACACATTTCATTAAAAGGCTGTTTACTGTATGTCATTTAAATCATTCCACTCTATAGAATGTGATATGAATGTTGTACCACAAGGTGACAGTGTTTCACAAACCACTGAGAACTGACTGCAGCCTTGTGGACCCTCAACTTATCTCTAGCTGGTATTTGCAGAAACTGGGGAGACAATATCTGGTGGGAATTTCCATGGAGAGTATCCAGCCAAGGTAAAGCCCCACTGCACTAACTAATGCGATCCCTGTGATTTACTGGCCTTCATCCTCCTGTATCTCTCCGTCCCCTCCTGGTGTGGGTGGGTGATGGTGTTTGGGTTGGCAGTCAGCGTGTGGAGAGGACATACACGAGAGTCAGCGGCTAAATGCTCGTAAAATGTGTCTTTGTCTGGCAATGTTTCATATCCTGCTGGCAGCTTTGGCAGCACACCAAGTGTAATTTCAGTAAACGACAATGGAAAAGGCTGGTGGAAGTTCAAAACTTCACTTCTGGCCTTCGGATGACTACACCCCCCTTCCTCTTTGGCTTGTCTTGTCTTCGGTAAATAGTTAGACTGAACATTGGTTATGACTCTCGCTGTTTCATGCTGTTCCAGGCCCTGGACTATCTGGCCATAGGTGTGCACGAGCTGGCCAGCATAAGTGAGAGGAGGATTGAGAGGCTGGTGAACCCGGCCCTCAGTGACCTGCCTGCCTTCCTCGTCCAGGATGGCGGCTTGAACTCTGGCTTCATGATCGCACACTGCACTGCCGCCGCCTTAGGTGTGTCTGTTTGTATTTCTAGACCACATTTCCATTATCATGCAAAACCTCATTCTGATTTTTGCAGATTTTATTGCTTTGAAAAACTGTACAGATAATTTGGCATTTTATAGTATTTTGTATATTTAAATTCTCTGCTTTTTATGATTTAATTCAATCGTCCTATAGTGAATTTATGTGATTTAAGTGCCTGTGAACACTTTCACAAACATAGTCTAGTTTATTCAGCTCTTTAGAGTGGTTTTCCTACAATCCAGGCAGCATGTTTACTACTTCTGGTGTAAGAAAATCTACTTTAAGAGACCTAAAGTCACAAAAACCACTTCAGGCACAAATCCCATCTCTGTGAACATTTGGCCATCTTTATTTTCTCCCCCAAAGCACCCCCCAAAAATATATAATAGATCACAATGTGTACCATTCTCCTGCTGAATATATACATATATATTACACAGCTGAAATATAAGCAGAGTCAGTATGATTCATTCAATCCATCCAATACTTTTCAATGTGGGCCAAAGTTGTGGACCAAATATGATGAATGTTTGTTGTGAATGATAAACTTACAGAGTATTTACAAAGAGACACTCACTTCAAAGTTGAAGCTCTGAATCTTAACTGTCCCGACCGCCCATTTCCACAGTGTCAGAGAGTAAGGCTCTGTGCCACCCGTCCTCCGTTGACTCCCTGTCCACCAGCGCAGCGACGGAGGACCACGTCTCGATGGGCGGCTGGGCTGCCCGCAAAGCCCTGAGAGTCGTGGAGCACGTGGAGCAAGGTGACACACCACCAGCCCTCGTATATACACGTTTTGTTCCCGTGGTAACACATTAATAGTGTCTCTGTCCCGCAGTGCTGGCCATAGAGCTGCTGGCTGCCTGCCAGGCTCTGGAGTTCCTGCGTCCCCTGAAGACCACGACTCCTCTGGAGAAGGTCTACGAGCTGCTGCGCTCCGTGGTCAGGTCAGACACGCCTCAGAGCTTACTAAGACTCAGTCTACCCCAGTGAATGACATAAACCCTGTGTCCTGCTGTGTACGAACAGCCAACACGGTCACATTTCTGAGGGGAGGCTGCGTCGGCGTGGGCCTGCTGCTAAAGGTTCAGATGGGAAAACAAAATCTGAACTACAAAGTCCAGTTTGGGCAACAGTTTACATCCTCAAGCCTCATCAGGCGTCCAAACAGTGCACAGTGCTTCATATTACTATGACACAGGAGCTTATGCTCTTGAGAGATATCATGCAGAAATAATGTAGATTTGGTCCCAACAGTAGAATTAGCATGACGCTACACGTTGTGGTGGTCTACGAGGAATGTGGGCTATTTGATTGGCCCACATGGTGTCGTGCATGTTTTTTCCAGAGCCCTCTGAATGCCTCCATCAGTTGGAGAGTAGTTTAAGTAGATTTCCTTCCTGGAAACAGGAAAGCTCACTCTTGTCAGAAATCAATTATTTTAGAAGTCTGGAGCAGTAGGACGATGTCCTTACTAATCCCTGTCTCTCCAGTCCTTGGGACAGAGACCGCGTCATGAGTCCGGACATAGAAGCTGCTCACACACTCATCAAACAGCAGAAGGCAAGTCTGCCCCCAAATGCACACAGCTCACGCCTTACTGGGGAGGTGCAATGATGTCAGTGTGATGACTTGATTTGTGTGTTGTTCTGTGTTTCCAGGTCTGGAGGACAGCTCAGCCCTACATGGACCAGTACAGGAAGGAGCTGCAGACATGAATCATGGTCATGTCATCATGTCTCCATCATAATCAAGGAGACAGATAACAGATATACATTTGAGGTCAAAATTAAAATCTTAGTGTCAAAATTTAGTATAACCAGGGGTGAAATGTAACTAAGTACTCAAGTACAATCTGGAGGTACTTACTTTTCTTTAGTATTTACATTTTCTGCTACTTTTACTCCACAAATATTGTACTCTTTATTATATTTCTTAACTTTAGTTACTAGTTACTTTGCAGATTCAGATAATTGGTATTTATGCAAAATCAACTAATTAATTATGTTGTATTACTATAGATTAAGGTTCCCAGCAGTTGGCCATATAAAGTAATCAAAATGAGCCAAACTTGACCAGCTGCAACATTAAAGTGAACACATTAATGCACCAATCATTATAATGCAGTCATGTTTAACTCTGCCATTCTGGACAGGCATTTTGATGTTAATACTTTTGGACTTAATTTTGCATGCAGGACCTTTACTTGTAATAGAGTATTTTTACACTGTAAGAGATCTGAGTACTTCTTCCACCACTGAGAGGAACCCAAACTCCAACACAAAACTTCACTTCATGCTGCAAACAAGAACTTTTCCCACATTCTCTTAAAGAAAGTGCACAGCTCCCAGCACTGTTTCTTAAACAGTTAACTGAAAGTTCAAATAAACAAAACAGCTCCGAAAAGATTTAAACAATTGATAAGGAGAAATGATTGAAACTGACTGACCGTCAGTTCATCAGCAGCGGATTGTGGTGCAGAAAGCAGCAAAAGTGACGCTTTTTAGTTAATTTAAACACAAGATACTTGTGCTCAAAAAGAGGATTCATTCTCAGTGAAGAACCTTGGAGCTCTAATCTGCCTCTATACCTGCCAAAGAGCAGTGATTCCTAACACGTCTCTGGGGGTCATCAGGTGGAAACCTCCCTTCAACAGTGTTTCGCCTACTTAGTCCCACTACACCTCCAGGAGGTTAGGCAGTGAACTCCGGCGTCCCAGAGTCACCCCCCCTAGTGCCAGATCACACTGCTCCTACACAATCCAAACAGCACCGCCACGTTCAACTGACCCAGAGATGCTCCAGGTAGTGGCCAGTACCGATGCTACCATTTAACTATTGCTAATGCTACTGCTAACCGCTAGGAAGAACAGAAGAAGACAATACAGTTCCGATGCTACCATTTAGCTAATGTTATGTGCTAACCGCTACCTGCTAAGAGGAACAGAAGAAGACAATAACGCTAGATTCACCTATACTGTTAATGTTAATTGCTAGCTACCAATACTAACTGCTAAGATACTATCATACTCTCACCGCTTTAGCTATTGTTAGCTGCTACAATGCTACCACAGGCCTAGATGCCACATGTAACTGCCGATTGCCACACTACCATCATCTACCCCTGCCTCTCACCAACTGCACCAAGAAAAAAGCGGGGTGGGAATACAAACCCTGGTTCGGGTAGGGGATAGAAAATAAAGAGGTAGAGTCAAAAGATGAAAGTAGGGATTGGATACAGACCCTTGTTCGGGTAGGGGGTGGAAAATTTAGAAGGTGCTGAAGGTGGAGGCCTAAACCACAGACTAGATTTAACAGCCTCTTCTAACATTTCCTTCAAGAAGCAGCAAACCCTACCATTTCCTTCAAAAAGCAAACAGAGCAGGAAAACAAACCCTAACATTTCCTTCAAGAAGCAGACAAAACAGGAAAACAACCAAAAAGATCAAAAAACAAGCCAACTCTGTGTCTTACCACGCAAACTCACCTGAACAGGCCGCATGGTCCCAAAGAGAGACTCTAGCTGGCCACACCCCCACCTTATCTAAACTTCCTGGTTCTCTTCCTATTGGCAGAGCGAGAAGATGGGGCGGGGAAAGCAGAGCAGAGGAGAGGTGTCTTGTTCAGACTTTAACCTCTTCTCTTGCCGGGTTAGGCATGCATGTCCTCTGCCTGCCCCCCCACTGTCCCTATTTCACCCCCCAACTACTATTATTTCTCCTGATCCATATCCACTGACTAGACCTAGCAGCCTCATCTGACATCTCCCTCACTGTCTTTCTTAAATTTTGCCCATGCACTCCCAGCTCCCTCAACAGTGAAACAGCTGACCCTGCAACAAAACCTCTACACCCCACTTCAACCGGACAGACCCTGGTCTTCCATCCCCTCTGCTCAGATTCTGTCTTTAAATCTGCATACTTAGTCTTCTTCCTTTCATAAGCTGCCTCCACTGAATTTTCCCAAGGGACTGTTAACTCAATAAAATACACAGTCTTTTTACTCATGGACCATAAGACAATGTCTGGCCTCAGATTACTATAAACTATTTCCTGGGGCACAACTAGCTGTCCTCCCAAGTCGACCTGCATTTGCCAATCATCAGCCCCTACCAGGCAGCCACCTACCTGCTTTCTCCCTGACTTAGCAGCTTTATTTTTCTCCCCCTCTCGAACAAACTGCACATCTAACCTCTCCTTTCTAGAACTTCCAGAATTCACCTGCTTCCTTCTCTCCTCAATGCCTGCGGCTAAGCTTCTCAGCACCTGATTATGCCGCCATGTATACCGGCCTTGTGATAAGCTAATTCTACAACCTGACAAAATGTGCTTTAAACTTGCTGTACCTGAGCAGAGTGGGCACGATTGATCGCCCTGTACCCAGAGACTTAGGTTCTGCGGGGTTGGCAACACATCGTATGTCGCCCCTATCAGAAATTTAATACGGCCTTCCTCCATATTCCACAGGTCCCTCCAACTAAGTTTCCTCTTCTCAACACCTTCCCAATTCAACCATTGTCCCTGTTTGGCTTGACCAACTGCTTTTGCCCCTCTTAACAACTCCTCCTGCCTACGCACCTGTTCCACTACAAGCTTTCTTTTCTCCTTTAGACCTGCTTTATTCCACACTGGTTTGCCTGGGCCAAGCCCCAAGCCTCCCCGGCCAAATTGAACATTTCCTACTATTTCTGCATGCCTAAGAGCTGCCTCTGCCTCCTGCACTGCTGCCCTTGGGTTCCATTTCCTCCCCCCAGAAGGATTCGGAACCACATTGCTAACTAACATGTCCTTACTCCCAGATAATAAAAGTTCTGTCCTAACCTTAGTGCATTTAAACTCCTCTGTTAGACTGGATACTGGCAGCTGAAGCATTCCTTTCCCATACAAAGCTACATTGCTTAAGCACCTGGGAGCACCCAACCATTTTCTAATATAAGAGCTAACTAGCCTTTCCATTCTCTCTGCTACAGATAATGGGACTTCATATACTGACATTGGCCACATTAACCTAGGATACAAGCCAAACTGCAAGCACCACAACCTCAGTTTTCCTGGGAGCCCTGATTTATCTATTCTCTCCAGCCCTTCTGCAACATCCTTTCTAAATTGCACAACCTGTTCAACATCATTCAGGTCCACATTGTACCACCGTCCTAGACTCTTAACTGCTTTCTCCCTAATTGTTGGGATTTCCTCACCATCTATAGCAAACTTTCTATCACTTACTTTCCCTCTGTATATTGAAATACTCCTTGACTTACTAGGCTTAATCTTCATACTAGCCCACTTGAGATTCTGATTGACTTTATCTAACAACCTCCTTGTACATGGCACTGTTGAAGTTAGCAGTGTCATATCATCCATATAAGCCCTAATTGGTGGAAGACGCATTCCATTCTGCCGTCTCTCTCCACCTACGACCCACTTGGAAGCCCTAATAATTACCTCCATAGCCATTGTGAAAGCTAGCGGGGACACTGTACATCCTGCCATAATACCAACCTCCAATCTTTGCCAGCCTGTTGTGAGCTCTGCGATACTTGCACACAGTCTGATGTCTTGGAAATATGCTTTCACCAAGTTAACAACTATCTCCGGCACTTTAAAGTAGTCAAAGGAACTCCAAATAAGGTTATGTGGCACTGACCCAAACGCATTAGCCAGATCTAAAAATACAACATTCAAGTCTCTTTTCTCCCTCTTAGCTGTCTGAATCTGATGCCAAATCATGCTAGTATGCTCTAAGCATCCCGCAAATCCTGGTATCCCTGCTTTTTGCACTGTCGTATCTATCATACCATTCCTTTCTAAGTATTTAGCCAGCCTCTGTGCTACGATACTAAAGAAAATCTTTCCCTCAACATTTAGGAGAGAAATCATCCGAAACTGGCTAAGGTCCGATGACTCCTTCTCCTTAGGGATGAAGACACCTCCTGCCCTGCGCCATGCTCTTGGAATACTTTGTTTCTCCCAAACTATTCTCAGGTATCTCCATAGTGTCCTTAAGATGCCAGGTGCACTCTTATAGACACGGTAGGGGACTCCATTAGGCCCTGGGGCCGAAGAAGCCTTTGCACGCCTAACCACCTCCACCACTTCTCTCCACCTAGGTGGGCTCACATCCATCTCCTGCTCCACTTCCCCTAATGGTGGCATGTCAGGTGGAAGACCTATGTTCCTATTCTCCTTTGAATCTGAATACGTCGACTTCAAATACTGTTCAATCTCTGATTTCGTTGCCTTAAGTTGCCCTCCTTTTTCTTGATTAAACAAGCCTTTCACAAAATTAAAGGGGTTCCTAAAAAATGCTGACCTTGCACGTTCCTTCTTCTTTCTCTTCTCCCTAAGGTGTTCTGCCCTTCTGAGTACTGCTAACCTGCTTCTCAGTTCCTCCTGCAACACCTTAATTCCCTCCCTTTCTTCTTCTGTCGCCTTCCTCCACTGCTTTCTTAACTGCCTCCTTTCCTTTACTAACTTCTCTATTTCTCTTTGCCGCCTAGACTTGCCGACCTGCACCCTCTCGCCTTTCTTTTTGACAAGCACCCCAAATCTCTCTCGACCATAGGAGTAGATCACATCTCCAATTTTATCCAATTTCTCCACTACATCTCCTCTAAGCCTGCTTAATATGACTGATAAATCTCTATCAACTGCCTCCCACTCTTTGCTATCATTAGCCCTCGGCCACTTAACTCTAGCTTTCTGCTCCATGCTTCTCTCCTTGGCTGGCCTGTTGCCCTCAACACCAACTGCATCCCCTCTCCGTACCTCCTCCTCTCCAGGGATAGTGTTACTGATATCCTGCGAACTGTGGTTTTCTACCTGTCGCTGGACTTCATCCGACTGATTCGACTGACTTCTCAAGAAATACTGGTCGATGCGGCCACTCTGCCCTTCCACCGCTAAACACTTCCTCCTTCCCTGATGAGTTCTAAGGCCTCGGATTGATGTTATTTTCTGCCAGCCACATGGGCAAACTTGAAGCTTCTTATCCTCTGCTGCACAACTTTTGCTCTCCTTAGTTGCCTTCCCTGTCACCTGAGTACTGCTACCTCTGGCCCTAAGAGATGGGTCCGTGCCCCCATCCCTCACTGAGTCATGAATCCAAGGCATAGTCATATCCGTTATCCTGTTCGTTACCATGCAATCCACCTGTGAGTCATCTTCCACCCCTGCTCTCGCTGACTCTTGGGGTATTTTCCTTATATTGGTTGTAGCTAAGTCTGGTTGTAGCAAGGTTAAGGCTTGCCACTGCTGCCATGGGTTGCTAGCCCATACCAGCACCTGTGGGGTCTTTTCCCTCCTGTCAGCTGTCTTTCCAAGCAGTCACATGGTCTTTCCCATGTTGTCAGCTGCTCTATTCACAACAGTCACTAGCCAAGCTAGTTGTGAGTTAATTTAAACACAAGATACTTGTGCTCAAAAAGAGGATTCATTCTCAGTGAAGAACCTTGGAGCTCTAATCTGCCTCTATACCTGCCAAAGAGCAGTGATTCCTAACACGTCTCTGGGGGTCATCAGGTGGAAACCTCCCTTCAACAGTGTTTCGCCTACTTAGTCCCACTACACCTCCAGGAGGTTAGGCAGTGAACTCCGGCGTCCCAGAGTCACCCCCCCTAGTGCCAGTTCACACTGCTCCTACACAATCCAAACAGCACCGCCACGTTCAAAATTTTTTCAAATTTCAAATTTTTTAAAATAATTTTCCGTCTAAATGACACAAAAAGTGTCACAACCGGCTGTCTGTCTGCAAAAGCAGTCACACGGTGAGTGACGTCAGCAGGAGCGATGGCTCAGTTCAATCCGCAGGCAGCAGCAGCAGCATGCGTTCAATGAAACAAACTTCATCTTTTTTGATTAAATCATTTAAACACATTTACTTCAGAGTATAATTGTTCGGTTAGTAAGTCTTGATAAAAAAAAAAGGGGGGAGTTTTGGATTCCCTCTGCAAGACAGCATGAACCATCTGAAAAGGGCAAAGCTTTCAGTAACATTACTACATGTTCACACTCGCTGCAGAAGAAAATCAAGCTAGTCTGGAAAAATGGTTTTCATCATGTGATTTAAGGACATGCAGTATGTGTATTTCTGAGGTCACCTATGATGTCTTTAAAAAATAAAAATATCCAATCATGAAAAATGTCTTTATATTACTTTTATAATAAAAAAACGAAACTAACAAAAATTAGTTCTGTAACTTTCGATGTGGCTCGTCAATTTGAGCTACGTCATTGTGTTTTCTACATGACATCATCATGCAATGACGTCACGTCATTCAGCAGCGAACTGACCAGCTTGTCACACCGTCCCCTGAAAGTTAGTTGGCATCACGGCTGAGGATGCGACGCTGTGTATCGCTGCAGCAAAGTGCCACTATTCATCATTATCATAGAAGTAGACCTCATTTCTACAACCTAAGTGTAGAGGATTGTGGTATTTGTTTCCTTCGAAACGCAGCTCCACTCACTCAGGCGAGATAATCGGTCAGCCTCTAACACAGACACCAGAGAAGAAAGCTGCAGTTTGGGATTGTTGGGACTGGGACTGTTTTATGTGATGCATAAAAAGGTGAAATTGCAAATGTCGCTTTTGAATTTTTATTCAAAGGATTTACATAACATTAAAGCACATGGTAAATTGTGTGAACTTACAAAAGAGCTGCATGATCTGATGTGACAGTATCAACGTGGCTTCTCTCGGTTCAAACGGAGAAGGCGTTCAAAAATAAGCGTCCGATACAACACTCCCCCCTACTCCCCCGCCCCAGAAGATGAAAATGCATAAAAGCAAACACTTTAACAAACACGTACGCACGCACAAAAAGAATTCAACCACTAAATAACATAATAAGACTAGACTTTAAAATAAAGCCTCAATTTCCCAGCTGGTTTGGATGCACTCCAAAACATTTGGTACCTCACAACTAGATACTACACTTTCTACTGAACAGGTAGTGATTTCTCTGTACATGAGGGTTTCTGCAGACGCCTCTCCCCCTCCTCCCTGTCCGTCTGATAACCTTTACCCCGTGGCGGGGTCAGAGGTCATCTGGCGAGCGTGGGCCTGGTAAGGAGCCGCTGTGTTCGGGCTCGGGGTAAGGCCTCGTCATGAAAACTGGATCTGTTGCACAGTGGGGATCTGCAACACAGTTGGAGATGGTGTGTATTACTGTCAGACATCCCATTCAGATCAGCACAGGACCTTTGGATTTGTTGCATGCATTACTGCTTTCAGTCAGTGAGCTGCAGCCACCTCAGCATGTATGTTTACCTGTTGATAGGAGGTGGTATACACCATGACGTTCTGCTGCTGACCATCTGCTGTGATAATCCCGGCTGGCAGTGGATTTGCTGATGAAGACAGAAAAGCGTATTTTAATTAGACTGAACTTCAAATGTAAAGAGCAGGTTGAGAACCTTCATAGAAACTTTATGAAATGCATGTCAAAAGAGGAGGAATAAAACTAAATTCTAAACAATTTCTACTTACAGAAGCTATCGTCTGTGAGATCCTCTCCCAGGCTTTCTCCCACCGCCACCCCTGGAATCCCCTTCTCCCCCTTCATGGCCTGGAAAACAGCAGAGACCATCACACACTGTATGTACGCACACAAATAATAATAACAATAATACCAGTAACGTGGTGAGAAATGGAAATGAAGTTGGGGGGGGGGGGGGGGGGGGGGGGTGGTGGTGGTTTTGCCACTGGTGTTACAACATAGATTTTTTAACTGTGATAAATGTTTTAGCATATTAAAAACTACATGCTTTACAGTTGCTGTGATAATATGCAGGTAGGGGGCTACACACACACTCATAGAACTGGAGTTATATCCAGTAAGTACTATTATTACTACTTAGTTGTTTGCATTGAGGTGTTTTAGACAGTACAACACAAGTTGTGGCTGCTTTCGTTCACAATGGGCAGAAAAAAACTGTTAGCGGGCAGGCAGACTGACTGGGCTGGTTAATATTATTGTTTACTTGGACCTCAGTTTGTGCCTCACCTCTCGAAACTTCTGCAGGTAAAGCTTCAGCGGCTCCACGTACATGTCGAAGCCCAGCGTGGACATGGCGAACAGGATGTCCTCCCCGTTGATGGTCTTCCTCTTCTCCTGGTGGCAGCGCTCGCTCGCCTCTGATGTGATGAAGCTGATGAACTCGCTCACACACTCCTGCACACACTCCTTGGCGTCTTTCGCAATCTGTGGGGAGCAAATACAAATTATAGAAAGGAAGTGGTCTCAACGTAGATGGCCTCTACAATAAATGTGTCCCTGTTTACGCCAAAAACTGCAGGAGAACTAATTTCTCAATCTCATAGAGAGAAGCATCAAAGGAAGCTCCTATAGCTGGTTCAGGAGCAAGCAAATAAAATAACTTGGATTGGCCTGAGAACAGAGAAGGAAAATCCTTCTGAGGCTCCACAGAAAAGCTTATTTTAAAGTCCTCCTGACATCACAACTAGCGTGTAGCCAATCATTGTCAGCATGCAACTCACAAAAGTGTGGAAACTTTAAGCCTCCAGTGCAAATACATTGACTCTATATTATGTATAAATAAAACATTCATAATGAAACTGAGGACTCCTGCTCCTTCCCTCCTCTCCGTCACTAACCTTTCCAGTCTGAGGAACAGCATTCTTCATGATGCGAGCCACGTTGGCAATAGGAAGATAGATGTCTTGCTCCCTGAAGTTCTCTTTGATACCGCTGTCGTCATGGTCATTCAGACTCTCCTCAGTATCATCTGCAGAAAACAAACACGTTTTATAGAATCAGCTCTCTGTGAGCAAAGCTAAAACACAACACTGGCGGTGAGTTTCTGACAATCTGCACTTTAGCTGCTCCTCACCATCCTGAGACTGGAGCACATAGTGACCGGATGCCATGTATTCTCCGGCGATGCCCAGCTGGGAGGCGTCGGTGGTCGAGCTGTCTCCATCCATCTGGAATGCACACACACAGTCTCATGTAAACATCTGAAGATGCAGATTATACCAGCAAAGTCTGAATGTACCAGAGCCTGTGAGTGGATCGTGAGCAAGTGAGCAGGGAGGGCGAGCAGGATTTCGGATGGAGCACAGAGCAGATTTTTTAAAGAAGCTGTAGCTTCGCTTCTCTTCTGCTCCAAGTTTGTTCTGGTACCACTCACACCCTGAGTTTGAACTAAATAAAAGCCTCGCTGACTGTTGATGCTGCTGCTGCACTGTTAACGTAAACTCTTGGTTGTGTTGTTGAGCATGTGAGCAGTTTGTCTTCCAGCTGGACCTGTGTGGGTCACAGGGTAATATTTTATTCATTCATCTATTATTTTTAGACATTTACTGTTCAGTTTGTGGGACGGTCTGAGACTGAGAGAAGTCTGAAAGAGACACGGGAAAGAGAGAGAGAGGACTCTTCACATACACTCACTCCTTTTAAATTCAACAATGTGTTGTTTTACTGAGCTCTAAACGCTGACCTAGATCATTTAAAGCAGAGAGAACACAAATTAAGTACAGAGTAACATCTCCTGTGGGTGGATGATAAGTTACTCCCACACATATATTGCAAAAGTACATTTATGAAGAAAATTACTAATTTCCTCAATTCTTCAGCCGTTATTCATGCCTGAATTTGACCCAGCGCTGCATCTTCACTACAATATTTGCATAACCAAACCTTTGGTCTACGGATTAGATAAGAACTTGCTTTGCCTACATAATAATTTCAACACAGCTTTGGCTCCAGTTGGACTGCTCTCTTGGTCTAGGCATGGTCACCTGGATCACTTAGCAACAATATCAAAATAAAAATAAGAACTGATCTTATGCAAGCTCTTGAGTTATTGATGAACGCAGGACATGAAATGAACTAATTTACTGCTGGAAATGACAGATTACATATGAGTGGCACTGAAGTTAGAAAATTCAAAGGGAGCCTGATTTTTGCTTCAGTTTGTGGCTGTATTTCCTTCCTGCCAGCTGGGAAAACGTAGACAAAAATCAGCTAGGAGTTCCTATCAAAATCACTCAATTGTACAGCAGTTTGCAGCTTCTCAAATGTGGGGATTGAGACAGGACAAATCAATGTCACTACAGGCTCTGTGCTTTTTCCACTACTTTCTGACATTTGATGATATGTACAACCCCAATTACACTGTTTTTTGTCAACAGTGGGGACTGATATCCCTCCCTGCATGCTTGATAAATTGGCATGCATACGTGATCAATGCTTCATTCAGCATTGATCACTAAAGCTCCTCAGTTACTACAGCCACAGGGCGATGACTGAATCGGTCTTTGTGATCGTGATGGCCATGAATGAATACCGACAGGACATCAGGATGTTTTCATTATCACCACCATGTCATTACCTTGACTACAAATTAAGGCAAGATCGACATGTCAACGTACACATCCACTAAACCGCCATAACTATCATTTCTAAAGTTGCTTCTTTCCCGTTTAGTTGTGTGGCTAAAATTAACTAAACGCGTGTTTTGCTTCGTCTCTACGTGTTAACGTCAGGAGCTAGCTGACCCCGCTACCCGTCAGCTAGCTGACCTGGAGAAAGAGCGGGTCTGATCTGAGCCAAATAAGGTGTTCATGTCCTTCGCGTGTAACGTTCCCATATTAAAGATGCCAAATGGCTGATTACACGACGGGCATATTTTCAGAGGTGGTTAACGAAGGCAGCCAAATGTGACCTCCCTCCTTTATATTACACGCAGTTTAATGTGAAGTATTTGCGGGCTCGTGGGGGGACACGCTGAGGCGAGAGATTCAGAATTTGGCTCGAGACTGGGATTACAGGTTAGCTGTGCTCGTGCGGTGTGCACTATAACTTCAATGGAGAAGCATGCTAGTTAGACCGCTGTAAATCCGCGGTGAGGTCAGTCTGCGTTAGCCACACGCTAAATGATGTTACATTAATCTGCGTTTAGCTATCGTGTGCTAACTAGCAGATGTCAGCCGCGGATGTGAGATATTTAGCTAGCGTTAGCATATGTTAACCGACGATTGGCGCTCGCTAGCCAGTTCGGTGGTCTTAACAAAACGAACGAGTTCAGCGTAATGAAGAGAGGATGTCCAGCGGGCTATTACCTTCTGTAGTTAACCTATTCAGGTACATAGTGTCCCTTGAATATATTTTCATAGTAAATCCACCGAAACTCGCGCCTGCGGAGACTGCGTTGGCCTGTTCTTTGTCGTACACCGCAGAGGAAGACATGGCCGGGGCCGAAATGTTAAATAGTAATTTTTAAAGTTTCGCCTGCCGCATACTTCCTGATGAGCAGCCCTCATTCACTCAGACAACAAATAAAAAATCAGACAGAGACGGACATTTCCATTCGAGCTAACGAGAAATCGGTTAGCAATCATTGGCCGGAGCCAGGCACAAACCTGCAATGAAGCCCTGGTTGGTTACCTTCCTGAGACGGCTGTTTGGTTGGACAGAAAATGGCTGCGAAAGGACCAGTCCCAGCGCGGAGCCGCGGCTGCACTACCGCCTCTGCCCGGTAGAGGGCTGCGCTGCGTTCAGGGACTCCTCGCAAGCTCCTATCTCACAGGTTTAAAATTTAACTCAGCTGTGAAATACATGTTGTAGTAGCTGTAAATTGTAAACAAGACCTATGTGGTCGACTGAATGTGGTGTGCGATTATAAGTGTTTCAAATTGTGTATATTAGTTGATTTAGCTCAATAATCCAGGCTTCAGAATGACGTTACTTCTCATTGTCGCAAAGGATTTTCATAATTCCTACATTTATGTCAGCGCTGAAACGCATCTCTTCAACCGAACAGGTTTCCCGTAAGCGTTTCACCCTCCCTCTGCCTTTCTTTCAAGAAAACGGCTCAGGTTGTTTTTCCGAAGGTGTTTCTGTGGAAACTGAAACACTTTAGGTGCCTGAAGTGCCGCACCAGGAGGATCAAATACTCACTGAATGGGTGTTTAGGCCTACGAAGGTCAATGAGGCGTGTTATGTGTTGAAAACTGTTCAGAGAAACGCTGTCATTGTTTGACAAGGTAGGCTGTGGTATCCTGAACAGCTTTTCCTGCCAACAAAAGTTTTATTGACAATTGTATTGCATCTGTGTGCTACAGATAGTTTATGTTTATTTGCTGTGGGAGTGTTAAACGCTGTTTACCTAGACTCGCCAAGGGCAGCTGGACAGTGAACTACCAAAAACACTCGCTATTCACGGTTTCTCCACAAGATGTCGCGATGTTACCGTGAAAATAATAAAGGGTATTAAGTAATGGTCCCTCTATGACAGTCACTGAATTCTACCAGTATTTCATTGCCTATCAACATGATTGATTGGAATTTGTGTTAGTGAGCTCACTCATAAAGCCTTTAATAAAACAATAGCTTTTTGCAATCCCAGGCTGTTGACCTGAAGTCATGCCTGTCAGCTATTTGATTGGACTCAACACAATTGCACTGTGATTATGTTTTTATTTTTATAATCTGTGGCTCAAAGTGTAAATGCAGTTCAGTAAAGTCTTTCATGCAGGCAGGAAACACAAAAAAACAAAGCTTCTTTGCAATTTGTTGGTGTAAAAAATGCCATATTTTGAAATGAACCAGTTGAACTGATCATACACAGAGATCTCCAAAAACGCCTGCGAGTCGACGTCATGCAGTGCTAACCCTATCAAGCCAGCAGTCAGAAGGAGTTCAGGGGTCAAAGTCCCTCCTCACTGAGGGCGTTTGAGGCGTTGATTTGGTGTGTCTGTGCTTCCAGGACTAACAGGGTAGGGTTCTCAGCGTCTGGACTTGCAGCAGTGAAACATGGACCCGCCAACTGGGCCGTCATTGGGGCCTTATGACTATGACCTGCTGGTTATTGGAGGGGGGTCAGGAGGCCTGGCGGTGGCAAAGGTCAGTTTGCTCAGCTCTTACTCAGCTCTGCTGTCAGTCACACAGTATTTACAGTACCTGGCTTTGCTTCCTACTATTCAAGCTTTTTGGCTTCCTGCCTGTCTTTTGAAATAAAATTACGTAAAATAAAACAAGGCAATGGTTGAGTTCATGTTATGTAATGTGAACAATCTTGTCAGTCTTTTTTTACAGGAACAGAACCCGTTTGAGGTGGTTTCTGGTTATCAGTTCTGGAATCTGGGGATGTAATTTAAAGAACTGCTGCTCATCTCTTAAACCCTCAGACTCTGGCCTCAGATTTATTATTGGTGATAGCTGTGGTAATCACCATTGTGTTTTGTATGGAAACACAATAAAGTGGGCTGGTCTTCTCTGGCACAGAGGCGCAATAAAACATTTGTTTATCCATGAAGCCTTTGTTGGAAAGCTTCAACACTACATCTTAATGACGCTGGATTGGAACTTTGGACCCCATGAAACGACTGTCGGATGATTGATGTTCCCTGGGCACGGGCTGAGTTTGGAACGTCAGCGTTTTTCTTTAGTGCCCCAAATTCTTGGAATGATTTTCAAAACACGCTGAAAATCAATGCTCTACTGACCTACTGACACTTTGAAACCACGATCCCAAACGTCGCTTCTTCAATGTGTGACTGCTGTTAACTGAAGTCTTCTTCCTTTTGGGTTTTTTAACCCGTCTGTAACTCGACATCATTATAATTGAGGGCGACCTCAGTGGTTCTTTGAGTTTAAATAACGCTTTGAAATGAAATGAAATTTGAAGATGTCATCTTGGGTTTTTTACATTTTATAGACAATTCAAATTTCTAAACGAGATCTTTTGGGGATAATTTGTGAAGCAAAGATGTTAAAAAGCCTCTCCCGTTCATTATTAGACATAATTCCTGTTATTTTACATTCTTATGTTACTTGTTTAAGGTGTTTTGACGTGCTCTATGTGTAATTCCACATGAACTACCAGTTTGAGGTGAAATTACACTGTGCATTGGCATCATTTATCGTTGCCACGACGAGAGATGACAAGAAATTGACAGGTCGCTTTGGAGAGCTGGCCCTCACAAGATCACGGATGCTGGGAGGGTGTTTGCTCGCAAAGCGTAAACTCATAGAAAGATTTGGGTTCAAATTAAGCTATTAGCTGCACAGTCTGCACAAAGCTTAAAAGCCGGACTGCTAGATATCTCATTTCATTTATCTGAATTTGTGCTTCCTCTAGTTTGAGGTTCCTCTGCATGCATCCGGCTCTAACCCCTGCTGCACTCCCAGTGGTTAGAGGACACTCCACCAACTCAGCCTCGTAATTACTGCTAATCTAGTCAATGAACGCACCCTTTGCCAAAGCACAGCTCAGATAATTATCATATTAATGGGCTTTATGGTAATGGGATGATCTGTGATCAGCTCTAGAGGAAAGTGGGAATGAGATGAAGGGGCAGGAGCTGGGATTGTTGAGAAGGACAAACGCTTAACCCGTTTCAATATTTAATTTCCCTCTTTCTCTTTCGCTGTCTGACTCCATCCCTCTCATTAATCTGTTTTTCTCTCCTCTCGCTCCGTCAGGAGGCTGCAGGGTTGAGGAAAAAGGTGCTGATCCTTGACCTTGCGGCTCCGTCTCCAAGAGGCACCAAGAGGGGTGAGTGGTTGATTCTCACAGTGTGAGGGTTTGTGGTGATTATGAATCATTTCTCTTCTCAGTTTCATGGGTGTGCTCGGCATCATACATTCTGTTCCTACTGACTTGTATTATTGAAACGGGATGATTTTATTTTTTTATTCTATTTTATTTTCATCTTTGCTGTCATGTCTTTCCTCTTGTCTTCTTTTGTCTTTTTCCTCCTCTTTGCTTTCTCTTCCTTCCTCTCCTTTCCGTTTAGTCCTTGTCTTATCTTTTCCTGCTCTCCACTTCCCTCTTATCCTCTCTTTCCCTTTCCTCTCCTCTGCTCCAGAACTGGGAGGTTCCAGTCTCAACACGGACAGGATCAGGAAATTTCTACAACAGGCGTCTCTACTGGGAAAAGCTGTTCAAGACTCCGAGAAATATGGCTGGGGGATGAAAGATCATGGTAATTAAAAAAAGACCATTAATTGTTAATCGTGCTCCTTGTGAAGCTTTAGATGAAGCGACAACTTGGAACAATGCAGCAGCAGAAGACGAAGAAATGTGACAAAATCAATATTATATATTGTAAGAGCCATGTTTTCTGTGTTCGCTTCATGTCAGCGTCTCACGGCTGGAGCGATCTGGTGGAGGCTGTGCAGGAGAAGGTGAAGGCTCGCAGTACGGAGCTGAGGAGGGTGCTGAAGAGATGTGGATGCTTTTACCTCAATGCTCGTGGAGAGATAGTAGCGCCCCACACAGTGGAGGTACACCCTTATAATCCAGCTCTGTGGTGGAAGTATTGCAGGAAACGATGAGTGGTCACAAGGGACGCACTGCATTTCCAAAACCTTTAGGATTATTATTGGTTTTCCATATTATTCAGACAGTTCAGCCCGTATTGGAAGGCACACAGGAGACGATTTACAGGAGCTGATGAGTGAGTGCAAATGTAGCCCCAGAACAGGTGAACAGCTGATTCTGCAGTTTTACTTTATCACTTGCCCTCCTATACTGACTTCTTCAAGAGCCAGAAAATTCAAATTTAGGAAAAACAGTAGAGACTGGGAGGAGTTTAGGAGAGTCAAAAGTCACAACAGCCACTGAGACTGAAATCTTGCTTGACTTTATATTTCTAGAGAGATGTTTCCTGATCACATCCTAAGACTTCTCAGCAAAGCACGTCTGGCAGCAGGTGAAATCTGATGCTTATATTACTGAGTCAGTATAACCATAGAAACCCACACCGATGCTGTATGTTTCTGTGGTGGCACCCTAGTTAACTCTTTATTATTGGAGCCAGCATGCAGTGGCCATTAGCAGGACTGCTTCTTAATGACTTCAGCCTTCAGTGTGGTGGTTCCACACTTGACCCTGACCATCAGGGTCAACTTCAGCAGCAGTGTAAGCTGTGTTTTTTCTTGCTTTTGTTCAGGCGACGGACATGAATGGGGGGAAGAGGCATCTGACGGCAGAGACCCTGGTCGTTGCTACAGGAGACGTACCTCAGTATCTGGGTGTACCAGGAGACCAGGAGTACTGCCTGACCAGGTCAGCCGGCGCTCAGACATTACATCCTGTTCCCACATGCGTCTCAATTAAAAGAGCTGACTGAGCCCCCGCCCTCTCTCACCTCCCAGCGAGGATCTCCTCTCGCTGCCTCACCCCCCGGGCCGGACCCTGGTGGTGGGCGGGTCTGCGGAGGGGCTGGAGTACGCCGGCTTCCTGTCTGGCCTCGGGCTGCCGGTCACCGTCATCCCGCAGCCCGACCTGCTCCAGGGGTTCGATCAGAAAATGGCAAAGAAGATTGAGAAACACATGATGGGTGGTGGAGTGGAGTTCCTCTCTCACTGTTCACTCACCAAGGTACTGAGTAAGATCAGGACAGGGACTGCTGTCAACTACATTACAAAACTGGAAATGGCATTTGATGTCGTCTCGTTTGTGTGTTCATTAGGTGGAGCAGACTGAAGCCTGCAGTCAGGATGCTGTTTCAGGTAAAACAACTATTAAAACCAAGTTTTTCAGGATTATGATAGAAACTGAATATCCAGTTGAAAAAGTACTTAGTGGTATAAGTACTTAGAGGCTAAACATAGTGGTGTGAAGGTCATACATTCTACTCACAACACAAACTACCCCCCCCCAATCTAACCAGAGTTCTGTCCAGGATGTCTTCTGGATTTAACCTCTGCAGCACACAGACAGTGATGGAAAGTAATTGAGTAAATGTACTCAAATACTGTACTTCAGTGTGAAGTATCCAAAGCCAGAAGAAAAGTAAAGAAGAAAAAGCACAGGTTACATTTATGGGGTCAATGCATTGTTACAGAATAAACCAGTGGATTCCAAGCTTTTCAGCTTGGCCCCCTTAGAAAAAAGCACTATTTAATTGGGGCCTTTTGTCACATGTGACATATGAGTTGTTAGCAGCTCCACCACAGTAAGCTTCTGAGACAGTTTTATTTAGATCACAGTTTCAAAGCCCCAAGAGCTAAAACTCAAATATTTGACAAAGAAATTACATTAAATTACATAAAAAATACCAGAAAGCTATGTGTTGCTTTTTCATCTTTCCTGCCCATGCTTATCATGCCATGACCTCTCACGTTTACACTGTGACCCACTGGAGGGGCCCGGCCCTCAAGACAGAAACCACTGGATTCAACTATGTGATAAGTGCATAGTACATGGTGTGATAGTGACAAGATTTCATCAGTATTAATGTCTAGTAGTGTAACATCTGATAATAAAGCAGCCACATGAGTGCTTTTACTTTTACCACGTTTTTACTTCAAATGCACTTCTAAATGCAGGACTGTGATGCAGTATTTGTAAATTGTAGACTTGGTACCTAAGAAAGTGATCAATAAATGATCTGAGTACTGCCTGCAGACCCTTTGATGTCCACCATCACATGACTTATACATCAAACCGTGATCGCCCCACAGCAGATGATCTTTTAAGTTGTCGGATACGCAGTGTTTCCATAGATACCAAATATATTAGACCGAATAGCAGGGAGAAAGCTCTGGCAAAGAAGCAAACTACCCCCAGACATTAATTCTACTGAATGGTGGAACCATATAAAAGAAGAAATGACTGGAATTGACTGACCCTTTTATCAAAAATGATGTATTGTACAGGACTATTGGGTGCTGAGAGCCACAGACAGGGTAGTGAAAGTTTGAGAAATGGACTTATGAACTCAGCCTTTAAAATGGAAATTTAAGGGCTGTAACTGCCATCACCATAAACAGCTACATCTTCTTGAATTACAAGCTATTTATCGTATTATATATTTGATTTTTGAAATCATTTTTCATTTTAATCAGGAACTTCTGAAACAACACCACAGCAGGCCTCTAGGGGGAGACTTCGAGTGACAATCGCCTCCAAAGAAGGCCAAACTAAACAGGACGACTTTGATACAGTCAGTCTAATTAATGCTTTGTGTTGCTCTACAATCATTCTCTTGTCAGTGTTTCAAAGAACAGCAGAAAGCAGCCTTGTTTTTTGGTCATTTCTGTGATTATCCTGCGGCTGTTGAAAGGACAGCTTCCTGGTGAACTGTGTCTTTACACGTCTTTGTGTGTGCAGGTGCTGCTCGCCGTTGGAAGGAAAGCCTCCACCAGCGACATTGGCCTGGAGTGTGTTGGGGTGCAGTGCAGCCAGGAGTGCGTTTAGTCTCTCTGCTTTCATTTTTGCTTCAGTTTGTGCACAGCAGGCTTTGTTAAACAGTCGTGTGTGTGTGTGTGTATGTATTCCTTAGGTTGTGGGGACATAAATCTGTTTACACAGCCACATTGTGGGGACTCGCCCTCC
Source organism: Chelmon rostratus (assembly GCF_017976325.1). Taxonomy (NCBI): domain Eukaryota; kingdom Metazoa; phylum Chordata; class Actinopteri; order Chaetodontiformes; family Chaetodontidae; genus Chelmon; species Chelmon rostratus. The sequence goes on along the minus strand of NC_055679.1, from coordinate 2,986,111 downwards.
TTACGGGGACCAAATGCAGGTCCCCATAATGTAAATCATTAAATTTAAAGATGAAGACTTGGGTTAAGGTTAGGTTTAGGGTTAGGCAAGTAGTGGTTATGGTTCTGGTAAGTCTCCAGCAAATGAATGTAAAAATGATGGAAACCAGACTGTGTGTTTTTATGTGCGTGCAGCACCGGCAGGATCCTGGTGAACGAGCGGGACGAGACCAGTGTAGATCATATTTATGCCATTGGATCAGTGCAGCATGGACGCCCCTCCACTACAGGCCTCTCAGTGTATGCTGGGACACTGCTGGCCCGTCGACTCTACAGAGAAGACACTAGCTTGGTACACAGTCAGATAATTTTTAAGTCTATGTTGTGTTTTCATTGTATTTTTTAAGGCTTCATTTTTTGGGGGCATTTTTCCATTCTGTGTGTGATTAAAAGCTTGTGTGTGAGCCAGATGTTTTGCCTGCGAGACGACAAAGTTAGAAGTGATTTATGCTAATATCATTTTTCATTTACAGTGTGATTACACCAATGTGCCCACTGTCGTGCTCACTCCACTGGAATATGCTTCCTGTGGTCTGTCTGAAGAGAAAGCCAATCTGACATTTGGAGAAGCCGGTGTAGAGGTACACTGTCACACACACACACACACACACACACACACGCACGCTCACACAAAACAAGAGCTCTCAGCTTGTAGAATTCTCTAAAATCAAATCGTCTGCCTTTTGCAGGTATATCACAGCTCCTACTGGCCCCTGGAGTGGGAGCTTCCTGCCAGGAATAAAAACTCCTGCTACGTTAAAGTCGTCTGCCACATCCCCGACGATGTATGATGCACTAATCAATATTCCCTCAATAACCCTCAGATAATTGTGACTCGTTCTTCAGTTCTCCACAGAGCCTTTTAGCATCTTTTAGCTCATTGTTTTGTACAAGACAGTATAATACAGTCTAGAACAGTATTCTAGTATTAGTATTACTCTCTAATCATATCCAATACTGAGCAGCTAATGAGGCAACTGTGTAGCTCTATGACATCTCCAAACAAACTGAAGGCCCCCACACCTTCTGAAGTGTGATAGGTGGCACAACACCTCAGCTATAAAATAAAGAGATTTTTGTTTTCTTTTCCTCTTGGGATGTTTAGTCAGAATGCCACAAGTCGTGCGATGGTTCTCACCTCATTAATCCACCAACCCTTTGTTGTATTTTTAGCTCTTTCCACAATTGACTTGGCACCACTCGAGATAACTGCATTTCCGAATGCATCTCTGCCAATGTATGAATGTTCTCTGCTCATTTGCACTGATTAGTGTAAATTACACTGCCACCCCCGAGACATTTTAATTGCACTTTATTCCCTGTCTGCAGATAGTGATCATGACTAAAATACGCTGCAGCCATCATAACCGCTAGTCAGCTCTTAATATTTGTCTTTGGTGTTTATTTTTTGTTGCTGTTCTGGTGTGGGTGACCTCCATCAGTCTGCAGACCTGACATGACAGTAACTATTTCAAATTCACATTCAAGCTTGAGAACTCACTGGATGTTATCGCCATGGTAACTAGGATTCACACATGGTGGACTGGGACTCCCGTCAGACATGACCTTGGTGACTTGGGCTCACGCACTGAAGAACAAGTGTTACAAGATTCAGTTCAGACATAGTGACAGTGACTCCGACTGTGACATGGGGACTCGAGTCAGGCAGGCTCTCAGGGACTAGGAACCAGGTTTAGACTTAACCGAGGACTTGGACATGATTTTTCTGACTCACACTGAGTAACTTGAGTATAACCATCTGATTTAACCATCAGAACTCACAGCTCAACCTTTGGTGGACCTACCACAGCACTGCTTTGTCTCAACAGGAGCGTGTGGTCGGTCTCCATGTCATGGGCCCCAACGCTGGCGATATCCTCCAAGGCTTTGTTGCAGCGATGAAATGTGGTCTCACTAAACGACAGCTGGACGCCACAGTGGGCATCCAACCCGGGTCGGCCCAGGTCAGCCTCCCTTTTTCCACTCTATTTCATAAAAAAATGTGGCTTTGATGGCTGTTAAGCATAAAATGGATACCTGCTGCTTTTGACACCTATTGATTTTCCCCCACGGCAGTGATATTAATTCACTGTCACCTCCTTGATGTGCTCTCACTGTGTGTGAGGCTCTGCGCTGAGGTCAGTTTTGAGTTATTACCATGTGTAGTATTTTGAAAAAGCTCTGCTGTCTGGGGTCAATACCGGACCAGCACATTCAAACGAGTCTCCTGCTCTGAGTGCTGCCTGTCTGAATTATTCATGGACAATACTTAATAAACCTCGTCGCTCACAGTCCATCTCCGTGGAGACTGACCCCACAGTACATGAGCGGGTTAATGCTAGACATTTTCAAACTTAATTAACAAAGCATTTAATGGAGTGTTAAATACAGGTCAGTGGTCCTGGTGGTGTCAGCTAAGAAGGCGAACCATACATCCCCCCAGGACTGATTGATTAGGTCAATTGATTGCTCTGAGGGAGGGAGGATCCTGTAATTATGAACCTTTGACTGACAGCATGTTCTACATGTTAGAGCTCAGAGATCTAGACTTCAAAAACCTGCCTGTTTTTCACATATGTTGTCATTTTTTTCACTACATTGAACCATTTTGCAGATTTGCTGATTGATTTTGTCAGTTTCATTTTGTTCGTGGAGAAGGTTCCCCTTTAAGGAGTTGACTGCCAGACCTCTGTCATAGCTGGAAAGTCTGCTAGTTAGCAATCACCATATTATGACAGACATAAAGCACAGACAGACTAGCTGGTGAAGCACTTCAAGGCAATAATAGATAGCGATAAAGCATCTTCCTAGGGAAGGGCCAGATATTTTTGTCAGGAGCTGATGGACTAAAAGCAGAGAGTAAACGTTGGATGTCGTTTCACCGAGTGGACAAACATGTGTGGCCAAAAAACAATAAATGTAGCTCTGTTTTGTGTGTGTGTGTAGAAAAATGTAACAATCTTGCTGAAACTTGGAGCAGTTTCTTGGTTGGATACATGGAGGATTAGTAACGTAGCAACATTGCAGCATTGCTTTATGGCTCTTTTTTGATTCTGCCACGAGAGGAAAGAAAGACATGTTCAAAGCCTACACACGGGGGCTTTAAGCCATTAATTTTGTGGGGAGTTTACATGCTCCGCTATAAATATATGAGTGGCAATGGGTAAATGATCTTACACCTACCTTTGTTTTATAGATCAGTAGTCTTGATTTGGGCTTGCATTTTCAATGAATGAATGTTGCTGATTGATAGAATCTGTTTAATCTTTATATGTAGCAGAGGACAAAGTTAGAGGTAAGTTTTCTCACAGTGCAGTCTGATGCCTGTCTCACAGTACAGTACACTGATGTGGTATTGGTCTCTCTGTGTTGCCTAGGTGCTCAGCTCATTGACCCAAACCCAGCGTATGTCCGAGGCCTTGATGACGCGGGGAAAATGCTGTAGTTAGCCCCCCTGCTGTCAATCACAGTTGCCTATGGCAACAGTGCAAGACAGCAGGGAAGGGCTTGCAATCATCCGGAAGAGTGATGGCGGCAGGATGGCCAACTGACCACACAACGACAGACAGGCGGGCGAGGACCGATGCTCTGCTGCTGACACACTTCTTGTTTTGTGCGCGCTGGAGTCTGTGCTGCTTTTTAGGTTTGTTTGCATTTTTTATGAACTGTTTGCTGCGAGCGTAACTTTGAAATATACAGTACCATTGATGCATTTTCATGGCTTTCAACTTTAAGGAAGATAAGATGCTCCCTAAGGTTCTGTCTCTGAAAACCCCTGTAAGCTTTAATATAGCTGAGTCTTTAAAGGCTGCAGGAGAGTGATAAGACTCTGGGATTTGATGCATTTACATGGAGTGAAAGCTCAGGCTTATGCTCTGTGTTTTTATTGCTATGGCACAAGCCTCAGGGGTTTTACAGCCTTAATTTCATGTAATGAACTAGACGGGGATTATGGAATTACCCAAATTAATTGTGTTTATCGGCAAATGCTCTCACTTTAATTGATGCATGTGGTGTCTTTATTGAGACATTAGGCCAGAGTTCCTGATGCACTCCCTTGTTTGCTTTTCCTCTTTTATATTCCCTCTCTGATTCAGCGCTGCCAAGCGTAGCGTCTGTCTTAAAACAACTGTTGAATATTCATGCGGATCATTAAGTGAAGTGTCTCTGAATGCAGGGACCGGTGTGCAGATATTTCTTAAAAGCATGCCGCTGACCCTCTAAGGTTTGCCCGCCGCCTCAGCTCCACACTCTGCATTTCAATCAGAAAATGTACATCTGTGAGCGTAGAACATGTGTGCGCCCCGTGCAAGGGGCGTCATTTTCATTCCCTTTGTGTTTTGCAGCTTCTCACTAATGCGGCCGCTCCCATCCATTCCATGTTATTGCCCGCGCTGCCGTGCATTGTGCTGTTGCTTGCCGAACGTTGCGCCAGTTAGATGCAAATTTTCCGAGGTTATCCTCCAGACCACCTTCTGATTCTATCCCTGGCGGACCTGCTTGTGTAAGACAGATATCCTAATTAGAAGAAGTGCGCAGGAGTGTCTCTTTTGGCGTGTGCCTGAAAATGCCATTAGGGCATAATTTGATCAAAGCAAAGCAGTTTCTGTGACTTTGTGCAGGTCTCACAGCAAGGTTAAGATGCTGCGTAGAGGTCTATCAATCACTGCCACCTAGTCTTGGACAGCGTTCAGGGCCTCTCACCTGACCCCTGTGCAGTGTGTGCTGTTGCGCCACTAGATGACACTGTAGCTGTATGTGGAATAGGGTAAAAGCACTCTTTTTTTTTTGCATTTTTGCTTGAGAAGAAGAAAATAAAGCTGAATTTTACTGTTACTTGTACTCTGAGCTATATCCATAAACCTCTTATACTATCACTTTCATTACTTACCTCTAGAACTACCACTACTGCAACCAATTATGGTTACTGTAACTTCCACAATAGATAGTTATAGATATTTATATTACTATCACTGCTTGTGCATCATGTGCAATAAACCCATCATGTGTTTTGTATTTGAAATCTTAATTTGTAAAAGTATAAAGAAGCATTACATGGACATGCTCAAGGAGTGGTGGAATATGTGCACATGTACTCCAGTTTTGAGGTACTTATACTATACCAATACTACAGTGCATGCATTCAAACATGCACTCAAGTAAAAGTATTAGCGTCAAAAGTCAAGCACCAACAGAAAAAGTATTCATTATGCAGGTCCATTACAGAACAAGCTATATGACATTGTTGGATTATTTAATTATTGATGTGCTTTTATATTGCAGGTGGTAAAGATGGAGATAATTAAATTACTGTACACACCACTGAGTAGGTGGTGAGTTTGCCCTCAGATTAGAGTTTGCATTACAGTTATCTGACAGCTATTACAAAATATATGACCAACTACAACAGGAAAATGCTACTTACACATTACTGCAGCAGTAATAATAACAACTCTATTTGTATTGTATTGCTCATGCAAAGTTGAGCCCAAAGTGCTTAAAAAAAATGACCAGATGAAAAACTAAAATAACAAAAAAAACACAGTAACAGCAATAAGTGAGAGGAAAAATATAAATACTTTGATCACAATACAATAAAACATTAACTTAAAACATTAAATGAATGATCCAATGATATACAGTAGTAGACTCACACAGTTTGAAAACAGTAAGTTCTTTTTCTTTTGCTGATGATAACTCACATCCACTTTTAAAAGCAGCTTATGAGGTCAGCTTTGTAATTTTTCTGTCACTACTCCAGTAAAGTACAAAAGGGCTCCTAAAATGTATTGAAATACTGTACTTGAGTAAATGTACCTCTGATAAAGCTGCCACTAACTTTCACACCTACTGCAACTAGTTCTGCATTATTAGAAAAAATGGATGACACAGAAGCGGTTTGTATGCCTGTAGTTTTCTCCTAATGGAAACGCTTAAACAGGTTTTAATGCGACGCTCTTGAATAAAATCCCACATCTGGACGCGCTCATTTCCTCCGAGCGGGGGTGCCGCCGCCTTCCCCCCCTCCAGCGGCCCAGCAGTGGTACGCTCCGTGCTGGATGCGTTCAGCTCATTGACCGGCTGACAGTCCTCATCAGTACCACCGGAGCCCCGGAGCGTCCCGCAGACCGGACCCTCATTCCCCCGCAGAGCGAGCAGCACCCTCCAGCCTCTCCGTCCCGTCATGAAACAGACTCTGAGCGAACTGATGAGGATGAGCAGGATATGTCGGATGGTATTTGCCACCTGTTTGGGATCCTTTATTCTGGTCATCTTTTATTTCCAAAGTATGTTCCAACCAGGTAGGATCTCCCTCCTCTCCTGTGTGTGTGCGTGTGTGTGTGTGTGTGTGTGTGTGTATGTGTGTGTGTGTGTGTGTGCGCGCGCGCGCGAATGTGTTGATGTATGGCATCTTGTCTGGCAGCCCTCTGGCATGTTGACACATCGATTTATTTAGGCTGTACAGTAACGCAGCAGATAAATAATTGATGCTTGTGGCGTGTGAGCGCGCGAGTCATCCATCAGGAGCACGCGGCGCTGTCTCCGGTCACGGTGACCAGACTCTGGATCGATCGTCTTGTTGCTCTTTTGTCCGGCTTTTTTTGAGCGGTCTTTTCTTGTGGGTTTGTGCGTTTGGGTGTGATTGGATGTGAGCCGCCGGGCGCTGTTCGCTCGCTTCCTCTCAGCTGACAAGTGGCATGGAGACGGCAGCGGAGGCTTTTTGTCTCCGGAAACGTGGCTTGGCGATGGGAGTCAGTGCACGGGCGGCTGTGGGGTTTCACAAAGTGGGCAGTACAGGCTCGAGCGATCCCACTTTGGTCCGCATAGAGGTTCCTACTGACTGGACTGAAGACCAAGCTATAATGAAAAAATCAATTTGGAACCCACATCTAAATATTAACCTCCTTTTGGGAGCATTTACGACCGATGTCCTCTCTAATCTGTGCGCTCTGGAGACCCGTTAAATATTAATCACACGATAAAGAAAATCCTCCTCGTGCCAGCGGGGGTTCCGGTGGGAGAATTTGCATCAAATTATGTTAAATTAGGAGATTTGCTATGTTGCTTTGCCAAATCTGCGTTACGCCCCTGGATGTGATATCCCAGCGTTGTACAGCGGCGCCTCTGTGCGCCAAAATCAAAGAACGCTGCGTTCAGACGCGCAACGGTGGAGCGCACCGACGCGTCCAGCGGTGTCCAAGCCGTGCTGCTGACACCCACAGCGGCTTTACTGTACGGCGCAGTAGAGACAGTGTTTCTGGGTATTCGCTTTCCACGAACAGAAACGGAATCACCCTCGTGCAGAAATGCCAATCATGTAATGCCGATGTTGGAGACGATTCGCCCGCGAGGCTCAGCGGGTTACTGCTCCCTGCGATACTTCAGGTTAAAGCTTCTAAAATTGATCGGATGCGTGCTTTAGCGTCCACTGGTGAGGTAAAGGATCCAGTGACGGCGGACGTGCAGGATCAGTCCACAGGTGACGGTGTGAACGCACAGAGAAGAGAAACACGAGATGCAAGCTCACAGAAGCCTCATCCACGCAGCGAAACCACACCAGACAAGCGGTCACATCTGTGTTCTCTATCCACCTGCTCCGTGTGAGTCACCGCTGCTGCTGCAGCCTCCAGCGGGGGACAACTCATATTTCTAATCCCCGAAAGGAGAATCAGCACGATACACCACCTCAGGGAAGCTAAATGGCTGCACTGTAACACTGTTGGCGTGAGAAAACACTGAATTCCTGAATCAATGTGCGATGAGAGGGTACCAAACCTTTTGTCAGCTGCTGAGCAGATCAATACTTGGACCATACTCACCCCTCTGTGTTGCTGATATTGGCTTTGACTCCACACGCCCCCACACCTCCACTGCTGTATGCTTAAAGATGATAAAGCTGACTTTTTTCCTTTAATTCTATATTTTCTTTTCTTCTGGCCATACTTTCTTTGCCACAAACTGGGCTTGCACATTAAATAAAGGTGACAAGTCCAGAGATGAGCAGAAGTGTGGTAATATTGTACTTTAACAAATATGTGTTTCTGTTGTTTGCTATAAAAGTCACCCACTAACAAAGAAATGTACAGTAAGTGTTCCTCCACACAGATATTACTTAGACCTTTGGCCATTTAATCAGGACCCAAATAGCACATTAGGGTTAGAGGGTGTTTTGACC